>NC_056625.2:285759193-286972943 GCF_002870075.4 Lactuca sativa | reverse complement strand
AAAACTCCCATAACTTTTCAATTTCTTTCTAATAATAATTATAATTGGTTAATAAGGCTAAATAAATATCAAACTTAAAGTTTAATCATATATAAACTAAATTTCAATATTAAAATACTATCTTTACTTCTACTTATACAGTTATGTTTTGTAACTTTTAACATATTATCCTTAATTTATTAGTGTTAATATATTGTTGGATGTAAACCATTATTATTTTAAAGATACAATTTTGGGAACAGTTTGTATAAAATACTTAAATTGTTAATTTAAATATAACATTATAGGGTCAACTTAAATATAAATTTTAGTTTACCTTAAACAACCCAATAAATATTTTGTAAATAGTTAAAAATGATAAATTGTAGTGTCTTTCTATAAGTTGGTTAGTAAGGTTAAATAAATATCAAGCCTAAAGTGTAATCATGAATAAACTAAATTTCAATTTTAAAATAATATATTTACTTCTACTTATAAAGGTATGTCTTTAACTTTTAACATATTATACTTAATTTATTAGATTTAAAATGTTGTTTTATGTAGACCATCGTTAGTTTAAAGCTACAACTTTTGAACAGTTTAGACAAAAATACATAAATTGTTAATTTAAATATAACATTACAGTGTCAACTTAAATATAAATTTCATTTCCACTTTAAAAAACCAAAGAATATTTTTTAAATAGTTAAAAGTGATAAATTGTAGTTATAAATGAAAAAACTAATATCTAATCTCAATTTAACTAAAATATTTCCTAAATATATATTTATAATCGTTAATAGTTTTCAAATAAGTAGCTTAAAATAACCTACAATAACAATAGTTAAAAATAACTCTATATAAATTATAGTATTGTTACATTTAAAATCAAAAAACAACGTTTGATGTTTTAAATAATTACAATGATAGAAATTAAAGCATTAAGCAAATAAATTTTAAAAAATTAGTTAATAATAATAACAACTATAAATAACATGAAACCATATATTATATTAAATTTTATTCAGGTGTAATTCGTGGATAGAACTCATTCAAACTATTGAGATAATACAGTTATAATAGACATGTATATATATTATCATATAATTCAAAATAATCAATATATTATATCAATTAATTATACGAATTATGATATCAAGTTTAACAACAACATTATTGTTATATTTAAAAAAAAACATATATTTGTAAAGACTTCAACTATATAGGTGTTTCCGCGCAACGCGCGGGCATTCGCCTAGTATGTATGTATGTATATATATATATATATATATATATATATATATATATATATATATATATATATATATATATATATAGAGAGAGAGAGAGAGAGAGAGAGGCTAGGTTTAAGTATTCTAACTAATTATTGTATGGATGTAGGAATCAATGTGATTCAATAATTTCAAAACCTAAATAAGGTAAATTTTTAATGTTATTTATTAATTAATTTTAGTAATTAAATAAATATTTAATTAATCTCTTTAATTTAGGCAAGATAGTTTAAGAATTAATTAAATAAGGTAAATTTTTAATATTATCTATTAATTAATTTTAGTAATCAAATCTATTTGTTCAATAATTGTATATTTAAGGATGTCATTTACACTATTATTCTTTGAGAATATATATGAAAATATATTTGCATTACAATGTATGAATATATAAGGATCATATTATATTTCAATTTAAGGTTCAAGAATATTGTTTTTTTTACAATAAGTTACTTCAATCAAAATATACTCTGGCATTTTCATATAATATTATCCTAAGAGAATGGAATTCTAAAAGAATAAAATCGAGTAAAATTAAAAATTATGTTAGAATTAAAAATGAATTAATTAAAAAATCATAATTCAAAATTAAAAGAATCAATATCCCTTAAAATCCGAAATTTTCATTAATTAAACATGTGTTTACTAATTTAAACATGTCTCTCCTAATTTAAAATAGATAAATCATTACTTAAAATAACTAAACTCATTGGTCTACATTCATCCCTACATCCACACAATAATTAATTGGAATACAATAAACCAAGCATATATATATATATATATATATATATATATATATATATATATATATATATATATATATATATATATATATATAGAGAGAGAGAGAGAGAGAGAGAGAGGGGGGGGGGGGGGGGGAAGGAAGAGCAGGGTTCATTTGAGAAAAAAAAAGGTTGAGAATTAAGAAATCATTCCCAGCCACACATTTATTTTGCCGTAAATTACTTAGGCGTACCGGCAGAAATAGATAACGGATACACATGTGTTTTCCAACAAAACATGTTTCCTTAAACTATGCTAATCATTACCTTAATATACACAAAAACATATTTTTTTTTTGTTTTATTATTTTTAGAAAGTTATTTATATCGAAAATTTATTTTAAATATATCAAAATTCATAATTTTTTATTCTCTATAAATAAACATCGTTGTTGATATAGTTTTAAGATAAAATAATTTTTTTTAGAGTTTCAGCTCTCGTTATTTATAAATGAATTAAAATTCATCAGATTTATATTACAGTATATTCGTTATTCATTTATGAATAAAACGTATGCTTAACTTTTTTTTTATAGTTTGAGTATCGTTCATATATAAATATAACACGTAATAAAGTTTATTACTTAAGAAATATTTTTTACAGCATCTTTCATCATATATTATATTTATATATGAAAAAAACGTGTATTAGTTGTCGTCATATTTTATATTCATATATGAATAAAACATTTATTAGATTTTTGTTACAGTTAATTTGTTATTCAAATATCAATAAGTTGTATAAATGATATTTAAACTTTTAAAAAAATAATCATATTTTTTTATTCATAAATGAATAACGAATGTACTGTATTAAAAATTGATGCATTTTTATTCACTTATAAATAACGATAACTGAAACTATAAAAAAAAAAAAAATTTAATTTATTTTAAAACTATATCAATACGGATGTCTATTTATAGAGAATAAAAAGTTATGAATTTTGATATATAAAAATCAATTTTTGATAAAAATAGCTCCTTAAAAATTATGAAAACGAAAAAAACTATGTTTTTGTATATATTAAGGTAATGATTACCATAGTTTAAGGAAACATGTTTTGTTGGAAAAACTTGTTATTCCTTTCCCATTTCCGGAGGTACGCTAGAGGCTTTTGCAGCAAAAATGAATAAGTGGCTGAGAATGATTCTCTCATTCTAAACATTTTTAATTTTCTCAATTCAACTTACCTCTCTCTCTCTCTCTCTCTCTCTCTCTCTCTCTCTATATATATATATATATATATATATATATATATATATATATATATATATATATATATATATATATATATATATATATATATATATATATATATATATATATATATATATATATATATATATATAGGTGTCACAATTAGAAAAATAATCTTAAAAGCTCACGCCCTTACCACTATGATCCAATTAAATTGTTTAGATATCGACAAATTTAATGAAGTACTTCCACCTTTTCTAGAGATGGTTCTATAAACCTCCGCACATCAATATTTATGAATCCCAAGTACATCATTTGCAATTCCAATTGAGAAAGTTAAAAGACCTTATTTGACTTTTGACAAACAATAGGTTTCGCATGAAGCAAGTGACTTCAAAGTTATGTTAATTTCAAATTCTCGTCTGAATGGTTGTTTCCATTACTTCTACCTCCATAATTTCACACCCACAATGCCGTATTAATATCAATTCCTATTTAAAAATTGAACTAGCTTAGTTAATATTATGATAAGGTACAGTTATGTCTTTAGAATATCTAAGGCATCAAGTAAGTAATGTATCTTCCTTTCGTCTCCTCTTTTGGTTTCCAACTAATGTTTGGTCACATATTCCATTTCATATGGACCAAGTCAACCTCTTTCTTCATCTACTTCTTGGTCTTCTATATGATAGTTGTGTTGGGTTCCTCCAACAATTGTTTTTTCACATCCACTTTCTAACCCTCAAGTAAATCAATAAGAGATGACAAGAATGTTAGGTCATAAATTGTGGATTATATTTTGCTTTTCATAAGCTATTAGAGTTCTCGGTCTAGAACCGAAAACACCATGTTTTGGTATTGTTTGGATCAAAATCAGATGTGATTTTGGTTAGGCTTAATATTGTTTTGTTTGGGTTTTGGGCTTGGGTTGTTATTAGGTCTAGGTATAAATAGTGTTATTTTAGCCTAGATAGGGGTGTTGGATGTTCTTGGGGGATGCCATATGCCAACGACGTGATTTGGAGAGATTTAGAGAGAAACAGAGACAAAACAATGTGTAATCGGAATCTTGTATACCAGACGATTAATCAATATATCGTGTGCATTGAAGATTAATTATATTGTTGTTATTCATAATATATCTTGCATTATTTATTTGATTGGGATTCCGCACTACCAAAGTGAATCCGATTGATACGTAGGAGAATTCGGGACTTACATATGGTATCAGAGCTTGGATCAATATTAATCGGGTCATTGCAAATAGTTTTTCTTGGTGTTTTTGATTTATATTTTATGAATTTTTGGCCATTGTTCTTCGTGTTCTTCATATTTTTGGAGTTTTGATCGAGTTTGACATTAAAGATTAAAAAATCCCGTGTTTTTGGCAAGTTTTTGGTGTTTTTAGTCGAAATCTACGAGAGCTCGGCGGTAGTCCTCGGTTTGCGGTCAAACCCTAGCAAATCTCGGAGCCAGTCGCATTCTCGGATAAGCTGCGAGGGTTCTCGGTCTACAGCACATTTTCGGTCCAAAGCAAGGGTTTACGGTTTGCAGGTTTTCGGATCGCATGTTCACGGTCAGCAGCCTCGGTGTTTATGGTCAGAGCCTTGATTTCGGTCTCGCAATTTCGGTCATTAGCAGGGTTCTTGGTGAGAGACTTCTCGGCCAACACTAGAAGCCTTGCAAATTTCTCCTATAATTTCGGATTTTCAAGTTTTTGGCTATTTTGTCTTTCAAATTTGTTTTTGATTTTCTAATTTATCTTTTGACTTTCAAATTTGACTTTTAACTTTCAAATTTGACCTTTAACTTTCAAGTTTTGACATTTGACTGTCTCGTTTGATTTTTGATTTTCAACTTTGACTTTCAATTTTAACTTTTAGGTTTGACTTTCAAGTTTGTCTTTTCAAGTTTGACTTTTTAAGTTTGACTTTTAACTTTGACCATTTAAGTTCGACTTTCAAGTTTCACTTTGAAGTTTGACTTTCAAGTTTGACTTTGAAGTTTGACTTTCACGTTTGACTTTTCAAGTTTGACTTTCAAGCTTGAATTTCGAGGTGTCAAATCAAAGAGATTTTTTCTTGGCTTTATCATCACATCTATTTTTGGTAAATTATTTTTTTGTGAATAATGAGTTTATCAATCACAAAAGAGGTCAATGAAACTTCATGTTCTCAAACCTGTAGTGATACAATTAAATTTCTTCGTGATCAAATTGAAAAATTACATAGAGACAAGGAGGACCTTAAATATGAACGCTATACTCTCAGAAAGGCCCAAAAACCCTTAAAAATCAATTTGAGGGCAAAACCAAGGACTTTAGAAAATTTCAAGCAAAATATAGAGATAAATGTGAACATCATCATTATGCTAAAGTAAAAAATTGAAGTATTAACTGCAGAACTTGATGCAGTAAACGCTAAATATAAAGATGCTGAATTTAACTTTAAGAATTTTGAGGTGTCAAGTGAGGTAGTTGTTTCCATGATTGAAAAATAGTTAAAATTTAAAGATAATCAAAATAAGGGTATAGGGTATCACAGTGTTCCACCTCCCTTCAATAATAATTATACCCCGCCCCTTGAAACCAATAAGGTATAGATACTTGATCAGTATGGCCAGCCGCCTGTACCAGCTTTAGTTAAGACTGAACAATTTGGCCCGACTGAGAATAGTGAGGTGAATGATACTAAAGTTTCTACCTATTGTGCAAAGCAGGTCACAATGCAAGATGGGCATGAGCAGAACATAAATAACTCTTGTTCTATTGAAAATGATTCAAAAACTTGTGATAAGGTGAGCGATTCTAATGCTTCTACTTCATGTGCAGATAAAGAACTAGTGCAAGATGGGAGTAAGCAGAATAAAATCAATTCTGAGTCAGCTGAAAATGATTCAAAATCTTGTGATGCTGATACTCCCACTGTGGAAAAACCCAAGCCACAAAAGTCTATTAAAAAATCAGTTAAATGTTCTTGTGTTTGTGCTTGTGGAAGTCCCTAAAAACAAAATTCTTTTGGACAAGGACCAAGTCACAATCTCATCTATATGAAAAAGCAGACTTGCTTTAACTGTGGGACTCACAGTCACATTGCCAAAAATTGCCCATATCGTTTATATGTTCCTTACTACCTAGATGGGTGGTAGAACGTGCCAAGAGGGATATTCTCCAAAAAAAACCCTTCGAGGTCACGTTCAAACAATGGTGACTGGAATGCTAAGAAGGGCAAGAATCAAACTCCAAGGATAAGAAGGAAATGTTTGACAAGATGCCAAATTCAAGAGATGGTTATGTTAGACCAAGATCGGTTAGGTCGAAGTCATCTCGGCAATCGATTTCAAGTTCTAAAGCAAATGATAAGGCATCCATCCGTTCAAAAAAAATGGGTTAAACCCGACTACAGATGGGTACCAAAGGTACATACTCCCAAATCATCTAATGATTCTAATATTTCTTCATCTTTTGTGTATGATAAACAAGATATGTCATGGGAGAGAGTACCTTGTGTAGATGATAATGGTCAACCCAGCTTTGTAAGGGCTAAATTGGTTGTAATTAGTCGAAGTTTCATAGGTCTTCGTATATAGTACAGTATTCGTATTCACTGTAATCTATTTTACTAAGGCACATTATTCGAAGCTTATTTGTCTAGTCCTTAGTATATTTTTTGTATGCTTTTCTTCTCCTATAAATAGGAGTCTTTACTAGAGTTAGATAAGGTTTTTACAGTCTTGTCTATTTTGCACTCTGTAAACCTAAAAGCGTAATATTGAGCTGAATCAAGATTTTATTTACATCGGTGTTCAATCTTACATACATTTTTTATTTCAAACTCTGATTAATATTCATACTCGATTCTTTGATTCTTCATTTGGTATCAGAGCAGGATTCATATCTCTGATATGATTTTCATCCTTTCAAAAGTTTTTAAATCAATTTTTTTGGTTTAAAAGTTTCTGCACTTTTTGAAAACTGAAAAATTCATTGGATCTAAGTCTATGATTCGATTCTGCACTTGAATTGTTGAATCGAGTGCTCATCTAGTAATTTCAATTTGAATCAACTAGTTTGCTGTTAAATTCTCAAAGTTTTCTTCCGTACAACAATTGCGTCATTCAATCTTAATTCCATAACTTCATTTTCCCATTTGTTAGGATCATCAACAAAAATTCCAATGCTAATCCCTGAGTATTACGATCAGTGGGCTGATCGTATGGAGGATTATCTCAATGGTTTGGATGAAGAATTGTGGACTTATATTTCTGGTAATCTCAATCCTCCATCAAATGTTCAACCACTTGGAGCTTCTTCTGGAAGTTTTGTAGTAGAGAATCAAACTGATCGTCTGAAAAAAGTTAGAGAAGAGATGCATGAGAGAGTTGGGAGGAGCTTTGCCTTCAGTTGTGTATAACTATGTGAGGAGTTGTAAAACTGCAAAGGAGATCTGGAACAATCTAAAGTAGAAATTTCAATGAAGTGAGAAGACGAGAGTTAACTCAGTGAAACAATGCTTGGTTGAACTGAAAGACTTCAGACAAAAAGAAAGTGAAAATATTGAGGCATATTACGATTGTCTGAATGAATTAATCTATCGATGCAACCGATATGGAATCACTAGATCATTCATGGAGTTCAATCTTATCTTTGTTATGGGTCTTAGAAAGGAGTGGAAAAATGTAAGCATGATGGTTAAAAATCAACAGAGCTTTGATACGTCAACTTTGAATGACGTGTACAATCAGTTAAAATCACACGAAAATGAAGTGAATGAAATTGCTGAATAAACGAAGGTGAGTTTGGGAGGTCCACTGGCTTTGGTTTCAAAAATGACTGAGAAAAGAAATTCATGAGAAAAGTGATTTTGATGAAGAAGAGGGATTCATCATGAATTCTGATGATGAAGCGATAGCATTTTATTCAAACAATCGTGTCAAAAAGTTCTTCAAAAAGCCATTCAATTCGAAGATTAAGTCAGCTAAGATAAAAGGAAGTTTTGTGAATAAAAACTGCAAGTGATGAGAAGAAGAAGGATGAGAAGAAAGATGTGAAGCTTGTTGAGGGGAAGATTAAGAAGAAGTTGAAGGGAGATGCTGGAGTAGACTGTCACTACTATAATGGGGCTAATCGTCTAGCCAATGAATGCATGTTGAGGAAGAAAGATGAGAAGAAGAATAAGATAAAAGATGAAGCTTATTATGCGGAAAGACTGGAGGAAGTTCGTGCGAAGGAGAAAAACTTGTCATTGGTTGCCATGGGTGAACAAGAAGATGATGGAACTTATCAGGTCTGGTCATCTGGATCATATGATGAGGAGATGCAAAATCCTACACACGGAGCAATGTTTGCAAAGATGGAGGAGGAATCTGATGAAGAAGCATACGAAGTAAAAGGAAGATGCTTCATATCAAAGGCTGCAGATAAATCTCCAATGACAACAAAGGTACGTAATATTCTTGAATCTTTCAATATTCCAGTACATGCTTATAATTATGAATTGGTATCTTTCGATGAAACTGTTACTTATTTTGATTCAATTGTGGTATCTGCTAGCAATGAGGCTAAGAAGCTTTCTATGCAGTTGTTAGAGATAGAGAAGAAGCTAGATTCGAAAAATACTAAAGTAGATTGTTTAGAACTTCAGAAATAAAACTGTTGTTAGCTCAAAGAAACATTTACTGTAATTCAGCTAAGAGATTGTATGGGAAATTAACAGAATTACATCATTCTTGCGAAATAAGCAAATAACAACATAGAAAAGTATTGCCTTTTTAGCTTAGGAAAGAGCTAAGGTAGATAATATTTCATATGATTGTGAGAAAGAAATAGCTGAATTTGACAAAGTTCTTGATGATAGATATAGATATGGAATAGTCAAAGTAGATGAATGTCATGATACAACTGAAATAGTTAATATTGTAAATGTTACTTTGACTAAGTCTGAACAAATTCATATTTTGAAAAAGATTGAGACTTCAACATCTGATTCTCAATCTAATTTTGCTGATATTGAGGATAATTCTGACAATATCATTGAAATTAGTGAACTTGAGGATGTTGATTGTTCTCAGTTGTCTATTATTAATGTTGCATCATCATCTAAAGGGAAAGAAAAAGTTAATGATTTGTTGGTTAAGATTGATACTAATCAACCCTCAACTTCGAAAGTTTATGATTTGGATTCATGTAAATCAGAGACAGTCAAGCAGACGATAGTGATAATGAAAAAGATGAGAAACTTTCGAAGAAAAAGGAATTTTCAAAGGAAGAAGAAATTCCTCGAATTGTAGCTGACCAAGTGTATGGTGATACACAAAAGTACGAAAAAGTGTTGAATGAACAAGGTGCTCATTACCTTGAAACAAATATTGTGGTTTATCCGATTTTTAAGTGTATAGATGACGTTGTTTTCCCAAACCAAGTGTTCGTGACAACTGGAAATGTTGAAAAATGTCAAACTAGAATTCAAGAAATTGGTGGAACAAGACAATTTGAAAACATCAGATGAAGGGTTCTTCTCAAATCAAAGCACAATTGAAAACAACCTAACGAAGAATTCATATGTTTTTTAAATATAAAAATCACAGAGAAAATGGGTTGAAAAATTAAAACTTGAGAAAGAAGTCACCAAACCAGTTATTGAGGAAACGAAAAGTGGTGTCAAATTAAATTCAAAAGAATTCAAAGAACAAATTGAAAAATTTTCGAAAGAAAATAATGTTTCAAAAAGAAAAGCAAGAAAGAAAATATTTTGGCAAACAATCGAGTCTCGAAAGACGTCAACTGAATCGTCGAAACCAGTTAAGACTATGAATTCAGAAAATTATTCAGACAAAAAGATAAATCCCGCTCATTCAAGCAACAATGTGTCTGAATTAAAATCACCAAAATATATTTTCAAAGTGAAAAATTCATCTTTTTAAAAAGGAAAACAAATTTATCATCAAATAACTCATTCTAAGTTTGAAGTGAAAACATCACCAAAGTTTTCGAAAGTGTCAAAACCTAACATTTCAAGGAAAATTTCAGATAATTCTAATTCACCAAAGATCTTTTCTTAACGTCAACATTTTAAATCAGCAGTTGATACTTCCTATGTTGAATCTTTTGTTTCAAAACCAAAAATTGATTTTGTTCCTCAAAAGCCAAATTTTCCTAATCATACAAAGAAACAAACATTGAAAGCTTTGCATGAAAAAGGGATAACTTCAAGAAAGAATATTGATCACTGGCTCGAAGGAAGAGGAAAAATTTATCAATCGAGTAAATACTCAAAAGAACAAATCAACGAAGCTTATGAGAAGTATGCGAATACTTCTTCAAATGGAAGTTCGTCATCAAAGGATTCAAATATCTTGGTGAAAGCATGGAAACCAGTCACAAAAGCGAAGACCGTACAATCACAGACTCATAATACGAAGGGTGATGTTAGTATACATACGGAACCAACAAAACCTTATGTTTCAATCCCTACAAATGAAGATGTGGACATTATTAATAGTCTCAAAACTAAAGTTTGTGATTTGGTCAAAAGTTATTCTTTCAACTCTTTGTTGCAATCTAATTTTCAAGGATCCAAAAAGCCTTGGGTACGTAATCTGACAACCCGAAAAACTTCTCGCATACACTCTTCAATTCTTTCCAATATTAGACTTATTTTACTATATAGTAGTACCTTTTAGAGTCTACTGAAGCGTTTTAAATGGAATATAATCAAGGTAGGAGTGTTACAAAGGGTTAACTCAAAGTGTAGGAATCAAAACCGGGCCAAACACTCCAACACATGGAGTGTGCGGCCATACACTTGAGTGTGCGGCCACACACTCTTGTTTGCGGCCTCACACCTTCCCAACCGCACACTCCACATATATATGCCACACTTAGTTCATTCTTGAACACTTCATTCACTTCTTCAAGCATAGAACACGAAAATCCTATCAAGTATTGTCCATTCTCCTTGAAGATCTTCATAAAATGTATCAAGAACACCAAGAACACCAAGATCATCATCTGGCCGCACACATGGCAGCACACACCACCTGGCAGCACACATGGCCGCACACAGGGCCGCACACATGTGCTGGCAGCACACTAGGCCGAACACCTGGCCGCACACACACTTATAGTGTGTATTTTGGCCATACACCCTCTTGTATAGCCTTATAAACCCTCATACAATCATATATGATTATAACACTTCATTATAAGTGTTTGCTAGTCCCAAAGGTGGTCCCAAAATCATCAATTAGTTGTTCATAACACTAATTAAATCCATATATGTGCCAATATATGCTAAATAGGATTCGCGCGTGTACTCAAGTCACCACTTGGCACCTAGCATCTAATCCAACATTGTCATCAGAACCACTCACTACAAGTGAGTTCATACCCCTTTAATTAAACTTTGAAATAGTTTTAAATGTTTTAAATACTTTACGGGGGGGGGGGGGGGGGGGGAGATACAAGTTAAATACTTATAGTTATTACATCAATCACATGTGATTAATAACTAGAAAACCAATGATTTTATTACTGTTCAAACTGTTTATCAAAATGTTTTACTTCAAACTGTTTTACAAACTCTTTTACTTATCAAATACTTTTATTTAAACTTTGTTATACTTCTTATAAATTGCATGCCCATATATGTATAGATATATAAGAAATGTTTAAAGGGCTTAGGAAGGCCATCCGACCTATTTCCTTTTCGCGCTTGAGATGTGGTCTGGTGGGATATCGGGTACTCATCCGAAGGCCGTTTAAACATTTGTTATATATCAAATGTACATATATAGACATAAAAGTACTCCTTTATTCATACGTATCAGTACATCGTTAGTAAGTTACCATCGGGGTAACACAGGATCATACTACTACAATTTCTAGATCAATGAGTCAGTTCATTCATGAGTCAATACTTATTACTATGAGTACATATACAACTATACTAGAGAGAGAACATATACAACTATACTAGAGAGACAACATATACAACTATACTAGACAGAGAACATATAGAAGTATACTAGAGGAAGAACATATACAACTATACTAGAGAGAGAACATATACAACTATACTAGACAGAGAAAATATACAACTATACTAGAGGAAGAACATATACAACTATACTAGAACAGTTCATTACATTAAATATACTAGAATACGTTCATTTTTGTGATATGGATCGGAGCATGACTTAAATGCCATGGCCCGAGTTGTAGCCAGAGTCTCTTGAAGGGAGAGCGTGAGTTTGCGTATAGATCTATACTGGATTGACTATCCTACACCTTGCTGCTAGCTACAGCCGGACCTGCAGGTCTGCGGGTGCCAAACGTCATTCCGTTATTACGACCATTCGTATGTCGTTGTTACCAGTCGATAGTATGGTGCAATTAGTCACATAATACCTTAATATAAATCCAGTTTAAGGTAGTTAGTACAGCAGTAGTTCCTATAATACAACACTACAGTACTACAATAATTTACCCATTACATATATTTAGTGATTATTTCACTTAAACATTAATGTACAAACTATATTTGTTAAATGATTGTTACACTTGGGAAATTACACACTTTCACAACAAACGAGCATACAAAATAGTTAAGCCTTGGTAGAAGGCTACTTTAATAGAAAATATAGGTTTTTCTGAGAGATTCAAACACTTACGAACATTTACATACATTTTACAAACTTACACTTGAGACATGTTCAAACGTTTTGATAACAAACACCGACACTAAAATACTTATGAACTCACCAGCTTAATGCTGATAAACTCTTTCAAAATAACTTGTATTCTCAGGTCATCAGTAGACAGGGACCGAGGCCAGCTTTTGAGAAGATGGAGCGCATCCAAGACTCATCTTATTATTTTGATTTACGTTATATTTTTGGTGTCTATAACTGTATTGAACACGCTTGTATTAAAATTATATATTTAATGCAAGGGATGGTTTTGTTTGCTTGTTTACTTTTACTGTGTTGTGATACTCTACATGACGTCCTCCGCCCCAGAACGTTTTCGCCGTTCTTGGTTTTGGGGTGTGACAGATTGGTATCAGAGCATTGTTTATAGTGTACTAAGTATATCAACCCATAAAAGATATACTAAACTATAAACCCATTAGGAATTAAAACACTCTGACCAAGAGTCTATACTTTAAATATTAAAATATTTAATTAAGTATACTAGTCTGCATTCATACTAAAATCAGTGTCACAATGACAAGAACAAAAGTATTACGATCGTTAAATATCACAAGTGAGCTCGGGGATGTATGGTCAGTCCTGGGAATGGCATAGCCTGATCAACTATGCTGATCCGAGGAGTGGTTAGCATGTGCCCTAGAATGGTTGTGATATGTTAACAAGTCTAAAAACTTACCAATAATACCACAAGAAGATCAGTAGAACCTAAAGTTAAAATACTATAGGTGTATTTTGTACTACTAGCTACATATATACTACATTCTTATACCTCTTTTCTCGCGTAGATTTAAATGGTTGGATTCCATCACGGCGACCCGTACTTTCCAAATGAAGACAATGCAGGGTGGATCGAAGAAGAGCCCAAAGATGAGCATCCAATCCCTTTGGATGATCACCTCGCAGAAGGCTTTTCTGATGGATCCGACTCCGAGCCTGAAGTCAACAACCTACCGCTAGTAGGTCAAGCCCCGAACAACAACCCCCGGCCAGCTTTTCCAGGTCCTACACCCTTGTGGGCAACCAACTTGAATCGCTGGAGTGACGAACAGGGTCAACCCTTACCTTACTTTGAGGACCGAACCTTTTACCACGTTAGCGATGGTGGCTGTGCGGATCAAGCTCTGCCCGTCATCATCCGCAGAATAGCTCGTAATGTTGAGCAGGGTCGAGCAGCCATCGACCGGGTCATGGAGATTGATGCCAACTCTGGTGTCAACACAGTCCGCATCCGCTGTCTTGAAGAAGACATGGAACGGACCCGGAGAACCAATGAAACCCTGCAGCAACAGCTAGCTGCCTCCCGAGCTGAAGTTTTGGAACTTCGAACCCGCCAGAGGGCTCAGGAGCGACACCTTCAAGAGGTGTTTCGTCAAGTGTCAGACCTCAAGACTCGCCCGAGGGATTCCCATCGCCGTTAGATGATGTCTAGTACATCTCTGTCTTTTGGTTAAGGAATAGCCTTTAACATCTATGCTCTAAGTAGCACTTGTCGGTAAAATATTCCTAACTTTCAGTACACTAATTAGGAATCTAAGAACTGTCAAGTTTTTCCATTTGGTATGATGTAAGACCTACAGTTAGGTCAATTTTCCTTGAACTTATTACATCGGTGATACTAGTATTATTGACGTCTATCTAATCTGTGGGAAAAATGTGTACACTTGTGTTTTCCTACTAATATTCTTTGTTGTGAGCTCAAACACTCATTCAACTGTTGGGCTATGGTTAGGTTGTCCATGTGTCACTCTCACCTTACTTACAAATTGATTCTTACCACTTTGCTTACCTTTATAAACTTATAGCTGAAAGATGCCTCCTCGCAAATCTACCCGGAATAACCCTGCACCTCCACTGCCTCCTCTGCCTCCGGTCATCGATACTGCAGCCCTGAATGCTGCCGTAGCCGCAGCAGTGGCAACTGCTATGGCTCAGTATCACTCTACTAATGCCAGCAGAGGTGGGACCCCTGTTAACTCCATTCCGGTTGAAACCCCTGTGCGCTCGAGAGAGTGCTCCTACAAGGATTTCACCAACTGTAAGCCAATGTCCTTCCATGGCACCGGCGGAGTCACTGCCCTCTCGCAATGGTTCGAGAAGACTGAATCAGTCTTCGAAATCTGTTCATTCCCTGCTGCGAGCAAAGTCAAATATGCCGCATGCACCTTTGAAGGAAAGGCCCTGACGTGGTAGAACGGCCACGTTAAAGCTCTAACCCTCGTCGTAGCCAACGACATGGGTTGGGAAACGATGAAAGACCTCATGATTGAGGAATACTGCTCAAGGGACGAAGTCCAAAAATTGGAACAGGAGCTTTGGAGCCTGACCATGAAGGGGACCAACGTGGTTGCTTATACCGCCAGATTCAGCGAACTGGTGGCCCTCTGTCCCAATATGGTTCCCACTGAAGGTAAAAAGATCGAAAGGTATGTATGGGGACTAGTGCCTCCGTACCAGGGGAATGTTCTATCATCAAACCCTGCTACCTTCGACAGTGCCAAGCGATTGGCACAGCGACTCATTGATCATGGAGTCAAAACCCCTGCAACAACAACCACCATAGCCATCCCGGAACCCTCCAAACCCGCTGACACTAAGCGGAAGTTCTGGGAAGACAAGAAGAAACAGTGAGCTGCTAAAAAGCAGCAAATTGTGGTTGTACATGCCGCGATAACCCCAGCCACTGCTACTGCTCCAGTGAGGCAGTATGCTGGAAGTTTGCCTAAGTGCAACAAATGCAACCTCCACCACAACGACCCCTGCTGTGAAATGCAGTGCTCTAACTGCAAGAGGAAAGGACACACAGTCCGTTTCTGTAAATCCCCGGCGAGGCCGATCACCCAAGTCCCCGGCTCTGGCGCGAGCCCGACCTGCTATGGATGTGGTAAAGCAGGCCACTATAAGAGGGACTGCCCCAAAGCAAAGAATGCTGGTGAAGCAGGAAGGGTACTAGCTATAGGCCACGGGGAAGCAGTTGCTGACCCGACAGTGGTGACTGGTACGTTCCTCCTCGATAACTCCTATGCATGCATTCTGTTTGATAGTGGAATGGAGCGAAGCTTCGTGAATCATAAATTTGCTCGCATGCTTAAACAACCACCACACGCACTCAAAGAACAATTCACAGTAGAAATGGCTAATGGAAAAACAGAAAGTACGAATAGCATATACTTAGGTTGTACCCTAAGTCTAGATAACCATCCATTTCCAATTGACCTCATGCCGGTTTCCATTAAAAGTTTCGACGTTATGATCGGCATGGATTGGTTGAGTCTTCATCGCGCTGACATCATGTGCTTCGAGAAAGCAGTCCGTCTAAACCTTCCGTCTAACAAAACTCTTATAGTCTATGGCGACAAACCTGGTGCGAGTCTTCGTATAATATCAAGTATTCAAGCATAGAAGTATCTCCGTAAAGAATACCGTGCATTCCTTGCTCACGTCGTCGATGCGAGCCTCGAAATGAAAGAACTAAAGAACATCCCAGTAGTGAGCGACTTCTCCGACATTTTCCCAGAAGAGCTACCTAGATTACCTCCGCAACGACAGGTCGAGTTCAGAATCGACTTAGTCCCAGGAGCTACCCCCGTAGCCAAGTCGCCCTACCGTTTAGCACCAGCTGAGATGCAGGAACTCTCTGGTCAACTTAACGAACTGCTCAACAAGGGCTTTATAAGACCAAGTTTCTCACCTTGGGGAGCACCGGTCTTGTTCGTTAAGAAGAAAGACGGATCATTCCGTATGTGTATCGACTACAGAGAACTCAACAAACTGACGGTCAAAAATCGTTACCCTTTGCCTTGCATAAACGATCTATTTGACCAACTGCAAGGGGCGAACTACTTTTCCAAAATTGATCTGAGATCCGGATATCACCAGTTACGAGTACTAGAAAAGGATGTGCTGAAGACAGCCTTCCGAACTCGTTACGGACACTACGAGTTCGTGGTGATGCCATTCGGATTGACCAATGCGCCCGCAGTCTTCATGGACCTGATGAATAGAGTATGTCGACCTTACTTGGATCAGTTCGTCATCGTTTTCATTGACGACATCCTGATCTACTCCCGAAGTAAGGAAGAGCATGGCGATCACCTGCGACAAGTTCTAGGGACATTGCGAAAGGAGAAACTTTATGCGAAGTTCTCGAAATGTGAATTTTGGATCCGAAGAGTCGAATTCTTAGGACACGTGGTAAGCAAAGAGGGAATCCACGTGGACCCATCCAAAATTAAAGCCATTGAGAACTGGTCAGCACCGAAGACGCCTATAGAAATTCGTCAATTTCTAGGCCTCGCTGGCTACTACCTCAGGTTCATACAGAACTTCTCCCGAATAGCGAAACCTCCGACAACCCTGACCCAGAAGGGCGTGGCTTTTGACTAGGAAGAGAAACAAGAGAGAGCATTTCAAACGCTCAAACGAGCCTTGTGCACCGCACCAATACTATCCCTACCCGAAGGAATCGAAGACTTTGTAGTCTATTGCGATGCATCAAATCAAGGGCTCGGTTGTGTCCTGATGCATCAAATCAACGAAGACTTTGTAGTCTACGCCTCGAGACAGCTGAAGACACACGAAGTCAACTACACCACTCATGATCTTGAGTTGGGGGCAGTTGTGTTTGCCCTGAAGATCTGGAGACATTACTTGTATGGCACAAAAAGCACTATTTTTACCGACCACAAGAGTTTACAACACATATTCGATCAGAAGGAGCTCAACATGAGAAAACGACGGTGGGTAGAGCTACTCAATGACTACGAATGCGACATTCGTTATCATCCGGGTAAAGCCAACGTAGTAGCAGACGCCCTAAGTCGGAAGGAATATTTTGGTCGCAGGTTCAAGTCATTGTCAATAACCATCCATTCACACTTGTCTAAACAAATTCAGGCGGCCCAACTTGAAGCCATGAAACCTGAAAATGTGACGAGTGAATCCCTTAGAGGAATGGATAAAAACCTAGAAGTCAAGGGTGGCGGAGCCTTATATTTCATGAACCGGATCTGGACACCGAAACATGGTGGTTTCCGAGACTTGGTCATGACCGAGGCGCACAACACTCGGTATTCCGTTCACCCAGGTTCAGATAAGATGTATCTGGATCTTAAAAAGCTATACTGGTGGCCTAATATGAAAGCAGAGATTGCTACCTTCGTAAGTAAATGCCTTACTTGCGCAAAGGTTAAGGTCGAGTACCAGAAGCCCTCTGGTTTACTGCAACAACCAGAGATCCCAGAATGGAAGTGGGAGTGGATCACTATGGACTTCTTAACCAAGTTGCCCAAAACAACGGGTGGACTTGATACCATATGGGTCATCGTCGATAGATTGACCAAGTCTGCACACTTCCTGCCTATCAAAGAAACTGACAAGATGGAGAAGCTTACGAGAACATACATTAGGGAAATCGTACGGCTACATGGTGTACTTATGTCCATTATCTCCGATAGAGATAGTAGGTTCACCTCCAGATTCTAGCAATCACTACAACACTCCCTAGGAACAAGACTGGACATGAGCACAGCCTACCATCCACAGACCGACAGACAAAGTGAGAGGACCATCCAAACACTGGAAGATATGTTGAGAGCCTATGTGATCGACTTTGGAAAGGCATGGGATACTCATTTACCCCTTCTCGAGTTTTCCTACAACAACAATTATCACACGAGCATCAAGGCTGCTCCATTTGAAGCCCTCTACGGCCGAAAGTGCAGATCCCCTCTGTGCTGGGCTGAGGTGGGTGATACCCAACTAGCTAAGGGTCAAGCTTCTGACAGTACTCTCACAGGTCCGAAAATCATTCGGGAAACGACGGAGAAGATCGTTCGGATCCGCGAACGATTGAAAGCTTCCAGAGACCGACAGAAAAGCTACGCCGATAAACGTAGAAAACCGTTGGAATTCCAGGTGGGCGACCACGTTTTATTGAAGGTCTCACCCTGGAAGGGCTTGATACGCTTCATAAAGCGTGGAAAACTAGATCCAAGGTACATTGGGTCTTTCGAGATTCTCGCAAGAATCGGCCCAATGGCTTACAAACTCAACCTACCGAACGAACTTCGTAACCTACATTCTACATTCCACGTTTCCAACTTGAAAAAGTGTCTATCCAACGAGACTCTTGTAATCCCACTCGACGAGATCAAGATCAACGAGAGCCTCAACTTCGTGGAAGAACCCGTAGAATTCATGGACCGTGAGGTCAAGCAGACGAAGCAAAACCGTATCGCGATTGTGAAGGTTCGCTGGAACGCCAAGCGCGGGCCGGAATACACTTGGGAACGCGAGGATCAGATGAAACTGAAATATCCTCATCTTTTTACTTAGTTATTTGTAATAATCTAGAAATTTAAAATCCAATTTCGGGACGAAATTCCCTTAACAGGGGGATGATGTGACAACCCGAAAAACTTCTCGCATACACTCTTCAATTATTTCCAATATTAGACTTATTTTACTATATAGTAGTACCTTTTAGAGTCTAATGAAGAATTTTAAATGGAATATAATCAAGGTAGGAGTGTTACAAAGGGTTAACTCAAAGTGTAGGAATCAAAACCGGGCTAAACACTCCAACACATGGAGTGTGCGGCCACACACTCTTGTTTGTGGCCTCACACCTTCCCAACCGCACACTCCACATATATATGCCACACTTAGTTCATTCTTGAACACTTCATTCACTTCTTCAAGCATAGAACACGAAAATCCTCTCAAGTATCATCCATTCTCCTTGAAGAACTTCATAAAAGGTACCAAGAATACCAAGATCATCATCTGGCCGCACACATGGCAGCACACACCACCTGGCAGCACACATGGCCGCACACATGTGCTGGAAGCACACTAGGCCGCAAACCTGGCCGCACACATACTTATAGTGTGTATTTTGGCCATACACCCTCTTGTATAGCCTTATAAACCCTCATACAATCATATATGATTATAACACTTCATTATAAGTGTTTGCTAGTCCCAAAGGTGGTCCCAAAATCATCAATTAGTTGTTCATAACACTAATTAAATCCATATATGTGCCAATATATGCTAAATAGGATTCGCGCGTGTACTCAAGTCACCACTTGGCACCTATCATATAATCCAACATTGTCATCAGAACCACTCACTACAGGTGAGTTCATACCCCTTTAATTAACCTTTGAAATAGTTTTAAATGTTTTAAATACTTTATGGGGGGGGGAGACACAAGTTAAATACTTATAGTTATTACATCAATCACATGTGATTAATAACTAGAAAACCAATGATTTTATTACTGTTCAAACTATTTATCAAACTGTTTTACTTCAAATTGTTTTACAAACTCTTTAACTTATCAAATACTTTTATTTAAACTTTGTTATACTTCTTATAAATTGCATGCCCATATATGTATAGATATATAAGAAATGTTTAAAGGGCTTCGGAAGGCCATCCGCCCTATTTCCTTTTCGCGCTTGAGATGTGGTCTGGTGGGATATCGGGTACTCATCCGAAGGCCGTTTAAACATTAGTTATATATCAAATGTACATATATAGACATAAAAGTACTCCTTTTATTCATACGTATCAGTACATCATTAGTAAGTTACCATTGGGGTAACACAGGATCATACTACTACAATTTCTAGATCAATGAGTCAGTTCATTCATGAGTCAATACTTATTACTACGAGTACATATACAACTATCTAGAGAGAGAACATATACAACTATACTACAGAGAGAACATATACAACTATACTAGAGAGAGAACATATACAACTATACTAGAGGAAGAACATATACAACTATACTAGAGAGAGAACATATACAACTATACTAGACAGAGAACATATACAACTATACTAGAGGAAGAACATATACAACTATACTAGAACAGTTCATTACATTACATATACTAGAATACGTTCATTTTTGTGATATGGATCGGAGCATGACTTAAATGCCATGGCCCGATTTGTAGCCAGAGTCTCTTGAAGGGAGAGCGTGAGTTTGCGTATAGATCTATACTGGATTGACTATCCTACACCTTGCTGCTAGCTACAGCCGGACCTGCAGGTCTGCAGGTGCCAAACTTCATTCCGTTATTACGACCATTCGTATGTCGTTGTTACCAGTCGATAGTATGGTGCAATTAGTCACATAATACCTTAATATAAATCCGGTTTAAGGTAGTTAGTACAGCAGTAGTTCCTATAATACAACACTACAGTACTATAATAATTTACCCATTACATATATTTAGTGATTATTTCACTTAAACATTAATGTACAAACTATATTTGTTAAATGATAGTTACACTTGGGAAATTACACACTTTCACAACAAACGAGCATACAAAATAGTCAAGCCTTGGTAGAAGGCTACTTTAATAGAAAATATAGGTTTTTCTAAGAGATTCAAACTTTTACAAACACTTACGAACATTTACATACATTTTACAAACTTACACTTGAGACATGTTCAAATGCTGTAACAGCCCCGAATTCCAGGTATCGTTATATTTATGATTTTTGGGTGTTTTAAGAGGGGACTCGGCGAGTTGGAGCTCAGACTCGCCGAGTAGGATCGCCGATCTGGTCGCGGGTTCGCGACTGGACTCGGCGAGTCTGGATATGGACTCGGCGAGTCCGCGCTGTTTAGCGAAACCCTAACCGTTCAGGTTTGGGACGTATATAAGGGGCCTTATGGCCGTCATTGTTCACCCTAGTCCTGTGAGTGAAAACCTAATTCGATTGAGAGCATATGGATTTGCTAGCTTTCGATATTCACGAGGTGAGTCTTCTCACTATACCGTACCCGGAAGGGTTTGACTGTGTGACCGGAAGGTCGGATATGATATGTGATATATGTGCTATATGTGATAAGATAATTGTTATGCGTGCTATGTATGTTATGTGGGCCGGAATGCATTATGTTATGGGCCGGAAGGCATGTAATCTGGACCGTAAGGTTGGCGTGGGTAGGACCGGAAGGTTTACCCAGCAGGGACGGAAGTCCCCTGAGACACATGGACCGGAAGGTCAGGGCCTGGAAAGGCGTATGTGCGTAAGTTGTGTTTTGGGGAACTCACTAAGCATTTATGCTTACAGTTGTTATGTATGTGTTTCAGGTACTAGCGAGGACCGTGGGAAGGCGCCGGCGTGATCTGTACACACTGATAGATGTTTTGTGATCTTGGGATTCATATGATTTGTATTTTGACATGACACTTGGAATGTTTATGCCTTGTTTGAATGAAAATACTTTAGTTTGAAATGAAATTTTTTTTTTGAAAATTTACGTTGTTACAAACGTTTTGATAACAAACACCGACACTCAAATACTTATGAACTCACCAGCTTAATGCTGATAAACTCTTTCAAAATAACTTGTATTCTCAGGTCATCAGTAGACAGGTACCGAGGCCAGCTTTTGAGAAGATGGAGCGCATCCAAGACTCATCTTATTATTTTGATTTACGTTATATTTTTGGTGTCTATAACTGTATTGAACACGCTTGTATTAAAATTATATATTTAATGCAATGGATGATGTTGTTTGCTTGTTTACTTTTACTGTGTTGTGATACTCTACATGACGTCTTCCGCCCCAGAACGTTTCCGCCGTTCTTGGTTTTGGGGTGTGACACGTAAATTCTTTCAATGATCACAGGTACATTGTGACGAGCAATATGATAACAAATGGTACATTGATAGTGGTTGCTCTCGTCACATGACTGGGAAGAAGGAGAATCTTAGAGACTTTCGAAGCTTGAAAAATGTTGGAGTTGTTACGTTTGGAAATAATCAAAAGGGTCAAGTCAAAGGATATGGTTAAATAACGAATGGTCAATTCACAGTGAATTTGGTTGCTTATGTCGAAGGTCTTCAACACAACTTGATAAGTGTATCACAACTTGTGGTAGGCACTGGCAATCAAGTACTTTTTAACGAAGAAGGAAGCATTATTTCGAATGTTAACACCAAAGAAGTTTTGGTTAAATCCAAAAGGAAAGGTGACATGTTTACTTTGGACATCAATCCAATTATGGGTAAACCTGCTATATGTCTTCTTTCAAAAGCTACATCAGATATTAGCTGGCTTTGGCATCGAAGACTTTCACATCTCAACTTTCGAAATATCAACTTACTTGTTGTGCAAGATTTGGTAAGAGGTTTACCTGTACTTAAATTTGACAATGACTCTTCATGTGCAGGTTATGAATTTGGCAAGCAACATAATCAAGGTCATCCGATCACAATCAACTCAAAGATTGTCGAACCACTAGAGCATTTACATATTGATTTATGTGGTCCTTCAAAAATTTCAACACTCAACAACAAACGGTATATCATAGTTATTGTTGATGATTTTTCTAGATTCACATGGGTTTATTTTCTCGGATTAAAATCCGAAGTGGCACAAATCATGATTGATTTTATCAAGAAAATGGAAATAACATTGAAAAAGATTGTTCGCAAAATCAAGAGTGATCATGGAACTGAATATAAGAACAATGTTCTTGATTCGTTTTTAGTGGAAAAAGGCATTTCGCATAATTTCTCTTCTCCATACACTCCGCATCAAAATGGTGTTGTTGAACGAAAAAATGGATCTCTATGCGAAGCTGCAAGGACTATGTTGGCATATGCGAACTTACCAAAATATATTTTGGCTGAAGCAGTATCCACTGCATGTTTTACTCAGAATAGATCTTTCATTCATCGTCGTTTTAATATTACACCATACGAAATTCTAAATAATCGGAAACCTAATGTGAAATTCTTCCATGTCTTCGGATGCAGGTGCTTTATTATGAATCTCAGGGATAACCTTTCAAAGTTTCAAGCTAAAGCTGATGAAGAGATTTTCCTGGGGTATTCGCATAATTCAGTGGCATATCGTGTATTGAAAAAGTGTACATGAAAAGTGGAAGAAACTTTTAACCTTACATTTGATGATTATTATATAAAACAATATGAACAACAATTTAAAAATCATCCAATTTTGAAAGAAACACAAGATGAATTTGAATCAATGCAAATGTTGGATATTGATTATGATTTGATATTTGGAATTTTAGATCATGTTGGAAATGCTGAACTAAAAACTCCTGATAATATATCCCTGAACTCTCGAAGCTAACTGACGATTCAACATCATCTCCTCAAGAGATTGGCGAAAGTATGCAAAATGATCTAGTGGAGGGGGAGCACTTGGATTCGAACACTCTGATGGAGGGGGAGCATTCTTTCGACGGGGAGAATGAGAGAGAAAATGCTGATGTTGAGGGGGAGTGATTAAATGCTAATGTTGAGGGGGAGCTATTGCAAAATAATGAAAATTATCATGACGTTAATGATGTTTGTTCAATTGCATGCTCAGATAACGATGAATTGTATGAAGACGCACCTCTGGACTTCGATCCAACTTATCCACTAATGGAAAAATGGACAAAAGATCATCCGAAGGAGAAAATAATTGGTAATCCACAAGAGGGAGTCTTAACAAGAGCTCAAACTCGTGCGAAGAATGAGGTATTAAATACTCATCAAGAGTTTTACATGTTTAATGTCTTTATCTCTAAAATTGAACCAAAGACAGTAAGGATTGCAATGGAACACTCAGATTGGGTTGTTGCAATGCAATCTGAATTATCTGAATTTGAACGAAATAAGGTTTGGAAATTAATTCTTAAGCCAAATTATGTTTCGATTGTCGGGTTAAAATGGATTTTCAAAAATAAAACTGACAAAGATGGAAATATCATTCGAAACAAAGCCAGACTTGTTTTTAAGGGATACTCTCAATAAGAAGGAATTGATTACAAAGAAACTTTTGCTCCTGTCACAAGACTCGAGGCGGTTAGATTATTTTTGGCTTATACAGCTCACAAAGACTTTGATGTTTATCAAATGGATGTGAAATGCGCATTTCTGAATGGAGAACTCAAAGAAACTGTCTATGTGGAACAACATCAAGGTTTTGTTAACGATGAATGTCCTAATCATGTTTATATTTTAGATAAGGCAGTTTATGGTTTCAAACAAGCTCCACGAGCCTGGTATGCAACTCTTACTTCATTTTTAAAGCAATCTAAATTTAAACAAGGATCTGTTGACCCTACATTATTTCGTAAGAAAGTTGGGAATCATCTTATGCTTGTTCAAATTTATGTTGATGATATTATTTTTGGCTCAACTGACCCTGCATTGTCTAAAGAATTTGAAGACTTGATGAAAAGTAAGTTCGAAATGAGCATGATGGGAAAAATTAATAATTTTCTTGGTTTAAATATTCGTCAAATCAGAGAAGGAATCTTCATTAATCAAGAAAAATATACGAGGAATTTACTAGAGAAGTTTGGATTAATGAATAGCACAAAATTACGAGTTCCAATGGCAACTGGCATTAAGCTAACTCTTTCGTTAGATAAACCTGCAGTTGACCTTACTTTATACAGAAGCATGATTGGATCTTTACTATATTTAACTGCTAGTAGACCTGATATCATGTTTTCTGTATGTAATTGTGTTAGGTATCAATCAAATCCACGAGAACCACATCTCACTATTGTAAAGAATATCTTTCGTTATCTCAAAGGAACTATTTCGCTAGGATTGTGGTATCCTTCGAATATTGGGTTCTTTGTTCAAGCATATTCGGATGCAGATTTGGGAGGTTGTAACCTTGACAGGAAAAGCACAAGTGGTGGATGTCAATTACTCGATGGCAAGTTGGTGAGCTCGCAATCGAAAAAGCAAACATGTGTTTCAATCTCAACGACTGAAGCTGAATATGTTGTTGCTGTTGCATGCACTTCACAGATAATATGGATTCAAAGTCAATTACATGATTATGCAATTAACATGAAAAAGATTCATTTATATTGTGATTCACAAAGTGCAATAAGAATTTTTGATAATCTTGTGCAGCATTCGAAGAAGTAACATATAGCTTTTCGTTATCACTTCATCAAAGATCATGTGGAGGATGGAAATATTGAAGTACACTTCGTGAAAACAGCTGATCAGTTGGTTGATATTTTCACGAAAGCTTTGGATAAAAAATCGTTTTTACGAATTTTCGAAGGACTAGGAATGATTAATGGAAATTCAATTCCATGCGAAAAAGACAAACAATGATTACGAGAGAATGAGTCAGAGGCACTGAATAAAAGACAAAGCAAAATCATTCAGCATTCAAAGGTTACTGTTGATATTCAACTCTTCGAACGCTTCGAATTAGTATGATTGGTATTTTTCTTAGCTTGGTAAAACTTCGAATGTTTGCAACGACTACTTTAAATTGTTTCGTTCTTTATTTTTGAAAAAATCAAAAACATCAAAAAGATTTTCTTATTGTTTCGTTCTTTATTTTTGAAAAATCAAAAACATCAAAAAGATTTTCTTATTTTTTCGTTCTTTATTTTTGAAAAATCAAAAACATCAAAAAGATTTTCTTATTATTTTGTTCTTTATTTTTGAAAAATCAAAAACAACAAAAAGATTTTGTTTCTTCTTTCTTTTTAAGTATTGTGTTGCAGATATTCATGAATATACAAAGAGGATAATGCTTACAGTTCTAGGGTGAGGTACATCTATCATTCTAATCTTTGAATTTCGAATATTTTTTTGGACTAGTTAAGATGTCCCTAGAAGCATGCTGTTGCATGTTGTCCGAAGCCTCGAAATGACTTAATGTTCGAAAGCCTTAATGAAATTTTCATACGAAGATTTCTTCCCAATTAGGCTTACATTCGCATTAGTCGAATGAGCTACCTTACTCTTCTCACATGATTTACGAGTTTACTATTTGGTCCATAATAACAGAGGTACATGTTCTTTCGTATACCAATCTTTTTCATCTCAAAATTCTTACACTATCACACACGAAGACGTATGTCCAAGAGGTTTCTGATCAAACCAATCGAGACCGTGATGGAAGTGAAACCCAATCAATCAACCTTTAAGGAATTGACGGGGAATTATGTTCCAGGCTTCAACGAAACATTTGTTTCTATACCTACATTCAAAACTCAAAATCATATTCATTTCTTATGAGTGGTCTTGATCAAACATTCGAAACACACGATGTCTATTACCCAATAGGATCTAGAATATAATTTCTTTTCTTGAATATGATTTCAGTGTGAGTTTTATCCGAGATACCATGTTACTTAAAAGTTTTTCAAAGCAAACTTGTCACTGTCTACACAGGTCAAACAAGTAATTTTTGTTACAATTACTCACCTTATGTTTAGGTTGATATGTAACGAAATTCATTAAACCACCTCAAAGCCTTTTTAAAAGAAGCCCTTCGATACTTATTTACAAGTATTCGATTGTAATTCACGGCAACATACACAAGCTGTTTATTATCTCTCTTGATAATTAACGAAGCAATCTTTGCCCGGGATTTTAACTGTCTTCGTGTCAAATTGAATTTTTGACATCACTGAATATCCAAAAGAATTTATTGCTTCTCATCTTTATTTTTTTGACACACTGCACACACGAAATCCTTGAGGTTCTGAGTAACACCAACTCAAGCTGATGATTTCAAGAATCTGGCAAATGAATTTACTTTGAAACCCTAAAGTAAAAGAGCCTTACCTCCATCCGAAGGGTTGTGACGGTTACTATTCCATTGGGGCAAACAATCCAGCCTGGTTGAGGGGACTGTTTGAATTCTATGCAGGTTTTGAGGAGGTGTGACAGTTGCTTTATCATGCATGTTTACTTTTTCATCATCATGACGCGGTTTTCTTGGTGACACGTCAGCTGGCATTAAATGCACATCACGATTTTAATTCAAACATCAGGGTTACATATAAAAAGGAGTTCAAGGGTTCTTTATCTCTTTATGCATTCAAAGAAAATTCCTAATTCTCTCTGAATTTCAAAGCTTTAAAACCCTAACAATGGCGACTACTGCTAATGTCAATGTTGCACCTTCTCAATCAACTGATGATGTTTCTTCTCTTCCAATCATGAAGATTCTGGGCACAAATTATCAAATGGAATCTGATGTATCAAAATATCCAGAAGAACTTAAGATGCTCGTTGTTTCTTTAAAGAGCTATGTTTTATCAAAGGCGATGTTTAGTTCGTTCTCTGTTCCGATTACTTGGTTATCTCAGGCAGGGTCGGCGACTACCATTAAAAAAGCTTTTGATGCAATTACTTTCAACCTAGTGAGTGATAAAAAGGTTAGAATCACCAAAAAGCTTTTCTGTCAGATTCTTGAAATCCCAAATTCTCCACCATACGTTGATTTCACTTTTCCTCAATTTGTTCATATGTTCAACGAGATGGGACATCAACCACAGCTATCAAAAATTAGTGATTTCAAGAAGTCATGTCTTCCAAAAGTATGGAATTTTATGTTTGGGATCTTCTTGCGGTGTTTAACTGGAAGAACGGTGGGTCTGGATAAAGGTTGTATGGAAGTATATGCCATGCTTGCTGGGTTATACTATGATGTACAGGATGATTATTCTTCTCAAATATGGAAAGAATTTAAGAAGAGTGTAGTGAAAATAGATGCAATTCATGAAATTTCATGTGCAAGATATTGGAGTTTAATCTCGCAGTATTTCTATGATAAAGAAGGTGTTTTGGTTCCAAATGACGAAGACAAAGTAGTTTTTCATGTGTACAATTGTCCGAAGGATGCTATAGATGATGCTGATGAATTTCCTTATGTGGCTCTAATCCCAGATGCAATGTTGAAAACGGTTGATCCTTCGAACCTAGTGCTACAGGCCTATTTACAAACCATCGACACATCGATGACAACTGGTGTTTTATTAGAAAAGGAGGAGAAAAAGTCTAAGCGTGGGAAAAAGAACGAATCTGGTTCTTCTGAGCAAAGTGTAAAAGAAACTAAGCCAAAAAAGTCTCCAAAGAAGAAGTTTGTTATAGCCGAAGAACCTATTATTCACGAAGTTTCTATTGTTGAGGTCACACCTGTTGAGCCTATCATTGTAGAAGAGACTCAAGAGAAAGAAATAATTCCTTCGAAGACTGGAGTTTTGCGTAGACTTAAAATTAAGTCTCATCATTCACGAAAATCTTCACCTCATGTTGTTCGAAAGCCTCAAGTGACACATCAAGGTGTGTTAATTCACGAAGTTCCAGTGCCTGTTTCTCCGTCTTCGAAGAAATGCAAGGCTAAAGATATGGCCAAACACTTGTCTAAAAAGAAGAAGAAGAACTCACGAAAGCTTGTGATTACAAATGAGTCTACTGAAGAAGACGAACGAATTCCTGAAACTCCTGATCTTGATCTTATTAAAGAACTTTCCACTCCTGAACAAACAAGTGTTATTCCACCCGTAGATTCGAATGTCAAGTCATCTAATGAGGCAACACGAACTTTAGACATCCATGTAAACGTATCTAATATGGATACAAATGTCAATATGGGTGAAGAAGGTCCGAAGGATGAAATTCAAGGTAATCCTATTTCCACTATTTCCATTACTTCTGCAACTTTTGTCTCTCTACCTCCTCAAATTACTCTTGTTACTTCTACCACTGATTCACCAACATTCGAACACATCATAAATCAAGCTTTCACTTCCATATTTTCTTCTCAATCAACTGATCCACCCAAATCCAATTCACCTGTTGATGAAACCATTGTAATGGAAACTGATACGGATAACGAAGGTTTTGGAGGAACCTTTGAGGCTTTAGCATTTGATGATGATTAAGCAGATTTTCCGGATCATATGTTGATGACTATGAAGCAATTCAAAATCTTGAATTCAAAGTTAAATACTAGTATTCAGTCACAAGTTGATCTTGGTGGTGGTTCCTCAGTTTCGAGCTTAGAAGTAGATTCAATGTTGAAGCTGGTCGAAACAAGGATTATTAACAAGGTTTCTGGGATGGTTAGGGACTCTGACGGGAGGATATTGGAAAAAGTTGATCAAACTGATACTACGAACGGACTTCGTATCAGTTCTCTAACTTTAAAAGTTTCGGAAGAGCCTAAGAAACTGAAAACGTTGCTTAAAGAAACTGAAAACTTTGTGAGGATCTGCAAAAGGAGGTTACAAATGTTCAACATGACTTTGATTCTTTACATAAAAAGGTTGACATAATTTGTGACGTGGTCACTAAATTTGTCAAATTGTATGAAAGTAAGAGTTCTCAACTTACTCAACTTTCTACAATGGAAAATCAAAATTTTGCTGAAGTGCTTTTGTATCTCAAGGAGTTGAAAGAATTGTCTGTTAAGCCTGTTTCCTCATCCTTAATCACTCCAGAATTTTTGTCCTAGAAGTTTATTCAATTCGAAGCCATTCTTCAAAAACAATTATCTCCTTTATCTCGCATTTCAAGTCTTCTACCAGCCATGTCAGATGCCCCACCTATTTTCACAGGGGTGCAAGGGGGAGAAAAGAGAATTGAACGTACGAAGGCAGGTGAAGGAGCGAAGGTTAGTAGTGAAGATTTGAAGGTGGTGGGAAAAGTGTTTTCTTCAAAGATCCCATCTTCGAAGCCTGTTATAATGTCTGTTGGTCAAGTCACTTCGACTATTGTGACATCAATGCCTATGACCAAACCAGTACAGAAAGGTGCTGTTTTTGGTTAAGCAGCTGGAAGTGCTTCAAAATCTAAGGTAATGGTGGGAGAGTCTGGTTTGAAAGACAGGGGTAAATACATTCTTATTGAAAAATCTAAGGAAGAAAAGAGGGCTAAGGTCGATTCTGAGTTGGAAAATATAAGGATGGTTCAAAGTGTAATGACTCTTCGTGGACAAGATCCTCCAGGTTTAGAGAAAGGAGATCCAGCAAAGCAATACAACTATGAAACAATTGAAGCTAAGGTGTCAATTGACCACATGTATTCTTTTGAAAAGGTGCCAAAACAAAGTTATGTGATCATGAATACTGATGCAAGTCAGCTTGACTTTCCAGTGAATGAAATGATGTTCAAAATGCCTCAGTTTAAAGCTAAAATAATTTGTAAAGATAAGGATGAAGGGAAGCAGATGAAAATTCAATTTCATGTAGTCTTATCAAGAGCTCCAGAAGATGTTTGGTCACTGGTGAAAATCAAGAAGGTGATAAGCATAAAAAGAGATGTGATTTTCAAAGGCGTTATTCAAAATCTCAAATATTCGGTGATCAGGTCGAATGGAAAAATTAGTGAATTTACCATTGCTGATTTTCCTATAATGAACTTGTATGATCTTATACAAGTTGCATTAATTTTGAAAGATAAATCATTTTCTCATCTTCAAGAAACAGAGCCTGATGTATTCCAGCTTGGAGTTAAGGACATTAAGATTTTCATTGAAATTATTTTGAATGTTTGGCACAAACTGATGTGGAGTTAGCTACTGCAAAGGAAATTGATATCACTGCTCCAATGGGTCCTACAAAGAAGCAAGAAGAATTGAAAAAGTATGAAGATGGAGAAATTTGTTTGAAGCAATTCGGAATAGTTTTTGCTGGAAAGGATAAAGCTGGAAGAGCTAAACAATTTTTGTTTCAAACATCCGAAGTGGAAAGATATGCTACTTCATAGTATACAAATTTAATTGTTCGTATGAATAAGTGCAGGAAGAATAATGAAGGAGACAAAAAGGAAGTCGGGAAGGTTATTTCTTGGTACACTGAGATACGAAGAGTGATGATGTACTCGATCCAATTGCTTACAAACTGAAGACTTCGACTATAATTACAACGGGGGAGATTGTAAGGGCTAAATTGGTTGTAATTAGTCGAAGTGTCATAGGTCTTCGTATATAGTACAGTTTTCGTATTCACTGTAATCTATTTTACTAAGGCACATTATTCAAAGCTTATTTGTCTAGTCCTTCGTATATTTTTTGTACGCTTTTCTTCTCCTATAAATAGGAGTCTTTACTAGATTTAGATAAGGTTTTTACAGTCTTGTCTATTTTGCACTCTGTAAACCTAAAAGTGTAATATTGAGCTGAATCAAGATCTTATTTACATCGGTGTTCAATCTTACATACATTTTTTATTTCAAACTCTGATTAATATTCATACTCGATTCTTTGATTCTTCAAGCTTCAAAATGGATTGGGTTCCAAAAGCTAACTAATCACGCACTCTGTGTCGGAGCAGCTATGGAGGAATATCATCAGACTTCGGTTTGTTAATAGTGGCTATTCCAGGCACATGATAGGAGACATCTCTCAACTACATTACATTCAGAACTTTAATTGAGAGCATGTATCCTTTGTGGGAAGGAAGAAAGAGAGGATGACAAATGGGGATTGTGTTTATAGACGTGTCATTATTAGTTCACGACTGCTTTGGAGTTCACATTTACGAGACGATTAATCAATCTATTGTGTGCATTGAAGATTAATTATATTGTTCTTATTCATATTATATCTTGCACTATTCATTTGATTCGGATTCCACACCATCAAAGTGAACACAATTGATACGTAGGAAAATTCGGGAAGTGATATAAAATTCAAAGAAAAATACAAGACTATGTTTTCTTTCGTAAGCATTTTTGGGAAGTGATATAAACTTTAGTGCTAAAGGGCAATATGAAATTTGTGTAATGTGTTGAAGCTGAATTGCTTAGACTATGTGTTTAATGTGCTGGTAGGCATGAATGATTCAAAAGGAGTAGACACAGCTGAAAATGAAAGGACTAGACAATGTTAACTCATCTGGACTTAGATAGTTACATTTGGACTGACTATACGATGCTTGGATAGATTGAACAGTGAGATAAACAAGGGAGCCTATGAGATACATTTAAATTACTTATCATCTAGAACTGTGGCTCAACATTTCTTCGGCATACGAACTAATGTCCTTAATTCTGGTGCTGATAAGGTGACTGGACGGTTCTGAAAAAGTAGGTCAGTGTGAAATTGTTTTTCTTTCTTATCCTCTCTGTCAGTCATATGTTGCCCCGTTTGCATGATTGGAAGATCCGACCTGGGACGCAACATATGCACCTATGTTTCTATACATCTATATCTATGCTTCTCTCTTTCTATCTATGTCAGTCATATGTTCTCCTTTTTGCGTGATCAGAAGATCCGACCTGGGACACAACATGTGACATCCCTATTTTCGCAGCCAGAAAAGACCGATTTTGTTTATGCTTTATAAAAATCAGAGTACCTCTTTTAATAAAAATGTTGCGGAATTTGGTCCCATTAAAACATGATAACGTTATCAAAGCACTTCCGAAGAAAAGTATTTTTATTCATTTTTAAATATTTGGGATGTCATCGTCAATACAGAAACATAAGCATAAACAGAACTTACATTCATTATCACTAGGGATTTATATCTCCTTAATCTCTGAGTGTAATGTGACTTCATATCAACACCTGTGATATAAATAAACTGAGTGGGTCAGGTTGGGAAACCTGATGACTATATAGAGATTTCAATCCCACAATGTTATACCATATATATAGTTTAAAACTCATAAAATATACAATTTAACCATATATATATATATATATATATATATATATATATATATATATATATATATATATATATATATATATATATATATATATATATATATATAAACAACTCTTATCCCACCCTGTCGATCCTCACAATGAGACTATTCATACTCTCGGACCTAAGAAAAAGCAGAAAAGTCCTTAGACTACTCACATTCACAATCAAAACCAACTCAACTATCTATTAAAAAATTAATTTATCACTCTTCCGGCTATACAACCCAACTAAACCCAATTTTTCACACCCATTAGCAAACAAACCCAAACCAAACTATTATATTAATTATGATTATTTTTTATTATATAATACCAGCTACATATTATGTTTTATTAAATTTATAACCTAATTTTGATATTATATTTAAGATTATATAGACAATATAAAAAAATTATTAAAAAATTCTTAAAATATATCAATATTAGTCTTTATTTGTAGATAAAATTATTTTACGTATTTTAGTATATTTTGTTAATTTTTTTTAATAGAAGTAAAACAAAACAAGTTACAAAATAATGTTTAACTAAAAAGAATTAAAAACAAATAAAAAATAAAAAAAATAAAAGTAAATAGCATCGGATGGTTGGTGCATCAACGCCGGCGTTGAGTTTTAAGCTTTTTCTTTGTATTTTTTAATTTTCTTTTAATTTTTAGTCCAACCAACTAAAACAATTGATCACCAATAAGAATAGTCTTAGAACCCATCAACGGGTTCTTTCTATGTTTAGTCGCGTTAGTTCTATGTTCAGTCGTTTCTTTTATTTTGATATTTAAATGCCATGTGGCTTTGAAAATAGATGATTGTTTTTCCTTATAAATAGTTTGTTATTTATTATGTATAAAATCTTAAACTATTTAAGTTTAGAAAATATTGAAAACCACTAAAAATTGTAATTTCTTTTTCTTTACAAATTGAATATAATATTGACATTGTTTTGTATTTAATTTTGATTCTCTATTTTTAAAACTTATGAAAGTATTTTACTAAATAATACGATGTAAATGATATCTACAAATTTATAGTTCATGACAACATTACAGATTAAAGAACTAAACATTTGTAAATCTATCGTTATTAAATAAATAATTTATTTTTTTGAACTAAATGATTTATTTAAAATTTTTTTAATAAGTTTTAAAAGAATAGAAAATGAACTTGATTTATTTAATTTAAAAATAATTTGAGTTGGGCTATTAATTAGTGTAAAAGAATTGGTTAGTTGGTCTGTGTATATGGAAAAGAAATAAATCAACTTTTTAAAAATTAGATTGGTTTTAATTGTAAATGAAAATAGTCTAAATACCGTACAAAATCGAATAGTTGTTCAACATAATAAAAGCACAACTATAATTTTGTGGTGTGAGCATGATAAAATTCGATTCAGATTTTGGCCAAACCGCCCATATAATCCCGATCATTATTCTTAGCCGCACCGCCCAATACGAAAAACAATCATGACCGCTGAACAAATTTACCCAACTAACTACACCCGGCTTTGACACGCGGTCATCCTTATTTCCCTCCTCCTTCGCTTCATTGTAACTTCTTAAAAACCTATCCAAGCCCATAGTCATTTTTGTATAGTGTAATTTATGACAAATTGGTTCCATTAAGGAATTGACACATCTAACAAATAAATATAAGATGACTAGGTGTGAGACTCGTGTATTACACGGGTTAATTTAAAAAAAATGAAACATTAAAGTAAAGTGTAAACACAAAATACTTTTTAATGTACAATTTTAAAATAAGAAATGAATAAACGTATTTATTTCAATTTAATATCATATATATTATATTTAATACTTTACATATATATGATTTTAATTTTAAAAATTGAAACAAATCAAAAACTGACAAGTGGATAATATATATTTCAAAAATACTACAAAATGACAAGTGTCAAAACTCATGAGAGATTGACATGTGGTAAAAAAACGTTCATTTAAAAATAGCGTAGACGTAGTCTATTATTTGTCAAAACAAACTATTTTTACCACTAGAGTTTAGTCTATTATTTGTCGAGACTAATTAATAGTCTAGCTATTATTATTATTATATAAGCGTTAAACAATACTTATATAACCCATAATAATAGCCCAGGTACTTATTATAAGTTCCTAATAACGTTACTATAATTAAATAAACGATATATTAAAAATAGCGTAGGCGTAGCTCACTGACAGTGAGTTTTATAGAAAACCAGGCATTGCTTGGAGCAGCGATCCTGAGCCGAAAAGCTCTTCCTCTCGGAGCCATCGAGCACTCCGGGGCTTCCGCCTCGTGCTAGGGAGGTTCCCTAGGCTTTTCGGGGGGTTTCGGGGCTAGAGAGAAGTTCTACAGAGAGAGTAAAAAGTAGAAAGAATGGGAAGGGTGTGATGAAAGTGAGGGTGAGAGAGGTTTTATTTATAAGATGAAAATGGCTGAACTTGGTGCCACATTTCACCATCTAGTGGAAAGACTTGGGGAGAAAGCAATGGCCAAGATTGTGTCACATCACCCATTTTCGCACAGCACACTTCCGACTTCAAAAATCCGTAACATTCACATACGACCTCTGTTTTTGACGTTCTTTATATCCACCCGTAGGTAAAAATAAGATCAACAACTTTCATTTTGACTCCGTCGGCTAATTCTCGATCGATCTTAAATTTAACAGTATGAGGAGATTATATTCTTAAATGTCCGCGTAAAATTCATAACTTCTACATACAGACTCTGTTTTCGTCTGTCTTTTTACCGTTGATTTCCTATTAATGAGATCTTGAATTCTAATTTAGGTCGCTTAGGCCAAAAACCGCTCGGACAAAAATTCGAGTTTCGGGTCGTGCACTAATATGCCAAATCTTAGAAAATTCATAACTTCCTCACACGAAGTCAGATTTGGGCGTTCTTTTGTTTGTATGTTCTCGTTTTAACATATTGTAACACTCGTGTTTCTATCCTAGGCATTTATATTGAGTTGATAGTCTAGGTTAACCGTTGTAACTCATTTTGAAGAAATGAAAAGGAGTTATGTGAATATTATGTGAATTATGTGTTTTATGCTTAAGTATTAGGGCTTAATTAATTAAGAATAAAAATAAGCGTCAAAATTAAAGTGTGAGATAAGCCCTATATCTTTACATAAAGTTGTAGTGGTCGAAACAAGGATTTCGGGGATATAAAGAATACCAAAATCCGAGTTATAACGAAGAAGTTATGACCTGTCGAAGTTTCACGACAAAACCGGCACGGTGCTGAATGTCGTAAAAAGTGAGTTTTTGATAAACTACTTTTTAGCCTTAGTAATCTAAACGAAAGTTGTAGTATTCGTTAAACCGAGAAGTTCGATAAAAAGAACGCCCAAATCTGACTTCGTATGAGGAAGTTATGATTTTTCGAAGTTTCAGCGTAGCAGTAGACAGCTAAAAACTCGAATTTTAGATCGAGCGATTTTTAGCCGACACAACCTAAACGAGAATTGAGGGTCTCGTCATTAGGAGCACAACGGTAAAAAGTCTGACGAAAACGGACGTCGGATAAAGAAGTTATGAATTTTTAACGGATTTCCTGTCCCGGTCTGTTAAAAATAATAATATAAAAATTAAAGTCAAAATTAGCCGACGAAGTCTAAACGGAAGTTGTAGATCGTAATTTTAGCTACGCGTGCATATAAAGAACGTCAAAAACGGAGCTCGTATGCGAAAGATATGGATTTTAGAAGTTTTGGCACGAAAACCGAGAAATTTCGCATAGTCACAATTGCCACGTCACCCTCGCTTAGAAAGTGACACGTGTCCTGCTGAGTCACCTGGCTGCTGAGTCATTAGGCTGCTGAGTCACTGAGGCTGCTGAGTCATGCGAGCCACGTGCCCTCTTCTGATTCGACCGAGGAGGAGGCCCAATCCGAAGCAGCCAGCTCCCCAGTCGAAGCTTCGCCCAGCTGTCGCGTGTGTCCGAGCCTCGCATAGCCTAGCTCCGAGCCTCGCAGGTGCGCCAGCAAGCCGCGGTCCACTTAGAAGCCGACAGCGAGCCCTCGCATGTGCGAGCCATGTGCGAGCCATGCGAGCCATGTGCGAGACCCCCCTGCGAAGCCTCTTAGCCGTCGGATCAGGAAACTTCTCAGCCTTTGGATCAAACTTCGGACCCTATAAATAGAAGGGTACCTGCGAGGGTTTCCGGTTACTTTTGGAATTTAGCCATTTTAGCCCCTCTCTCCATATTTTCTTCATCTTAACATCCCGCAAAGCCCCGGTATCAATTGTAAAGCCCGGAATACCCCACAAAGTGCCCGAGAAGCCCGGAAAATTTATCTTTTCGGTTTCGAAGCCCGACTTTTGCAGAGCCCGGTTTCTCAATAAAACTCCCGGTTTTATTAGAAACGATCGTTTTAGGAAACGAATTGCTGCCCGATTTTCACCAAAATAGGTGAGTGTGTAGTTACTTTCAATTTACACATAGATATGAAGTATTTACCTTGAAATCCGTGTTATGTGTAAATATGCTAATTGTTTATTCGAGGTGACTGTTGAATTGATGTTTTATACAAGTTTTAAACTGTAAATGCTTTTTATCTACAAAATATGTTGGGTAGAACATGGGTAGATGAAATAGTTGATGTGTGTTAAAATGGTGAGAGGCCTCGATGTCGATGTTGTGTTGTTGTTGTAGCCATCTAGCGAAGTATAGATGACGACCACGGACTTTCTAGATAGTCCAGTGGAACACTAGCAGGTTCGCAACTTGTAGGTGTTGATGAATTAAATTTTCATTGGCGTACTTCATCCCCCTCATGATTGCCTTAAGGACATGTATGGCTGAGGAAACCCCTTAGCAGTAGTGTCCATCCCGATGATAATCCTTAGGATAGGTCTCTTGTGATAGGTGTTTAGGGACGTAAAGTGAGGACAACGGGAATGGGTAATCAGGGTTATTGTTGATTGGTGAACTTAATAAGTATATTATTATTGTGGGTTGAAAACCCTATATGCTCACCAGGCTCCCAAGGCTGACCCACTCAGTTTTATGATTACAGGTAGTGGACCCCGAGCATAGTCGGAGGATGACGAGAGATTTTTGGATTATAGGCTAGTAGTTGTAAATAACTATTGAAAGGCTTATAATGTCTTGTTTATGCTTTTGATCTGTATCGGAACATGACATCCCGAGGTTTTGATATATATATGGAAAATATATACCTTCTTAATGAAGGATTTTGATAAAACTTTTATCATATATTGTTTGGGGACCAATTCCGAAATATCTTATAAAAAGATTTCTCTGATTTTATTTTAAAAAGCATAAATTAAATCGGTCTTTTCTGGCCGAGAAATATGGGGATGTCACAGTTGGTATCAGAGCATTAGTTTAAGTGAACTAAGAAATTGTAGAATTTCTAGACTTGAACTTAGAATGCTAAGTGATGATTGTGAGATGAGTGTCTACCATATTTTAGACACGAGCACTAGTTTATTTTAGGGAAGATGCCTAAAATGCCCTTATGTGCTAAATGCTATGTGTTTGCCATGTGTGCCATTATTTGTTCGGATCTATGGTCTGTTGCCGACCGGATCTGGAAACCTTATGTGTGTAGGATTCTAAGTGTATGAATACAAGATTAGAACTAACATGTAAACGTTTTGGAGTGATAAGGGAATTGACATGTCTAACAAGGATAAAGACCTAAATTTCGCCTTATTCGGTATATAGATTGTAATGGCAAGAACTCGGAGTGGAGCTGGAAATGCAAACAGAAACCAACAACCTCAACCTCCAGTGGTGGAACAGGTGCCTATAGTAGGAGCTGCACCCGAACCCATCACTATGGCTGGAGTACGAACTATGATTCAGGCCATGTTGGCTGAACAGAGGGAGGAATTGAGGCAAATGTTGTTGAACGACAGGGATGAACCTTCAGTTCCTGTTGAACAACGTGAACTAAATAATGATCGATCTGAAGAAGGGAACAGTAGCAGATCGGTTGGTCATGGTGAACCGCTTGTGGTTGGGAGGAATAACCACGAGGGTAGAGCGGAGAGAAATGGGTGCAAGTATAAGGACTTTATGACTTGCAAGCCATCGACCTTCAATGGAAAACAAGATCCTGTCGGAGTAATGGATTGGATCTCGGAAATGGAGTTGGCTTTCATGACTTGTGATTGCCAAGGCAAGTTACAAACTACGTTTGCAGTACGTCAGTTCAGGGGTAGTGCTGCCCGTTGGTGGAGCACTTTGGGGAAAACCCTAAGCCCTAACGAGCCACTGCAATTAACTTGGGCAGAGTTCTTAGTGCACTTCAAGCGCAAGTACAGCTCGGCCCAAAACGTACTTGAGTTAGAAAACCAATTTCTAACGTTGCAGAAGGGGAGTATGACCGTTGACGAATATACAAATAACTTCACAGACAAAATGGAGTTTGCTTTGCGTATTGTCCCAGATGAGTTGGCAAAAATAGACAGGTATGCAAAGGGACTTCCATGGGAGTATGCGGTGCCAGTACGTCAGGCACTTACTTTGGAGGCAGCTATCTGGGCTGCCAAGTCTGTTGAAGATATGATAAAAGGGAGAGCCGCCAGCAAGGTTGAAGTTGGCGAAAAGCGAAAGTTTGAAGGAACTTCAGGTTCCAATAAAAAGAACAAATTCTCGAAGACTGGTTCGAGAAAGTTTGGAGGAGGAAGCGAAGCCAAGTGGTGTAACAAGTGTAAGAAGAAACATGTTGGGAAGTGCAGCATGGAAGTCACTTGTTACAAATGTGGAAAGCCAGGGCATTATGCCAATGAATGCACCTTCAATAAGAACGTATGTTTTGGGTGCAATGAAGAAGGGCATATTTTGAGGGACTGCCCGAAGAAGAAGGATGCAGCAAAACCCAATCTACCATCAAAGCCGAAGGCGAGAGCCTTTCAGATGACCCTCGAAGCTGCGAAAGAAGAAGCCGATGTTGCTTCAGGTACCTTTCTCGTAAACGAATTGCCTGCCCAAATTTTGTTTGATTCTGGAGCCAATTACTCCTTTATATCGCATGAATTTGGTAGAAAGCTAGCTTTGCCTGTAGATATGCTAGTTAATGCTATAATAGTCGAGATTGCTAGTGGCAAGTTTGTACCTGTTAGCCATCGTATGAAAAACATCCTCATTGACTTGGATGGGAATAAGTTCCAAGAGGAATTATTGCCTATCGAGTTAAATGGATTCGACATAGTTCTAGGAATGGATTGGCTTAGCGCCAATGACGCAGAAATACTATGTAGAAAGAAGATAGTAAAAGTAAACCCGCCAGGGAAAGAGTCGTTTATGGTGTACGGAGACAAACGCAGAGTAAACTCTAGAATAATTTCCCTAATGAAAGCCAGAAAGTGTTTGGCCAAGGGATGTACATCATATCTACCATTCGTGATCGATGCCAAGATGGAAAAGAAGGAGGTGCAGAATATTCCGGTGGTGTGTGATTATTCGGAAGTCTTTCCCGAAGATCTTCCCGGATTGCCCCCTGATCGACAAGTAGAATTTCGTATCGACTTGTTGCCAGGAACGACGCCGATAGCGAAAGCACCTTATCGACTAGCGCCAACCGAAATGAAAGAACTTATGACACAACTTCAGGAGTTATTGGACAAAGGTTTTATTCGACCTAGTTCATCACCCTGGGGAGCCCCTGTGTTATTTGTAAAGAAGAAAGACGGAAGCATGAGAATGTGCATCGATTACAGAGAGCTGAACAAAGTGACGATAAAGAACAAGTACCCGTTGCCAAGGATCGATGACTTGTTCGACCAGTTGCAGGGTTCGAGCTATTTCTCGAAGATCGATCTTAGGTCGGGATACCATCAACTAAAGGTGAGAGAGCAGGACATCGAAAAGACTGCTTGTAGAACGAGATATGGACACTATGAATTTTTGGTTATGTCGTTCGGACTAACCAATGCCCCAGCAGCTTTCATGGATTTGATGAATAGGGTTTGTAAACCATTCTTAGATAAATCCGTGATAGTATTCATAGATGATATCTTGATTTATTCGAAAAGCAAGCAGGAGCATGAAAAGCATCTGCGTGAAGTGCTAGAAGTCCTGAAAAAGGAGAAGCTGTATGCAAAGTTCTCCAAGTGTGAATTTTGGATTCAAGAAGTCCAATTTTTAGGTCATGTGGTTAACCAAGAAGGGATAATGGTCGACCCAGCAAAGATTGAAGCTGTAATGAAGTGGGAACAACCAAAAAGTCCTACGGAGATTCGAAGCTTTTTAGGATTAGCTGGATATTACCGAAGGTTTATCCAAGGCTTTTCTTCGATTGCTACTCCATTAACAGCTTTGACCCACAAAGGAGCCACTTATTCTTGGAATGAGAAGCATAAGGAAGCCTTTGAGAAGTTGAAGAAGAGATTGTGTGAAGCACCGATTCTTTCATTGCCCGAAGGAGTTGATGACTTTGCAGTTTATAGCGATGCATCCGGAGTTGGGTTAGGTTGTGTTCTGACCCAAAGGGATAAAGTGATCGCGTATGCATCGAGGCAATTGAAGGAGCATGAAAAGAACTACCCCACTCATGATTTGGAGTTGGCAGCGGTAGTATTTGCCTTGAAGATATGGAGGCATTATCTTTATGGCACAAAGTGTAAACTTTTCACTGATCATAAGAGTCTCCAATATCTCTTTAATCAGAAGGAATTGAACATGAGGCAACGACGCTGGCTAGAGTTACTCAAGGACTATGACTGTGAGATACTTTACCACCCTGGTAAAGCAAATGTTGTTGCCGATGCTCTCAGTCGGAAGGTAAACCTTGAAAAGAAAAGGCCAAGAGCATTGAGAATTGAAGTTGTCTCGACAATTGTGGGAAGTATAAAGAAAGCTCAAGAGGAAGCTTTAGAGAAAAATGACCGAAAGGAAGAACGTTTAGGCAAAACGTTAGTGTTCGGTACAAACAACCAAGGGTTGAAGGTATTTCAAGATAGAATTTGGGTACCTAAGACGGGCAGAATAAGAGATCTTCTGATGGAAGAAGCTCACAAGACCATGTACTCAATTCATCCCGGCAGTACGAAAATGTATAGGGATCTAAAACCCTATTATTGGTGGCCGACGATGAAGCTCGATGTTGCTAAGTATGTGGCCGAGTGTGTAACTTGTGCTAGGGTTAAGGCACAACATCAGAAACCGTATGGGAGTTTAGAACCTTTACCCGTACCCATGGGTAAATGGGAAGACGTCACCATGGATTTTGTAACTAAACTGCCCAGAACAAGGAACGGTCACGACATGATTTGGGTGGTCGTTGATCGCTTCACTAAGAGTGCGCATTTCATAGCGGCCAAAGAGAAATGGTCTATGGATAAACTTGCGAATTCTTACGTGAAGGAAATTGTGAGGCTTCACGGTGTTCCGTTAACGATTGTGTCCGATCGTGACAGCCGTTTTACCTCAAGGTTTTGGAGGAGTCTACAAGAGGAATTGGGTACCAAGTTGTGTTTGAGTACAGCTTACCATCCGCAAACCGATGGTCAGAGTGAGCGAACGATTCAAACATTGGAGGATATGCTGAGAGCATGTACCCTAGAATTCCAAGGTAACTGGGATGAACACTTACCTTTAGTAGAATTCTCCTATAATAATAGTTTCCACTCAAGCATTAAGATGACACCTTATCACGCTTTGTATGGGGAGAAGTGTCGAACGCCATCATGTTGGCTGGAAGCTGGGGAAAAGCAGTTTATGGGACCTGAAATAGTCCATGAGACTGCTGAAAAGTTGAAAGTGATAAGGGAAAGGATGTTAGCTGCTCAAGATCGACAAAAGAGTTATGCTGACAAGAAAAGACGACCGATATCCTTCGATGTTGGAGATTCGGTTTTACTTAAAGTCTCGCCGTGGAAGGGACTTATAAGATTTGGGAAACGAGGGAAGTTGAGTCCAAGGTTTATTGGACCATTTAAAGTTCTTCAGAGGATCGGGAATCAAGCTTACAAGCTAGAGTTACCGGAAGAACTAGAGGGTATTCATAACACCTTTCATGTGTGTTATTTGAGAAAATTCACAGGAGATGTGCCTGACATAATTCCGATTTCTGAGTTAAGGTTGGATGAAAACAAGAGGTTGATCGAAGAACCTGAGGCAATCGTTGACCGTAAGACTATGAAGTTACGACGCAAGATGGTCGATTTAGTGCTTGTGCGCTGGAAACATACGAATGGACCAAATCTCACTTGGGAAACAGAGAGTGACATGATGAGTCGCTACCCGCAGTTGTTTGGTGATATGTGATTCCGGGGACGGAATCATCCTAAGAGGGAGAGAATTCTAACACTCGTGTTTCTAGCCTAGGCATTTATATTGAGTTGATAGTCTAGGTTAACCGTTGTAACTCATTTTGAAGAAATGAAAAGGAGTTATGTGAATATTATGTGAATTATGTGTTTTATGCTTAAGTATTAGGGCTTAATTAATTAAGAATAAAAATAAGCGTCAAAATTAAAGTGTGAGATAAGCCCGATATCTTTACATAAAGTTGTAGTGGTCGAAACAAGGATTTCGGGGATATAAAGAATACCAAAATCCGAGTTATAACGAAGAAGTTATGACCTGTCGAAGTTTCACGACAAAACCGGCACGGTGCTGAATGTCGTAAAAAGTGAGTTTTTGATAAACTACTTTTTAGCCTTAGTAATCTAAACGAAAGTTGTAGTATTCGTTAAACCGAGAAGTTCGATAAAAAGAACGCCCAAATCTGACTTCGTATGAGGAAGTTATGATTTTTCGAAGTTTCAGCGTAGCAGTAGACAGCTAAAAACTCGAATTTTAGATCGAGCGATTTTTAGCCGACACAACCTAAACAAGAATTGAAGGTCTCGTCATTAGGAGCACAACGGTAAAAAGTCTGACGAAAACGGACGTCGGATAAAGAAGTTATGAATTTTTAACGGATTTCCTGTCCCGGTCTGTTAAAAATAATAATATAAAAATTAAAGTCAAAATTAGCCGACGAAGTCTAAACGGAAGTTGTAGATCGTAATTTTAGCTACGCGTGCATATAAAGAACGTCAAAAACGGAGCTCGTATGCGAAAGATATGGATTTTAGAAGTTTTGGCACGAAAACCGAGAAATTTCGCATAGTCACAATTGCCACGTCACCCTCGCTTAGAAAGTGACACGTGTCCTGCTGAGTCACCTGGCTGCTGAGTCATTAGGCTGCTGAGTCACCGAGGCTGCTGAGTCATGCGAGCCACGTGCCCTCTTCTGATTCGACCGAGGAGGAGGCCCAATCCGAAGCAGCCAGCTCCCCAGCCGAAGCTTCGCCCAGCTGCCGCGTGTGTCCGAGCCTCGCATAGCCTAGCTCCGAGCCTCGCAGGTGCGCCAGCAAGCCGCGGTCCACTTAGAAGCCGACAGCGAGCCCTCGCATGTGCGAGCCATGTGCGAGCCATGCGAGCCATGTGCGAGACCCCCCCTGCGAAGCCTCTTAGCCGTCGGATCAGGAAACTTCTCAGCCTTTGGATCAAACTTCGGACCCTATAAATAGAAGGGTACCTGCGAGGGTTTCCGGTTACTTTTGGAATTTAGCCATTTTTAGCCCCTCTCTCCATATTTTCTTCATCTTAACATCCCGCAAAGCCCCGGTATCAATTGTAAAGCCCGGAATACCCCACGAAGTGCCCGAGAAGCCCGGAAAATTTATCTTTTCGGTTTCGAAGCCCGACTTTTGCAGAGCCCGGTTTCTCAATAAAACTCCCGGTTTTATTAGAAACGATCGTTTTAGGAAACGAATTGCTGCCCGATTTTCACCAAAATAGGTGAGTGTGTAGTTACTTTCAATTTACACATAGATATGAAGTATTTACCTTGAAATCCGTGTTATGTGTAAATATGCTAATTGTTTATTCGAGGTGACTGTTGAATTGATGTTTTATACAAGTTTTAAACTGTATATGCTTTTTATCTACAAAATATGTTGGGTAGAACATGGGTAGATGAAATAGTTGATGTGTGTTAAAATGGTGAGAGGCCTCGATGTCGATGTTGTGTTGTTGTTGTAGCCATCTAGCGAAGTATAGATGACGACCACGGACTTTCTAGATAGTCCAGTGGAACACTAGCAGGTTCGCAACTTGTAGGTGTTGATGAATTAAATTTTCATTGGCGTACTTCATCCCCCTCATGATTGCCTTAAGGACATGTATGGCTGAGGAAACCCCTTAGCAGTAGTGTCCATCCCGATGATAATCCTTAGGCTAGGTCTCTTGTGATAGGTGTTTAGGGACGTAAAGTGAGGACAACGGGAATGGGTAATCAGGGTTATTGTTGATTGGTGAACTTAATAAGTATATTATTATTGTGGGTTGAAAACCCTCTATGCTCACCAGGCTCCCAAGCCTGACCCACTCAGTTTTATGATTACAGGTAGTGGACCCCGAGCATAGTCGGAGGATGACGAGAGATTTTTGGATTATAGGCTAGTAGTTGTAAATAACTATTGAAAGGCTTATAATGTCTTGTTTATGCTTTTGATCTGTATCGGAACATGACATCCCGAGGTTTTGATATATATATGGAAAATATATACCTTCTTAATGAAGGATTTTGATAAAACTTTTATCATATATTGTTTGGGGACCAATTCCGAAATATCTTATAAAAAGATTTCTCTGATTTTATTTTAAAAAGCATAAATTAAATCGGTCTTTTCTGGCCGAGAAATATGGGGATGTCACACATATACTACAAATTTTATTTGGATTGATAAGGCTAAACAATCCTTTATCAAAAATTCACTATTTACGTCTCCCGATGTCGTGCCGGTCTTGCCGTAAAACTTCGACGGGCCATAACTTCTTCGTTATAACTCGGATTTCGGCGTTCTTTATATGTACGGAACCCTTTAGACATATTATAAAGCTTGGTTAAGATTATTTATTCTAAATAATCTTTTGTCGAAAAGTCATTTTCGACCCCTATTATCTCTAAATTGACTAGCCCGGATCTACGGACGATACACAACATATGCACCCTTCTATCTCTCTAACCCTCTATCTACGTTAGTCATATGTTACTCCCTCTGCGTGACTGGAAGAGATCTGACCTGGGATACAACATATGCATTTCTATATCTATCTTTTCTCTCAAATAATTGAACACTCACCTAAAGTAAAGAGCCCTTTGGAATTCCTTAATTCCTAGGGTATGTCGTGAACTGGGGAACACGTTCTAGTGCACTTAAAATTGAATTAACTAAAGGCTGACTGTAGATCTCGTTGCAAAATTTAAGTGAACAACAATATTGTTGGTCGTCGTCAGCAAAATGGTCTATTTAGGAATAAGATCACAATGACTTATCACTTATGATCTGTCCAACTTGTCAATATCTTTTTTGTTTAAGTGGATCAAAATATAGTGATTGACCAGAGCTAAACATGCAGGTGTGTGCTGATAAACGATATTGAATTGCTTGACATCTTTGATCCTAAAAGTTTAGGTGTTGTACATTTTGTATCTTATTTTTGTTTTTGTTAAATTTGTTCATATTTTTCCTCTATACGCAAATTTAGGGTGAAAATTAAAAAATCCAAACAAAAATTAAAAAAAAATTAAAAATTAATAAATCCAAAAATACGTTTATTTCAGTTTTATTTCCTTTTCATAAAATTAAAAATCCAAAAATAGTTTATTTTTAATTTTAAGTGTAGTTTTAATTTTATTTTTATTTCTTAGTTATTTCTATTGTGTTCTAAGTTTATTTTTAGTTTTATTTTTATCTCAAGGTTTCTGTGACAACCCGAAATTTCCGTTTGTTTTAACGTCGTAATTAAGCACGTCAAAAATTCACCAAATTTATCCTAAAATATTTTTGGCCAGATTTAAGCCCGTTGGAATATTTTAAATAATATTCGTCAAGAGAACCTAAACTAAGGAAGTAAAATTTAGAGTGGCCGTGTTTAGCGTAAGTCGCGAAACTCCAAAATTTTGGAATTTACGGACAAAAACTCGGAGTTTTTGACCGCGAACCCCCGAGAGTATAAATATGACACTTCGAGCGCAGCAAGTGAGAGCTGACAGGCGTATGAGGGACATTGAACGTCTACTATCGGGATCAAGAACTCATGCTAGCAGTTCTCGTCGCCGATAGAATCTCGTCAACTCATCTTTTGGATATAACCTAGTTTATGTAAAACTATGGTCTAATTTCCAGTCTTAATAAGTCTTAGACTTGTTAGTTCTTGATCTAGTCTTAATTCTGTCAAAATTTCCCATCTTGGTTGATGTAAGGCCTACTTCTAGGCCATTTTTCCCAAACTTGTTACATCTGTAATTCCAGTATTATTGACAGATATCTAATCTTATGGAAATCATTATCTAAATGCTGTCATCTTCATTTAATCATTCTATTCATTCTGTTGTTGGACTATGGGGAGTTAGTCCATGAGACACATTCATTAATCATTTATTCTTGTCCATGTCGTCATCTTTTAAACGTACAGTTAAAGATGCCGCCACGCAGAAGTACAAGACGTAACCCAAACAACGAAGCATCGATACCACCTCCTCCACCACCACATGAACCTCTTCAACCACCTAATCCTTTTGACGCCAACATGTTCCAGGCAGCTTTCACAGCAGCAGTTGTAGTTGCTGTGTCAGCAATCAACGCTCCTGCCCCTAGTGGATCAGGAACAGGTGCACCACCCTCGAACCACGGCGAAAGCCATGGACACCCTCGGGAATGCACCTACAAGGACTTCACAAACGCCAAACCCCGCAGCTTCAATGGTACTGGTGGGGTTATGGTGTTAAAACAGTGGATTGAGAAGATGGAATCTATCTTCGAGATCTACGGATGCCAAGAAGGCAACAAGGTCAAGTTCGCAGCTTGTACCTTCTCTGACAGAGCACTAACGTGGTGGAACAGCCATGTTAACTATCTGACTTTGGTGGTGGCGTATTCCATCAGCTGGGAAAAGTTGAAGGACATGCTGATGAAAGAATACTGTCCTCGAGGGGAAATACAAAAACTCGAGCTAGAATTCTGGGGTCTACAAATGGTTGGATCCGACATCACGACCTACACAAATAGGTTTTGTGATCTGGCAAATCTATGCCCTGATATGGTTGCTCTCCAGAGCAAAAAGATAGAGGATATATCTGGGGACTGTCACCCCAGATCCAGTCAAGTGTGATCGCTTCCTGGCCTATTATCTTTGATAGCGCCAAGGAACTGGCACAATCCCTCATCAATCATCGGAAACCTCAGAACCCAACAATCCCTACAACCGTACCACAGAAGTCCAACCCCGACTACAACAAGAAGGGGTGGAATAAGAGGAAAAGAGGGGCTTCGCAAGGTTCCTCCAATAAGCAACAACTTGTGGCGATCAATGCTGCCACAGTGACTCCTGTTGTCCCTGCGAACCCCTTACCAGCAAAAACTTATGCTGGATCTCTCCCGAAGTGCAACAAATGCAGCTTCCACCACCACGGGCCTTGCAGGGAGATGCAATGCACCAACTGCAACAGGAAGGGGCACACAGCCCGTTTCTTCCAGGCTCCAACAGCTCAAGCCGCCCAGGTTCCTAATGCCGATATGGGCCAAACTTGCTACGGCTGTGGCGAAGTGGGCCACTACAAGAGGAACTTCCCTAAAGCGGGGATGGCTGGGGGAGTAGGAAGAGTTATGGCCCTAGGCCATGAGGAAACAGTAGCTGATCTTACGATAGTTACTGGTACGTTCCTCCTCGATAACTCATATGCTTGCATACTTTTCGATAGTGGAGCCGAGAAAAGTTTTGCAAGTCACAAATTTGCACACCTGCTTAAACAAAAACCATGTGCATTAGAAAATTCATTCACGGTAGAAATGGCTAACGGGAAAACAGAGAGTACAAACTGCATATACGTAGGTTGTACCTTAACTTTAGATGGCCATACTTTCAAGATAGATCTCATGCCAGTTCCAATTAAATGTTTCGACGTTATCATCGGTATGGATTGGTTGAGTCTTCTTCGCACCGACATTATGTACTTCGAAAAAGCAGTTCATCTTAACCTTCCTAACAACGAAACCTTAATTATCTACGGCGACCAACCTAGTACGAGCCTTCGCATCATTTCGTGCATTCAAGCCCAGAAGTGCTTGCGGAAGGAGTACCATGCATTCCTCGCACACATCGTCGATACCAGTCAAGAACTGAAAGACATCCAGAAAATCCCAGAAGTACGTGACTTTCCCGACATATTCCCAGAAGAACTTCCTGGTTTACCACCGCAACGCCAAGTCGAGTTCAAGATTGACTTAATGCCAGGGGCTACCCCCGTAGCCAAATCTCCTTATCGTCTGGCATTGGCCGAAATGCAGGAACTTTCCAGTCAACTTAACGAACTTCTCAAGAAGGGATTCATTCGACCAAGCTTCTCACCATGGGGAGCACCTGTCTTGTTCGTCAATAAGAAAGATGGATCGTTTCGCATGTGCATCGACTATAGAGAACTCAACAAACTTACCATTAAAAATCGTTATCCCTTGCCCCGCATTGACGATTTATTTGATCAACTTCAAGGAACCAACGACTTCTCAAAGATAGATCTGCGATCCGGATATCACCAACTACGAGTGTTAGAGGAGGATGTTCCCAAGACAGACTTTCGAACTCGTTATGGGCACTACGAATAGGTAGTGATGCCGTTCGGATTAACAAACGCGCCCGCAGTATTCATGGATCTGATGAATAGGGTGTGTCATCCTTACTTGGATCAGTTCGTCATCGTCTTCATTGATGACATACTCATCTACTCTCGAAGTAAAGAGGAACATAGCCAACATCTCCATAAAATCTTAGAAACGTTGCGATCGGAGAAGCTCTGCGCGAAGTTCTCCAAGTGCGAATTTTGGATTCAGCGAGTCGAATTTTTGGGCCATGTTGTTAGAGAAGAAGGTATACACGTGGAACCTTCCAAAATTAGGGCCATCGAGAACTGGTCAACACCAAAGACACCTACTGAAATTCGTCAATTTCTAGGTCTAGCTGGCTACTATCGCAGGTTCATTCAGAACTTCTCCAGCATAGCGAAACCTCTTACAACCCTAACCCAGAAAGGCGTGGCCTTTAACTGGGAAGAGAAACAAGAAAGAGCGTTCAAAACGCTCAAACGAGCCTTGTGCACCGCACCAATACTGTCCCTCCCTGAAGGGATAGAAGACTTTGTGGTCTATTGCGACGCATCAAACCAAGGGCTCGGATGTGTTCTGATGCAGCGAGGTAAAGTCATAGCCTATGCCTCGAGACAGCTGAACACACATGAGGTTAACTACACAACCCACGATCTTGAACTAGGAGCAGTTGTGTTTGCTCTGAAGATCTGGCGACATTACCTGTACGGTACAAAAAAGCACGATCTTTACAGACCATAAGAGTCTACATCACATTTTCGACCAGAAAGAGCTCAACATGAGACAATGACGGTGGGTCGAGTTACTCAGTGATTACGAAGCGAAATTCGTTATCATCCAGGTAAAGCCATTGTAGTAGCCGACGCCCTAAGTCGGAAAGAATATACTGGTCGTAGAGTCAGATCTTTGACTCTAACTATCCATTCACACTTTTCCACGCAAATAAAGGAGGCTCAGTTCGACGCTTTGAAACCTGAAAATGTGGCTGGTGAATCCCTTAGAGGGATGGATAAGAACTTGGAAGTCAAGGGTGGCGGAGCCTTATTCCTCATGGATCAGATCTGGACACCGAAACATGGTGGCTTCAGAGACTTGGTCATGACCGAAGCTCACAACACTCTTTATTCCGTCCACCCGGGTTCAGATAAGATGTATTTGGATCTTAAAAAGTTGTACTGGTGGCCTAACATGAAAGCATATATTGCTACCTTCGTAAGTAAATGCCTTACTTGCGCAAAGGTCAAGGTCGAATACCATAAACCCTCTAGTCTTCTACAACAACCGGAGATACCAGAATGGAAGTGGGAGCGGATCACTATGGACTTCATAACCAAGTTGCCCAAGACAACGGGTGGACTTGATTCCATATGGGTCATCGTCGATAGACTGACCAAGTCTGCACACTTCCTACCGATCAAAGAAATAGACAAGATGGAGAAACTTACCAGAACATACACTAGGAAGATTGTAAGGTTGTACGGTGTTCCTTTATCTATCATCTCGGACCGAGATAGTAGATTCACTTCGAGGTTCTGCCAGTTATTACAAAGTTCCCTAGGAACTAGGCTGGACATTAGTACAACCTACCATCCACAGACCGACGGGCAAAGTGAGAAGACTATCCAAACCTTAAAAGATATGTTGTGTGCCTGTGTGATTGACTTTGGAAAAGCTTGGGATACTCATTTACCCCTTGTTGAATTTTCCTACAACAACAGTTATCATACGAGCATAAAGGCAGCTCCATTCGAGGCCCTCTATGGCCGAAAGTGCAGATCCCCTCTGTGGTGGGCTGAAGTGGGTGATACCCAGTTAGCTAAGGGACGATTTCCTGAAAGCACTCTCACGGGTCCGAAGATCATTCGGGAAACGACAGAGAAGATCGTTCAAATTCGTGAACGATTGAAAGCCTCTAGAGACAGACAGAAAAGCTACGCTGACAAGCGAAGGAAACCATTGGAATTCCAGGTGGGCGATCGAGTCCTACTGAAGGTCTCACCCTGGAAGGGCTTGATACGATTTGTAAAGCGTGGGAAGCTCAATCCAAGATACATAGGGCCTTTCGAGATTCTCGCGAGAATCGGCCCTATGGCTTACAAGCTCAATCTACCGCAAGAACTCAGTAACGTACATCCTACCTTCCACGTGTCAAACTTGAAAAAGTGTCTATCCGACGAGACTCTTGTTATTCCACTCGACGAGATCGAGATCAACGAGAGCCTCAACTTCGTGGAGGAATCAGTAGAGATCATGGACCGAGAGGTCAAGCAAACAAAGCAGAGCCGTATCACGATAGTGAAGGTACGCTGGAACGCAAAGCATGGATCAGAATTCACTTGGGAACGTGAGGATCAGATGAAACGGAAATACCCTCACCTCTTCGCTTATTTATTTGTAATTTCTTATTTGCTTAAATTCTAATTTCGGGACGAAATTCCTTCTAACGGGGGGATGATGTGACAACCCAAAATTTCCATTCTGTACAAACTATATCACTTCAATAGAAGTTATAGCAGTCACAGTTAATTTTCAGACTTTTCGCGTAAGTTTGAGTAATTCTGGGTTTACACTTCAGGAAATATCAGGAGAGTGGGTGCACTAGGCTTTTGTGCAACACTGTTATTCCAACACTCTATTATATTAGAGATCATTTCAGGAATAAAAATATTTTCTGCCAAAAATATCTCAGGACTATAAATAGAATTCTGAACCAAATTCATTCATTATTCACATTTCCAACTAGAGAAAAGCCATTTTCTCTCTCACGGATCTTCGGGTTTTTATCCCAAATCGTGAGTACCTCTTTCTAGTAATGTTAGAAAGCTTTATATGTGTTTATAACATGATTTAGAAGGCTAAATCACTAGATCTAGGAGTTTACTCCCCAAGGTGTTCTTGGGCGGTAAACTCCCGAAACAAAGCCGAGACCGACCCTTGTGTTATGCAACTGCCTTAGACTCATATGTATGTGTGTTAGGGACAAGAAAACAACCTAGAATCACCCAAGTTTGGGAGTTCACGGCCCAAGAGTTTCTTAGGCCGTAAACTCCCTTTTCAAACTCAAAATGGTGTTTTAAGGCACCTAAAGCTTTAAGACTTTTATCAAGACTAGTTCCCATTTAATCTAAGGCCTTAAGCACATCAAAATCATTTATCAAAGTGAGTTTACGACCAAGACTTTGTTCTTGGGCCGTAAACATGAAAGGATGGCACCAAAGTGTGCCTAATGTCTTCATATGCTTGGAATAAAAGCCTAGAACTTATACCACCTATGCTTGAGACTTGAAAACAACAAGAACACCATTCCAATGGAGTTTACGGCCATAAACTCCAAAGGAAATGGCCTTAGCGCCGTAAACTCCTAATTGGAGTGTTTCTAGACCTTAAACCCTTTCAAGAATTGAACCACCAAGTTGGAATAATTCTAGGAATCATTTGGGACTTCAAAACAAACAATACCCCCATGGTTGGGAGTTTACGACTATAAACTCAAGAGTTTACAACCAGAAACTCCATGTGTGTTAGTATATGAGGAGTAAACTCATACATGGGGTCCTTTGGAACCCTAAACAGAAGTACCTTGTCCCACAATAGCTTAGATGCAATCCTTAGGGCTTAAAACACTTATATAAAGTGTTTATTATGTCTAGGATGTCTTAACATTATCAATTAGTGATTTGAGACTAATTGAGTGCATATATGTGTGATTATATGTTCATTAGGATCGTAGTGTGTGTACAAGTCCTCGCTTGACACCTAGCAATCCTATACCATTTAGTTCATCCCAATCACCAACTACAGGTGAGTTCATACCCCGAATCAATGTTTTAAATGATTTTAAATGCTTTAAAGGGGGGAATACAAGTAGAAACAAACATGTTATTATATCATTGATATGTATTTTATAATTGTGTTTGTCATTTAACAGATTTCACATATTACAAAATGTGATGCATGAAATGGTTTTAAATCTTAAAAACGCATTGTTATCAAATGTTTTACCTTTGAAATGTTTATTAAAATGACATCAAGTCATTGTTAATTATTTTTCAAAACCCATAAGATGTCTTACAAAACCATTTTACATTCTTGAACTAAACTATGCATATACACTTATATTCTGTTGGGCTGAAGATAGTTTTGATGTTGCGTCTTTTGGGCTCGTTGTTTAGCCTTGTATTCTCCGGTTTGGGCCTGTCCAACCGAGAGCCTTTTATGTATTGTATATAAGTTAAATGCTTGCATGCATATTAGGTTAAGATTGCTGAAATTATCGATATAGCGATTCATCAAGAGTACAATATTTTTTTCTTTAATCGTTCTTGTAATCTTCTAATCCTTTACAGTTGATGTTCTTAATCGAGCTCTTCTAAGGATTTTATTTAATCATTCGACTCGTTTGATTCAAGCTGTTTTGTTCTTATTGTTGCGTTTTTACTGTTTCATATTCATATACTTGTTCAAGATCTAATCGATCTTCATAGATTAAAAGTTGTTTTAATCCCATCAATTGGTATCAGAGCAGGAGGCTGTGTAATCAATACACATCTTTTCTGTGAAAAAGATTTCCATTAGGGTTTTCCGCAATCATCGATATTTATTGAGCCGTCATCTTAATTGACGTATCTTAATATTTATTGTTTTGCCCTAATATGCGTTATTACAAGTCTGATCTTTGAACAGGTTTTTACGATCATAATGGACGCGACGCAATCAAACCCTATTAATATTTCCAACAGCATCGGTTCGACGACAAAGATTCCAATCTTATACACCCATGACTATGAAGTATGGGTGCATCATTTTGAAGATTACGTGATTGGATCGGAGGACAATGGTTATCTCATATGGGAAGCCATCATCAATGGACCGTTTTCTCATTCTGCGACATCCAGAATCATCAAGACACAAAAAGAGTACAACGATCTGCTTAAGGACGTGAAGGATATTGCACAAGACGAGAAAGACAAATTCCAGTGTAATATTAAGGCGTTAAGGTTGATCAGATTCGCCCTTCAGTCAGACACATTCAGACTGGTCAGCTCATGTACTACGACAAAGGAAGTATGGGATAGACTTCGCGAACTGTATTCCACAGACGAAGATCTTGAACATTTTATCCAAACCTTGCTTCTATCTGAGTTTGGAGAATTTAGGCAAGGGGCCGAAGAAACGGTGACCCAGACGTTTGATCGCTTCAATCATCTTCTCAGCAAGATGATCAAACACGACATTGAAAGGAAGCTCATCGAACAAAAGGTTACTTTCTTGAACGGACTGAGATCTGAATGGAGAGCAGTAGTTTCCACAGTCAAAGCCCATGAACAGTTTAAATCATACTCTTTGGCGAAACTGGTGGGTATTCTAAAGCCCCAAGAGAAGATTGTGGTTCAAGAGAAGATCGTTGTTTCTAGTCTTGGTTCGTTGGCCCTCCTATCTAAAAGTAAAGCTGTGATGGAGGATGAAGAGCTCAACTTGGAAGAATATGACCTCACAACTGAGGATTATGCCATGATGGTATCCAATCCTAAGAGGTTCATAAAGAAGAGATTCCCCAGCAACAAAAACCGAAACTGGCAGGGGAGTTACAGCTCTGAAAAAGCGAACAATGAACCGAAGGCTGAGGAGCCCAAGAAGGAACCGAAGGCAGATGGCGATTCCGGAGTAAGCTGTTTCTACTGTGGTGGCAAGAACCACTATGCTAAGGACTGTGTTCTTAAGAAGATGGCTGAAAAGGACGATGGAAATGATGAGGAAGCCGTGCTGCAGTAGAGATTGGATGAGTTGAGAAAGAAGAAGTCTACCGCTAACCCTTCTATTAATGCTCTTATTGTGCAGGGTTCGGTTAATGACGATGAGTTCGGTAGCACAGAAGTTTGGTCTACTGACTCAGAAGACGAAGAAGTGAGGAAGCCTACTCATGGAAAGGCTTATGTGGCTAAGGAGGAAAGCAGTGGTGGAAAATGCTTCATGGTGACTGACGTATCTCAAATGAGGGGATACAATACCGATGGAGGAAGCAATGGACCGAAGGTGCAGGAGGATATGTGCTTTACGGCCAAACCACTCAGCCAGCAGTTCAATGAGCTTGATGAACTGATAAAGAAGGTACAATCTGTTTTTATTTCATCTAAAGTACCATCATCCTCATATGAGAAGGAACTAAAAAATGTTAATACAAGAATTTCTCATTTAGATAGTAGCTTAACTCAAACTCAAGTCACCAATTCTAACCTGACTGATCAATTAAGCAGGGTGGCGTCGAAGAGTGAGGAGCGGTGAATGTGGATTGAGTTAAAAGAGTCGGAATTAGTTAAAGTCAAAGACGAAAACATTTATTTGCAGAGAGACAATTTGAAATTGTTAAAACAACGAAATGTTTTTTGTTTAATAGCTAAACGTTTATATTCCAATATTACTCAACTTCACTTGGATTGTGAGATAGGCCAAAAGATCCATCGCATGATTTTGCCCTTCCTAGAATTTAAGGAGGATGAAATCGATGCCGAAGCCCACAATTGTGAGAGTGTGATATCGTCTGATGATGTCAATCCGACCTACATGTATGGACTGGACAAAATTGAGTCCTTCATTAAATCCAAAGACCACAAGGACATGCTCAAAAATCTTTTGGACGAAAATGACAGACTTAAACTGAGAACCGAAACCATGCAAAAATTTGACACTCTAAACGCCAACGTAAGCTCAGAAAACAAAATCGATGTTGAAAATGCATCTGATCTTAACGAGGATGAAAACATGACTGAAATTTCTGTAGAGGATACGGTTGACTGCTCAGAATTTGTTAAAAGCGAAACTAAAAACCACAAAAATCTTATTTCTGAAAATTCTGTGGAATTCGCTAGATTGTCCCAACAAAAGTCCCCGCAATTAGTAGAAAAAGCTGTTGTGTATCAAAAGGTCAGAACCACTCCGAATCAGGTATACAAGGTGACTGGAGTAACCGAACATCAAACAGCTGAACTCACAGCTATTGTTAATGAAGACAATGCTGATGGCTGTGATGAGTACTTCTGGGAAGCTCCTATTGATAATGCAAACAAAACCGTTGGCTTGTCTGAAAGAACCTCCTGGATGAGCAAAGGAAGATACATCCCTGAACCATTAAATAAGCTGGATAACTTCAATGAGCCAAGTACCAGTGGTACGAAAGATATTCCTCAGGAGAATGATCATTCAGCAAAAGAAGACATTCCCTCTACTCCAACAGCTCAAAGTGAAACTTCATCAGATATTCCTTCCACTTCCTCAGTGCAAACTGAATCATCTTCGGTTATTCCCTCTGCTCCCTCGACTCAAAGTAAAACTCCTGAAGTTCAAAAGGAACCAGCCAAGGTGACAACAAAAACGAAAGTGAACGTTCATCATCAACCTAAGCAGATGAGGGATAAGAAGATAGAAAGGAACCAAAGATACAGGAAAAACCTTTCTGAAAGGAAACAATTCTGGCACTCCCAGAATGCATACTATTCACACAAAGACAAGAATCTGAAGTATGAAAACAATCTTGTAAGAAAGCCTGAAAGTTCCAACAACCGAAAGCCAAGGTTCGGTTCGCAAGAAAATACCAACCGAAAGCAAAGGTTCGGTTCTGAAAAGTATTTCAACCGAAACCAAAGGTTCGGTTCCAAGAACAACTCCAACCGAACACAGAGGTTCGGCTCGGAAATCAAAAGAGAACAAGACTCGAAGGTCAGCCCCTCCAACGATCAAAAGCAAAAGGGTCACCTAGAGTCATCAGCCAGGAAGTCCTCTCCATCCAAATCCTCTCTTCCTAATTCTTCTCGTTCTTTTACTTCCACCCATTCATCTCCATCTTGCTCTAAAGCTAATTCCGTTGGTTCCCAAAAACCTCATTCATCAGCTGAACAGAAGGGAAAGCAGAAGGTCAATGAATCCAAACCAGAGTCCAAAACAAACACACCCAATCCTAACAAAATAAAAGTCTTTACCATTAAAAGGAAAGATGAAACAACTCTAATAAAACGAACATATCTAGTTGACATCTCTCTTACTATTCCAGTTCCCATGAAAAGCTCACATGGACCCAAGAAACTTTGGGTTCCTAAATCTGCTTAATTTTTGCAGGTTATAAGTGACGAGCAGTTTGACGAAGAATGGTACATCGACAGTGGCTGCTCGCGTCACATGACAGGGAGGAAAGAGGAGCTCAGGGAATACAGATCTCTTGCAAATGGTGGCAACGTTAAGTTTGGAAATAACTCTTTCGGCACCATAAAGGGATACGGGATGATAACGAATGGTGACTTTACAATAAGGAAGGTGGCTTATGTGGAAGGACTCCAACACAACCTCATCAGTGTATCTCAGCTTGTTGGAGGTACAGGTCTCAAAGTTTCATTCGATGATGAAGGTTCTGAAATCATAGAGAAAAAGACAAAGAAAGTGATTTTGAAATCAGAGCGAAAGGGTGAAATGTTTCCTCTGAACATGAAACCCATCAAAGGAGACCCAGTTATATGTCTGTTATCAAAAGCTCAATCCGACGAAAGCTGGTTGTGGCACAGAAGACTCTCTCATCTCAATTTCAAAGATATCAACCGACTTGTCACTGGAGGTCATGTTAGGGGTCTTCCATTGCTCAAGTTTGACAGAGAGCATTTGTGTGCTGCATGCGAAATGGGAAAGCAGAGTCGTCAAAGTCACCCATCCGTAATTAACACAAAAGTTGTTGAACCACTCGAATTGCTTCATATCGATTTGTGTGGTCCTTCATCTATCGAAAGCATCGGTGGTAGCAAGTATATTCTTGTTATCGTTGATGACTTCTCACGATTTACATGGGTGTTCTTTCTAAAGCTCAAATCTGAAGCGACTCAAAAGCTGAAAGTGTTTATCAAGCAAATTGAAGTCCAGCTCAAGAAGGTCGTTCGAAACATCAGGAGCGACAATGGTCTCGAATTCAAGAACAAGGAGTTTGAAGAGTTTCTTGCAGAAAAGGGAATTAGTCATAATTTCTCAGCTCCCTACACACCACAACAGAACGGAATAGTCGAAAGACGAAACCGATCCTTATGTGAAGCTGCCCGAACTATGCTAAGTTTTGCTTCCTTACCTCTTTATTTTTGGGCTGACGCTATTTCTGCTGCTTGTTATACACAGAACAGGTCCTATCTCAATAAGCGATTCACGCTCACACCATATGAGATAATAAACAACAGAAAGCCCAATGTGAAGTTTTTCCATGTGTTTGGCTCAAGGTGTTTCATCTTTAACTCTAAAGAACACCGCAACAAGTTTGATGTTAAAGCCGACGAGGGAATCTTTCTGGGTTACTCACTAACATCCAAGGCGTACAGGGTCCTGAACAAACGTTCAAAAAGGATTGAAGAGACATACTACGTGACCTTTGACGATAACTATGTCAAGAAGCTACAGGCCAAAGAAGACTCCGCCGGGGAAATCTTTCTTCAAACTGGCCAAGTCACAGTCTCCATCGCAAATTTATACGAGAAATTTATGGAACTCTTTGACGAACCGGAAAAAGCTTCCCTCTCAGAAGCAAGTGTAGCTGACAATAAAGTTGATCATATGAAGCAGATTGTCGAAGATGCTGCAAGAAGAATGCATGAAGGAGAATCGCCCACTGATGAATCTCCATCCAACAATGCTTCAGTCGAGGGGGAGCCAAGTTTTCATGTCGAGGGGGAGCCAAGCTCACCAATCCAGGGGGAGCCAAACTATACAACTTCAACCGAAGGTCCTTCACCAACCGAAGGTGCCTCTCCAACCGAAGATGCCCCTCCAAATGAAGGTGCTTCAACGCCTGAAAGTCCAGCACCACAAGAAAACCCTGAACCTCATGTTTCTCAAGACTCATCAATTGAGGGGGAGCATGATGATATGACGCTTGATTACGAAAGCCAATCTGAGCCAGAAGAGATGATCAACGCTGAACTAGATCCAACCTTCGATCCGAATTACCCACCTCTTACCAAATGGACCAGAGATCATCATATCTCTCAAGTAGTTGGTGATGTATCTGAAAAGGTTCTGACCCGATCTCAACTGAAGGCAAAACAGACATCCTTATTTTCAAAGGTTGAGTTTTGTATGTTTAACTCATTCGTATCAAAAGTTGAACCGAAGACAGTGAACACTGCCCTCGATCACTCTGATTGGGTTCAAGCAATGCAAGACGAACTGAACGAGTTTGAAAGGAATAAAGTCTGACCCAACCTTCTTTCACAAAAAGGAAGGTAACCACCTTATGATAGTTCAAATTTATGTCGATGACATCATCTTTGGCTCCACGAATCCCAGCTTAACAGCTGAATTCAGAAAGTTGATGGAGACTAAGTTTGAAATGAGCTCAATGGGTCCTATTAATTTTTTCCTTGGTTTAAATATAAGACAGGGACCCGAAGGCATCTTTATCAATCAGGAAGCTTACACGAAGACTCTCCTAGCGAAGTTTGGAATGATGGACGACTCAAAAGTCAAAGTCCCAATGGCATTCGGCACCAAGCTTACCCCTTCACTAGATAAATCGGCTGTCGATATCACGCTCTATCGTCAAATGATAGGCTCACTGATGTATCTAACTGCTAGCAGGCCTGATATCATGTTTTCTGTGTGTTATTGTGCTCGATTTCAGGCTAACCCACGCGAACCTCACATGCTGGCAGTAAAGAACATCCTACGCTATCTCAAGCGAACCACCTCCTTAGGTCTATGGTATCCATCCAATTCAGGCTTCTTCGTTCAAGCCTATTCTGATGCTGACCTTGGAGGATGTGGACTCGACCGTAAAAGCACAACTGGTGGCTGTCAATTTCTTGATGGAAAATTGGTCAGCTGGCAATCCAAGAAACAAACATGTGTGTCGCTGTCTACTGCCGAAGCGGAATACATTGCCGCTGCATCCTGCACATCACAAGTGATTTGGATCCAGAGTCAACTTCGAGACTATGGACTCAATATGAAGAAGATCCCACTATATTGTGACTCTGAAAGTGCAATTAGGATCTGTCATAACCCAGTGCAACACTCTAAAACCAAACACATAGCACTGAGGTATCACTTTATCAAAGATCATGTGGAAGATGGAAATGTCGAAGTTCACTTCGTAAGAACCACTGATCAACTGGCTGACGTCTTTACCAAAGCTCTTCTAGAAGCATCATTCAATAAAATATTGCAAGGGCTAGGAATGATGGAATCAGAGTCAGTACCTCACACTACCTCTCATCCTCAAACGTAAGAAGCGAAACCAACCGAACGTTCGGGTTCGGTTCAACCATCTGACTCGCTCATTATTTCAAAGGTAGTTTTTCTGTGTTGTATATTTCTTGTACTATTTTGTTTTTCTTTATGTTAAAAGTATTTATTTCTTGTATATCTAAATTCCTTAGTTTCTCAAAATTTTCCAAAACCGAAACCTAACGAAGGTTCGGGTTCGGTTTTTCAAAATTTTGTGGAACCGAAACCAACCGAAGGTTCGGGTTCGGTTTTTCAAAATTTTGTGGAACCAAAACCAACCGAAGGTTCGGGTTCGGTTTTTCAAAATTTTGTGGAACCAAAACCAACCGAAGGTTCGGGTTCGGTTTTTCTAAATTTTGTGGAACCAAAACCAACCGAAGGTTCGGGTTCGGTTTTTCAAAATTTTCTAGAACCGAAACCAACCGAACGTTCGGGTTCGGTTTTTCATTTTTTCCAGAGTTTTTTTTAGGTCTTATTTTTATTTTAACTCTTACTTTTTTTTATTTTTATCTATTATCTTTTTTTATTTTTATTATAAATTTCAAAAACTCCAAAAATATTTTATTAATTTTTCTTTGTGTGCTCATTCGTTTATGGGGATATATTTGATGACTTACTTAAGTGTCCCTAGAATCATGCTGCTGTATGTGTCCCAAGCCTCATAAGATTTTGAATAATAGCCTTCATGACCTGGTATACACAAACCTGGTCATCCTAATAAGGCTAACTCATTTATTCTAATCGTGAGCTACCTCACTCTCTTCTCACATGAGTTAAGAGTCTCCTGCTTGGTCCTTATTTTCGCAGTAGAGGTACTATGTTTTCTTACACCTTCCCCACTACACTTCTCCATTACATTCGTTTCATCACTGTAACCCTTGAGACTCTCAGAAACTACCACTAAGGTTTATGGTTACACAACATCTGTGTTTATGATCTTAGTTTCGTGCCACTACGAGCTGAGTGAAACCCAAAATTCAACACCAACGAATTGACGGTGACCAATTAATTTGATCAAGTTTTCACCAATGAATTGACGAATGTACCTTCATGGAATCTCAAATTTTCTTTTGCGTGATTCCAATGAACTTGTTACACACCATAACATTTCTTCCCAAGGGATCCAGTTTTACATTTTTTATCTGAGATTTCATATTAATCCAAGCCACTATAAAATCAACTCCTACCTACTTGTTCAACAGACTACACCGGTCTCACAAGTACTTTGTTCACTTTCGTTCTTATATCAAGAATTGAATTGATGCATCAAAGCGAAACCACCCTTAATTAACCTAATTAAAAGAAGCATTTCAACATTTATTTATAAATGTTTGATCGTAATTCAACGGGATTCCACACTAACACTTTGAGGTCTTTCTTGACCTTGAAGGAAGAGATTCGTGTCCGGGATCATCAGTTTCGTGTCATTATGGACATCACAGATTATCCTAAAAAGAGTTGTTTTATTTCTTTTTCTTTTACACTCTTTGCACGAAAATCCTAGATTTTCAAAAACTCCGTTACTAATTATTTTACAGGCTGGATTATTACTGGATGGTTACTAATGAAGTTGTGGTCAAAAATTAGCCACGTGGGTCATTAATTGAAAACAGCCGTTTAAAAGGGGAAAAGACAAAAAGTTGTTGACTCGGCGGGAGTTAAAAGGATAGAAATTCAAACGACGGTAAAAAGGAGGGCGCGTGAATTTGAAACGGCCGCGCTTTTTTCTGACACTTAAAGGACGCGTGTGTGATATTGAAGCGTCATCAATCTGGCATTAGAGGCGCGTGTGGAAATGGAAACAGTTCCTTTCTCTGAACCGGCGCTTATTGGGCGGCGTGATCCTAGGAAACTGACACTCTCTCTCCTACGTGATCATCGCATGCCCTAACTGTCACCAATCAGTCACTCAAAAACCCGTTTCGTATTTCCATAAGAGATTTGAAACGATTTTTCTCTCTCCTATCACCCACTATAAAAAGCTATCAACACCACCTTTTACCTCTTTACTGCCTCCATAATCTCCAAAGCAAAAATTCTCCTAAACTCTCTCCTGTTCATCTTCTTCTCTAAACCTGCAACAATGGCTGAATCCTCTTTTGTTCATGCAACTTCCCAGATTCTTCCCATCCGACCCCAACAATGCCTAGTCATTGATCTGAACCCACTGGCGTATGATTCCTACATGTCGCCGGTCATAGAATGCCTCAAGTACTCACAGCTTGCTCCTGCACTGTTAAAAATTGAAACAGTGCCAATGGTGGCCTTATCTCAGGTCTATGCGACGGCTTACTACGACAAGGTCATCGACCGGGTATTCTTTGAAGTGGGAGAACACAAGACTTCAATTTCTCGCCCCCGTTTCTGCACTATGTTAGGGTTTGCAGCTGACTCATCGTGAGTTCACCCGGAGACGATTCCGGTTGGGATGTTGTACAGCATGTTTTACAACATGGGCTACACAGAGGTTCTCACCTCCGTCGCCAAGTTTAAGAAGTCCTGCCTACCGCCCCAGTGGAATGGGTTATTTACCGTTCTCTTCAAGGGACTGTCAGAGAGGAGCTCAGGATCTGACGGTGCAAGTCGTCTTTTTCTTTCGATAATGTATGGGGTGTACAATGGGATAAACCTAGACTATGGGTTTGTCCTTTGCCAATAGCTGATTCAGAGCCTCTCTTCCTCTTCCCGACACTCTGAGGTGTCGTTGGCCCGGTTCTGGATCTTGATCACACGATGGGCCATGGACAAGTTCAATGTTCCAACAGCCGATGGTGCATCGATGTCTTCTATTGGTACGTTTCATACCAAGAAGATCATCGTATCCGATGCATCAAAATTTTCTTTCATTGGCTCTATCCCGGGGTCGATGTATGGCGATGTGCCTTCCGACAGCAGACTGATTAGAACGATCAAGGAGTTTAGGCCAACTGGTCTGAGGGAACTAACACCGGACATGCTGCGATCGATTCATGATGCCGACAAACCGGTGGCCAGGGCAAAAAGGCAGAGAAGGGGAAGCAAGTGTCCAAAGCTCCAAAGGGACCTTCTCCCAAGAAGCGCAAACAAACGAAGGCTGCTTCATCCCCACAACCGAAAAGGAGGAAGACCCAACAAAAGCGAAAGCTCGTCATTCCCTCCTCTTCAAGCGAATCCGAAGGTGGGAGTTCGGACTCTGAGGGATCACAAGGAGACGAATCTCCTCAACGAGGCAACACACCCCCTCGGTCCCCAACCCCAGAGATGGAACTTCATCAATCCCCAGTTCCTTCCCCTCCACCCACAATTCCTATTTCCATTCCCACCATAAACCCCACAATTCCCCCAACCTCTATCCCTATACCTCCACCCATATTCACCACATCAACCGAAACACCACCAGTTACCGAAACCCCTCCAGTAACCAAACCTCCTCAAACCGAAACACATACCACCCAAACTACCCATACACAACCACCACCCGAAACTAACCCCCCACCCACTCAACCAGAACCAACCAAACCCATAACACCCCCAGCTTCTGCACCACCTCAATCTCCAGAAGACGCCTCCGATGGCGGTGATCAATACCTCGGTCGTGATCACATGAACTTCAATTTGGTCTACTATAGTCCGTTTCAAGTTCAGAGTGATGATGAGGATGATGCTCCAGTGACACGGAAGCATCTTCGCGAGCTTAACGAGAAGGTTGATCAACTTCTTGCCTCCTCTTCCAACCAGCAGTCATCTTTGTCTGAAGCTGCCCTTCAGAAGATCGTTGACGCCTTCTCCAGGGCTCAACATGATTCTGTGGCCTCAGCAACTACTGCTATAGACGCCTCCACCCGAGCCTGTGAGGCAGCGACCGCAAAAGTCGATAAACTATTCAATGACGCTTCTGTCCTGCTGCAGTCTTTGCAGGAGAACGCCGAAGCCACTAAGACAACTCTGGAACCAGTTGTTCAACAATTGGGCCAGTTTGTCTCGACGGAGCTGTCTTCGTTCGCTACTCTCAGACAACATCTTAGCGACGACAACTCGGCACTTCGTGCCTCCATCGATGCCCGCTTGGCAAAGCTACAAGAGGATCTTGCGGCAGAAAATTCTCTGATGGACGTCTTGGCGAGTAAGACTACCGCCCTTAAGGTCAAGAGCACGCAACTTTCCAACTCCCAGCAACAATTGGAAGCTCTTCGATCCGAGAGGGAGGTCATAAAGACGTGTGTTTCGGATGTCCACGCAACTCTCTCAAACATCCTGGAAGCACACGACCCCATCCTTAACCACTCAGTGAGGCGTACCCTCGCTGAAAAACTCTCTCCGGCAATGGACCTTTTAAGTAAAATTGAAGGCCTACCAAGTTTCGTGTCCATTCCGAAACAAGGGGGAGATGAGAAGCAAGGATCGAAACCACCTCCTTCCTCCAAAGCGACTCACACAACCGAACCACCCCCAACTGGTCATGCCTCGGGTTCGGGTGTGAAGAACAAGGGCAAAAACATAGCAGAGGGAGGAGATGAAGATGAAAATGAAGATGAAGACAAGGAGACCATTGCGGACATGTTAAAAAGAAAGAACAGTCGCAATGCTGAAGATGATGCCAGTCGTGTGGCGCGTGAGGCTGAAGAAGCCGAACGAAAGCAAAAAGAAGCCCACGATCTCCTTGAGAGCCGAAAGTTGCTCTTCCCTGCCTGGACCAGGGATCGTATGATAAAAGAGGCCATAGAGACTCCAAGCATACTATGGCTCGAGCCGGTGATATCATTCGACTGCAACAACTCTATCGATTCGCAGTTTGATATGTCGCTGACTCGAAAGGCGTTCATCTTCCACGCCTTCTCTAACATTTTTGAAGTACCGCATCCGAACGATGAGCTTGACAGGGAGCTCATTGACTTCTACCTGGAGGCCGCTCGCCCTCAATACCTTACATGGAGCGCCCAGAAGATTGTTAATGTTCGGGTGCTGAAGCCTTATGCCGTGGGGAGATTCACAAACGTTAAGTTCAAGCTCATCCGAGGATCTGCAAGAACTGCCCACATCATCTCCCTGGCGGATCTGCCCAATCTGAACCCTCATGATTGGATAGTCTTGTACAATATCCTGCTGACAGATGAATCTGAATATGGTCCCATCATAGACCATGTCAAAAGGATGTTGGCCTGCTATATCATGGAGGTTGCCCTAATGGATCAGGAGGTCGCCACAGTTTTTAAGAAGAAACCGAAAGTCGCACCTGTGGGATCGGCCAGTGATCTAAATCAAATGCAAATGGGTAAGATTGATCCGAGGCGAAACTCTGTGATGTTCACTAGAGCCGAAGGACAGAAGTGTCTCTTCGCTTTAGCTGACAAACATCTTTACACCACAACTTGCTTGGAGCACGTCTTATCAATCATCAAGCGGTGTAAAGACAATTCGGCTGATGACATCAAGTACTTCAATGATATGATCAATTGGTACATCCGGTTTAGACAGACCATCCTCTCCATAACCAAGTGTCTGTTTAACACCGTGAAGAAGAAGGTACCAGTTTCAGCTGCCGGCCCAAGTAAGAAGTGAAGGTCTCGCTCCAAATTGACGCAAGGGGGGAGATTGTTGGGCTGAAGATAGTTTTGATGTTGCGTCTTTTGGGCTCGTTGTTTAGCCTTGTATTCTCCGGTTTGGGCCTGTCTAACCGAGAGCCTTTTATGTATTGTATATAAGTTAAATGCTTGCATGCATATTAGGTTAAGACTGCTGAGATTATCGATATAGCGATTCATCAAGAGTACAATATTTTTTTCTTTAATCGTTCTTGTAATCTTCTAATCCTTTACAATTGATGTTCTTAATCGAGCTCTTCTAAGGATTTTATTTAATCATTCGACTCGTTTGATTCAAGCTATTTTGTTCTTATTATTGCGTTTTTACTGTTTCATATTCATATACTTGTTCAAGATCTAATCGATCTTCATAGATTAAAAGTTGTTTTAATCCCATCATATTCTTATATATGTGTTGATGTTATAGTTTACATCTTTCATTTACTTTCCCACACCCTTGAGTAGTAAGAGTGTATAAACCTACATGATCAACCAGTTATATTACAGTAAATTATCATAGGGATAATTTGAAGATATCAAACATTACTTCTATTACAATGAATCACACAAGAGTCAGTTCATTCATGAGTCTATACTAGTACATTACCTGATACATGAGTACTTAAAGATGTTACCTGATATATGAATATGTTTACATATACTTACCTGTTACATGGACACACATACATGAATACCATACAGGAACACTTTTACATAGGTGCATTATCCTGTATTCACTTACCTGGATACTTGTACTTAGAACTACGAGGATGATTTATTAGTACTTACTGTGTAAATTATCTTTCCTATCCCGGTTCAATGGGATAGCTCGGCGGGACTTACCATTCCGAACCCCACTGATTAGCACTAGTGGTCGATGACCATCTATGGAGGTCTAAGGTTACTACTTATACTAGGTAGATCGATAACCGGGGCTAACCCCTCCACCCACCTGCTGCTGCTACAGAGGACAAGTGGACAATCTTTGATTGTTCATTAGGTTATATCTTTCGCTTATTGTGATGTTGTGTTACTCCTAGTACCCAGCGATGACACTTACATTATTACTTTTTCTGGACAATCTTCGGATGTTCATTAGGTTACATATTTCGCTTAATGCGATGTTGTGTTAGTCCTAGTACCAAGTGACAACACTTACAGTAGTACATTTTCCTGTTTACTTTATTTTGTGATACTTTCACATAAACGATGAGTTGGACTAAGTATTTTAGTACTAGTCAATAGAAAGGAAAAACTATCATTTTACTTACAAAACATTCGGGTCTTGGTAGAAGACTACATCTCAAACTGATAGAAAATAAGGGATTTTCTAGGGTTTCATACTTACATCAACATTTTCATTTAAAGGTTTACATGGCCTTCATAACATATTTTCATAAGCAAGACAATGACACTTAATTACTTATGAATTCACCAGCTTTAAAAGCTGATACTCTCTTTCAAAATAACTTGTATTCTCAGGTCAACAGTAGACAGGTACGATGGCCAGGTTTTTAGAAGACGAAGCATACAAGACTCGTCTTTTATTTTGATTGTATATTTTGGTGTCTTACTACAATGAAAGAACACAAATGTATTAAAACTTTACTTATAATGCAATGGATGATGTTGTTGCTTGTTTATTATATTACACTGTTGTGATACTGTACATGACGTCCTCCACCCCTTAACGTTTCCGCCGTTCGTGGTTTTGGGGTGTGACATAATGTGACTTCATATCAACACCTGTGACATAAATAAACTGATTGGGTCATGTTTGGAAACCTAGTGAGTACATAGGGATTTCAATCCCACAATGTTATACCATATATATAGTTTAAAACTCACAAAATATACAATTTCACCATATATATATATATATATATATATATATATATATATATATATATATATATATATACATATATATATATATATATATATATATAAACAACTCTTATCCCACCCCGTCGATCCTCACAATGAGACTATCCATACTCTCGGACCTAAGATTAGCCGTTTTAACTAATCCATATTCTCGGATCAGAAATGAACGACTTTACCTAATTCATACTCTCGGACTAGGGACGAATGACTAATCCATACTCTCGGATTAATGATGAATGATTATGCCTAATCCATACTCTCGGACTAGGGACAATGACTATGTCTAATCCATGCTCCCGGACCAATGACATATACTAAGGTTTTATTCTCTGAGTATAATTCACTCGTACTCGTAAGAAAACACTACCCAATATTCCTCATAATTAATTTAGGTTTACTCTTTATCCTAAATCAGCATATATAATCAGGTATGTTCTTTAACAAGTATCTCAGGCAACATCAAATAATTCGCACATAAACATATATTTAACACTTCAATCGATACTTGTACTAAAAGCATGTTCATAAAAGGGACTATGCACTCACTTGAAAAGGTGGTGATACCGAACTCAAAAGCGCTTCGCTTCTTAAAAATAAATTCCTTCGACGAAACAAAGTATTATTACCACTAGAGTTTAGTCTATTATTTTTCGAGACTAATTAATAGTCTAGCTATTATTATTATTATATAATCGTTAAATAATACTTATATAACCCATAATAATAGTCCAAGTACATATTATAAGTTCCTAATAACGTTACTATAATTAAATAAACGATATACTAAAAATAGCGTAGGCATAGCTCACTTACAGTGGGTTTTATAGAAAACCAGGCAATGCCTGGAGCAGCGTTCCCGAGCTGAAAAGCTCTTCCTCTTGGAGCCGTCGAGCACTCCGGGGCTTCCGCCTCGTGCTAGGGAGGTTCCCTAGGCTTTTCGGGGGGTTTCGGGGCTAGAGAGAAGTTCTAGAGAGAGAGTAAAAAGAAGAAAGAATGGGAAAGGTGTGAAGAAAATGAGGGTGAGAGAGATTCTATTTATAAGGTGAAAATGGCTGAACTTGGTGCCACATTTCACCATCTAGTGGAAAGACTTGGGGAGAAAGCAATGGCCAAGATTGTGTCACATCACTCATTTTCGCACAGCACACTTCCGACTTCAAAAATCCGTAACATTCACATACGACCTCTGTTTTTGACGTTCTTTATATCCACCCGTAGGTAAAAATAAGATCTACAACTTTCATTTTGACTCCGTGTTTAGCGTAAGTCGCGGAACTCCAAAATTTTGGAATTTACGGACAAAAACTCGGAGTTTTTGACCGCGAACCCCCGAGAGTATAAATATGACACTTACTCATTTTCTCTCATTTTTCCAACTCCCACCTCAAGAACACTCAAGAAATCCTCTCAACTATCATAAGTTCATCCCGTCAAATCCGCCAAAAACGATCATCCAAGCTCCTAGAACGTAAGTGCACTTACCCTAGCTTCTTGTGTGCTTAATAGAAAATTGTTTACACTTGAAATCATCCAAGAACACCAAGAACAAGGTGTTTACGGTCCAAGAACATTCTTGGACCGTAAACCCTTAAATGGGTGCCAAAGTGTGCCTTGGTTCATTCTAATCCTTGACAACTAGCATAGATCCCTTCTTGATGAGTTTAACACTCGAAAATCATCCATTTCCCAAGCAAACATAGGTTTACGGTTTGGGCAGATCATCCCAAAAACCTTAAACACCTCCTAGAGGTGTTTAAATGCCCCTAATGCCTTTTAATGGGTGTGTAATGGAGTAGAACCTCACTTGCATGAACTAGGAACCCCAAGAACATGAAATGAAGGGAAAAACATGAGTTTACGGTTTAGAACATCTCCCAAAAGCATAAGTGACTAGAACCTTGCATACATGAGTTAGAACCACCGAACAACAAGAGAAATGGACTAACATGAGTTTACGACCGTAGACTCATGTGTTTAAGGCCGTAAACTCCCAAGGGAGTGGTCCAAGGACCCTAAACTCCATAAAGTGTCCATTTTGAGCCCCAATCACTTTCATAGCCCTTGATTCGAGTCCAGCATAATTCCTTGAGTGATATAAGACCTTCAAACACTCAATGACACCACTTTCATGAGTTTACAGCCGTAAACTCATGGGGGGGAAGTGGTATGAAAACCGTAAACACCCTAGGTATTACCATTTGAGGAGTAAACTCCAATGTGAGTCCATACTCTCCTTATATGCAACCCTTAGTACTCTTAACACTTGTAGCAAAGTGATTTCATGTAGTTGGACATCCTTACTTGCTTAATTAGTTATTAAATTACTAATTAGATACTTAAATGTATCATTACATGTTAAATAGGGTTCGAGTGTGTATTCAAGTCTTCACTTGACACCTAGCATCCTATACCGTGCATTCAAACGAATCGTCCACGACAGGTGGGTTCATACCCCTGAATTAACCTTTTAAATGATTTTAACTGCATTTATATTGGGGAATACAAGTTGAACTGTACAGTTATGAAATAAATCACATGTGATTAATAACTGTATAGCAAAATAGATTTTTGCATATTAAACTACTTTATCCAGCACAAGATTTTCCAATCTCGTTTTCAAATCTTGTTAAAGTATGAATTTCTCTTTTAGATTCTCAAAAGTATTTCCAAAGGTTTTCAAAGGTTTTCCAAAGGTTTTCAAAGCTTGTTTTATGAAGTGAAATCAAGTCGAAAATTCTTATTTGTAAAGATTTCCAAAGGTTTTACCAAAGTTTTCTTCTATGCTTTTATCTCGTTAAATGCATGCCTATATTTGTATAGTTATATAAATAATGTTTAAAGGTCTTAGGAAGGCTATTTCGCCCTATTTCCTTTTCCTCGTTGGGATGTGGTCTGGTGGGTATCGGTTATCCGTCCGAAGGTCGTTTAAACATTAGTTATATATCATGTATATATGTATAGACATAAAAGTTTCCATCGACCAGTTCATTTCCCTTGGGTAGCAAGGACATCCTTCCATTCGTCATTCATATACCTGAAACATTAGTAACTATTATAGGAATAGTTTGGAGATTCTATTTACTCTTTCCAGTACGGAGAATTCCAACGGAGTCAGTTCATTCGTGAGTCCATATCATTATTCCAATACTTATAATAGAATTTGAAATACGAGATACATCCTAGGGACACGGATTCCACCGTTGTCAAGTTGGTAACCAGAGTCTCCTGGAGGGAGAGCGGGCATTGTGTGTATAGATTGATGAGATTAAAACCTTAATCTTTGAAGATCGATTAGATCTTAAACAGGTAAGTAAATATAAAACAGCAAGAACACGAAAATAAGAACAAGGCAAGAGTGAATCAAACGTGTCGAATGATTAAAACAAAATCCTCAGAAGAGCTCGATTAAGAACATCAACTGTAGAGGATTGGTAGGTTTACAAGAACGATCAAAGAAATCTGTAAATACTATCGTTATGCTCTAGATCAAATCGTTAATCGTTAACCTAATATGCATGCAAGCATATACTTATATAATAAACATAATGGGCTCTCGGTTGGACAGGCCCAAACCGGAACACAAATTAAATAAACAAATAGCCGAGCCCAAAGACGCAACCCTTGAACAAATCTTCAACCCAACAATCTCCCCCTTTGCGTCAATTGGAGCGAGATCTTCACTTGTTACTTGGGCCAGCAGCGGAGGCAGGTACCTTCTTCTTCACGGTGTTAAACAGACGAGAGATAAGAGCCATAATCGTGTGCCTAAACCTGATGTACCACTGGATCATGTCATTGAAGTACTTAACATCATCCGCTGCATTCTCTTTACACCTTCGTACGATCGACAACAGGTGCTCTAGACAAGTAGTGGTGTAAAGATGTTTGTCAGCTAAAGCAAAGAGACATTTCTGTCCTTCTGCTCTAGTGAACATGACCGAATTGCGTCTCGGGTCGATCTTGCCCATTTTCATCTGATTGAGATCACTGGCCGATCCCACAGGAGCTATCTTTGGTTTCTTCTTGAAGACAGTGGCTACCTCCTGATCCATAAGGGCTACCTCCATGATATAACAGACAATCATCCTCCTGAGATGGTCTATGATCGGACCATATTCAGCTTCATTTGTCAAGAGGATGTTATGCAAAACAATCCAATCATGAGGATTTAAGTTCGGTAGATCTGCCAGGGAGATATGATGTGCAGTTCTTTCAGATCCTCGAATTACCTTGAACCGAACATTAATGAATCTACCTTCGGTGTAAGGCTTCAGTACCCGAACGTTCACTATCTTCTGGGCGCTCCAAGTTAGATACTGAGGACGAGCAGCCTTCAGATAGAAGTCGATGAGCTCCCTATCAACCTCAGGGTTCGGATGAGGGACTTCATAAATATTTGAGAAGGCGTGGAAGATAAACGCCTTTCAAGTCAACGGCATGTCGAACTGCGAATCGACAGAATTATTGCAGTCGAACGAAATCACCGGCTCGAGCCATAAGATGCTGGGAGTGTCTATGGCCTCTTTGATCATTCGCTCCCGAGTCCAGGCAGGGAAGAGAGTCTTCCTGCTCTCGAGTAGATCGTTGGCTTCCTTCTGCTTGCGTTCGGCTTCTTCAGCCTCTCACGCCACACGATTAACATCTTCATCAGCATTGCGACTGTTCTTTCGTTTCAACATGTCAGCAATGGTTTCTTTATCTTCATCTTCATCTTCTTCCTCAGCTATGTTTTTCCCTTTGTCCTTCACACCCGAACCTGAAGCTTGACCAGTCGGAGGTGGTTCGGTTGTGTGAGTAGCTTTGGAGGAAGGAGGTGGTTTCGATCCGGTCTTCTTCTCTTCTCTCCCTTGTTTCGGATTGGACACGAAACTAGGTAAGCCTTCGATTTTTCTGAGAAGGTCCATGGTAGGACAAAGCTTTTCAGCAAGGGTTCGCCTCACCGAATGGTTTAGAATTGGATCGTGTGCTTCTAGGATGTTTGATAAGGCAGCATGTACATCCGAAACACATGTCTTGATGACCTCCCTTTCGGATCGAAGAGCTTCAAGCTGTTGTTGAGAGTTTGATAGCTGAGTGCTCTTGACCTTGAGGGCGGTGGTTTTGCTTGCCAGAACGTCCATCAATGAGTTCTCAGCTGCGAGATCCTCCTGAAGCTTAGTAAGGCGCTCATCAATGGAGGCACGAAGGGCCGAGTTGTCGTCGCTTATTGATTGGCGAAGGTTGGCGAACGAGGTCAACTCCGTTGAGACGAACTTTGCCAATTGCTGAACAATCGGTTCCAAAGTTGTCTTGGTAGAATCCGCACTCTCCTGTAATGACTTCAACAGAGAAGAGGCGTCTGAGAATAGTTTATCGACTTTTGCGGTCGCAGCCTCACAGGCTTTGGTAGAGGCGTCTATGGCGGCAGTGGCTGAGGCTACCGAATCATGCTGAGCCCTGGAGAAGGCATCAACAATCTTCTGAAGTGCAGCTTCAGATAGAGAGGAATTTTGGTTGGAAGATGAGGCGAGAAGTAAGTCAACCTTCTCGTTGAGCTCCTTAAGATGCTTCTTTGTCACTGGAGCATCATCCTCTTCATCACTCTGAACCTGAAACGGACTAAAATAGACCGAATCGAAGGTCATGTTATCACCGCCAAGGAACGGGTTATCTCCATCAGAGGCGTGATCTGGAGATGGTTAGGGTGGTGAAGCTGGGGGTGTTGTGGGTTTTGTGGATTCAGGTTGAGTGTGGGGTGGGGTAGTTTCGGGTGGTGGTTGAGTGTGGGTAGGTTCGGTTGTATGCTGGGTTTCGGTTTGAGGTGGTTCGGTTACGGGTGGGGTTTCGGTTACAGGTGGTGTTTCGGTTGCAGTTGTGAAAATGGGTGGTGGTATAGGGAAAGAGGTTGGAGGAATAGTGGTAGTGGGGTTTATGGTGGGAATGGAAGTAGGAATGGTTTGAGTGGGTGAAGGAATAGGTGAGTTGTGGATTTCCATATCTGGGGTAGGAGATCGGGGTGGGGTGTTGCCTCTTGGAGGGGTTTCGCCTCTTTGAGAGCCGTCCGAGTCCGAACTCTCGCCTTCAGAGTCACTCGAAGAAGAGGGAATAACAAGCTTGCGCTTCGGTTGAGTCTTCCTCCTCTTTGGCTGTGGGGACTGTGCAGCTTTGGTCTGTTTCCTCTTCTTGGGAGAAGGACCCTTAGGAGCTTTGGTCGCTTGCTTCCCTTTGTCCGCCTTTTTGCCCCTGGGCACCGGTTTGTCAGCATCATGGATGGACTTTAGCATTTCCGGTGTTAGTTCCCTAGGACCAGATGCCTTGAACTCTTTGATCGTCCGGATGATCCTGCTGTCGGATGGAACATCGCCATACATGGTCTCCGGAATGGAGCCAATGAAAGAGAACCTGGATGCATCAGAGACGATTATCTTGGTGGTATGAAAAGTACCGACCGAAGACATCACTACACCAGCAGCAGTAGGTATATCCAGCTTATCCATCGCCCATTTGGTGATAAGAATCCAGAACCGAGCAAACGACACCTCAGAATGTCGTGATGAAGAAGAAAGGCTCTGGATGAGCTGTTGCTAGAGGACCAACCCAAAGTCGAGGTTGACGCCGTTGTAAACTGCGTACATAATCGACAAGAACAGTCGACTAGCACCATCAGATCCTAAGCTCCGTTCAGACAAGCCCTTGAAGAGAACTGTGAACATGTCGTTCCACTGCGGTGGCAAGCAGGACTTCTTGAACTTTGCGACGGAGACGAGCGCCTCCGTTTACCCCATGTTATAGAACATGTTGTAAAGATGCCCAATCGGAATCGTCTCCGGATTAATTCTCGATGGGTCAGCAGCCAAACCAAGCAAAGTACCAAATCACTGTCGAGAAATAGAGGTCTTGTGATCAACAACCTCGAAGAACACCCGCTCGACTACTTTGTCGTAATAGGCAGTCGCATACACCTGCGAGAGAACCACCATTGGCACAGACTCAATCCTGGAGAGAGCTGGAGCGATTTGGGAGTACTTCAAGCACTCGATGATCGGCGACATGTAAGAGTCGTACGCCAGAGGGTTTAGGTCGATCACCAGGCATTGTTGTGGACGAATAAGAATGATTTGTGAGGTAGCATGGACGGAAGATGATTCTGCCATTGTTGAAGGTAGGAAGAAGATGATGAACAGGAAAGCTTTTGGGAGTTTTTGTTCTCTTGAAATTTCGGAGGCAGTAAAGAGGTAAATGGGAGTGGAGACAGCCTTTTATAGTGATTGTAAGGAGAGAGAAAAATCTGTTCAAATCTTCTATGCGTGACAGTTAAGGCATGCAATGATCACGTAGGAGAGAGAGTGTCAGATTCCTAGGATCACGCCGCCCAACAAGCGCCGTTTCAGAAGAAAACCGTTTCAAATCCTCACGCGCCTTTAAATGCCAGAGAGGAGTCGCCTGAAATTCGCACACGCGTCCACTTTGTCAGTAAAAGAGTGGACGTTTCAAATTCACACGCGCCCCTTTTTACCACCGGTTGAAAATCAATCCTTTTATTTCCCTCCTGAGTCAGCAACCCTTCGTCTTATCTTTTTGAATCGCATCTTTTGAATAAATGGCCCACGTGGATGATTGTTGACCACGTCTTAATAATTAATCACCAATGCAATAAATCAGCCTGAAATTAATTAGTAACGGATTTTTGGAAAATCAAAGATTTTCGTGCTAAGAGTGTAAAAAGAAAAGAAATAAAGCAACTCTTTTCAGGATTTACTGTGATGTCAATAATGACATGAAACTGATGATCCCGGGCACGAATCTCTTCCTTCAAGGTCAAGAGAGACCTTAAAGTGTTAATGTGGATTCCCGTTGAATAATGATCAAACACTTATTAATAAATGTTGAAAGGCTTTTTTAATTAGGCTACTTAAGGGTGGCTTTCGCTTTGATTCAACAATTCTAATCTTGAAATAAGAAAGAAAGTGAATAAAGTACTTGTGAGACCGGTGTAGTCTGTTGAACAAGTAGGTGGCAATTAATATTAAATTGGCTTGGAAAATATAAAATCTCAAAAAAAAAATAAAAACTGGATCCCAAGGGAAGAAATGTTATGGTGTTTAACAATTTCATAGGAATCACACAAAATAAAATTTAAGATTTCATGAAGGTACATCCGTCAATTTTTTGGTGAAAACTTGAGCAAATTAATTGATCACCGTCAATTCAGATTTGGTGTTGAATTTTGGGTTTCACTCAGCTCGTAGTGACACGAAACTAAGATCATAAACACAGATGTTGTGTAACCATAAACCTCAGTGGGAATTTCTGAGAGTCTCAAGGGTTACGTTGATGAAACGAATGTAATGGAGAAATGTAATGGAGATGGTGTAAGAAATTAAAGTACCTCTGCTGCGAAAAGAAGGACCAAGCAGAAAACTCTTAACTCATGTGAGAAGAGAGTGAGGTAGCTCACGATTAGAATAAATGTGGTAGCCTTATTGGGAAGACAAGGTTTGTTTATACCAGGTCATGAAGGCTATTATTCAAAATCTTATGAGGCTTGGGACACATACAACAGCATGCTTTTAGGGACACTTAAGTAATCCAACAATTATACACCCATAAACGAACGAACACACAAAAAAATGAAAGAGAAAAATATTTTTGGAGTTTTTTTTTTAGATATATTAAAAAAAATGAAAAAAAAATATATAAGAAAAAAATAAGACTAAGAAAGAGTAAAAAAAAACTTTGGAAAAATTTGAAAAAACCGAACCCGAACGTTCGGTTGGTTTCGGTTGGGAAAAATTTTGAAAAACCGAACCCGAGCGTTCGGTTGGTTTCGGTTCCAGAAAATTTTGAAAAACCGAACCCGAGAGTTCGGTTGGTTTCGGTTCCAGAAAATTTTGAAAAACCGAACCCGAGCGTTCGGTTGGTTTCGGTTCCAGAAAATTTTGAAAAACCGAACCCGAGCGTTCGGTTGGTTTCGGTTCCAGAAAATTTTGAAAAACGGAACCCGAGCGTTCGGTTTCGGTTCCAGAAAATTTTGAAAAACCGAACCCGAACCTTCGGTAGGTTTCGGTTTTGGAAAATTTTAAGAAACCGAACCCGAACCTTCGGTAGGTTTCGGTTTTGGAAAATTTTAGGAAACCGAACCCGAACCTTCGGTAGGTTTCGGTTTTGGAAAATTTTAAGAAACCGAACCCGAACCTTCTGTAGGTTTCGGTTTTGGAAAATTTTAGGAAACCAAGGAATTTAGACATTCAATCAGAAAATAGTTTTAACAATAAGAGAAACAACTTTGTACAAGAAATATACAATCAAGAAAACTACCTTTGTGGTGATGAGCGAGTCAGATTATTTAACCGAACCTGAGCGTTCGGTCAATTTCGCTTCTTACATTTGAGGTTGAGAGGTAGTGTGAGGTACTGACTCTGATTCCATCATACCTAGCCCTTGCAGTATTCTGTTGAATGATGCTTCAGGAAGAGCTTTGGTAAAGACGTCAGCCAGTTGATCAGTGGTTCTGACAAAGTGTACTTCGACGTTTCCATCTTCCACGTGATCTTTGATGAAGTGATACCTCAGTGCTATGTGTTTGGTTTTAGAGTGTTGCACTGGGTTATGACAGATCCTAATTGCACTTTCTGAGTCACAATATAGTGGGATCTTCTTCATATTGAGTCCATAGTCTCGAAGTTGACTTTGGATCCAAATCACTTGAGAGGTGCAGGATGCAGCGGCTATATATTCCGCTTCGGCAGTAGACAACGACACGCACGTTTGTTTCTTGGATTGCCAGCTGACCAACTTCCCGTCAAGGAATTGACAGCCACCAGTGGTGCTTTTTCTGTCGAGTCCACATCCTCCAAGGTCAGCATATGAATAGGCTTGAACGAAGAAGCCTGAGTTGGAAGGATACCATAGACCTAAGGAGGTGGTCCGCTTGAGATAGCGTAAAATGTTCTTCACTGCAAGCATGTGAGGTTCGCGTTGGTTTGCCTGAAATCGAGCACAATAACACACAGAAAACATGATGTCAGGCCTGCTAGCAGTAAGATACATTAGTAATCCTATCATTTGACGATAGAGCGTGATATCGACAACCGGTTTGTCTAGGGATGGAGTTAGCTTGGTGCCGAATGTCATTGGGACTTTGACTTTGGAGTCTCCCATCATACCAAACTTTGCTAGGAGAGTCTTCGTGTAAGCTTCCTGATTGATAAAGATGCCTTCGGGTCCCTATCTAATATTTAAACCAAGGAAAAAGTTAATAGGACCCATTGAGCTCATTTCAAATTTAGTCTCCATCAGCTTTCTAAATTCAGCTGTTAGGCTGGGATTCGTTGAGCCAAACATGATGTCATCGACATAAATTTGAACTATCATAAGGTGGTTACCTTCCTTTTTGCGAAAGAAGGTTGGGTCAACCGAACCTTGTTTGAATTTAGACATCTTTAAGAATTTGGTTAGCGTTTCATACCAGGCTCTCGGAGCTTGTTTAAGGCCATACACAGCTTTATCCAGAATATAGCAATGGTTTGGATACTTTTCGTTCACGAACCCAGGAGGTTGCTCCACATACACGGTTTCTTCGAGTGCTCCATTAAGAAATGCACACTTGACATCCATTTGGAAAACTTCAAAGTTTTTGTGGGCAGCATAAGCAAGAAATATTCTTACTGATTCCAGCCTAGCTACAGGAGCGAAAGTCTCTTCATAATCAATCCCTTCCTCCTGACAGTATCCCTTTACTACCAGACGAGCTTTGTTCCTTATTACATTCCCTTCCTTGTCCAATTTGTTCCTAAAGACCCATTTGAGACCAACAACCGAAGCATCTGGAAGAGTTGGAATGAGGCGCCAGACTTTGTTCCTTTCAAATTCGTTCAGTTCGTCTTGCATTGCTTGAACCCAATCAGAGTGATCAAGAGCAGTGTTAACTGTCTTCGGTTCAACTTTTGATACAAATGAGTTAAACATACAAAACCTTCTGTTTGCCCTGTTGTTCAGCCGATGAATGAGATTTTTGAGAATGAACAGAATGAGCTTTAGAGCAAGATGGAGATGAATTGGTAGAAGTAGAAGAATTAGATGAACTAGAAGGAGTGGGTTTAGATTGAGAGGACTTCTTGGCTGGAGACTCTAGGTGACCCTTTTGCTTTTGATCATTGGAGGGACTGACCTTAGAGTTTTGATCTCTTTTGACTTCAGAACCGAACCTTTGCTTTCGGTTGGAATCGTTCTTTGAACCGAACCTTTGCTTTCGGTTGAAGTCATTCTCAGAACCGAACCTTTGCTTTCGGTTGGTATTCTCTTGTGAACCGAACCTTGGCTTTCGGTTGTTGTGGCTCTCAGGCTTTCTGACAGGATTGTCTTCATACTTCAGATTCTTGTCTTGATGTGAGAAGTATGCATTTCTGGGATTGCCAGAATTCCCTCCTTTCATAGAGATTCTTCCTGTATCTTTGGTTCCTTTCACGTTTCTTATTCCTCATCTGCTTCGGTTGATGATGAATATTAGCTTTCATTTTCGGTTTCTCCTTGGCTGGTTCATTTTGAACTGTAGGAGTTTCACTTTGAACTGAGGAAGTAGAGGGAACGTCTTCTTTTGCCGAACTTTCATTCGCCTGAGGAATGTCTTTCGTACCACTGGTGCTTGGCTCATCGAAATTATCTGGCTTGTTCAAGGGTTCAGGTATGTATCTACCTTTACTCATCCAAGAGGTTCTTTCTGATAAGCCTACCGTTTCGTTTGCATTATCTATTGGAGCTGACCAGAAATACTCATCACAGCCATCAGCATTGTCTTCGTTTACAATAGCTGTGAGTTCAGCCGTCTGATGTTCGGTTACTCCAGTGACCTTGTATACTTGATTTGGAGTGGTCCTGACCTTTTGATACACAACTACTTTCTCTGCTAAGATCGGGGACTTTTGTTGGGACAATCGAGCGAACTCCACTGAATTTTCAGAAATTAGATTCTTGTGGTTTTCAGGTTCGCTTTTTACAAATTCTGAGCAGTCAACCGTGTCCTCTACAGAAATTTCACTCATGTTGTCGTCCTCGTTAAGCTCAGATGCATTTTCAACATCAATTTTGTTTTCTGAGCTTACGTTGGCGTTTAAAGAGTCAAATTTTTGTATGGTTTCGGTTCTCAGTTTAAGTCTATCATTTTCATCCAAAAGGTTTTTAAGCATGTCCTTGTGGTCCATGGATTTAATGAAGGACTCAATTTTGTCCAGTCCATACATGTAGATCGGATTGACATCGTCAGATGATATCACACTCTCACAGTTATAAGCTTCGGCATCAATTTCATCCTCCTTAAACTCAAGGAATGGCAAAATCATGCGATGGATCTTTTGGCCTATTTCACAGTCCAGGTGAAGCTGAGTAATATTAGAATAAAGACGTTTTGCAATTAAACAAAAAACATTCCGCTGTTTTAACAACTTTAAATTGTCTCTTTGTAAATAAATGTTTTCGTCTTTAATTTTAACTAATTCAGACTCCTTCAACTCGATCCACATGCGCCGCTCCTCACTCTTCGAAGACACCCTGCTTAATTAATCAGTTAGGTTAGAATTGGTGACTCGAGTTTGAGTTAAGCTACTATCTAGATGAGAAATTCTTGTATTAACATTTTTTAGTTCTTTCTCATATGAGGATTGTGGTACTTTAAATGAAATGAAAACCGATTGTACCTTCTTTATCAGTTCATCAAGCTCATTGAACTGCTGGCTGAGTGGTTTGGCCGTAAAGCACATGTCCTCCTGCCCCTTCGGTTCATTGCTTCCACCATCAGTGTTGTATCCCCTCATCTGAGATACATCAGACACCATGAAGCATCTTCCTCCACTGCTCTCCTCCTTTGCCACATAAGCCTTTCCATGAGTAGGCTTCCTCACTTCATCGTCTTCTGAGTCGGTAGACCAAACTTCCACGCTACCGAACTCGTCATCAGCAACCGAACCCTGCACAATAAGAGCATTCATGGAAGGGTTAGCGGTAGACTTCTTCTTTCTCATCTCATCGAGCCTTTTCTGCAGCACAGCTTCCTCATCCTTTTCATCATCCTTTTCAGCCATCTTTTTAAGGACACAATCTTTAGCATAGTGGTTTTTCCCACCACAGTAGTAACAGCTTACTCCAGAATCACCATCCACCTTCGGTTCCTTCTTGGGCTCTTCAACCTTCGGTTCATTGTTAACTTTTTCTGAACTATAACTCCCCTGCCAGTTTCGGTTTTTATTGCTGGGGAATTTCTTCTTTATGAACCTCTTGGGGTTAGACACCATCATAGCATAATCCTCAGATGTGAGGTCATACTCCTCCAAGTTAAGGTCTTCATCCTCCATCACAGCTTTACTTTTTGACAGGAGGGCCAGCGAACCAAGGCTTGAAACAACGTTCTTCTCCTGCAGTACAATCTTCTCCTGGGACTTGAGAATACCCACCAGTTTCGCCAAAGAATATGATTTAAACTGCTCATGGGCTTTGACTGTAGACACCACTGCTCTCCATTCAGACCTCAGACCATTTAAGAACGTAACCTTCTGCTCGATAAGCTTCCTTTCGATGTCATGTTTGATCATCCTGCTGAGAAGATGATTGAAGCGATTGAACGTCTGGGTCACTGTTTCTTCGGCTCCTTGCCTGAATTCTCCAAACTCAAATAAGAGCAAGGTTTGGATAGAATGTTCAAGATCCTCGTCTGTAGAGTACAGTTCGCGAAGTCTGTCCCAAACTTCCTTTGCCGTCGTGCATGAACTGACCAACCTGAAGGGCGAATCTTATTAATCTTAACGCCTTGATATTGCACTGGAATTTATCCTTTTCATCTTGCGCAATATCTTTAACATCCTTCAGCAGATCATTATACTCCTTTTGAGTTTTGATAATCCTGGACGTTGCAGAATGAGAAAAAGGTCCATTAATGATAGCTTCCCATATGAGGTATCCATTATCCTCAGATCCTATCACGTAGTCTTCGAAGTGATGCGCCCAGACTTCATAGTCATGGGTATATAGGATTGGAATCTTCGTGGTTGAACCGATGCTGTTGGAAATATTGATAGGATTTGATTGCGACTCATCCATTATGATCGAAAAACCTGTTCAAAGATCAGACTTGTAATAAAGCAGATTAGGGCAAAACAATAAATATCAAGATACGTCAATAATGAGATGACGGCTCAATAAATATCGGTAGTTGCGGAAAAACCCTAATTGAAATCTTTTCACAGAAAAGATGTGTATCGATTACACAGCCTCCTGCTCTGATACCAAATGATGAGATTAAAACCTTAATCTTTGAAGATCGATTAGATCTTAAACAGGTAAGTAAATATAAAACAACAAGAACACGAAAATAAGAACAAGGCAAGAGTGAATCAAACGTGTCGAATGATTAAAACAAAATCCTCAGAAGAGCTCAATTAAGAACATCAACTGTAGAGGATTGGTAGGTTTACAAGAACGATCAAAGAAATCTGTAAATACTATCGTTATGCTCTAGATCAAATCGTTAATCGTTAACCTAATATGCATGCAAGCATATACTTATATAATAAACATAATGGGCTCTCGGTTGGACAGGCCCAAACCGGAATACAAATTAAATAAACAAATAGCCGAGCCCAAAGACGCAACCCTTGAACAAATCTTCAACCCAACATAGATCTATACGGGACAGACACTCCAACACCCTAATTGCTAGCTACAGTCCCCGGCCGACCAAGCCAAGGGGTGACAAATGTCACATTCATTCCGACGCTTGTAGGACGTCAAGCATTCGATTGTCAATCAGTATGGTTACGACTATCTCCATGTTTACCTTATAATTCATGGCCTTAAGGTAAAAAGAATTATCACGGTATTTTTGAAACCATTTTAACCTACTTTCCTAGTTATGTACTAGGTCATGTTATAAACCTTTAACCCTACCCACTTAGGATTACCAGGTATTTTAGACCTTGCTAGTTGTCTCGTACATTTGATACTATCTGGGGTCTGTGTTTCTTGTTTTACACCTTGCTAGCTATATCGTTCATTTGATACTGTCTGGGGTCTGTGTTTTTCTTTGTTCTAGACATTGCTAGCTGTATTGTTCATATGATACCGTCTGGGGTCTGTGTTTCCTTGTTCCAGACTAATCCAGGCGTATTGTTCATTCGATACCTTCCTGGAGTCTATGTTTTACTTATTTTTAGACTTTGCAAGGCGTCCCGCCTGAATTCTATGATTTATTTACCTTTAAGCTTTGCGAGGCGTTTGGCCCGGAGTATAGATTTTATATACTTTTAGACAGAAATGTTTTTTGCTGAGGAAAAATATGACTTCCCTTTTTATTTTACTTGGGGCTTTTCTCATAACACCTTTAAAAGTAAAACCTATATTTTGATAATGATAGTTCTTTTGGGAAATTACTCCTTGAACATAAAACAATTGGGCCTTAGTAGAAGGTTGCTTTTATTTAGAAAATATAGGATTTTCGAGAAAGGATTCTAATGCTCCGTAGATTCTAAACCACCACCTTTCATGAGGTTATTTCGAATAAAACATGTATTTATACTAATGTCACTAAATACTTATGAACTCACCGGCATTATAAAAGTGCTGATACTCGCTTTCAAAATAACTTGTATTCTCAGGTCATCAATAGACAGGTACATCCCGGGAGCTTTTGTGAAGTCAGCCTAGTACCAAGCTACATCTATATTACTTTCTATATTACTTTGACGTTGCTATGAAATGTAACCTATGTAAAATTATTACTATTAATGCAATGGTTGTTGTACTTTGATTACTATACTGCATATGTTGTGATACTTGACATGACGTCATCCACCCCTGAACGTTTCCACCATTCCGGTTTTGGGGTGTGACAGATTGGTATCAGAGAATTGTTTATAGTGAGCTCAGTATATCAATACATAAAAGATATCCAGCCTATAAATACATAGGGATGAAACACTCTGACAAAGAATTATACTTTAAAATATAACCATATTTTACCAAAGTATAAGAACATCCAGAATCTAAACATTCGAACAAAAGTATCACAAGAACAAAATGAAAGTCTTTGGATGTTGACCATTACCGTCAAACCTGGGCAGTTATGTAATCGTAAGCTGGAATAAATGTAACCTGATCAACTACATTTATTCGAGATGCAACTAATGTGTGCTTGGGAGTGATGGTGGTGTTGCAACGAATCTGAAGCTTACCAAATAGGAATGCTAGAGCCAAACATAAAGTTTAAAATACTATGGGAGTAATTGGGAATACTAAAAGACTCACATTAACCCCAGAATCATATTCAGAAGTTAAGAATCAAGCAAGTAATTAAAATACCATAGGGGTATTTTAGGAATCATAGATAACCTTGTGTGAATAACTAAAAGGAGATCCTTATTGATATACCTATGATTACAGAGGGTATACTTCCAAGGTTATATATAATAAGGATCCCATAGACTAAGAATGTGTGGTTTCGCTCTACTTCCTTTTCCTTGTTGGGATGTGGATATAGAGTAGTATCACATATTCGAAGGCCTATCAGATCTAAGTTATATATGATTTGTGTACGCTATGTAATTGTAGCAGGACTCAATATGGATCACTCAGTGAAATGTTAATAATCTCTTAGGATTCTCTAGACCTTTCCATTCTCGCACGAACCCTGTAGAAAAACCTTATCCACTTCAGTGTTCGACAGAAGAATTGATTCAGACCCAAAAAAGGTTCATTGAGAAGATTTCTAGTTCGGAAATAAATGAACTAGGATGAGACTATTGAAACCACCAAGTGCCTATACCTTTTAGGGACACCAGTGGGAAATTCGCCTGAACTTCCGAGATTTCCGGTCATCCATCATGAAGCTATAACACCCAGAGTCAGGATTGGAAGCAAGATGGAGTAGAAATTCAATATGTCTTTACGAGAAGAGAATCCTAGGTAACTACCCGAAGAAAACCAACGTCGTTCCCAGTCACAGATAAGAGGTAGACGGAGGGAGCCAATGCATGGAACCCGAGAAGTGTCTTTTCCTCATTATCGTCACGCTAATACACCCATAAAATAATACAATTTAGTGAGTTAGTGATTACACTACTCACACTATGTGTTAGGTAAATTGCCTTTTCCCTTCGCACGTAACACGATTAAATCGGATCCCAAAACCTCGATTCAGAGTGTTTAGCCATAAGTCTTCATGAGCCTTTCCTTCCGCGGTCTTCGTTCCGAATTATCCTCAAATCTTTCCAAAGACGGAAAGCGAACCTCTCCAGTATAAAGATAACTTAGTAGGAACGACTCCCATCCTATGGCTTTCCGATATTCTTACCCATACCTTGATAACCGGACTGCATCATAGGGATGTAGGTCGACACTCAAATAACCAATATTCGAGGCACAGGAAAAATCTCTGCCTAATACAGTTAGAATAGATACGTCAAGGGTTAACCATTTTCTCTCATCAGTTTGTGTTCCTTTTCCATGTAGGAAAACCATGCCTCTGATGAAACATAACCAAATCGCTAGCAAGAAACCGACTCTCCTATTCGATGAAGCTACGTTTCAAGCTGCAGTCTCAGCAGCCGTAGCAGCTGTCATGGCTCACCTGAATGTTAACAACGCCAAGGTTAGTAGGAGCCCTAACGAGATTTCCGAACCTAGCAATAGACAGCAGCAACCAACACCTGCGTACCCAGCCACCCAAGAACCCCAACCAAACCTACTGAAAAGAAAGTTCAAGAGCAAAGAGGGAAGTACCTTGACTCAAGGACCTTCCAAAGAGCAACAAGCTGAGGCAGTCAATACCCCTGTCAACCCTTCCATCCCGACTTCAAGAAGACCATACCTAGGAAACCTCCCCCATTGCAGCAAGTGTAGCTACCATCATCATGGTATCTGTCAAGAACTCCTTTGTGTTAGGTGCAACATGAAGGGGCATACCGCTCGCTTCTGCAGAACCCTGGTTTAGTTCATTACATCTACCACCAATGTGGCGACCAATCCAGTATGCCATCTATGTGGTGAGATTGGGCACCTCAAGCGGGACTTCCCAACTAAAAGAAACGAAAAAGGCGCGGGAGGAGTCTAACCCTAATACCTAGGAGAAGCGGCAATGAACCCGGTAAAATTTTGGTACGTCTCTCAATCCTAGATAACTAACCGAAAACATTAAAAGGCTAATTCTAAATGTAATTACTCTCCCGTTAAAGCAAATGTCGCAGCACTGTTGTAAAATTCAAAATTTTCATTAGGTAAAGCTATAATGGCTCGACATATATGTTAAAGCCATGTATAGTTAAGATGGGTAGACCTCGAGTGAGTGATTTTGCCTTATTGCCTGTTCCTCGCTTGGTTGTGGATTTAGGGTGGAGTCGCTCAGTCAACAATCCTTTCCACCTTAATTATACATGCCTAGTGTATGCTAGGCGACTATAGAGAGGCCTCGTGAGAATCCATTCATGAAAACTACATTATTCCGAAATCCCAGGACCCTCTATAGTTCCGCGTCGACTCTATCGGTCCAAGTATCCGCGACAGTGATACCATGGATGAAACCCAAGATGCCAAGAACTTGTGTGCCCGTTCAGCACATGGCTCTATCGACCCTCATTTTATATCATGTCGATGTATGCCAACTTCGACGCCTCTATAAATCATGGTTCGACTTAGTGCAACCATGTGTAAATTCCTGGTGTTGTGTAAAAAGAACTTTCACCATGGCCATTTCGACGAATAAAAGTTCTTCTGAACTTAATAATAAAACCTAATGCAATCCGTCGGTCGTCTCCCTTATCTAAAACCTTCCAAAATACCCAGGGGAAGGGTATCGCGCCCTGTTAACCAACCTCTCCCTAGACAAAATAGAACCCGAAGTGAAAGACACTGCAGGTATTCCAGAAGATGATAACCACCCGAAACCTACTCAGCGGATCCCCCAGAAAGACCATTAGCACCACACAACCAGGTTCGTGAAACAAGAGAAAGAACTCATGGGATTAACTACTACTAACTGAGTATATGCATAAGAGTGGTATATAGTTTATATCAAAAAGATTTAAGATGTGTGCTTCCTCCCTACTCCATGTTCCTCGTTGGGTTGTGGGTCTAGGGCGGGGCCACACAACTGAACGTCTCGTCAATCTCAATTTTATACGGCTTGCGTACATCGAGTATTAGTGATTAAGCCGAGTATCAGCTCTACCACGAACCTTGTAATAAGATCCTTCATCTTATCCCATAGAATAGGATTTGGAGTCAAGAGAACCACTGCGGGTTGAGCTACTAAAATGACCACAAATTCGAAATTTGTCGTCATCCCGGTTAATCCAGCCTAGTAGCTAACACCCTCAGTTAGAAAAATAACCCAAGACGTAAGAGTCAAAATCGTTGACTACGACCATCCATTCATGCTTAACCCTACGAATTAAGCATCTTAGTGGTAAGCCCAGAAACCTAAAACCTATGACAAGTTAAACTCTAAGAAGAGTGGATGAGGAATTAGAGGTTCCGAGTGACGGAACCCTATACTTTCTACACTTAATCTAAATCGAGGAAACTCAGAACCACCAGAAGAGTAGTTGCAGAAGATGCTCGCACTACTCAGGCACTTCATCCATCCAGTTACAGACGAGTAGTGCATAGGCTACGCCACCTCCTCACGCGAGAGAAGTCACCGTTGCCCCGTAGACGATAGACTGCATTCTCCAAAGTGTATACCAGAATGCCAAAAACCTCAGGATAACCTCCACAGCCAAAATACTTGAGTAAATTACGAAAGTAGATTATGTTAAGCCTTATAACCCAGATCCCGAAGAGATTATAGACTCGACACCAGTCTAGGTGTTAGTCGATGGGTTATACAAGAGCGCACATTTTCTGCGAAACAGGAATGAACCGACACCTTAGAGAACAGGGCATGTCTTAGAGATTCGTTGGGCTACTCGGTGTTCCAAGGAATACTATCTCAAGAGAGATAGTAGAACCACCTCCAGAAATAGTCCAGCGCTTCAGAAAATCTCAACGGGCTAAGTTAGCCTTGCTTAGAGACTGCTATCCATGAAACAGCAGAGCAAGTAAGAGCATGACTCTTTCCAGTAGGAATCATACTGTGAAAGCATCCGTCAGACGATGATGGAAGTCTAAAGCCCTCTAAACATCGACTGATAAAACCCTATCTCACTGACTCTGAGAGTTTCCGATAGAAACACCACGAGAGTCAAAAGTGCAGGTCCATTTTTGCACTAACGAGATAGGTGTCTCATAACCAATAGAGGCCGGTATTTAGTCAATACATCCAATGATCCAGAAAACCTCCAAAACCCAATCAGTAGGAAACACGAATCCGGAAACGACATGAGCCTTCTAAGAACCAACCCGAGAACCCCACTCCGGTAAGAGAGAACTTTTGGAACTTCGACATGGCGATCACGCCAGTGATGATCTCACCATAGAAGTACATTATGTTCTAAGTACTGAAAATCTCTATCTTTTCGAGAGCTTAGGACCATCCGAGATTCTTTATAAGAATTGGTCCAACCCTTTTCAGACAACGACTACTTTCGGAATTCCATAAGTTTCACCCCAAATCGATCCACGTCTTAGACTTGAAAAAATACTTGCCGACATAACTCTCGAAATTCCACTTGTGTTGATAATGATCATTGGGAAGCCTAACTTCGTAGAAAAACCTGTAGGAAATCGTGGACCGAAAGCTCAAGCGAACGAACTGAATCTGCATTCCTGTTAGTGAAGGTTCGCTGGAATGCCAAGCGAAGGTCGGAGTTCACTTAGGAGTGCGAGGACCAGCCGAATAGGAAGTACCCTCATCTCTTTACTCGATTGTTCATGCCTACTTCCTTGCCTAAACTCTAATTTCGGGACGAAATTCCCTCTAACGGGGGGATAATGTGACAACCCGAAATTTCCGTTTGTTTTAACGTCGTAATTAAGCACGTCAAAAGTTAGCCAAATTTATCCCAAAATATTTTTGGCCGGATTTAAGCCCATTGAAATATTTTAAATAATATTCGTCAAGCGAACCAAAACTAAGGAAGAAAAATTTAGAGTTGTCGTGTTTAGCGTAAGTCGCGGAACTCCAAAATTTTGGAATTTATGGACAAAAACTCGGAGTTTTTGACCGCGAACCCCCGAGAGTATAAATATGACACTTTGTCATTTTCTCTCATTTTTCCAACTCCCACCTCAAGAACACTCAAGAAATCCTCTCAACTATCATAAGTTCATCCCGTCAAATCCGCAAAAAACGATCATCCAAGCTCCTAGAACGTAAGTGCACTTACCCTAGCTTCTTGTGTGCTTAATAGAAACTTTTTTACACTTGAAATCATCCAAGAACACCAAGAACAAGGTGTTTACGGTCCAAGAACATTCTTGGACCGTAAACCCTTAAATGGGTGCCAATGTGTGCCTTGGTTCATTCTAAGCCTTGAAAAATAGCATAGATCCCTTCTTGATGAGTTTAACACTCGAAAATCATCCATTTCCCAAGCAAACATGGGTTTACGGTTTGGGGAGATCATCCCAAAAACCGTAAACACCTCCTAGAGGTGTTTAGATGCCCCTAATGCCTTCTAATGGTTGTGTAATGGAGTAGAACCTCACTTGCATGAACTAGGAACCCCAAGTACATGAAATGAAGGGACAAACATGAGTTTACGGTTTTAGAACATCTCCCAAAACCGTAAACAACATTCCAAGGTGTTTAAGTGCCTTTAACACCTTCATATGCTCATATAAGTGACTAGAACCTTGCATGCATGAGTTAGAACCACCAAACAACAAGAGAAATGGAGTAACATGAGTTTACGACCCTAAACTCATGTGTTTATGGCCGTAAACTCCCAAGGGAGTGGTCCAAGGACCGTAAACTCCATAAAGTGTCCATTTTGAGCCCCAGTCACTTCCATAGCCCTTGATTCGAGTCCAACATAATTCCTTGAGTGATATAAGACCTTCAAACACTCAATGACACCACTTCCATGAGTTTACGGCTGTAAACTCATGGGGGAAGTGGTATGAAAACCGTAAACACCCTAGGTATTACCATTTGAGGAGTAAACTCCAATGTGAGTCCATACTCTCCTTATATGCAACCCTTAGTACTTCTAACACTTGAAGCAAAGTGTTTTCATGTATTTGGACATCCTTACTTGCTTAATTAGTTATTAAATGACTAATTAGATACTTAAATGTATCATTACATGTTAAATAGGGTCCGAGTGTGTATTCAAGTCTTCACTTGACACCTAGCGTCCTATACCGTCCATTCATCCGAATTGCCCATGACAGGTGAGTTCATACCCCTGAATTAACCTTTTAAATGATTTTAACTGCTTTTATAGGAGGGAATACAAGTTGAACTGTATAGTTATGAAATAAATCACATGTGATTAATAACTGTATAGCAAAATAGATTTTTGCATATTAAACTACTTTATCCAGCACAAGATTTTCCAATCTCGTTTTCATATCTTGTTAAAGTATGAATTTCTCTTTTAGATTATCAAAAGTATTTCCAAAGATTTTCCAAAGGTTTTCAAAGCTTTTTTTTTGAAGTGACATCAAGTCAAAAATTCTTATTTGTAGAGATCTCCAAAGGTTTTACCAAAGTTTTCTTCTATGCTTTTATCTCGTTAAATGCATGCCTATATTTGTATAGTTATATAAATAATGTTTAAAGGACTTAGGAAGGCTATTTCGCCCTATTTCCTTTTCCTCGTTGATAAGTGGTCTGGTGGGTATCGGTTATCCATCCGAAGATCGTTTAAACATTAGTTATATATCATGTATACATGTATAGACATAAAGGTTTCCATCGACCAGTTCATTTCCCATGAGTAGCAAGGACATCCTTCCATTCGTCATTCATATACCTGAAACATTAGTAACTATTATAGAAATAGTTAGGAGATTCTATTTACTCTTTCCAGTATGGAGAATTCCAACGGATTCAGTTCATTCGTTAGTCTATATCATTATTCCAATACTTATAATAGAATTCGAAATACGAGATACATCCTAGGGACATGGATTCCATCGTTGTCAAGTTGGTAACCAGAGTCTCCTGGAGGGAGAGCGGGCATTGTGTGTATAGATCTATATGGGACAGACACTCAAACACCCTGACTTCTAGCTACAGTCCCCGGCCGACCAAGCCAAGGGGTGACAAATGTCACATTCATTCCGACGCTTTTAGGGCGTCAAGTATTCGATTGTCAATCAGTATGGTTACGAGTATCTCCATGTTTACCTTATAATTCATGGCCTTAAGGTAACAAGGATTATCACGGTATTTTTGAAACCATCTTAACCTACTTTCCTAGTTATATACTAGGTCATGTTATAAACCTTTAACCCTACCCACTTAGGATTACTAGGTATTTTAGACCTTGCTAGTTGTATCGTACATTTGATACTGTCTGGGGTCTGTGTTTCTTGTTTTAGACCTTGCTAGTTGTATCGTTCATTTGATACTGTCTGGGGTCTGTGTTTTTCTTTGTTCTAGACCTTGTTAGCTGAATCGTTCATATGATACCGTCTGGGGTCTATGTTTCCTTGTTCATGACTTAGCCAGGCGTATTATTTATTCGATACCTTCCTGGAGTCTATGTTTTACTTATTTTTAGACTTTGCAAGGCGTCCCGCCTGAAGTCTATGATTTATTTACCTTTAAGCTTTGCGATGCGTTTCGCCCGGAGTCTAGATTTATATACTTTTAGACAACAATGTTTTCTGCTGAGGAAAAATACGATTTTCCTTTTTATTTTACTTGGGGCTTTTCTCATAACACCTTGAAAAGTAAAAAAAAAAACTATATTTTGATAATGATAGTTCTTTTGGTAAATTACTCCTTGAACATAAAACAATTGGGCCTTGGTAGAATGTTGCTTTTATTTAGAAAATATAGGATTTTCTGGAAAGGATTGTAATACTCCGTAGATTCTAAACCACCACCTTTCATGAGGTTATTTCGAATAAAACATGTATTTATACTAATGTCATTAAATACTTTTGAACTCACCAAGATTATAAAAATGTTGATACTCGCTTTCAAAATAACTTGTATTCTCAGGTCATCAATAGACAGGTACATTCTGGGAGCTTTTGTGAAGTCAGCCTAGTACCAAGCTGCATCTATATTACTTTCTGTATTACTTTGACGTTGCTATGAAATGTAACCTATGTAAAATTATTACTATTAATGCAATGGTTGTTGTACTTTGATTACTATATTGCATATGTTGTGATACTTGACATGACGTCATCCACCCCAGAACGTTTCCGTCGTTCCGGTTTTCGGGTGTGACAGTTTCGTTTGTCTTAAAAGGTGAATTCAAAAGGAAGAAGAGACTTAAAGTGAATTAAAAAAAGGAGACTCAATGAGACTGTATCGAAATTTTCTGAGCAATGAGAAGAAACTTGGAAAGGAGTCGATAGTTTTATGATTCACTCTATGTTCACAAGGAATTAAAGGATTGAACATGTACAAATTATCAGTTAGGTAGTATCTTTCAAAGAACTGTCGTATTTGTAACACCGTAAATTTTTAAACCAAATTTTTCATTTTAAAACACACAAAACTTATATATTATATTTCATAAAACCATAAGTGTCTCAATGTCAACATAAATTCCCAACAAAAGTCAAATCCCAGAATCCTCAACATAATCATGAACAAGTATGTACAATCACATAGCGCCTTCCCGTGATCCTGAGAAATACCTGAAACACATAACACATAACACGGTAAGCACAAAGCTTAGTGAGTTCCCAAAATACCACACACAACTCATTAGCCACTCTAGGCCATAACTCAGTAAGACCCTCCGGTCGATGTGTCTCGGTGAGACCCTCTGGTCCCAACTCAGTAACTTATAACAACAATATTTAGCATAAATCACGAAGATAAAATGTAGAATATTACAATACACAGATAAACACATAAGACAGCTCAATCACATAAGGATACCACTCTTGGTAAGTATACTGAGAAAACTCACCTCGTAAAGTAGCAAGTAACAATCACGCACTCGGAAATCCTGAACTAGCCTCCACCTAACATATTATATAAGCATCTCTAATCAATACCCCACTCCTACTCAAATACAAAAAAAGTTTCTCTTACTCTCTCTCTAACTCTTGGAATGCATAAAAGACCATTTTACCCCTCCACTGTCTCCATTACTTATGTTGGCCAAACCCTAAAGTCAACAGAAGTCAACTCGAGTCAACAGTCCCAGATTAACCAGACTCGCCAAGTGCGCTCATGTGACTCGTCGAGTCCATTCATTACATAGAAGTCTTTGTGAGGGTCCAGCTCGTCGAGTTAACCCCTAACTCACCGAGTAACAGCGTAGACAGCTTATCAGAACAAACCCTAACCGACTCGTCGAGTTGGCTCCTCGACTTGGCAAGTCCATCCAGACTCTTTTCCCATTCAGACGATTTTAAGGCAAAAAAACCTTCCCAAACTCTAGATCTACTCTCTCAAGGCTCATCTATCATGTAAAGTCATAAACATTACGTCCATGCATGGCACTTTGGGCTTGAAATGCCAATAACATGCTCTAAAAAGAGTTTTTCACTCAAGAATTCCATTAAGGCTGAATAAAGCAGGGACCTTTGGATGCTAAGGACCTCACGACGTCTAGATCTGAAGTCTAAACCTCCAAATGAACTCAATACCCTCAAAGTCTCAATATTAGATAGAAAAGAAGCCCTAGTCTCCAAAAATATGAGATATACCCAAATAAATGAGAGAGGTATAAACTTTATACCCTTAACATGAGCTCTTGGATGAATAACAACATATCTAACAGCCTTATCTTGCTCCTTACTTGAAATCCTTCTCTTCTCTTCCAAAGATACACCAAAATACTCAATGTTAGCTCATACACTCTCTCTATAAGCTCAAAGGGCGATTAGGCTTTCTCTCAGGGAAGTATAGCCGCAAATAAGGCCATAAGTGCCTTTAAATAGGCCCCAAACTCGGGGATCTAGGGTTTCTTATCCCAACGTCTACTCGGTGAGTCAGCTCTCGGACTCGTCGAGTAGGTCATTAATCCCACGTGGCACATCGCGACTCAACTCGACGAGTTGGAGTACCGACTCGTCGAGTAGCTCAATAGTCCTCAAAATTATTAATTAAATAAATAAACAAAATACGTAGAAGTCCGGATGTTACAGTATTTAAGAAATTAAAAGTCTGAAACTGTATAGATGTCATGGCACCAGGTTGATGCACCTCGCAAGGCAGGATTATCGCTAAACGTCTCGCCAAGGGCCAAGTTAACTTGTTTAACTTGAAAAACTGCATTGAGGTCTATGATCTAGGATATGCAGGGGCTGACATCAAAAAGGCCATGAGTAGTTATCCGATACTCAATAAATCACAGTGTGTTCCTCCGTGTCCACACAGATACTGCGTGTAGCCTCTTTCGGAGCCAAGGTTGGGTCCCTGAACAATTGTGGTGAGAAGGGTCTTCATGATTCTGTGATCCACAGGGACTTTTTAGTCATGATTACTTTTCAAGGCGCAACGGTGATCGTTAAAGAATACTCATTCTAAGGAACAAGAAGTGAACATTATTTTTCAACCCCAGAAGCAAGGAGAAGTTGTACTTGAAGTTATGTAACAGTTTGCATTGAAGCGTCCTCAATCAATTTGTTGCTATCTATGAACTTGCTGAAGTGATCCAGAAGAATCGGTCTCTCTGTTATTTTCTCTAAAGTGTTTCAAAGCTGAAAGTGTTGATTTTCAAGAACCTTTACAAGAAGCCTCTACACCCAATGTACGTTCAAAGTCAAATTCTTAGAAGGAAGTCCAACCACTCACGGTGAAGTCATTCATGCAGAAATTCATATGTTCATCTTGAAATTTGTGAAGAAATCGAAGATTAGAGTTGAAAGCCAAAGATCAAGTAAGACTGAAAAGAAAAGAAAGCAATAAACCAAAGGGAAGATTGTATGACTAAATTATGGTTTATTCTAAGTGAAAAGAAAGCTATAAACCAAGGGGAATATTGTTAGGTCATAAATTGTGGTTTATACTTTGCTTTTCATAAGCTATTACAGGTCTCGGTCTAGAATCGAAAACACCATGTTTTGGTGTTGTTTGGACCAAAATCATATGTGATTTTGGTTACGCTAAATATTGTTTTGTTTGGGTTTTTGAGCTTGGGCGTTGTTATTAGGTCTAGGTATAAATAGTGTTATTTTAGCCTAGATAGGGGTGTTGGACGTTCTTGGGGGCTGCCATATGCCAATGACGTGATTTGGAGAGATCTAGAGAGAAATAGAGAGAAAACAGTGTGTAATCGGAATCTTGTTTACCAGACGATTAATCAATATATTGTGTGCATTGAAGATTAATTATATTGTTCTTATTCATATTATATCTTGCATTATTCATATGATTGGGAATCTGCACCATCAAAGTGAATCCAATTGATACGTAAAAGAATTCAAGACTTACAAAGAACATCACTCGGTATAAGTTCCATTGTGTTGGATTCCTCGAACAATTGTTTTTCACATCCACAGATCCAGTACTCTCTAACCAACAAGTAAATCAATAAGAAACAAGAACTTCACCCGGTATAAGTTTCATCACTAGATGGAAGATATACATATGATTAAGTCTTTTAAAAAGTTATCGGGTCTACCAAGAAAGGTATTAGAGATGCAAGAATTCCCAAGGTGATCCACTAGACAACATATAATTTTCTCTCCTGTTACTGCTCAAAAGTTAAATGAGTGCATGAGGAGATGGTAAGATTAGTGTATTCGTTACTCTCTTATTTGATGTAAGACACACACAAAAAAAAAAAAAAAAATAAATAAATAAAGCATGAGGTGTCAATATAGAGAATATTGAAAGTGTAGTTGTTGTAAGAGGGAAACAATGGAAGCAGGAGGTGGCGAATAGCTTTTGATTTCTAACAATGTGGGAAAATGCGGCAACGTTATCTTAGTTGAAAGTTAAATGGGTCAAAACTTATTCATCATACAATTTTCTATTACTAATTTAGAAAAAATGATTATAATTAATATAAAAAAATTAATTATAGGGTAATTGTCAAGCAATTAATGTAAATAGTTTGTTGTTTAGATCAAGTATTTAATAATTATATTCAATATGTTACTAAATTTTTTCATGTTCTTAAAACAACAATGAGATAGATTTGAACCAGTTCGTTGTATTCTTATGTCGATATGATGCTAATATTACATTTACTGTGGCATCTTATATAATACTCCCTCCATCCCAAAATTATTGTCCACACACAAAAAACACACAAATTAAGGAAGCATTAATTACCACTAACTTCATATAATAACATGTTAGTTTTGTCCTTACTTTGTATTTAATGTTCAATTAAATGTTTAGTTGGTTAAGTAATAATGAAAGAGTATTTTAGTCAAAATGTTATTTGTATTTAATGTTCAATTAAATGTTTAGTTGGTTAAGTAATAATGAAGGAGTATTTTAGTCAAAATGTTATTTATTTTTAGAAGTGGAATATTATTTTTGAACAAACCAAAATGGAAAGATAAACTATAATTTTTGGACGGAGAGAGTAATAGAATAACTCGAATAACCTAATGAGAAAAAAAAAATAACTAATCTAATTAGTACCGTTAAAAGATAAATGACTTATAAAACAAATTGCGTAATTATTGATTATCATTTTTTATATTAACATAATCAATATTTATATATTAATTTTTTTTAAAATAAATAATAATTAAAACTGTGTTGATGGGATCAACCCGAGTACCCGACCCATATTAAAAACTATTTATGCTAATCTAATCTAAGTGTAATAAATAGGGATGAGCATATGGACCGGGGAACCGGCCGGAACCGGAACCGGCACCGGAACCGAAACCCGATGGAACCGGTCGGGCCGGGACCGGGACGTTATTTTTGTGGATTTTTGGAACCGGGAACCGGTAGGAACCGGAACCGATTTAACCGGAACCGGTAGAACCGGCAAAAACCGATAGAACCGGCAAAAACCGGAACAGTATGATGCTATTTTTTAAGGAGCGGTTCCAACATTTGAAGACACGACAAGAACCGGTAGAACCGTCGGGCCGGTTCGGTTCTTGATTTTGGCCGAAGCCGGTTCCCCGGTCCGGTCCGGTTCGGGCCGGTTCTGGCCGGTTCGGTCCTTTTGCTCATCCCTAGTAATAAAGCTATCATGTGATATAACACATATTTTATTAAAAATAAGTAAGTAAAACAAAAAAGGGTACTAATGTCATTACCTCCATTTTGTCTTTCTATAAGTAGATCACGCATCATTGGTACTACAACTTTAATCTTTAAGATTCCCATCACCACCACCCTCTAAAGAATGCAGGCCAAACCACTCAATTTCCTCCCATTCAAACCATGGTGGCCCTCCTTCAAACTACCATCCGTACGGGCCCTCTCATTCCGTGATCGAGCTCCTCAAAACATTTCTACAACTATACAAAGTCAACAAGTATCAATTTCATCTCAAGATGAAAAAACATCAGCTTATTGGGATTATCAGTTTCTTTTCATGTCTCAGCGTTCAGAAACTGATAATCCCATTAATTTGCGTGTCGTTGAGGGCTCCATCCCGTCAGATTTCCCACAGGGGACATATTATCTGACGGGACCAGGAATACTAAAGGATGACCATGGCTCATCGGTGCACCCTTTCGATGGCCATGGCTATCTTAGAGCATTTACATTTGACGGGGCCAAAGGTGAGGTCACATTCATGGCTAAATACGTTAAGACCACGGCTCAAGTGAAGGAGCATGACCCTGATAGTGGTAAGTGGGAGTTTACTCATCGGGGCACATTCTCTACATTAAAGAATAGGAGAAAATTTGGGGATACTACAGTTATGAAAAATGTAGCAAATACAAATGTATTGAAATGGAATGATAGGTTGTTTTGCTTGTGGGAAGGTGGTCCACCGCATGAGATTCAATCTGTGTCGTTAGATACGATCGGAGAATTTGATTTGGTAAATGATTCTCAAAGGTCACCAATGCCGTCAACCACCGTCCGGGATGCAGTGGATGGTGGTGACATTATCTTAGATTTTGCTACATGTTTACTGAAGCCGATATTGTATGGTATGGATATTTTTAACTTTTAAGTTTTAAGTTATGATTGTAACTTTATTAAAGTTATTGTCATCTAATGTGTCCAAAAGAAGTGTTGTTGGTTTGAAAATATATTATTATTCAAACAAAAGTAACAAAATATGATTCCATCTTTTTATTTAAATTAATAAACTATCATTCAGTAACCATTATTAAATAACATGGAAGATTTTATAATGCTTGAAATAAAATCAGAGATTGTCTATAGATTATTCTTGCGTTCGTACAAAGTGCTATTAGTTTGGAGAATTTATTATTATTATTATTATTATTATTATTATTATTATTATTATTAAAAACTATATATTGGTAATATGCGTGCAGGAGTTTTTAAGATGCCAGCAAAACGATTGTTGGCTCATTATAAGATTGACGCATCCAGGAATAGGCTGCTTATGCTGGCATGCAATGCAGAGGATCTGCTCCTCCCACGCAGTACTTTCACCTTTTATGGTACGTGTCTAAAGAAAAATAATTATGACAATACTTCTTGATAATTACTTGATATGGAACTTGAAATTTGAAAACGTCTACATCTAGTTCATACATGAAGCATGTAGGATTATAAGTTGGAGTTCATATACAAAATAGAAATTAGAAGTTGGAAGTCTTATTCCAATATTTGAGAGGTTGGTTTGTTAATCCAAAGAAAATTAAATTAGAATAATACCTCCTCTCTTAAGACCATCTACAACTAAATTTTATTTTTTTTTCTTAATAAAATAAATAAATAATGTAATAGTTTCATCTCCGAATTTATTTTTCACTTTGTCTTTAACCTCAAAAAATATATTTCTAATACATTTTGTTCTTGTAACGTATTTGTAACGTATATAGATTGTCAAAAACTCTCTTCAATTATAAGCTTTTAAAGTATATTTTACTGTGTTTTAAATTTTAATATTTACTTCATTTTTATATGAATTTGATACATAAATATTAAATCTTATATTTATAATTAATTAATACAATTTAATATATAACATGACATTTCAAACATTACATATTATATTTTAAATTATAACTATTCGATAAAAATAAAAGTTGAAATAAATAAAATAAAAAAGGACTAAAATTTACTACTGAAACTTCAGTTTTTTTTTTAGAAATGAATAGTGTTACTTCCTATTTAAATTAATATTATTTATTTCTTCAAAAATAAAAAATAAACCGGGTGGATTAGAAAGGAATAATTGCAAAAAAAAAAAAAAAAAAAATTGACATTTGGGATGGAGTGCAGATACTCTTAGTCTCTAAAAAACTCACCCGCACTTAAACTCTTTGGACATCCGACTTTTATAATTGAATTTTACTATTTATTTACTTTCTAGAATAGGTATATCATAGGGTCAACAAAATCGTGCATGAAATAGTGATAGCTAGGGGAGGTATCGAAAGTTTAATGTATTTATATTGAAATATTATATTTACCTTGCAGAGTTCGATTCTAATTTCAAGATCAAACAAAAACAAGAATTCCGTATCCCCGATCATCTCATGGTTCACGATTGGGCTTTCACTGATTCTTATTACGTATTGTTTGGCAATCGCGTCAAACTTGACATTTTTGGTAATTTTCTTTCAAGATACATAGACACGTTTAAAAAGAAATTTGATTTTCATAATAATAAGATGTAAGATATTAAATTGGTAATACCTTGATGCCCAAGACCAAAAAAAATTAGGAACATGAAAAATGTGACAAATGATTTTATTGTTGTAAATCTCTATCTAAACTAACGAATACATGTCCTTATTTATACTAATGAAAACAATAACCTAAACCAATACTTAATACTTGTTAAGCAAACAGACAACTTCCTAATCTAAATCAAATACTTAAAATAAAAAGGTTTTTTCCAGAATATCCCTGCATTCATAAATCCGATTAACCCAACAATCACCCCCTTAATCGGATTGGTCATACCTCTCATTCACTACAACGTTTAATCACCTTTTCGAACCATCTTAACTTTTCCCGGACACCCGACCTCCATCTCGATCACGTCCAAAGTCATCCATACCCTTTTTATTGGTCACAACACACGTAACATGTATCATGGCATCTCGTTGGATACGTTCATTACCATCTAGACTTTTCCCGGATTCACGACCTCTCCCTGGCCAGATCCAAAGCCTTCCGAATTGAACTTCTACCGCCATAACGTTCACAATGTGTTGTTTTTCCAATCTCTTTCTTTGTTTTGATTATTGTTCTTCAAAGAGCCATCTTCACCGGCTAAGAAAACAAAGCCACCCGCTTCACCCTTTTCTTTCAATCTGCCAAACGAATTGAATCCAAAGCTACCTGCTTTGACGGATCCTTCTTGCCCACTTTTCACGCATCTATGTTGGTATCCCCTTATCACGAACAAACCGATCAAGAACTATGCAATCCCTTTGACCACCACCCGACCTCTTTAATCAAGCTTGTTTAGAGCACTTTTCCACCGAACAACAAGACAAGGTCACAACCACCTTTAATGTCTTCCGTCACACGTAAAACGAACTGAATCAATGTCACCCACTTTGACGTCTTCATGTTCGTTAGTTTCTTATAAGCCCGATTAAGAGAAATCAGGGTTGCTATTTAGATACTTCCACTCCCGCTCAAAAACAATCCACACCTCCTTAAACCAAACTTGGTTCCCGTTGCGTCTGCCCCGCAACAAAATGCTACAGTTTTCTTGAAACCGACTCTCAAACCAGCCACCCTACGCCTTCACGAGCCCTAGGCTCTGATACCAAGTGTAAGATATTAAACTGGTAATACCTTGATGCTCATGACCAAAACAAATGAGGAACAGGAAAAACTATGACAAATGATTTTATTGTTGTAAATCTCTATCTAAACTAATGAATACATGTCCTAATTTATACTAATAAAAGAAGTAACCTAAACCAATATGTAATACTTATGAAGCAAGCAAACAACTTCCTAATCTAAATTAAATACTTCAAATAAAAAGATTTTTCCAAAATATCTCTACACTCATAAATCCGATTTACCCAACATAAGATACAAAATAAAATAAGGTCTTTTAGGCTAGCAGTATCCGGTATTGCCCTTTGCCCATGAAATCGATGGTTCAAATTCTGCAGTAGACATAGGTGAAAAAAAAACAAAACAAAATATTTATATAAATGTCTATTTTTTGTTATAAAAACTTATAAATTAAGGTATATTTATTTTATCAAAAAGGATGAAGTTTTAGATAACCGACAAACTGACTATTGATCAAATTCATCCAGACTGCCATGAGATCGTGTATTTTTTAATTTCTATTTGATTTTTATTCTTTTGATTCCAATAAGCTAGAACCTGTTTATTTTATGGTTAGTTTTCTCATTGTGAAAGTACAAAAATCTAGGAGCAATGTCGGCAATTGGCGGATATACTCCAATGGTATCAGCATTATTGGTGAATCATAGTAAGTCGACTTCTCCGATATATTTGCTTCCTCGTTTCCCTGAGCATGATCGGGGGAGGGATTGGAAAGTGCCGATTGAAGCTCCTTTGCAAATGTGGATGCTTCATATAGGGAATGCATTCGAAGAACGAGATATCAAAGGCAATAAACGAATTCAAATACAAGCAAGCGGGTGTTCTTACAAGTGGTTCAATTTTCAAAAAATGTTTGGTATGTTCTTCACTTAAGAAAATGAAAATGTAAACTATAGTTTAATGATAGTATACATGAACGATTATTTTTCATTACTCACTTCTTATACTATAACAAAATCCGAATTTTAAATGTTTGGAGACCTGACGCTAATTAAAACAGGATATGATTGGCAATCTGGTGAAGTAGACCCATGGGGGATGAATGAGGACAAAGGAGAAAATAAATTGTCGCCTCGTTTAATCAAGGTTCTCTCATTCAATTTTATTAATTGTGTTTTATTTAACAAATATGTCGTCAGGGCTGAGTTATTATGCCAACTAAAAACCATTGGAACTTGCGACATTATGATCAACAATTGAAAACTACGTGTGAACAGTCATATGGGCTACGGACGTAGATATACATGTATGTATATATTATGAATAACAGTTATATGGAATGCGGACACATATGTGTATGCATGCATCAGCTCTTATATGGGTTGTGGATGCAGATATACATGCATACATCAACATTGCATATATATATATATATATATATATATATATATATATATATATATATATATATATATATATATATATATATATATATATATATATATATATATATATATATATATATATATAACAAAAATTGTCAATTTTTTTGTAAGCCTAGATATGGCTTAGACATTCAATTTTGTTAATATTTGTGGTTTTGATGTTGAAAAATAATTCTTGGATTAGTAGTTCTAAAGTTGTTACAAATAGTTTGGTTCTCAAAAGAATATATATATATATATATATATATATATATATATATATATATATATATATATATATATATATATATATATATATATATATATATATATATATATATATATATATATTAATGTTTAACGGTTATATTAAAAACTCAACGAAATAGGCAAAATTGTTATATGTGACATCTAACCTAGCTCAATTAATTCAAACATATGATTTCACTAATTATGTTGACCCTCAAAAGGTGTGAGGCATAACGGTATAGGAAATGCATACTTCGGCCAATTATTTGAGGCTTAAATTCTTCATTCGGATGAATGTGTATATTTAAGAGTATATTTTGAGGTTGTGTGAGTTCAAAAAATAATTGGAGTAACGAGTCCTTTGTTTTATGTCACACAGGTTTCGATTGAGTTAGATGAAACTGGAAACTCTGAAAAATGTTTTGTGAATAATCTAAATGATCAATGGCAACAAGCAACTGATTTCCCAGTTATTAATCAAGAATTTGGTGGAAACAACAATACTTATATGTACGCTGCAGCAACGTCGGGTGTTCGTCAAGACTTGCCGTATTTTCCATTTGATACTGTGGTGAAGTTCAACACCATGAAGAATTCCATGCAAACTTGGTATGTTGGCACTAGAAGATTTATTGGTGAGCCCATGTTCGTCTCAAAAGGAAGCGATGAGGATGATGGATACCTCCTTGTTGTCGAGGTACGTGCTCAAAATTCTCTTAGAAATATTTTACAGATAAATTATCTAAAAGATTATAATATTATACTTTAAGTTTTTTTCATCATGACATTATAATTTGTAACCTATATCCATTTATAGTGCGGAAAAATTGTTTTTGCATCTGGATGACATTTTTATGATTAGTATAATTTTCATTATGTAGTGATATAATACTTATAGTGATGAAAGATAAACAAACAAATAAATCAATGAAAATATGTCACTATTATATGCATTTAAGACAAGTTTTTATAATATTTTGAAAAAAAGAAAATCCATATCTAAATGATAATGAATTACAGTATGCAGTATCAGAACAGAAGTCATATCTAGTAATTTTGGATGCCAAGAGGATCGGGGAGACAAATGCAATGGTGGCAAGACTTGAAGTTCCTAAATATTTGAATTTTCCGCTTGGATTTCATGGAGTTTGGGCCTCTAACAATTCTAAAACATAGACAAATACTTTACAATATATTATATGTGTTTTAAATGACTATATGTAAAATATAGCATCCTATTATAATTTATTTGTGTATTATAATATCCCAAGTTGATAGTTTCACACTTCTAAATTAGGTATATATTGCAAAGTGTAATTATTTAATAAGAAATAGTAAAAGTGAGATTTCATAGTAGGCAAATCAGACACAAATCTATAGGAGAGGTTTCAAGTTCAAAGATGTGCATCATTTTTCTTTGTTGTGTGGTTTATGTAAATGTGATAACCCTTTATGATGAACAAATGAGTGGTAATATGCTATGATTTATATTTAGATTTATTTTGTAACATCCCAAAATAATAAAAATTTAAGATTTCCAAAAACAATCATTAACCAGCATTGTTTACAAAAAAGAACCATTGTTTCAAAAGTAAAGTCATATCATAATGTCCCAAAAATCAATATCATGAAAATAGGAAGATGTGCACGATCAAGCCTTCGTTTTCCTATGATCCTCAAAAGTAACTGAAATAATAAAATAAAAGTGTAAGCCAAATCTTAGTGAGTTCCTCTAATATACCATCACACAACATAACAAACAATGCATGAAAATATGAGCATTCAGCCTGACTGGACCGCCTCGCAGTGGCTACAGCCTATCTGGACTGCTCTACAAGCCTTCGACATGACTGGACCGCCTCACAGGGCCTACGACCTATCCGAACCGCTCTCCGGGACTTTGGTCTGACTCGAGCTCCTCGTAGGTCCTACAACCTATCCGGACCGCCCTGGGTGTCTTGGCATTTAGAACAAAGCAGGACCTTCTCAACCCAACCACAATAGGTCGGCATATAGAATAGGTAAACATAAACACAAAACCAACAATTACAGATAATCATACAAATCTACTAATTAGTTATATACTAGCATAACATTATCATATAACCAGGATACATAATCTAGTGGACCGAAATTGGTGCCTTCGATCCATGAGTATAGTGGGGAAGCCTCACTTGAATTGAAGAACCTTGAAAGACTGGGATATGCTCCCTTCTACATTGCTTGCTCCCATGAATCCACTAACACTAGAACCAGATAAAATGTTAATCAATAGCCCAAAATCCTCAAGTTTAACCCAAGGTCAAACCTGGTCAAAAAGTCAATAGTCAACGAAAGTCAACAAAATTCAAAATCCAAGGCAGTTAAGTATGCCCAGCATATGCAGCCTGATCCCACTCCTTCATTAAGCACTTAATCCCTAAAGGACTTTTCACCCAAATTCAGATCTAGCCTCAAATCATTGTCTTAAGTCATAAAGTTTCCACCTTTATGACTTTCCACGGCTAGGGAAGGTCCAAATGCTAAAACCCTAACATATTAATCCATTAAGACATCACAACTCTTGCATGGAGGGGATAGAATGATCACAATCACATTTTTATGCTTCCTAATATCTCCATAATGGATAAAGTTTCCAACTTTATCCATTAGAATGGTCCCAACAAACAAGATCTAGTGTTTAAGTCTCCAAGGGACCAAAAGTGCATCTTTTTCAACTTAATTCATTAAGTCCAAGTCTCCAACCTTCAGATCTGAATCAATATGATGTTTGGATGGATAAAGCTCACAACTTTATCCATAACAAGGTAACAAACATTCAAGATCTAAACTTTATGCACTTAAAATGACCAAAAGCTCATAACTCCCAAAACTAGCTAGATCTAACAATTTCATCATCAAGATTCAAACTTTATACATCTAAAAGAAAGATCAAGGTGAACAAGGTCTAGATCTAAAATCTCAAATGCAACCATTGCTTCTTCAATGAGTTTCTTCTTCTCCAAGGTGCACCAAGAACTCTCCCAAAGCACTTTAAAACACCTTCTTTTTGCTTACAAGGCTCAAACTAGGGTTAGGGTTTCAAGATAGGGTGTTGGAGAGGTGGAGGCTAAGAAGGGAATGGGTTTGGGGAAGTTAAAGAGCTTAAATAAGGCTCAAACTAAGAAAACAGGGTGTGGGCACTAATCGTGTATGCCCAACGTACTTGGGATTCCTTAGTACGCCCAGCATACTCCCCGTGTGCCCAATGTACTCCCCGTACGTCCAACGTATGTGGCAAACACAAAAATCGTCTTAACTTCAAACGTTCGTAACTTCTTCGTTCCAACTCCGTTTTCAACGTTCTTTATCTCCACAAAAAGATGTTGAAGAGCTCTACAATATTATCTAAATATCTTGGAGTAAACACTTCTCAAAAAAAATTTTCACATTTCATGCAAGAACCCGGCCTATGACTTTTTCTCTTTCTACCCTTCGGCCAAAAACACAATTCAAGGGTTAAATCTTTTAACTAACATTACCTCCTTCCACAAGGACTAAACTTTGCCTCCTTAAGGCCCAAAGCCTTACACAATCGAATTCCAGCCCACGACCTAGAAATCACAGGAAACAAGATGTTCTATTTAAAAAAAATAATAGAAGATATAGATTACTGTGATAAATAAAAAAAAATGATATATACTGTAATTAACTTATTTTTATAGTTTTTCTTAAGAATTATATTTAGGTGTAATTAGGTTTAATTAGGGAAAATAGTGAGGATTAAACCCTAAAACTGTATCCTTGATTAGCATCATAAATTTGTGCATTTAAGGGGATTATAACGTCCCACACCTTAGGCATTATAAAGAGCTGGAGAACTCGAGCAAAAATCCCACTTTAATTGCAAGAAATGGTGAAGAAATGAAGAGGAAATATGTGCTAGAAGTTATTGAGAATTTCAAAGTAATTTTTTGAAATTAAGGTATGATTCTTTAATTTGATCTTGATATAGTCCTTTGATTAGGTTTATACATCCGCATTTTGTGTTTTGGTTCCATTTAATGTCTTTGTTTGGACCACTAGGAGTTTAATTGCTAAAATTTTGAAGTATTAAAGTTTTGGTATAAAAATCAGAAATAGATTCAATTTGAGTTTATTTTTGATATTGGATTATGGATATTTGTTATTGAGAAGTGGAGAAAATTATTGGTGATTTTAGATATTTATTAGATGTTATTTTGATTAAAAACCTGAACTTCAACAGGTTTAAAAAAAAAAAGAATGAGGATATTTCGAGTACGGAAGAAAAGGTTCAATATTTGTCGTGTGGGTTAAGTCACATAGTATTTTAAAAGAAAATAAAAAAGTCGAATAGTATAACAAAAGTTTTTGTACTTTATGCTATGGAGAGTGGTCCTCTGCGCCAGTCAGCTTCACCACCAACCTACCACCAACCCACTAGACATAGGAAATGTTTACCACTCTACAATTTTTTTTATGATTAAATTAAATAAAAAATAATTTAAAACATAATAATATAATTTACATTAATTGAAACCACGTTACAGTAATTAAAAAAACATAGAAAATTAAATATAAAAAATAGAAAATTAAACCTAAATTACTAAAAAAATAAAAACGCATAGAAAATGAAAACTAAAATACTAAAAAAACGTGAAAATAATGTAGAAAATTAAACCTAAATTACTAAAAAGCATAAAAAAACATTGAATCTAGTTGCGTATTTGTCGAGAATTTCTTGTTGAATTTTTAAAAACACCCTAAAAATTTTCGGGTCAAGCTTCAATTGCAGCACCGTGTTTATATTTTAAACATCAATGAGTGTCAATTGTCGCCGATGAGCTTCCTCCGTTGACTAATTTTTTTTCTTTCTGAAAAATTTAGAGTTTTGTCTATTTTCTCCGCTAATACGTCCTCATTGGTTGATTTTCTGCTTGAAGACGCCTCCTTTCTCGCTTTGTCCCTTCCCAGTGGTCGACGAAGTTAGACGTCCGGTGGACCCTCCCCCTTGATGGCGTCGAACTCATCATTGAGGTCGGGGTTAAAACTATTGCCCGACTCGGACGTTCTCGGCCTTTTGTAGGAGCCGATGGTAGATCCCAAACGCGTCGTATCTGGATAAGGGACCCATTTTGGACCATTGCGACTAACTTTCCACGCTTTTTGGTAGGCAAATCGTTTACCATTGTTGGTAATTTTGTATTGGTACAACACGGTTGATAAAATGTTGAAATTGTTGCTACCACTTCTATGTATATTTTTAAGATTGTCAAATACGCCATTAAATTTGGTGCAATCCGCTCGAAGGTCGTGCCATTTTGCATTGACCGAGTCGTACGTCCGACTCGTTTGTCGACTTAATAATGCATGGAAGTGGTCTAAAACACGATTCCAAAAGTTTTGATCCGTTTGTGCGTTGCCGACATCCCTGTCTTGTGATACGAAAATCCAATATTTAGCTAAAGTTTTCTCCTCTTTATCAGTCTATTGCGTACTTTTCTTTCCTTGGATCTTTTGATTTTTTTGCCTTCTATGACTTGGTTGTGTTTCTTCAACCCGTTCATCTTCGTCGTCATTGTCGAAGTTTATAAGTTGAGATTGAGATAATGGAACTTGAGATGGTTGTGAAGTTTGTTGATGTTTGGAATTTTGGGCTTGAAATTGTAGAGAAGGTTGTTGTTGAAAGACTTAAAATTGGGGTTGAATTAATTGTGGTGGTTGTTGTTGTTGGTAGTAGTGTGTAGGTGGTATGGAAGATTGGTGAATAGAAATTGTTGTTGAATTGGAGATGATATTAACTGCATGTAGCTAAGATTCGCTAAACGATCATTTGGAGTGCTTGGAGTGTATGGAGTAGGTGATATATTTTGGTTTGGATCCATAGTTAGAAGGTGAAAAAAATATGAGAAGATAATGTTTTTTGTAGTGTAAAATTGTTAGTAAAATATGAGGTATTTATAGTTGTAGTTTAATTGGTTTTTAAACTGAAAAATATTTATTTTTTGACGTGCAACCGATATAGCAATAGATACAAAATGATCAAAATGATCGTTGACACTTTCCTCTTCTCCCATTCGTCCTCTTATTCCATCTTGGGAGTCACGCCACACCTAGAACACCAGTCCGAGGGGCGGTGTTAACAGTCTTCAAGGTCGTCACCTCAGCATCACGCGTGGGTTAGTATACAGACTCCGCGTAGCCTTAGTGGATTATGTTGACAAACCCATTCCAAGTAGCCTTAATGGATTATGTTGTGAGTGGTGATAAGTCATCTAGCCTTACAGGTTACTCATACACAAAAATAGTAATTACAGTATCCATCCCTGAAAATTCTATAACATGTTGTTTCTTTTAAGCTATCAAATTTCAACAAATTCAGTCCCTGCAGAAACTTGCGTGTGTTTCCTTTCGTGCTTTTATTTTTCAAAGTGTCAATTTCAAAAGTGTTTTTATTGAATTAAATTGGTAATTCCATAAATGGTCCCTATAATATTAATAACTTGAAAGTTTTAGTTTTGTAGTAAGAAGAAAAGTTTATCAAATGTGTTTCATATTTTATTTGATAATTTGAGTTACAAAATGGTCCCTACAATCTTAACAATTTGGTAATTTTTGTTAATATTGGTTTCATAAACACTTTTAAAATCACATGCCTTTTTATTTTAAAGGTTTCTTTGTTTTGGCTTGTGAGCATTAATTTTAAGGGTGTGACCTTATTTTGGAAATATAAGGTTAAGAAGAAGATAAAATAGTTTTACAAAAATTATTATTAATGTCCTAATTAATATAATCATAGAACAATTATTGCTAGCCGAACGAGACACATATGTGATGGAACGAAAACGGAATGATCACGTAGAATATGTTTAAGATTATGGCCTTACAAAACTTTTGGTGGAAAACAAAGCTTCGGTTGGGACTAATCGGTTGCAAGGTGAGTTTTTTTTGTGTTTAGTGGTTGCACGCATATAAATGTTTATCGTTCGTTTATTATGTGGTTTTTATTTATTTATTGACAATATGTTTCATATTAAGTATGGTTGTGTGCAAATGTTATTTTGGATTTGTTATCTATTGTGTGTGTTTTTTTAGATGACATGTTTAATGGGAACAAGTGGGTGTTTAATTGCCGTGAGCATGACGGATGTGTGTGATCGCCAAGGGATCCGACACTAGGTCGAAGGGCGACAGGCCGCATGAGGGAGCTTGTAGAGTGGGATCATCAGGATGCTACAAGTGCGGTAAGACGGGGCACTTTGGCATGGATTGTACTGCCCCTGCCCCCACAGTTCAGACATAAGACATGATTTGCTTTCATTGCAATCAGAAGGGCCATAAAAAAGCCAACTGCCCTAGATTGATAGCAGCAGCATCACTAATGGTGGCGCCGACTCCAGCGCTAACGCGGGTTGTGGATGGACGGAAAGTCAAGACAGAGGCTCCAATGGTGACGAGCCGGGCTTTTCAGTTGACAGCCGAGGAGGTACGGGCCGCCCCCGATATGGTGACGGGTATGATTTCTTCTCTCTAACTTTTATTATATGTCACTTGTGATGTTGATGTATTATGTTATATATTTTGTTTAGGATCATTCCATGTGAACGGTATCCTAATTTAAGTGTTGTTTGATTCGGGTGCTACCCGATTGTTTGTCTCTCTTGCGCTTAGAAAGAGGTTCCTTGAGTCTTCGGGCATATTAGATTGCCCTTTAGAAGTCGAGATTGCGGATGACCGCTCAGTGCGAGCATCGGAGGTTTTCAGGGATTGTGTTTTGAGACTGTTCGAGGAGTGCTACTTGGTAAACTTGGTTCCCATACCATTGTGGGGGAACAAGGTTATTATAGGCATGGATTAGTTGAGCCCCAATGGGGCGGTGATCGACTGTGCACAACAGTTGGTCCAGGGTCAGGACCCCCAGTGGGGGAGAGATGGTGATTCATGGCGAGATGCCACATCGTGGACCAACTTTATGTTCAGCAGCGAGGGCTATATGTTACTCCAGCAAGGGTGCGTAGGGTATGTCGCCTATGTCTTCGATACCCGGGAGACGGACGAGGCGACGGTGAGTGGTGTGCCGGTGGTACGAGAGTATGTGGATGTATTCCCAGAGGAGCTGCCTGGGATACCTCCGGAAAGGCAGGTAGAGTTCAGGATCAACCTAGTCCCTGGTGTGGTTCCGATAGTCAAGGCATCACATTGGCTGGCTCCTTCTGAGATACAGGAGTTGTGTACATAGTTGCAGGAGCTATTAGACAAGGGATTCATTAGACCGAGCAGTTTACCTTGGGGAGCCCCGATACTATTTGTGAAGAAGAAGGACGGGTCACATCGGATGTGTATAGATTACCGGGAGCTGAATAAAGTAACAGTGAAAATCTATTACCCACTCCCGAGGATTGATGACCTCTTTGACAAGCTTCAGGGAGTATCTTGGTTCTCCAAGATCGATTTGCGTTCGGGTTATCATCAGATGAGGGTCATAGAGGAGGATGTGCAGAAGACTGCTTTTCGGAAGCGATATGGCCACTATGAGTTCGTGGTCGCGCCTTTTGGGCTCACCAATGCTCCTCCCGTGTTCATGGATCTCATGAACCGCATGTGTAGATCGATGTTGGATCGGTCTGTGATAGTTTTCATTGATGACATCTTGGTCTATTTGATGAGATTAAAACTTAATCTTGAAGATCGATTAGATCTTAAACAGGTAAATAAATATTAAACAGCAAGAACACGAAAATAAAGAAAAAGTCAAGAATGAATCAAACGAGTCGAATGATTAAAATTAAACCCTCAGAAGAGCTCGATCAAGAACATCAACTGTAGAGGGTTGAAGGTTTACAAGAACGATAAAGAAAATTAAAGCTATCGTAATTCTCTATCTTGTAATCTAGATCGTTAACCTCATTATGCATGCAAGCATATACTTATATAATAAACCTAACAGGCTCTCGGTTGGACAGGCCCAAACCAGAGTACAAAATAAATGGACTAACAGTCGAGCCCAATGACGCAATCTTCAAATGAATCTTTAACCCAACAATCTCCCCCTTTGCGTCAATTGGAGCGAGATCTTCACTTGTTACTTGGGCCAGCAGCGGTAGCAGGTACTTTCTTCTTCACAGTCTGAAACAGACGAGAGATCAGAGCAAGTATTGTCTGCCTGAATCTGATGTACCATTGGATCATGTCGTTGAAGTACTTGACATCGTCTGCTGCATTCTCTTTACACCTTCGGATGATCGACAACACGTGCTCTAGACAAGCAGTGGTGTAAAGATGTTTGTCAGCTAAGGCAAAGAGACATTTCTGTCCTTCTGCTCTAGTGAACATGACCGAATTGCGTCTCGGGTCGATCTTGCCCATTTTCATTTGATTGAGATCACTGGCCGATCCCACAGGAGCTATCTTCGGTTTCTTCTTGAAGACTGTGGCTACCTCCTGATCCATTAGGGCTACCTCCATGATGTAACAGACTAACATCCTTTTGAGATGGTCTATAATCGGACCATATTCAGCTTCATTCGTCAAGAGGATGTTATGCAAAACGATCCAATCATGAGGATTTAGGTTCGGTAGATCTGCCAGGGATATAAGATGTTCAGTTCTTGCAGACCCTCGAATCACCTTGAACCGAACATTGATGAATCTTCCTTCGGTATAAGGCTTCAAAACCCGAACATTCACTATCTTCTGGGCGCTCCATGTTTGATACTGAGGACGAGCAGCCTTCAGATAGAATTCGATCAGCTCCCTATCAACCTCAGGATTAGGATGAGGGACTTCAAAAATATTGGAGATGGCGTGGAAGATAAACGCCTTTCGAGTCAACGACATATCGAACTGCGAATCGACAGAATTATAGCAGTCGAAGGAGATCACCGGCTCGAGCCATAGGATGCTAGGAGTATCTATGGCCTCCTTAATCATTCGCTCCCGAGTCCAGGCAGGGAAGAGAGTCTTCCTGCTCTCAAGGAGATCGTGGGCTTCTTTCTTCTTGCGTTCGGCTTCTTCAGCCTCTCGCGCCACACGATTGATATCATCATCAACATTGCGACTGTTTTTACGTTTCAACATGTCCGCAATGGTTTCTATATCCTCATCTTCATCTTCTTCCTCAGCTATGTTCTTCCCTTTATCCTTCACACCCGAACCCGAAGTTTGACCAGTCGGAGGTGGTTCGGTTGTGTGAGTAGCTTTGGAGGAAGGAGGTGGTTTCGATCCGGACTTCTTCCCTTCTCCCCCTTGTTTCGGATCGGACACGAAACTAGGTAAGCCCTCAATTTTGCTGAGAAGGTCCAGGGCAGGAGCAAGTTTTTCAGCAAGGGTTCGCCTCACCGAATGGTTGAGAATCGGATCGTGTGCTTCCAGGATGTTAGATAGGGCAGCGTGTACATCCGAAACACAAGTTTTTATAACCTCCCGTTCGGATCGAAGAGCTTCAAGCTGTTGCTGTGAGTTTGAAAGCTGAGTGCTCTTGACCTTGAGGGCGGTGGTTTTTCTTGCCAGAACGTCCATTAATGAATTTTCAGCTGCGAGATCCTCTTGTAGCTTAGCGAGGCGCTCGTCAATGGAGGCACGAAGAGCCGAGTTGTCATCGCTGATTGATTGGCGAAGTGTAGCGAATGACTGTAACTCCGTTGAGACGAACTTGGCCAATTGCTGAACGATTGGTTCCAAAGTTGTCTTGGTGGCATCAGCGATCTCCTGTAAGGCCTTCAAAAGGGAAGAGGCGTCTGAGAATAGTTTACCGACTTTTGCGGTCGCAGCCTCACAGGCTTTTGTAGAGGCGTCTATGGCGGCTGTGGCTGAAGCTACAGAATCATGCTGAGCCCTGGAGAAGGCATCAACAATCTTCTGAAGAGCGGCTTCAGAGAGAGGACTGGTTGTTGGAAGATGAAGTAAGAAGTAAGTCAACCTTCTCGTTTAGCTCCTTAAGATGCTTCTTCGTTACCGGAGCATCGTCCTCATCGTCACTTTGAACCTGAAACGGACTAAAGTAGACCGAATCGAAGGTCATGTTTTCACCGCCAAGGAACGGGTTATCTCCATCAGAGGCATGATCTTTGTGGTGATGAGCGAGTCAGATGATTTAACCGAACCTGAACGTTCAGTCAATTTCGCTTCTTACGTTTGAGGTTGAGAGGTAGTGTGAGGTACTGACTCTGATTCCATCATACCTAGCCCTTGCAGTATTCTGTTGAATGATGCTTCAGGAAGAGCTTTGGTAAAGACGTCAGCCAGTTGATCAGTGGTTCTGACAAAGTGTACTTCGACGTTTCCATCTTCCACGTGATCTTTGATGAAGTGATACCTCAGTGCTATGTGTTTGGTTTTAGAGTGTTGCACTGGGTTATGACAGATCCTAATTGCACTTTCAGAGTCACAATATAATGGGATCTTCTTCATATTGAGTCCATAGTCTCGAAGTTGACTCTGGATCCAAATCACTTGAGAGGTGCAAGATGTAGCGGCTATGTATTCTGCTTCGGCAGTAGACAACGACACGCACGTTTGTTTCTTGGATTGCCAGCTAACCAACTTCCCGTCAAGGAATTGACAGGCACCCGTGGTGCTTTTTCTGTCGAGTCCACATCCTCCAAGGTCAGCATCTGAATAGGCTTGAACAAAGAAGCCTGAGTTGGAAGGATACCATAGACCTAAGGAGGTGGTTCGCTTGAGATAGCGTAAAATGTTCTTCACTGCAAGCATGTGAGGTTCGCGTGGGTTTGCCTGAAATCGAGCACAATAACACACAGAAAACATGATGTCAGGCCTGCTAGCAGTAAGATACATTAGTGAGCCTATCATTTGACGATAGAGCGTGATATCAACAGCCGGTTTGTCTAGAGATGGAGTTAGCTTGGTGCCGAATGCCATTGGGACTTTGACTTTGGAGTCTCCCATCATACCAAACTTTGCTAGGAGAGTCTTCGTGTAAGTTTCCTGATTGATAAAGATGCCTTCGGGTCCCTGTCAAGCTCTCGGAGCTTGTTTGAGGCCATACACAGCTTTATCCAGAATGTAGCAATGATTTGGATATTTTTCGTTCACGAACCCAGGAGGTTGCTCCACATACACGGTTTCTTCGAGTTCTCCATTAAGAAATGCACACTTGACGTCCATTTGGAAAACTTCAAAGTTTTTGTGGGCAGCGTAAGCAAGAAATATTCTAACAAATTCCAGCCTAGCTACGGGAGCGAAAGTTTCTTCATAATCAATCCCTTCCTCCTGACAATATCCCTTTACTACCAGACGAGCTTTGTTCCTTATAACATTCCCTTCCTTGTCCATTTTATTCCTAAAGACCCATTTGAGACCAACAACCAAGGCATCTGGAGGAGTTGGAATGAGGCGCCAGACTTTGTTCCTTTCAAATTCGTTCAGTTCGTCTTGCATCGCTTGAACCCAATCGGAGTGATCGAGAGCAGTATTAACTGTCTTCGGTTCAACTTTTGATACGAATGAGTTAAACATACAAAACTCAACCTTTGAAAATAAGGATGTCTGTTTTGCCTTCAGTTGTGATCGGGTCAGAACCTTTTCGGAGACATCACCAACCACTTGAGAGATAGGATGATCTCTGGTCCATTTGGTAAGAGAAGGATAGTTTGGATCAAAGGTTGGGTCTAGTTCAGCATTGATCATTTCTTCTGGCTCGGATTGGCTTTCGTAGTCAAGTGACATATCACCATGCTCCCCCTCGATTGATGAGCTATGAGAAACTTGAGGTTCAGAGGTTTCTTGTGGTGCTGGACTTTCAGGCGTCGATGCACCTTCGGTTGGAGAAGCACTTTCGGTTGCAGTTGGACTTTCGGTAGTAGTTGTAGAGCTTGGCTCCCCCTCAACATGTGAGCTTGGCTCCCCCTCAACTGAAGCATCGTTGGATGGAGGTTCATCAGAATTCGATCCTCCTTCATTCATTCTCCTGGCAGCTTCTTCGATAATTTGCTTCATGTGGTCTACCTTGTTGTCTGCTGCGCCTGCTTCTGAGAGAGTAGCTTTCTCTGGTTCGTCAAATAGCTCCAGAAACTTTTCATATAGATTAGCGATCGAGACTGTGACTTGGCCAGTTTGAGGAAAGATGTCCCCAGCTGTGTCTTCTTTGGCCTGTAGCCTTTTGACATAGCTATCGTCGAAAGTCACGTAATAAGTCTCTTCGATTTTTCTCGAACGCTTGTTCAGAACTCTGTATGCTTTGGAAGTGAGAGAGTAGCCCAGAAAGATTCCCTCGTCGGCTTTGACATCGAACTTGTTGCGGTGTTCCTTTGAGTTAAAAATAAAACACGTTGAACCGAACACGTGGAAAAATTTCACATTGGGCTTTCTGTTGTTGAGAATCTCATTAGGTGTGAGCGTAAATCGTTTGTTGAGATAAGACCTGTTCTGTGTAAAACAAGCAGCAGAAATTGCATCAGCCCAAAAATAAAGAGGTAAGGAAGCGAAACTTAGCATAGTTCGGGCAGCTTCACACAAAGATCAGTTTCGTCTTTCGACAATTCCATTCTGTTGAGGTGTGTAGGGAGCTGAGAAGTTGTGACATATTCCCTTTTCTGCTAGAAATTCTTCAAATTCCCTGTTCTTGAATTCCAGACCATTGTCGCTTCTGATGTTGCGAACGACCTTCTTGAGCTGTACTTCAATCTGCTTGATGAACACTTTCAGCTTATGAGTCGCTTCAGATTTGAGCTTTAGAAAGAACACCCATGTAAATCATGAAAAGTCATCAACAATAACAAGAATATACTTGCTACCACCGATGCTTTCAATAGATGATGGACCACACAAATCAATATGTAGTAATTCGAGTGGTTCAACAACTTTTGTGTTAATTATAGATGGATGACTTTGACGACTCTGCTTCCCCATTTCGCATGCAGCACACAGATGATCTCTGTCGAACTTGAGCAATGGAAGGCCTCGAACATGACCTCCAGTGACAAGTTTGTTGATATCTTTGAAGTTGAGATGAGAGAGTCTTCGGTGCCACAACCAGCTTTCGTCAGATTGAGCTTTTGATAACAAGCATATAGCTGGGTTTCCTTTGATGGGTTTAAGGTTTAGAGGAAACATTTCACCCTTACGCTCCGATTTGAGAATTACTTTCTTCGTCTTCTTCTCAATAATTTCAGAACCTTCATCGTCGAATGAGACTTTGAGACCTGTACCTCCAACAAGCTGAGATACACTGATGAGGTTGTGTTGTAGTCCTTCCATATAAGCCACCTTCCTTATAGTAAAATCACCATTAGTTATCATTCTGTATCCCTTTATGGTGCCGAAAGAGTTGTTTCCGAACTTGACGTTGCCACCATTTGAAAGAGACCTGTATTCCCTGAGCTCTTCTTTCCTTCCTGTCATGTGACGCGAGCAGCCACTATTGATGTACCATTCTTCGTCGAACTGCTCGTCACTTATAACCTGCAAAAATTAAGCAGATTTAGGAACCCAAAGTTTCTTGGGTCCACGTGAGCTTTTCATAGGAACAAGAATAGTAAGAGAGATGTCAACAAGATATGTTCGTTTTATGAGTGTTGTTTCATCTTTCTTTTTGATGGTAAAGACTTTTATTTTATTAGGATTAGGTGCGTTCGGTTTAGACTCTGGATTGGATGCATTAATCTTCTGTTTGCCCTTTTGTTTAGCTGACAAATGAGATTTTTGAGAACGAACGGAATGAGCTTTTGAGTGAGATGGAGATGAATTGGAAGAAGTAGAAGAATTAGAGGAATGAGAAGGAGTGGGTTTAGATTGAGATGACTTCTTAGCTGGAGACTCTGGGTGACCCTTTTGCTTTTGATCATTGGTGGGACTGACCTTAGAGTTGTGATTTCCTTTGATTTCAGAAACAAACCTATGCTCTCGGTTGGAGTCGTTCTGTGAACCGAACCTTTGCTTTCGGTTGAAGTCATCCTTAGAACCGAACCTTTGCTTTCGGTTGGTATTCTTTTCCGAACCGAACCTTGGCTTTCGGTTGTTGTGGCTCTCATGCTTTTTGACAGGATTGTTCTCAAACTTCAGATTCTTGTCTTGTTGTGAGAAATATGCATTCTGGGATTGCCAGAATTGTTTCCTTTCAGAGAGATTCTTCCTGTATCTCTGGTTCCTTTCACGTTTCTTATTCCTCATCTGCTTCGGTTGATGATGAATATTGGCTTTCACTTTCGGTTTCTCCTTGGCTGGTTCACTTTGAACTGTGGGAGTTTCGCTTTGAACTGAGGAACTAGAGGGAATGTCTTCTTTTGCCGAACTTCCATTCTCTTGAGGAATGTTTTTCGTACCACTAGTACTTGGCACATCGAATTTATCTGGCTTGTTCAGAGGTTCTGGTATGTATTTACCTTTACTAATCCATGAAGTCCTTTCTGACAAGCCCACCGTTTCATCTGCATTATTGATTGGAGCTGACCAGAAGAACTCATCACAGCCATCAACATTGTCTTCGTTTACAATAGCTGTGAGTTCAGCAGTTTGATGTTCGGTTACTCCAGTGACCTTGTACACTTGATTTGGAGTGGTTCGGACCTTTTGATATACAACCGCTTTTTCTGCTAAGATCGGGGACTTTTGTTGGGACAATCGAGTGAATTCCACTGAATTTTCAGAAATTAGATTCTTGTGGTTTTCAGGTTCGTTTTTTACAAATTCTGAGCAGTCAACCGTGTCCTCTACAGAAATTTCACTCATGTTATCATCCTCATTAAGCTCAGATGCATTTTCAACATCAATTTTGTTTTCTGAGCTCAAGTTGGCGTTTAAAGAGTCAAATTTTTGTATGGTTTCGGTTCTCAGTTTAAGTCTATCATTTTCATCCAAAAGGTTTTTAAGCATGTCCTTGTGGTCCTTGGATTTAATGAAGGATTCAATTTTGTCCAGTCCATACATATAGGTCGGATTGACGTCATCAGATGATATCACACTCTCACAATTATAAGCTTCGGCATCAATTTCATCCTCCTTAAACTCAAGGAAGGGCAAAATCATGCGATGAATCTTTTGGCCTATTTCACAGTCCAAGTGAAGTTGAGTAATATTAGTATAAAGACGTTTTGCAATCAAACAAAAAACATTACGCTGTTTTAACAACTTTAATTTGTCTCTTTGTAAATAAATGTTTTCATCTTTTATTTTAACTAATTCAGACTCCTTCAACTCGATCCACATGCGCCGCTCCTCACTCTTCGAAGACGCCCTGCTTAATTGATCAGTTAGATTAGAATTGGTGACTCAAGTTTGAGTTAAACTACTATCTAGATGAGAAATTCGTGAATTAACATTTTTTAGTTCTTTTTCATATGAGGATTGTGGTACTTTAAATGAAACAAAAACCGATTGTACCTTCTTGATCAGTTCATCGAGCTCATTGAACTGCACGCTGAGCGGTTTGGCAGTAAAGCACATATCCTGCTGTTCCTTCGGTTCATTGCTTCCACCATCAGTGTTGTATCCCCTCATCTGAGACACTTCAGACACCATTAGGCACCTGCCTCCACTGCTCTCCTCTTTAGCTACACAAGCCTTTCCATGCGAAGGCTTCCTCACTTCATCGTCTTCTGAGTCGGTTGACCAAACTTCCACGCCACCGAACTCGTCATCAGCAACCGAACCCTGCACAATTAGAGCATTCATGGAAGGGTTAGCGGTAGATTTCTTCTTTCTCATCTCATCAATCCTTTTCTGCAACAAAGCTTCCTCATCCTTTTCCTCATCCTTTTCAGCCATCTTTTTGAGGACACAATCCTTAGCATAGTGGTTTTTCCCACCACAGTAGTAACAGCTTACTCCAGAATCACCGTCTGCCTTCGGTTCCTTCTTGGGCTCTTCAACCTTCGGTTCATTGTTAACCTTTTCTGAACTATAACTCCCCTGCCAGTTTCGGTTTTTGTTGTTGGGGAACCTCTTCTTAATGAACCTCTTGGGGTTTGACACCATCATAGCATAATCCTCAGACGTGAGGTCATACTCCTCCAAGTTGAGGTCTTCATCCTCCATCACAGCTTTACTTTTTGACAGGAGGGCCAGTGAACCTAGGCCTGAAACAACGTTCTTTTCCTGCAGCACAATCTTCTCCCGGGACTTGAGAATACCCACAAGTTTTGCCAAAGAATATGATTTAAACTGCTCATGGGCTTTAACTATAGACACCACTGCTCTCCATTCTGACCTTAGACCATTTAAGAACGTAACCTTCTGCTCGATAAGCTTCCTTTCGATGTCATGTTTGATCATCTTGCTAAGAAGATGATTGAAGCGATCGAACGTCTGGGTCACAGTTTCTTCGGCTCCTTGCCTGAATTCTCCAAACTCAGATAAGAGCAAGGTTTGGATAGAATGTTCAAGATCCTCGTCTGTAGAGTACAGTTCACGAAGTCTATCCCAAACTTCCTTTGCCGTCGTGCATGAGCTTACCAACCTGAAAGTGTCGGACTGAAGAGTGAATCTGATCAATCTTAACGCCTTGATATTGCACTAGAATTTATCCTTTTCATCTTGCGCAATATCTTTAACATCCATCAGCAGATCATTGTACTCCTTTTGAGTTTTGATAATCCTCGACGTTGCAGAGTGAGAAAACGGTCCATTGATAATTGCTTCCCATATGAGGTATCCATTGTCCTCAGATCCTATAACATAGTCTTCGAAGTGATGCGCCCAAACTTCATAATCATGGGTATATAAGATGGGAATCTTCGTGGTTGAACCAATGCTGTTGGAAATATTGATGGGATTCGATTGCGACTCATCCATAATGATCGAATAACATGTTTAAAGATCAGACTTGTAATAAATCAGATTAGGGCAAAACAATAAATATCAAGATACGTCAATAATGAGATGACGGCTCAATAAATATCAGTAATTGCGGAAAAACCCTAATTGAAACCTTTTCACAGAAAAGATGTGTATCGATTACACAGCCTCCTGCTCTGATACCAATTGATGAGATTAAAACTTAATCTTGAAGATCGATTAGATCTTAAACAGGTAAATAAATATTAAACAACAAGAACACGAAAATAAAGAACAAGTCAAGAATGAATCAAACGATTCGAATGATTAAAATTAAACCCTCAGAAGAGCTCGATGAAGAACATCAACTGTAGAGGGTTGAAGGTTTACAAGAGCGATAAAGAAAATTAAAGCTATCGTAATTCTCTATCTTGTAATCTAGATCATTAACCTCATTATGCATGCAAGCATATACTTATATAATAAACCTAACAGGATCTCGGTTGGACAGGCCCAAACCGGAGTACAAAATAAATGGACTAACAGTCGAGCCCAATGACGCAATCTTCAAACGAATCTTTAACCCAACACTATTCCAAGACTTGGGAGCAGCATGAGGAGCACTTGTGGGAGGTATTGGATACTCTTAGGAGGGAGAGCTTGTATGCTAAGTTCTTCAAGTGTGAGTTCTGGTTGCGCGAGGTGCAGTTTCTTGGGCACCTTGTCAACCAGAACGGGATTTCAGTCGACCCGACCAAAGTGGAGGCCGTGATGAGGTGGGAGGTTCTGTTGGATTAGATGGCTAATCCCATAACTATTATTGGTGTCTACTTGACCCGAGAGTAGCATGGTCCATTTGGGTTGCATAACACTAGGACAATTTGTTAGGATGGACTCTTGAGAGAAGGTTATATATGATTTATTAATATATTAATATAAAATCATATGTTTTAATTAGTATTGATGAAGAATTAATTTGGAATTAATTTATGATCAAAAGAGACTAATTAAATCTATGGGGACTAATTATGGTAATTATTTATATTTATATGTGTTGGGCTTATGATCCATGTTGGACCAAGTTTATGTATGAACACATAAAGAGTTGGTCCACATGAACTATGGATCAAAAAACCTGTGAGTATGGATTTGGGTTAAACCTATGACCCTTGGAATCCACCATGTAAATATGTTGCTTCATGACCAAAAACGTGTGCATCTTTTCTTAGAGAAATATGAATGATTTTGGGTGCATGGAATTCTCTCTCAATAGCCACCTTTTTCCTAGGTGAGTTGTGAGCCATTTAAGGAATTCATACTTTTGGTTCTAAGCTCTTAAGGCCAAATACAACAAGGTTTCAAGCTATATAAAAGGTATGTCATCCTAACTAGTATTTCATATTGTTTATGTCAATTGCATACTAGTTATAGGCTAAATGCTTTGGAAATACCATTACATGTATTATTAAAGAAAACATAGATCCAAGGCATTTAGGGTTGTATGTGCACCATAGGATCTTGTAGTATACAAAACCCAACTGTGGTATCAGAGCCATGGGTTGTTTTCTATTATATTTGATGTTATTATTGGTTTTCGAAGCAAAAAATCCAATTTTCTGCATTCTGTCAGTAGGACTCGCTGAGTTGCTTGAAGATACTCTTGGACTCGTCGAGTGCATCAAGGGACTCGACAAGTTGGTTGTCTTAAGTGTAGATTTTTGAGTTTTTTTTGGCCTGTTTTGGATTAGGATCATTACCACAAAATGTTTTTGGTCATAAAATTTGATTTTGATGCTATGGTAATGATTATCCTCATCCAAATAAAGGATAATTGTCAAATTTTCAAGATTGGTATTAGTTTATGTGATTAGCTAAGTTCTTGAAAATTGTTGATATGAATTATCTCTACTTATGAGTTTGATCTACATCATAGAAATATTACTTGATTATTTTGTTAATTGGTATATTTGATCTTAATGGTTTTTATGAACTCCATAACTTGTCGTCAAGTTATGGAATATAAAGAGTTTTCTTTTAAAAGAGTCATTAAGTCTCGTAGGTTATGAAAATGGAAGAGTCTCTATTTTTAATGTCATCATAAAATGTTTTTTATGTCCTCCATAACTTGTCTTCAAGTTATTAAACTTGAAAAGTTTTCCGTAAAAACAATATTAAACTCATAAGTTATGGAAACCAAGAGTTTTTGAATTGTTCAAAACTTTCCCTCAAGTTTTGGAATTTATAAAGTTACCCCCCATTTATACTTTAATTCCAACCCTTAGAATTTTAACAGTTTAAAATTCAACCCTTATACTATTATAATAATATAAGTTTAATATATATATATATATATATATATATATATATATATATATATATATATATATATATAGATATATGTGTATAAGAGTAAGTTAGTCTTACCGTTAGTAGGCCTCATTCACAAAACCGATCTATATGGGGGGTATAAGGTTACTCCCTATAAAATGACAGTTTAATGGGTGTCCACTCTCACCCACCGCTTCCTTGACTGGTGGAGGGTCGTTAGCCGAATGGGTAAAACAAGACATTAATTCTCCCTTCATTAAAAGTATAATGATAAATACTAAGTAACTAAACACTTATAAATTCTCAATCTTAGTTACTTAGGAAAATGTGAATATGGTGCTAACCCATGAAATTGCACTTTGCACCTTGTTAAGTTGTTAATGGAGTGTGTGTGGTTAACCGACACACTAATATGGGACTGACAATGTGTGGAAAAGGGTAGCTTAATGTTAATCATAGATCAATGGAGCATGTGTGGTTAACCGACACATTTATTAGGTGGTTGTAACATTAAGTGTACCAAGTTAATTTGCATGGTTATTTACTCCTTGTTTGTGATCCTCGACACCCCGGTCACAAACTTGAAGGGCACAATCGAGATTTAAACATGCCATTGAATAGTTTAATGAATCTCAAAAGATCTAGGAGTTTCAATTCATTTAAAACCTAATGTTAAATTTCATTTTTCATGGTGGAAATTGGTAAATTGTCATTAACCAACCTTCAAATATTTTGTAGCTTGGATTACGACATCCCTCTTCCAAGTTATAAAATATCGTGTTGGGTCCTAGCCTTAATATTTCATATCGGGTGTTATATTAAGGACTTAAATCAACTAAACTTGAATTTCTCCCTCATAGATGTCTAGTTATGACAACTACGGTCTTCCTTATCCTTTTGGATAAAGCTTTCCTAATGAAGATGATATCCCAAATATCAATCAAGGGGAAAGATTAATCCCTTTGTTGTGCATTAATGGGACTGGAAGTCATACTTCACCTCCTCCAATTATTCTCCCTAACCCACAAGTTCTTGAAAGGTTCAAGGTCACTCAATCCCTATTGGCAAGCAATATCTATATGTACTCACATCTTGGAGATGAAGTCTCATATTGACAAGCTGGGAGAGTTAGGTGTCGAAGTCTTAAGGAGGTTGACTGTTGACTGGGTTCTTCAATCACTTTCTGAGTCATATAGTCAGTTCATTAAGGACTACTATGTGATAGAACATGACATGACCCTTAATGATCTTACCTATTTGCTTGTTGATGCTGAATCAACAATGATTTGGAGCACTGGTAAAGAAATTTTGATTGGAAGATCTACTTCCCAAACTTACATGGACATTGACAATGGAAACATTGGAAGTCCAGAAAAGTCTTCTCTTCCCAATGGAAAAAGGATCGACCATAGTCAACCCGGTTGAGAAAATTGTAAAGAGAAAGGTTAAGTCTGAGATAGTCCCATGTACCATTACTAAAGATTTCATATATTTCTATTCCCAAAAGAAGGGACATTGGTTGCGAAGCTGCCCTATTTACATGAAAGTTCACTAGGATGGTAAAAGTAAAAAAAAAATTGACTATACTTCAAGTAAAGTCCACTATCTAACTCTATTAAGTTTCTATTTGGAGATTCTTACTATATGATGTGACTAGGTTGCATTTTGATATTTTGTAGAATCGAGAAAAGGAGAGGATACTTAAAAGAAGAGTAAGCTGATTCTGATCGTGAATAGATGGTTTTCGATCGCATGGTTCGATGATCAGAATTTTGAGCTGCTGCTTAAGAGTTATGACAAATTGCTTAGGAATACATAATAACATAGTTTTCATTTGTATTTGCATTGTAAGGAAAAGTTTTTTCCTGAGTTTTATAAATAAAAGAAATTTTTTGAAATTTATTTATTTTTAAGTTTCCTTACAATGGCATTTGTGAAAATTATTGTTTATATGTTTCCATTGATAGCAATATGAATTTGATTCCTTCGTTTGTGGTAGCGTCATAATTTACCAAATAAGGAAAGATTCTCATCACCCAAGTTTCAGTTGGATGAAAACTTGGAATCATGCAACTTGTATTGTATGATGAATGAGAATTTTCATCTTTGGGTAATTAAGACTAATTCCTTGTTCACATGTATATGTGAGTCAAGTGAAGGACTGGGAGATCGGGTACACTTGGTTGTGCGCTGATCAGGTCCACCACAAAGAACGATAAGGATATTCGTCATGATTTACTAAAGTTTAGTAAATATGGTTGGGCTTACAAGTTGAAGTATAATTCTAAAACATTGGAAAAGTTTCAATGTATGGCAGGACAAATGAGAAGAATCAAATTGGAAAAGTTTCATGTTTTATGATCATCTTAATGATTAGGAAAAACCATATCACAAGTGATCCTCTAAGGACATCTTGGAGAAATGTTTGACTAAGAAGAGGAATCGTGAATTGTTGAAATGGTTAAATCAAAATATGAATCATACTTCGTTCCAAAATTGAGTCTTAGAGTAACACTCCAAGATCGTGCCTTGAGTAACATAATGTTAAGAAGGTTTAAAACACTTATCAAATGTAGAGTAAAATGTTTTCTACTTGTTTAAACATAAAAGTCACCCTCTTAAACATAAACGAGATCGGAAGCTGTCATCAGGAACCGCAGTCAAACTCCGCACCATAGTCAAGTACCGCAACCACTGTCATTATCATCAGCACTTAGTCTTAGTCTTTTATCTATTTTCTAGAAGTACTCTCTTTTATCCAATGTGCCCTGCGTGGCAACTTTTAATAGATAGGACTTTTGTAATCTACGAGACTCAATAAATAGAGTTCTCATCTTCAAAATAATATACATCTTTCCCACATCTTGAATCTTATAGCTCATCTTACTCCATAGTTACTCATCACTTAAATATAATCTTGAGTATTTGAAATCTATCTTCGGAGCAAGTCTTTCTCGACTTTATCACTAAGTTTGATCTCACTGACTAACTTGGATTGACTGCAATTCTCGTTAAGTATCAACTTATGTGCATACTTGATATAATAATTGTTGTCATTTATATTTCCTTATATTTCCGCACCTAACCTTCTAAATATCTAACTCTAAATTCTTACTGTTGAGCTTTAATGAGCCTTTGAGTTAAACTTTATTCCGCATTATCACTTGTTCTAACGTTTGTTCAAGTGTGACTCAAGTTTTTCTCTCAACAATTAGTATCAGAGCCAAAGTGGTTGCCTATTGAAGAAATAACTCTGATTTCTTTAAAAGGCCTTCTATACCACTAAAGCTCACTTCTTCAAAATAACAAAAAATATATTTTCAAAATAAGGAAATATGGCACAAGCATTATCACTCAATGTTTCCAACAGTGTTGGTGGTTCGAATAGAGCTCCGATACTTGTGGCAAACGAATATCATCACTAGTCACAAAGAATGGAAAGGTATTTATGAAGACTTCGAAGAGATGTATGGAGATCTGTGGAAGAAGGACCTCATGTCCCCGTTCTCATACCAATTCAAACCGATGGTGCCACAGTCAGACTTGGAGGCAGTCAACCAGCCATGAATCGTCCCACGAAGAATGATCTTGATAAAATGGAAAATGATGCGATTGCCTTTTATGAGATATCATGTGGAGTTACTCCTGATAACTTCGATATCATAATAAATTTCAAATCAACTAAAGAGATATGGGATGTTCTCAAAAACCTGTATGAAGGAACTGAACAAGATCAAGATAAGAAGCTTACAACCACACTCAATGAATTCAACAACTTCAAAGCTCATGCCGGTGAAAGTTTGGAAGACTCCTTTAAAAGGTTTAATCTGATTGTTACGAAACTGTCAAATACAGGCACCATCCGAAGCAACCATGAGACAAATCTTCAGTTTCTTAATGGTTTGGGTAGAGATTGGACTACTACTAAGATGATAGTCCAAGTAGATAGAAATTTTCACTCCTTATCTCTGTATAAGCTCTATGGTGAATTACAAGCTCATGAATTAACCGTGCTCAAAGATTGTGCTGACTTTAGAGGACCTCTTGCCCTCGTAGCACAAGCACCACTTACTTAACCTTACTCTCCCTTGTATGATAACCCTCCACAGTCATACGAAGCTGACTCAGAGTATGATGATGAAGAAGAGTTCCAGAATGCAATTGCTCTTGTTATTCAACAGTTTAACAGGCTGCCACCTCCATTGTTTCGCAAGAATCAACATTTTACTAAGGCTCCCTTTAATCGCAAATTCAATTTTCAAAACAACCACTCTCGATTTCCAAACAAATCCCACCGATCACCACAACCTCAGAACAATCAACCCAAAGAGGCACCGCAACCTATCAAAAATGACTCCAGTACATCAAATGAAGACAAATATGATGTTATAATATGTCACAAGTGTAACAAGGAGAATCACTTTGCCAAGGATTGCAAAGCCAATGTGGTAAAAGATCGAGCCTTCTACCTTAGAATGGCTAAAGAGATGGAGGAAAAGGAGAGAGCTAGATCATATGTAGCCCAAGTCAAGAGAGACCATCAAGTGTGCTCATCCGGAGATGAATATGAGAATAAAAACATTAAGGGAAAAGGCAAGATCTACATGATGGCAACTTCGGATGAGGATGGATTAACGAAACTAGAAAAGAATTACTGCTACATGGCTAAAGATCGAACTCTAAGCATCGTTGAGCAGGTAAAAATCATGATCCAAACTCTTAATTATAGCATGCATGATTGTCAACCATTCATAGACAACTTAAATGACACATATGTTGCCGTCCTTTCAGACTATAACAAAGGTCTAGATGATAAGAATATTGCGTCCCAAGAGATGTTTCACGTGAGAGGACAACTAGATATCAAAAGACTCAAAGTAGCTATGTTAGAGAAGGACTTAGTGTTAGAGAAAGATGCAAGAATGTTGAGTGAAACACAGTTAGAAATAGCTTTGAATCAAAGAGATTTAGCTCAGAGTGAAATTGTACATTTAAATCTTTTAATAGAAAAACCCTTTAATGAAAGCGAATCTTTTGAGAACCTTGTGAATAATGGAACCATAGATAACACTTATAATTGGGGTTGGTCCAATGGATACAGTACCACAAAGGACTCATCACCTCGGTTTAACAAGGACCGTCCCTATGTCCTTCCGAACCGAGAGTCCCATTACCCTGTCAATGATAAAACCTTAAAAGAGGATATGAAAGCGCAGTTCGGTCGCTTTCATGATCTAAGCAATAATTGTGTCATTAAGGAAATCCTTCTTGAATCCTCAAATCACATCTGTGATAAAAAATCAGTCATTGGCACAATTAATCCCAACTCTCAGGTGTCATCTATTTTTGATGAAGAAATTCTTATGGAAGATCCAATAGATTTCACAAACTTTCCTTTACTATCTTCTGACCGCAGCTTCGCCAATCACAGTCCTACACCACAATATGACCAACTTGTTGGATATAGTGTCTAAGTCGATAACTTTATTTGGTATGTACTTGACCCGACCCGGCATGGTCCATTTGGGTTGCATGGCATTGCAATACTTTGATAGACTAAATGAGAGAATAAGGCACTTATGATTATTAATATATTATAAGTTCTAATATATTAATAATAGTATTATTTAATTAGTATTGATCAAGTATTAATCTAGTATTAATTTGGTGATCAAAGTGAGACTAATTAAATATATAGGGTTGACTATGACAATCATCAATTCTTTTATGGTGGATGAATGATCCATGGTTTATGGGTTATGGATGTAACCATTTGGAGCTCCATAGATAGTCCATGGGAGTTACAAGCTCATGGGTCATGAGAAATGAAGAGTCATGACAATTATGGGTCTTCATGATGAAACCTTAATTGTGACACCACTATAAAAAGGACCATTTGGCTAGCAAAATCGGTACCAAGTGTTACTAGAGAGGACATAACCGATATTTGAGTGTAAGAAGTATTCTCTCAAGTTATTCCAAGTTTTGTGGTGTTGTGTGAAGCATTTGAGGCACAACATTTGGGGTGTTAGGCTCACAAAGTCTTGAAGGAATCCAAGCAACAACAAGGTATGTATTTCTACTAGTTTTTATGTTTTATTTATTCCCCATGCGATGCTAGTTAGGAAATAACCTTGAAAAAGAAATTTGCATGTATATAGAGAAAACATAGATTAAAGGTTATTAGGGTTGCATGTACACTTAGGAAGTGTTAGAATGCTCAAAACCGATCAGTGGTATCAGAGCCTAGGATTGTTTTCTGTATACTTGATGCAAATGTGCTTGAAAATCGAAAAATGTGCTCACTGACGACTGGACTCGCCGAGTTCATGGGGAGGATTCGCCGAGTCCATGAACAAATTCATCCTACTCGTCGAGTAGGATCATGCACTCAACGAGTAGGAGCGTGCTGGGCAGCTTTTCGTGTTTTGTTGCTGGAAATGGATTAAAATCATTATCTCAATCTGTTTTGGACTTGTAAAATCTGTTTTTCAAAATGATAATGATTATGTTAACCCATTTTTGCATGACTTTTATCAATTTTCAAGTATTGTATATGTTTATATGATTTCTTGAAATTGCTTGACATGAATTTGTGTTCTTATGAGCTTTTAGAAGATCATAGGAATTATGTGTAACCTCTATGTATGTTTAATTCATGATCTTAATGGCAATGATGGTGTCCATAACTTGTCCTCCAGTTATGGATAACCAAAAGTCACTTCTTTAAATTGTGATTAAAGAACTAAAGAGGTTTCATAAAATGAAGAGTCTTCATTTTTATGAACCATTAAAACTCATAAGTTACAAATTGAAGAGACTTGGAATAGTTTCAATTCTTGCCCTCAAGTTTTGGAATTTGAAAAGTCTTACACTCTAATACTTTAATTCCAAATTAAACCTTAGATTTTTAAAAAGTTTAAAAATCAACACTTATACTATTATTATAATTCTATTATATAGATATGTATAAGAATATGTCATTCTTACCATTAGTAGGCCTCATTCACGAAGCCGGTCTATAAGGGGGGGGGGGTATAAGGTTGTTGCCTATAAAATTGTGACTTAATGGGTGTCCACTCTTACCCGCCGCTTCCTTGATCGGTGGAGGGTCGTTAGCCGAACGGGTAGGATACGACTTTAAATTCTCATTAAAAGTATAATGAATTATAAAGTAACTATACATTATAAATTCCCAATCTTTGTTACTTTAGGAAAATGTGAAATTGGTGCTAGCCCATAAAATTACACTTTGTACCTTACTAAGTCGTTAGTGGAACGTGTGTGGTTAACCGACATACTAACATGGACTAGTAAGAGTGGCAAAGGGCAACTCGACTTTATTATAGATCGGTGAAGCGTGTGTGGTTAACCGGCACATCGATTAGGTAATATTGTTGAGGGTACCAAGTCAATTCGTTTGGTTATTCACACCTTGTTTGTGATCCTCGGCATCCCAGTCACAAACTTGAGCATTCAAGATTCAAACATGCCATTGAAAAGTTCAACGTATCTCAAAAGATCTAGGAGTTTCAAAACCAATAAAACCTAATAATAAAATATTTCGTTCTTATGGTGGAAATTGGTAAATCGTCATTTACCTACCTTCAAATATTTTATAGCGTGGATTACGACATCCCTCTTCCACCTATAAATAGTTTGTTGGATCCTTGCCTTAATATTTTATTTGGGTGACTTATTAAGGACTCCTAATCTAATGAAACTTATCTTCCTTTTATTTAAGATGTCTTCCAATAACGCTGCTGGCTCAAACCCTACAGGCTCCTTTTCCCTAATGAACTTGTGTGGTAATGTCATCTTTGATGGATCCAACTTTAATGAGTGGATCAGAAACATCAGGATGATTACCCGCTATGAGGACAAAGAATATGTCCTTAACAGGGAGCTTAAGGTTGTTAATGAAGCCACTGCTAATCCTGAAGAGTTTGCAGAGTTCATTGCACATGAGAAGGATTCCACTAAGGTGTCCTGCATCATGATGGCCAGACTGACTCTGGAACTCCAAAAATCTTATGAAGATTTCTACCCCTATGAGATGCACCTGGATCCGATGGAAAGGTACCATCAGAGCATGCGTTAAGAGAGGTATTAAATCATTTCCTCCATGATAACCACAAGGATGAAGGACGGTGAACCCATCACCGGTCACTTGCAGAAGATGCAGAGGTTCGTTGACTGGTTGCTAAAGCTCAATGTTGACTTCCCTGAGGAATTGGCGATTGGCATCATTCTCCATTCCTTACCTTCAAGTTATGATCAGTTTCGTATGACTTATCATATGAAGAAGGAGGAAGTCACACTTAGCAAACTTCAAGGACTCTTAAGGACAACTGAAAATGGCCTTAAGGGGAAATCGGTTGCTACTTCTACACCTACAACAACCTCTGTTCTGGCTATTGGGCAGGGAAAGGGTAAGAAGAGGAAAAGCCCTTCGAAGGGTACCAAGGGTAAGACTCTTGATGGTTCCTCTTCAAGTGGGACAAAGAAAGGTCCCATTGCTCCTTCTTCAAACCCAAAGGAAGCACATTGCTTCTATTGCCAGGATAAGGGACACTTCAAGTGAAGTTGCGCCAAATATCTGCAAGATGTAAAGGATGGGAAGGTTAAACCTACCCATGCAGGTATTTAGACAATATTATCTAACAACACATCTAATGCTAATTCTTGGGTGCTTGATACAGGTTGTGGTATTCACATTTATACTGATTTGCAGGCACTAAGAAGAAGTGAGCAAGTGGAGCACAGAAAGATAAACTTAGTCATGGGCAACAGGAAAGCATCACATGTTACCAAGATAGGAGTTTATTCTTTATTGCTTAATAATGGGTTAATGTTAGATTTGAATAAGTGTTGTTACTCGCCCGAAATGGCAAGAAATATTATTTCTTTTCATGGCTTGTACAAACAAGGTTTTTCATTTTCATTTAATAAGAAAAATGGTGCTATTAATGTTTATTACAATGATGTATTTTACTTTAAAGAAATACCTTGTGATGGTGTATATGAAGCTGTGAATGTTGTAGACAATTTAGGAAATAATGTGTTATATATTGATTCTTCTGATAGCTTGGATAAAGCATCCTTGTGGTATTGTCGTCTTGGACATGTTAATAAGAAGCGCATAGGCCAACTCCAAAAGGTTGGAGTCTTGGAATCATTTGACCTCAAGTCAGATGATAGTTGCGAGTCTTGTTTACTTGGAAAAATGACAAAGTCACCCTTCACAGGTACTTATGATAGGGGTGAAGGTTTGTTGGACCTTGTACACACGGATATGTGTGGGCCCTTCAGAGTTGCTACAAGGGATGCTAATCGTTATTATGTGACTTTTACTGACGATTACAGTAGATATGGATATATTTACTTAATCAAGCATAAGTCAGAAACCTTTGAAAAGTTCAAAGAGTTCAAGTAGGAAGTTGAGAATCAATTGGGCAGGAACATCAAGATGCTCCGATCCGATTGGGGAGGAGAGTATCTTAGCATTGAGTTCCTTGACTATCTTAAGGAACGTGGGATTGTCTCACAATTGACACCTCCTAGGACACCACGGCTGAATGGTGTGGCTGAGAGGCGCAATCGAACCTTGTTGGATATGGTTCGTTCCATGATGAGTCGAGCTTCATTACCAATCTCTTTCTGGGGGTATTCCTTAGAGACTGCTGCCCATGTCCTTAATCTAGTCCCTACTAAAAAGCTTGCCAAAACACCTCACGAGATGTGGACTGGGAAAGTGCCCAATTTGGACCACATCAATATTTGGGGTTGTGAAGCTTTTGTGAGGCATGAGACTCATGACAAGCTTGAACCCCGAAGCGAGAGGTGTATTTTCATCAGCTACCCACAGAGATCCTTTGGTTACCTCTTCTACAGACCCAGTGATAATGTGGTATTTGTAGCAAGAAGAGGAGTCTTTCGTGAGAGAGAATTCATAAGCCAAGGGGACAATGGGAGGCAAATTGACCTTGAAGAGCTTTAAGAGCCAAATGGTGAAAGAAACTCAAATGCTGTCAGCCAACCTGAGGAGGAAACTCCTGTTGAGCCGATAGTTGAGTCTGTACCTCCTAGACGTTCCACTAGGGTGAGGAACACACCTGAATTTTATTATGGTTATCACATCACCACTGAAGGTGATACATTTATCAGTGATAGTATACTGATAGATTTGGATGAACCTAATAATTATAAGGAAGCCATGGCAGGCCCTGAATTTGAAAAATGGAAGGAGGCTATGGACAGCGAGATTTAGTCCATGTATGACGATCATGTTTGGAATTTGGTTGACAATGTACCAGGTCGTAAGATAGTTGGGTGCAAGTGGATCTTCAAGAAGAAGACCGCCATGGATGCGAAAGTACACACTTATAAAGTGCGACTGGTTGCGAAGGGCTTTACTCAAACTCTGGGAGTTGACTATGATGAGACCTTCTCACCAGTAGCTAAGATTAAGTCTTTTAGAGTGTTGTTAGCCATAGCTGCATTTCATGATTATGAAATATGGCAAATGGATGTCAAAACCTCTTTCCTTAATGGGAAGTTGGTTGAGGATGTTTACATGGCTCAACCAGAGGGTTTTGTCGATCCAAAATATGCTAATAGAGTGTGTAAGCATGAAAAATCCATTTACGGATTGAAACAAGCATCTCGCAGGTGGAATCTTTGCTTTGATGAGAAAGTCAAAGAGTTTGGCTTTTCTAGGAGTGAGGATGAGTCTTGTGTGTATGTCAGGGCTAGTGGGACCATAGTTAGCTTCTTGGTGTTGTATGTGGATGACATACTTCTCATAGGAAACGACGTCCCAACTTTGCAGGAGGTTAAGTACTGGCTTGGGAAGTGTTTCGCTTTGAAGGACCTTGGGGAAGCTGCGTATGTCCTAGGGATAAGGATATTGAGAGATAGGAGTAAGAGACTAATTGGACTTAGTCAAAGTACTTATGTGGATAAGATACTGAAGAGGTTCAGTATGCAAGATTCCAAGAAAGGAGAATTACCAATCCAGAGTAATTCCAAGTTAAGTAAGTCAGAGTCCGAGTACAGAGGCTGAGATAGCTGAGATGAGTCAGATACCATATGTGGTCTTTGTTTTGAGCATGGTCAGTAGATATCAAGGGAACCCTGGCAATGCACATTGGACAGCGGTAAAGAACATTCTCAAGTATTTGCGGAGGACTAAGGACTGGGTCCTTACCCTCGGAGGCAGTGATGACTTGAGAGTGGAAGGATATCGGGATGCTAGCTTTCAAACTGATAGGGATAATTTCTGGTCTCAGTCAGGCTGGGTCTTTATCCTAAATGGAGGAGCAATTACTTGGAAAAGTTCCAAGTAGGAGACAGTAGCTGATTCAACTTGTGAATCAGAGTACATAGCAGCAAGCGAGGCAGCAAAAGAGGCGATCTGGCTAAAGAACTTCATCGGAGACCTTAGAGTTTTACCAGTTATAAAGGAGCCAATGGAAATTTTCTATGATAGTGAAAGTGCAGTTGCTTTGGCTAAAGAACGAAGACATCACCGGAGATCTAGGTACATTGACAGAAAATACCATTTCATCAGACATAGAATAGAAGAAGGACTCCTCGTGGAAAAGAGGGTATCATTAGATGAGAACCCGGCAGATCCCTCACAAAAGGACTGAACAGGGTTAAGCATTTACAGCATGCGAAGCGCATTGGCCTGAAGGATGATATTAGTTTCAATAATTAGATTCCTGAAACTTGTAAAATGTAATTGACATTTGATGATAAATAAAATTGTTATTTATTTATGAGTAAGGTGTTACTGTCTTGTGTTGATTGTTTACTATGTTTCAATTTTGCATGTTTTTACTTCCAGAATAATTATGTTATTATTCAAACCATCCATAATCAGTCAAACTTTGGAAGTAAATATTGATTTAAGACTGTCATGAATTTCGCTTGTATGATTTGTCTAAAGTGATTTAGACAATGCAATGGTTGCTACAACATTCATGAGTACTCATAAGGGTTGAGTATTGGATTCAACCCACGCTCACTTGTATCACTTCATGGAATTTATCTCGAGTGATCGTGAGACAGTAATATCATATAAATATTCAAACCTAGAGATATGAGTTGTTGACTATGAGTTGGTTATTCATTGAATGTACGAAAACGCATTGGTAACTTGACGGTATAAAACCTGCCTTTGTGAATAATTCCACAAGTAGTTAGTACAAGCATATCAGTTGAAGTTTATCTGTTCCTTCTAGAAATAGAAGCGATATCTGGGCCCCTCGATGATTTGGTTTTGACCTATGTACCGGGCCCGGTCAGAACCTAATTGATGTGTTCAATTTAGTTCTATGTCGAAACAAATCAGAGATCGAGAAACAAATGCTGGACAATAAGTAAGACCATGTTCCATGTGTTTGTCCGGTTGATATCATGAGAGCAGAGGATTATATGATCACTTATCTTAAATGGCGTATCATCATCATCTCAGTTTCCGAGAGACTTTGAAAGAACTACGTTTTCTAGTTGGAATTTGAATTCATATTTGCAAATATAGTTATTACCCTTATTGAAGTGGGAGACTGTTGGATATAGTGTCTAAGTCCATAACTTTATATGGTATGTACTTGACCCGACCCGGCATGGTCCATTTGGGTTGCATGGCATTGCAATACTTGGATAGACTAAATGAGAGAATAAGGCACTTATGATTATTAATATATTATAAGTTATAATATATTAATAATAGTATTATTTAATTAGTATTGATCAAGTATTAATTTGGTGATCAAAGTGAGACTAATTAAATATATAGGGTTGATTATGACAATCATCAATTCTTTTATGGTGGATTAATGATCCATGGTTTATGGATTATGGATGTAATCATTTGGAGCTCCATGGATAGTCCATGGGAGTTACAAACCCATGGGTCATGAAAAATGAAGAGTCATGACAATTATGGGTCTTCATGATGAAACCCTAATTGTGACACCACTATAAAAGGGACCCTTTGGCTAGAAAAATCGGTACCTAGTGTTACTAGAGAGGGCATAACCGATTTTTGAGTGTAAGAAGTATTCTCTCAAGTTATTCCAAGTTTTGTGGTGTTGTGTGAAGCATTTGAGGCACAACATTTGGGGTGCTAGGCTCACAAAGTCTTGAAGGAATCCAAGCAACAACAAGGTATGTATTTCTACTAGTTTTTATGTTTTATTTATTCCCCATGCCATGCTAGTTAGGAAATAACCTTGAAAAAGAAATTTGCATGTATATAGAGAAAACATAGATTCAAGGTTATTAGGGTTGCATGTACACTTAGGAAGTGTTAGAATGCTCAAAACCCATCACAACTGCCCCTCATAAAGTTTCCCACAACTCAATATTACTTTGAGGTAGTCCAATGATCCATACCGCATCCCCAGTCAAAAGCTCAGTAACTCTTCAGCCAATTCATCATGAACTGCTCATAAAAAACTTCGAATACGGTCAATGTTCCCAGAATCCTGAAACATCCAGCTCGGCAGTGCTCGTTTTAAGAAACAATCTAAGGATTCAAAGAAACCGCAATTAAATCTCACTGACTGCGGTACACCAAAAGCTTTAGCAAAAATGGCTTTCAAAAGGGAACTCCACTCCTATAACAAAAGGAATAATTTTTTTTCGAAAAGACAAGTCGATGTTTCAAATTTCGAGAGTCTAGAAAAACCAGTTTTTTCAAACTATCTTTCAAAAATCTCGATTGTCAGTAAATCAAGTAAAAAGGAATATACACTTCCTCAAACTTTTTCAAAGAAATCTGACAAAACCCAAAAGCATGTAAAGTCTTTTCAAAGCAATGGTTTTATTATCTATTCCTTAGACAACCCAAAATGGAAAGGAATCTTGTCTACACCAACCCACCTCAAATTAGATCAGCCTCTTGCAATGACACATCCTAGGAAACAGTCATATGCACACACTAGAACAAGGTACTCTGACTCAAAAAAAATGGCACAAATGTCAGATCTCATAATCAGACCGGTCGAAAACATAATCTCACTTCCTTCAGACCGCTGACTATAAACAATGCCAGGGTAAGTACTAAAAGTCGCTCATCTGATTTTCATCAAAAGGGGTTTTCTCGAGCCCAACCTCGTATTTTTCAAAATACTTCCATTGTTCAAAGTGCATGCACTTGTCAAAACTCACATACTTTTCAGAAACCTCATATCTATCATAGACCTCGTAAATTTTAAGAATCTCATAACACTCCAAAAACTCATAAGTACCCAGGTCTAGGACTCAAAGTTAACTTTTAATCTGTCCTTGGAACTTTGGCTCATGCATCCATAAAAATTTCATCTATAGCCCAGGGCTCCAAACTTGTTTGGATGCCCAAACTAACTGTGTAATTCTCAGGCATTGTGCAAGGAGGAACAAGAAGAGGAATTGTTAATTGACAGTGCTTGATCCTTTAACATGACCGGAAGGTTAGAATACCTTTGGGACTTCAGGCCAATCAGTAATGGTGGAAATGTCACCTTCGGTAACAACGCAAATGGGATAATCAGAGGTTATGGTGTCCTTATGTTAGATGCCATTTTATGCATCTTTTAGGAGAGTTTTTATTATCATTTTAGCGTCATATTTTGTAAATTTTCATGTCATTTATTTAAATAATGTTTAGTTCATGTCTTTTGTTAGCATTCTCGTACGGCTCACATTTTTATGTCAATTTCAGATAGTTCAAGTGGAGCAGTGCTTTGGAAGCAGTTGGATGTGCGTTTGGAGCTTAAAAGTGGAGCTTGGGACTTATGGAGTACTTTTTAGAATGATTGGAAGATGTTTTGGTCAAGAAACATTCAATTGAATTGATCACACGAAGATAGAATATGCAATCTAAAGTTAAAGGATGTTGGTGGCAGCTTTGACCCCCTGTCAGTATTTTGACCATATCTCATGAACCGTAACTCCGATTGAGGCGATTCAAAATTATCTGAAAAGTAGACGAAATTTCGGGCGTATTAGGAACAACATGAAATCGCAGGTTGCCTTCATACGATTGTTTGGGGACTTTTTTGCTATCGCAGGTTAGGTCGCAGCATAGATTCCAGGTTTTTTAGTGCCCAAAATTCATCTGGGAGTGAAAACTCAATACCTGCGATTGTAGTTTGTGTACATGTGATCGCAGGTTGGCCAAAAAGTGTCAAAATAACATCCTACTCATAATAAAGGCCCAAGAAGTGTTTTCTTTAAAACCTGCTATCGCAGGTTATCTACATTCGATCGCATGTGCGCCATTTTTGTTGTTGGACGTATAAATAGACCCTAATAGCATTCCAGTAACCTAAGTTGGTGATTCCAGAGGTACCAGATGATGAAAATACAATTTTGGAGGTGTTTCTTCTCCGATTTCAATGATTTCTGGAGATCTAACGACTGTGGCTCATTTCCGTCAAGTAGATTAGTAAGATTAGTTGTTTGATGTCTCTTTTTTTGTTTGTTTTTATCAGATTTTAGCCATGTCTGGCTAAACCCTAGTTTTCAGTTTTGCAAAGACAAGTACTTTTCATGTGATTGATCATCAGATTTGGTTTTTGATTTGTGCTTCTATCTAGATTCTTTTGTTTTGTTCTTAATGAATGTTTGATTTTGATTCTTGTTAGTCTGATCACCTAGCTAGGGTTTTATCATTCCAGTTAACCAGTTATAGAATTTGTAATCGTTCTTTTCAACTAGTAAAAGTTACAAGTAATAAATCAGTTTCGTGTTTGGGATTTGACTTTATTATAAACTGTAAAAATCATATATTTACGCTTCCAAGCTTGTGAGAAGTATTGGTTAGTGGTGGGAATTTTACAAAGAACTTAATGCAACTTTTCTGATCTTAATTAAGAGCTTGTTTGATTAGATAGTAAAAACTTAGGGTTAATTGAAGAGCTTGTTTTGGTTAACTAAATAAGGTAAAAGAGATTATACTAAAGCTTGTTAGTTTTTATCAATACCAGCTTAGATAGAGCGCATCTCAAATAACCAGGTCGATGTTGATTGCATGATTAGGAAAGTCGCAGCAGAACTGAAATCACTTTTATTATTAATTTTCATTTAAATTTAATATCACTGCAAATTTTAGTTTTTAGTTTAATTCTGTCACACCCCAAAACCACGAACGGCGGAAACGTTCAGGGGTGGATGACGTCATGTACAATATCACAACAGTGTAATATAATAAACAAGCAACAACATCATCCATTGCATTATAAGTAGAATTTTAATACATGTGTGTTCTTTCATTGTAGTAAGACACCAAAAATATACAATCAAAATAAAAGATGAGTCTTGTCTACTCCGTCTTCTCAAAACCTGGCCATCGTACCTGTCTACTGTTGACCTGAGAATACAAGTTATTTTGAAAGAGAGTGTCAGCTTTAAAGCTGGTGAATTCATAAGAAATTAAGTGTCATTGTCTTGCTTATGAAAATCTGCTATGAAGGCCATATAAACCTTTAAATGAAAATGTTGAGGTAAGTATGAAATCCCTAGAAAAACGCTTATTTTTCTATAAGTATGAAATGTAGTCTTCTACCAAGACCCGAATGTTTTGTAAGTAAAATGATAGTTTTCCTTTGGTTGTTTAGTACTAAAGTACTTAGTCTAACTCATCGTTTATGTGAAGGTATCACAAAATAAAGTAAACAGGAAAAATCACTTATGTACGTGTTATCCCGAGGTACTGAGGTTAACACGACGAATGTAAATGTTATCCCGAGGTACTAGGGCTAACATAATACATATAACCTAATGAACATCCGAAGATTGTACACTTGTCCTCTGTAGCAGCAGCAGGGCGGAGGAATGGTTAGTCCTTGTAAAGGTACTCTTAGTATAAGTAATAACCGTAGGCATCCGTAGATGTTCATCACCCACTGTTGCGAACAGATGAGTTCCGGAATGGTTAGTCCCGTACGTATATCCCGAGGTACTGAGGGATAGAGGCCCATCTAGGTATCCCGAGGTACTAGGGATAGGGTCCTGTCTAGATATCCCGAGGTACTAGGTATATGCAGGAAGATTTACATAGAAGGTACTAATAAATCATCCTCGCAATTTGAGATACAAGTATTCATGTTAATGTACTCCGTTAAGTGTATCTACATAAAGGGACTCATGTAATGCGTTTATGTAAGCGTACTCATGTATCATGTAATCAATCGTAAAGGTACTCATGTATCAGGTAATGTACTGGTATAGACTCATGAATGAACTGACTCTTGTGTGATTCCTTGTAATAGGAATTATGTTTGAAATCTCCAAATTATCCCTATGATAATTTACTGGAAGGTAATTGGTTGTTCAAGTATGTTTATACACTCTTACTACTCAAGAGTGTGAAAAACTAAATGAAGGTTGTAAACTATAACATCAATACATATATATAAGAATATAAGTGTACATGCATTAGTTCAAGAGTGTAAAAATGGTTTTGTAAGACATCTTATGGATTTTGAAACAATAATTAACAATGACTTGATGTCAATTTAATATACATTTCAAGGGTAAAACATTTAATAACAATATGTTTTTAAGATTTAAAACCATTTCTTGCGTCACATTTTGTAGTATGTGAAATCTGTTAAATGACAAACACAGTTATAAAATACATATCAATGATTTAATAACATGTTTGTTTCTACTTGTATTCCCCCACTTTAAAGCATTTAAAATCATTTAAAACATTGATTAGGAGTATGAACTCACCTGTAATTGGTGATTGGGATGAACTGAACGGTATAGGATGGCTAGGTGTCAAGCGAGGACTTGTACACGCACTATGATCCTAATGAACATATAATCACACATATATGCACTCAATTAGACTCAAATCACTAATTGATAATGTTAAGACATCCTAGACATAATAAACACTTTACATAAGTGTTTTAAGACTTAAGGATTGCATCTAAGCTATTGTGGGACAAGGTATTTGTGTTTAGGGTTCCAAAGGACCCTATATGTGAGTTTACTCCCCATATACCATCACACATGGAGTTTACGGTTGTAAACTCTTGAGTTTACGGCCGTAAACTCCCAATCATGGTGTTTTGAAGTCCCAAATGATTCCTAGAATTATTCTAACTTGGTGGTTAAAGTCTTGGAAGGGTTTAAGGTCTAGAAACACTCCATTTAGGAGTTTACGGCCCTAAGGCCATTCCCCTTAGAGTTTACGGCCGTAAACTCTAAGTATGGTGTGTTTTTGATGCTTTCAAGTCTCTTGCACTTGTGGTATAGGTTCTAGACTTTAATTCCAAGCATATGAAGGCATTAGGCACACTTTGGTGCCCCTTTAAGGAGTTTACGACCCAAGAACCATGTCTTGGCCGTAAACTCACTTTGTTAAGTGATTTTGATGTGGTTCAAGCCCTTGATTAAATAGGAACAAGTCTAGGTAATTGTCTAAGGCTTTAGGAGCCTTAAAAGTACCATTTTGAGTTTGAAATTGGAGTTTACGACCTATGATATTCTTGGGCCGTAAACTCCCAAAATTGGGTGGATTTTGGTTGTTTTCTTGTCCTTAATACACCTACAATTGAGTCTAAGGCAGTTGTATAACACAAGGGTCGGTTTTGGCTTTGTTTCGGGAGTTTACCGCCCAAGAACACCTTGGGGAGTAAACTCCTAGATCTAATGATTTAGCCATCTAAATCATGTTATAAGCACATAATAAGCATTCTAACACTACTAGAAAGAGTTACTCACGTTTTGGTATAAAAACCCGAACATCCGTGAGAGAGAAAATGACTTTTCTCTAGTTGGAAATGTGAATAATGAATGAATTTGGTTCAGAAATCTATTTATAGTCCTGAAATATTTTTGGCAGAAAGTATTTTTATTCCTAAATTGATCTCTAATATAATAGTGTGTTGGAATAACAGTGTTGCACAAAACCCTAGCGCACCCACTCTCCTGATATTTCCTAAAGTGTAAACCCTGAATTACTCAAACTTACGCAGAAAGTCTGAAAGTTAACTGTGACTCCTATAACTTCTATTGATGTGATATAGTTTGTACATAATGGAAATTTCGGGTTGTCACAAATTCAAACCCCCTTTTATATTTTCTGTTTTGTGCCTGTTGCAAAAAGGCATTGATCATTAGGCTGTGTCCCTGAGGATTCGACCCTGCTTCTCTGTGTGTTATATTTTTAGTGCAACCATCAATGATAATTTATTTGCTTAATACGCGTGCGACAACGTGTTGACACCTTACTACGCAAAACTTTTTTATTCAAAAGGGTGCTTATGTACAAAACCTTAAACACAATCTCATCAGTGTAGGTCAACTATGTAAAGCAGGCCACAGAGTTGAATCTGACAATGAGTATTGCTATATAATGACAAGTGATAGAAGCACCTGTTTAATCAAATCCAAATCCGAAGGGACCATGTACCCTTTGGATGTATCTCTGATCATTGGAAAACTATAGTTGTGCTTTCTCTCAAAAGCAGTAACCGAAGTCAGCTGGCTATGGCACCGCAAGCTAGATCATCTCAATTTCAGATATATCAACAATCTGGTCACTGGAGAACTCATCCGAGGTCTCCCAATTCTCAAATTCAGCAATGATACTCTCTATCCTGCCTGAAAATATGGCAAACAATCCAAAGCAAGTCATCCAACAGTGATTGATTATTCAATCTCTAAACCTCTAGAGCTCTTACACATTTATCTTTGTGGTCCATCTACCGTAGCTAGTCTCCATCACAAGAAGTACATGCTGGTGATAGTAGATGATTTCACTCGCTTCACGTGGGTCTTCTTCTTGAGACTAAAGTCTGAAACATCGGAGGTTCTAATCAATTTCATTAAGGAGATTGAACTACAGATCAAGCTACCTGATCACCGCATCTGAAGTGACAACGGAACCAAATTCACCAATCACCTCTTAAACAGTTTCTGGATTTCAAAGGGGATTAGCCACAATTTCTCAAATCCTTACACACCACAACAGAATGGAGTTGTAGAGAGAAGAAATCGAACTCTGGTAGAAGCCGCCAGATCTATGCTTAATTTTGCCAACCTTCCTCTCTATTTCTAGGCCAAAGCAGTGGCCACAACGTGTTTTGTTAAAAAACGAAGCATAATATGCAAGCGTCTCAACAAAACTCCATATGAGGGTCTTAACAACCGCAAACCAAATGTCCGATTCTTTCACATTTTCGGGTGTAGATGCTTTGTGATCAACAACAATGATCATTTAAACAAGTTTGCACCAAGTCTTATGAAGGCATTTTTCTTGGCTACTCAACAATAAAGTAGCCTATAAAGTACTCATAAGACGTACAAGACTAATAGACGAAAGCTTCGATGCCAAATTTGATGACTATAACGTCTGCAACACTGCTCCATCCAATGAAACCAAAGCTATCATGGAAAAGGCTATTCCATTCTCTTCGGGTCCTCTCAATATAATTGAAGTCAATTATGAGGATCTCTTTGACACGGTTGAGACTACTCAACTATCCGAAGTTCTTGTGTCTCCTGAAGCTCAACAACAACATGCCGAAGTATCTAATCCTACTCAATCTGATGAAGCTTCACTCAATAATTCCACATTACCAACTAAAGGAGAAAGTTCCAATTCGGATCAAGAGACAACCATTGAAGTTCCAACACTTGAGGAAGTAGTTCCAGTCTCACCCCGCGGAGGCTCACTACCTTCGAATGTATCTTTAGACTCAGATGATGGCGACATAGAGACAATTGACACATGAACGGATTCAAGGATTTCTCCACTGCCTCCAATCCAGGGGAAACCTACTCAGGTTCAAGGGGAACTCCCATCTGTAATCTAGGGGAACCTCTCTCAAATGTACAAGAGAGTACATATCCAACTCCCTTAGCGCAAGATAACTCTGTAGGCTGTTCTCAAATCCAGGGGGAACTACATTCCCCAACCGAAGTATCGTCTGACATAGATGACATTCCCTCCACCGGTGCCGCCGACCATTTGCAACCTCGTCTTCATGTATGGACAAAGGATCACCCACCTGGTCAAATCATCGGCAACCCATCTGCAGGTATATAGACTCGATCTTCAAAGGATTAATCTGATCACTGTCACTATGCAATGTTCATGTCATCTATTGAGCCTCGAACTATCAACGACGCCCTATTGGAACCTGACTGGATATCTGCAATGCAAGAAGAACTAGACGAATTCAAAAGAAACAATATATGGCAACTCGTTCCGAAGCCAAAGGGTCACACTGTTGTTGGTACAAGATTGGTCTACAAGAACAAATTAGATGAATCCGGTGCAGTCATCAGAAATAAAGCGATATTAGTCGCTAAGGGGTATATTCAACTTGATTCTATTGACTATGATGAAACATACGCCCCTGTAGCACGAATGAAAGCCATCCACATCTTCTTAGCATACGCAGATCACAAGAACATTAAAGTACATCAAATGGATGTGAAGAGTGCTTTTCTCAACGGTGAATTGAAAGAGGAAGTTTATCTTCAGCAGCCTCCTGGCTTCAAAAGTATTGAATTTCCATATCACTGTTATAAGCTTGAGAAAGCGGTCTATGGTCTAAAGCAAGCACCAAGAGCATGGTATGAGACTCTCTTAGAATTTCTTGTCTCGTCCGGATACAAAAGAGGAGTGATTGATCCCACTTTATTTAAAAAAGCAAACGGTACTCACCTTATGCTCGTACAAATTTATGTGGATGATATCATCATCAGATCTATAGATCAGGGGATGGTGCATGAATTTGCAAAGCTCATGACCAAAAAATTTCAAATGAGCATGAATAGAGAGATTAATTTCTTTCTAGGTCTTCAAATAAAACAAGTTCCACAAGGAATATTCACCCATCAGGAAAAATACGCCTCTGAACTGCTGAAGAAATACTCAATGGACAACTGTTCCACTACAAAGGTCCTAATGGCCTTCGGATATAAGATCTCTGCTGATCCAACCGAAGAATTCGTATATCATAAAACTTGTCGAGGAATGATTGGTTCATTGATGTATCTCACCACAAATCGACTAGACATAGTCTTCTCCACAGGCGTATGTGTAATATACTAAGCTGATCCAAAAGTGTCTCACCTGACCATAGTTAAACAAATTCTCAGATACTTAAAAGGGAGCAAAGCCCTCGGTCTATGGTACCCTGTAGGAAACGACTTCAGTCTTCAAGCATTTACTGATGTTGATCATGCTGAATGTAGATTAGATCGAAAGAGCACTTCAGGTGGATGTCAATTTCTAGGTGGAAGGCTCGTTAGTCTGTCATCAAGGAAACAAAGTTGTGTCTCTTAATCTACCACATAAGCTGAATATGTGGCAGCAGCCAGCTATTGCTCACAAGTCTTATGGATGAAAACGCAACTTATGGACTACGGATACAGGATGCTGCGGATACCAATTTACTGTGATTCAGAGAGTGCAATAGCGATTTCTCACAATCCTATTCATCACTCTAAGACGAAGCATATTGAACCACGGTATCACTTCATCAAAGATCACATTCTCACAGGTAATATTGAACTAATTTTTGTGAACACTCATGAAGAGATTGCTGATGTTTTCACAAAGGCACTTGACTCTACAAAACTCAACAGTTTCTTACAAATGTTAGCAATGATGAATCCGGACCCACAATTCTTCTTGAATTGATATGTACCGCATACCACTCTTGGTCACCATTACGGCCCTAACTGAATACATCTATCTTACATAGTTTCAGTATATTGTGTACTGCAGTACATTTTTATGTACCGCAATATCCCATATATACTGTAACCATATATCATGCCTATATTTCATGGGTCCTTATTGATTGTTATTTCTAATTGTGTTCAAGTGTTCTTCTCAGCTTCTTCTACAACAGTTATCAAACCATTCATCTGCAATGGAGTCTTAATCCGAATAGAGACTCAAACCGCAATCATTGTGATGGAACTTTCAACTACTTCATAAATTCATGAAACATTATCTGCTATTTAATGATCCTTCATTAAATAAAAAAAACATGCTCAAAATATTCGTTTTGTCGCATATGATCGTTTTAGTTTCTTTCTCAGATAAACCTTCTGTCAGACCTATTTTAGGTATGATGCCAAAATAAAACTTACAATAAAAGACATCTTTGTAGGACATCGTTTCCTTAAAATGTCTTTTCCACTTACCCCAAGATGTCACATCCATTACTTTTCCACCTTTATTCAACGGGTTTTCACCCCCTCTCCACATGATCTTCAGAGATGGGGTTTTGGGCCTGACATTTCATTAAATGCCATTTTTTAAAATTAACAAAAAAAAATTTCGTTAAATGTTCTTGTGGCAGATAATGATTTCAATAATAAAAAAAACTCAAAGGTTTTTTACCCTTAACTGCTTTTTCTTTAGGGTAAAAACAATAATTATTTGAAATCCACCACTATAAAAAACCCTCTTTTCTTCCCCAAGAAAGTTTTACGCTTTTTGATCTCTCAAAGGAGAATAACTTCATCTTCTTCCCTCTTGCACTTCAAGGTTTTCTGCAAGTTCTTCAAGTTTTTCAAAAATAGTGAAATTAGGAATCTCAAAGAAGCAATCAAAAGCATCAGTCTATGCTCAACCAAATGGTTCTGATTGTGCTACATGGAACCAATCGCGTTCAATTGATCTAGCAATTTTAGAGCAATTTTTGATGATCACTCGTCTTAAAATGACTCAATTCTTCGCATGATCAAGTTCATCTCCAATCATCCACTCTTTCGACCATTTGACGCATTCAATGATGTGGTTCCCATCTCCAGATTGTTCAAATGTGCATTTTCAGCATATCTTCCTCTTGATAATCTACAAGAAGTTCATCTGAACTTGGTGGATGATTCTTTGGTCATCTTGACCAAAGAAAAGTTTCTTACTGTGATCAACATCTTGGTGCATCCCTTGACCAAGTTCTTTTCACCAAGTGTCACAGACATCACCTCCACTCTGTATCAAATGGGATACCAGAAGCAGATCAAGGGTATTGGAGAGTTTAAGAAGAATCAGGTCCCTGCGGTATGGCAATTTGTTTGCCATTTTATGATCCGTAGTTTATCAGGAAGGACCGGAGGAATTGATAACATGGGCCTTAAATTACTTGAGCTAGTATGGAGCATCTTTCACGGGCCATGATGTAAACTACGATCAAATCGTATGGGATGATTTTCTCTAGTACATCCCTAAGGAGACTCCAAAGGAAAATCCAACCGAGCTTACTTTTGCAAGGTTTTGGGCACTCTGCATTTCATATCTTCATCAAGTCGCCAACCTCAGTATGGGCAATGACATCAATCTCTTTATCACACGTGATCTCAAAAGGTATGCTCCATCTAAAGATCAATTTATCTTTGGACCAATCAGATGTTTACCCATTCATATCTTGACTACGGTTGGACTTGAGACCCAAATAGTCACAGATCAAATTGAGGCTACGGAAGGTATTGACCCATACCTCACAAATCAAAGAGTTGGTTTCTCCCAAGCTAGGCCCCCACAGCAAGGGTATAAAATATTCAACGGGTGAAACTCACAAGAAATGTAAAGCATCCAAGAAGGCGAAATCTTCCAAGGAAGTAGAACCATCGAAGAAGCGAAAACACTAACTTGTTATATCATCAGATGATGACTCCGAGTCCAATCAATCTTCTGATGATCCTAATCTCGACTCTGCTCCTATCGCTATCCTCAAAAGAAGGAAAACAAAACCCAACTCTGGCCAAATGCATGACTGGACCAATACCGCAGCCTCTCTTCAGGCTCTGGTAGTCCTTGGGGTTCCGGAAGACCCATTTGCTACTACCATATCCAACTACTCTAGCACAACAAGTGTGCTCGTTTCATCTCAACGTAGAGACTCACCCCCAACTAAATCCCAAGAGGATTTGATTGGTTCTTCTCGCCATAAGAGGATTTGATTGGTTCTAAACTCTGTAATCCAAACACTCAATACACCTACCTACACCCCCCCACAGGGCGATTTTCAGCCCATGCCAGAACGGAGTCGAGGGAACACTTGACCAAGGGTCAAGGAGACCAAGGACACTCTGGAAATCCTACTATGCCTATATCTTTTCTAGGTGATTTAGCCACAGTGAGCACCAATGTGCAAGGATCTGTGAACCCGAGGGACACCTCGGTGCATTCCAAGGAATTGATGGTACTGATTTTGATAATTCGTGGGCACACTAAAAACCCACCAATGAATCCGACACCAAGAAGTATGCTACTTTTTGTAGGGTATCTCAAGCAAGGAAAGATCAACAAACGAAGCAACTTCAACAAAAACAACAAGAAATTCAGACTGTGGCCAAGTACTGGGCCGACGCCATAAACAATGCCAACACGGTGGCTACAATTCTAAAGGTCCAGAACTGGATGGATGAAATGGTCGAGACCGTCCACAATGGTCAAACTGCTTAACATAATGCAGGTCCATCCAAGCCTCCTCCAACACATGATTCTCAAGAGGATGGTACCGCGATCGAAGTCAGTTCTGCACCCATATTTGGTTTTGATGATATTGATATCCATGAAATCAACCAACAAGAGCGCTCGGATGTTCCCATGATGATTTTTGATGAAGAAGATGAGTCCAGTGGATCCCAGCATTCCACTTCTAAGCCCAAGGAGAAGAAGAAGAAAAAGAAGTGATGAGAATAAAACTCTTGATCGATTAGATCTTTCACAGTATGAATATTGAAATCAAACAAGTCAAGAAAAATAAAAGAATGAACACAGAATAGAATCAAATGTATGCTTATGATTCAAAATAAAGTCACGCCTCAGCATAGCTTAATGAAGAACTTCCGCTTTAGAGGCGAGCTAGGGTTTACAAAACTTTAGTGAAAATAAACAAATGAAAGCGATAACTTCTAATTCTACATGCATGCAACTTATATACTAAACCCTAGTACAAAAATATGCACGGATGGACATGCCCAATACCGTTAATCAAACTGGGCTAAGGACCGAGCCCATGACGTAATCTAATAGACCCAACAATCTCCCCCTTTGCGTCAAATGAGGCGAGAGATTATTTCCTCTAAGTAGGCTTCACCATCTTTATTTCTTTAAACAAACGAGGAATTATAGCGAAAAGTGTCTGTCTAAACTGTATGTACCACCTCAGCATGTTAGTGAATAATTTCTTATCGGCAACACTATTCTGATCGCACCTCTGAATGATCTCCAAGATGTGCTCCAGGAAAGACGTTGAGAAGAGGTGTTTTTCAACAAGTGCGAACATACATTTTTGACCTTCGCCTCTGAGGAACATAACTATGTGATACTTTGAATCGATTTTCCTCTTGATCATGGTATTGACATTGCCAGCTCTGCCCATAGTCTTGATCGTTGTTCGCTTGTGTATGGCAGAGGCAATCTCCTGGTCCATCTTCGCTACCTCATGTATGTAGCAAACAAGCATACGCTTGACATGATCAATTATTGGTTGATACTCCAGAGGATTCGAAAGAAGAATGTTATTGAGGAGTATCCAGTCATGGGGATTAAGGTTTGGTAGATCAACGAGGGTAAAGTGGTAGACTAAGCTTTCGGTTCCTTGAGTCACCCTGAATTTGACATTAATAAATTTCCTTGCTAAATAGGGCTTCATAACCTTGACAGTGGTAATTTTCTTTGAGCTCCAAGTCAGGTATTGGGGTTGAGCAAAATCCAAGTAAAACTCCAAAAGATCCCTATGTACCTTCGGGTCTGGGGACGGAATAGCAGCAGTCGAGTTGTAGCAGTGGAAGATAAAAGCCTTTCGAGTGATTGGCATATCGAACTGTGCATCCTTGGAGTTGTCAAGGCTAAAGGACATTATCGGCTCAAGCCATAGAATGCTTGGCTCATTAATTTCACATCTTCGAAGTGAGTCTATGGTCCACACAGGAAACATGGACTTTTTCTTCTCTAGGAGCTCCGCCTCCTTTTGCTTCAGCTCCAGCTCAACTTGTTGTTTCTTGATGCTTTCTTCCAATTCTTTTTCAAAGGTCTTAACCTTCTGGAAGGGTTTCTTGGGATTCTCGGCATAGACATCATCTTATTGTCTGTGTCGTCCTCGCCGATTTTCTTCTTCTTTTTGTCCTTGTTGCTGACCAAAGCTTCATTACCCTTCGGTTCAGTAGATAGTTTTGATCTAGAAGGAGGAGGTTGAGTTGTCACTTTCTCTCCCCCTTGTTTCGGTTGGACCCCGGTCACCAGAACACCCTCAATACGGCTTAGAATGTCCAATGCCGGTCTGAGCTTGTCTGCCAGATGACGCCTGGCAATTATAGTGATGATCGGATCGTGAGCCTCAATAAGATGAAGGAGGATGGAGTGAGCATCTGCAGCAGAACTCCTAATGACCTCCCTTTCTGACTTGAGGTCATTAATCTCAGCATTAGCTGTACGTATCTTGTGGGTTTGCAATTTAAGTTGTGCAGTATGCCTGTCCAGCTCATCCATATTGCGATTCTCTACAGCTAACTCCGCCTCCAGTTGACTTAAGCGGTCATTGGCATTAGCATGGAGCATTTCGTTGGCTTCTTCAATGGATTGGCATGCCGCTTCAAGGTTTGAGCGTTCAGATTGAAGAGACCTTTGAAGTTTCTCTACTGAAGCGTTGACAGTTTTAGCATTTTTAGCAGTAGCTGCCTGCAAGGAATCTAAAAAAATGAGCTTCAGAGACTAGTTTATCGACTTTTGCGGTTTCTTCCTTGCATTCCTTAGTAGAGGCATCAACAGCAAGAGAGGCTTGTTGACATTGGGAAGTAGAGGCTTCGATTGCTTTGGCTGCAGCAGATAAAGTGGCACTGTGTTCGGTGACGACAGAGGAGAACAAGGCCTTCAATGCAGCTTCAGAATAGGCACAAGAGGAAGAGGATGAAAGCAGTTGATCAAGCTTTTCATTTACTTCCTTGAGATGACGCTTTGTAACAGACTCATCGTCACCATCATCGCTCTGCACTCGGTAAGCACTGAAATACGTGGAATCAAATTCCAAGTCCTCACCGCCTAGAATAGGGGTTGTTTCAGTGGATTGTGTGGGAGATAAGGGTTTTGAAGTAGGTGGAGGTTCGGTTACAGGTGGATTGAGAATAGTAAAGTGAGGTATTGTGGTAGTAGTGGTAGTAATGGTATCTATGAAAATGGGAGTGGGGATAGAAATTGAAGTGAAGGGTTGAGTGGTGGTAATGGGAGATATAGGAGGGATGGATACTGGGATGGTTACAAGTGGAGGTGAAGGAGGATTAGAGCGAAGTGGAATTTATTGGGTAGGGGAGTGAGGCGGAGTATCACCTCAGCACGAAGCCTCTTCATCAGAGCTTTCGCTCTTAGATTCTGAAGGAGGAGTGTTCTTGTGCTTAGGAGGGACATATTCTGAATCCGAATCACTTGAGGATTGAAGAATAAGCCTCCTAGCAGGCTTCTTCTGCTTCTTCGGTTAAGCCTGAGAAGTTTCATCTTTATCAGACTTTCGCTTCTTGGGGGTTTGCCCCTTAGTTGGTTTAATGACAGGACCTTCCTTCTATGTTTCAGGCTTCTTACCCCTTCTGGCTGGCTTGTCAGCCTCTTCAATAGAGGGAATCATAGTCGGCGTAAGCTCTCTTGGGCTAACCGATGGATGCTTCCTGTACTGTTGGAGAACGTTACTCGACGCAGAGATACGACTGAGCATTGCTTCAGGAATGGGTCCAATAAAGAAAACTTGGTTGGATAAGTGACGATGATTTTTGTCGTATGAAAGGTAGAAATGGATGAGAGCAAAGAATCCGCCATTATTGGAACACGAAGGCGGTCCATTGCCTAGTTGGTAATGATAGACCAGAAATACCCACATGAGATCTCAGAATGCCTAGATGAAGAGACCAAGATTGGAACCAACTGCTGCCAGATAATAGACCTATAATCTAGGTCAATCCCATGGTACAACCCATACAGCACCGTCATGAAGGACTTTCTTGCACCATCTGAGCTAGCGCTTCGCTCAGAAAGTCTCTTGAACAACAATGTAAAAAGGCCATTCCATTGGGGAGGAAGGCAGGACTTTTTGAAATTTGTAATGTTGGTTAGGGTTTTGGTATACCCCATCTGATAGAACATAGAAAACAATTGACCAACTGTAATGGAGTCAGGGTTTACCAGAGATGGATCTTGAGAAAGACCAATGAGGGCACATAATCGATGCTTAGAGATGGAGGTCTTCTCATCATGGAGTTAAAAGTGAATTCGTTCATTAATCTTGTCATAGAAGGCAGTAGAGTAGACAAGAGACAAGCACGACACTGGAACAACTTCGACTTTAGTCAGCGCATCGACGAGCGATGAGTATTTGAGACACTCAATCACATACAACATGTAAGGCTCACAGATAAACGGGGTGAGATCAATGATCAGGTTCGGTTGGGGTTTGATGATGAGAAGAGGTTGACGAACTGAAGTATCGTGAACTGATGATGAGTCTGCCATTGTAGTAGCTTGGAGAAGATGATGAACAGTTGCAGAAAATCGCCGGTGTTCTTTGAGAGAGATTGGTAAGTGATAAAGGTTGAGAGAGTACCGTTCCAATTCCTTTTATACGTACAAGGAAGAGAGAGAAATTTTTTGCTGAAATCTTGGATTATCTAAAAAATAGAGCCTGACTTGATGGGTGAACAGTTGGCATGCCGAAGATGACGCAGGAAAGAGAAAGGACGTTTCCTTTTTACACGCCATTCCATAAAATGCACTTTTTCAAATTGCCAAACCGTTTCGATAGCCGCTGAGTCAGCTTCCACTTTATCCCAAGCATTTCTTCATAATACCTTTGAATCTCTATTGCCTTTAGCATTTTATTGATCAATCTGAACAGAACTAGAGTTTGGAAAATTAAAAATTTTCGTGCATAGGGTGTAAAAGATAAAGAAATAAAGCAAAAATTAAGGAATAATCTGTGATGTCGTAAGTAGACATAAGACAATTGATTCTGGGCAAAAATCACTTCCTTCAAAGTCAAGAGAGACATTAAAGTGCTTGCTTGGTTTCCCATTGAATAATGATCAATAACTTGTTGAGAAGTATTGAAAGGCATCTTTTGAATGTTAAAAAGGGTGGCTTTTGCTTCAATTCATAATTTCGATACTTGACATAAGACCGAAACTGAATGAAGTACTTGTGAGATCATTGTGATCTATTGAACAAGTAGGTAGGATAAACTTTATAGTGACGAAAGAAGTAAGGAAATCTCAAAAAACGTTAAAATGGATCTTTTAGGGTTAGAGAAGACTTGGTGAAAGGCAAGCTCATAAAGATCACTCAAAAGAAAAAAAGAGATTTCATTAGGTAACAAGTAAGATCTTGAATATTTGAATTTACCGTCAATCCATTAGTGGTGTTGAACCTTGGGTTTCACTTAGTACATAGTGGCATGAAACTAAGATCAGGAACAAAGTTTTGGTATAACCATAAACCTCAGTGGTTAATACTGAAAGTATCAGGGGTTATATTGATGAAACGAATTATAATGGAGAAAGATGATGGAGATGGTATAAGAAGTGAGTGTACCTCTACTTTAAAGAAGAGAAGGACAAAGCAGAAAACTCTAAACTCAATTTGAGTAGAGTAAGGTAGCTCGTGATTAGAGTGAATTTGATAGCCTGGATTAGGAAAACATGATTGGTATATATCATGTTATTAAGGCTTCACTCAAAATCTTTCAAGGCTTTAGTCAACATACAACCGCATGCTTCTAGGGACTCCTAAGAAAGAAAACCATTTACCAGCCTTAATTTCGCCATTGAGAATTACACTTATAGAAAAAAAACATTAGATAAAAAGAAAAAATAAATAAAATAAATATTATAAAGAAAAGAGAAAAATATTTAAAAAGAACTGACCAATTGAACGAAAGAGAAAAATACTTTTGGATTTTATAAAGATAAAAGAAGTATTTAAAAAGTGCATAGAGGAATACAGTTAAAATGCCTTGAAAAAAAAAACGAACGAGTTTAGAAGGACCGAACCGGAAATAGACCGAACACTCGGTTCATTTCGGTTCAGGGTCAAACATCACCCAAAATAGACCGAACCTGAAATAGACCGAACGTTTGGTTCATTTCGGTTCGCTCTATTTCGCTTGTTACCTTTATGGAAGCGAAGGCAATTTTGGTACAGATTCGGCTTGCATCATTCGTAAGCCTTGTAGAATCTTATTGAAGCTTGCTTCAGGTAAGGCCTTTGTGAATATGTCTGCCAATTGATCAGTTGTTCTGACGAAGTGAATTTCGATGTTACCATCTTCGATGTGATCCTTGATGAAATGGTACCTCAGTGCAATATGCTTGGTCTTTGAATGTTGCACTGGGTTGTGACAAATCCTAATTGCGCTTTCAACGTCACAATATAGTGGGATTTTTTTCATGTTTAGCCCGTAATCCCTGAGTTGACTTTGTATCCATATGACTTGAGATGTGCAGGATGCTGCAGCGATATATTCAGCTTCTGTAGTGGATAGCGAAACACAAGTTTGTTTCTTTGATTGCAAACTGACTAATTTACCATCTAGAAATTGACATCCTCCAGTGGTGATTTTACGATCTAACCCACAACCACCTAAATCAGCATCTGAAAATGCTTGAACAAAGAATCCTGAGTTGGCTGGATACCACAGACCGAGAGAGGAGGTTCGCTTCAGATAGCGAAAGATGTTTTTCACGGATTGAAGATGAGGTTCGCGTGGGTTGGCTTGAAATCGTGCACAGTAACAGACGAAGAACATGATAGCAGGTCTACTGGCTGTAAGACACATCAGAGACCCAATCATTTTTCGATAAAGTGTCATATCAGTTGTTGGTTTCTCAAATGAGGGTGTTAGTTTAGTTCCAAAGGCGATAGGCACTTTCACTTTGGAGTCTTCCATCATCCCAAATTTGGTTAATAAAGTCTTGGTATATGCTTCCTGATTAATAAAAATGCCTTCGGGTCCCTGTCTAATGTTCAATCCAAGAAAGAAGTTAATTGGACCCATTGAGCTCATCTCAAATTTAGTTTCCATCAACTTTCTGAATTCAGTTGTTAAGCTAGGATTCATGGAGCCAAAGATAATGTCATCAACATAAATTTGGACTATCATAAGGTGGTTACCTTCTCGCTTACGAAAGAAGGTTGGGTCAACCGAACCTTGTTTGAATTTAGACATTTTTAAGAAACGAGTGAGAGTTTCATACCATGATCTGGGAGCCTGTTTGAGGCCATATACAACTTTGTCAACGATAAAACAGTGATCGGGATACTTCTCGTTCACGAAGCCTGGCGGTTGCTCAACATATACGGTTTCTTCAAGTTCACCATTGAGGAAGGCACATTTGATGTCCATTTGATAGATTTCAAAGTTCTTATGAGCGGCGTATGCAAGAAAGATACCAACAGACTCTAATCTTGCAACGGGAGCGAAGGTTTCTTCATAATCGATTCCTTCTTCCTAACAATATCCTTTGACCACCAGCCTCGCTTTGTTATGAATGACATTCCCTTCTTTTTCCATCTTGTTTCTAAATACCCATTAGAGACCGACAACCGAAGCATCCTTTGGAGTTGGAATAAGACGCCATACCTTGTTTTTTCAAACTCATTTAACTCATCCTACATGGATTGAACCCAGTCTAAATGATCAAGAGCTGAGTTAACAGTCTTCGGTTCAACTTTGGAAATGAAGGAATTGAACATACAAAACTTGACTTTTGAAAAGAGTGCAGCCTGTTTCGCTTTGATTTGTGAGCAGTTAACACTGTTTCTAAAGATTCCCCGATAATTTGACTTTGAGGGTGATCTTTGGTCCATTTGATAAGTGGAGGAAAATTCGGATCATAGATATGATCCAATTCAGCATTGACTTCTTCCTCTAGTTCAGACAAAATGTCATCATCACTGATATTGGTGTTCTCCCCCTCGAAGAATGACTCCTGTTCAGGACCAGCATTTGTATCCCCTTCATTGGTTGGAATTTCAGTAGAGCTTGAGGTATTTGGCGATGAGTTCTCCCTCTGGAATGAAGATCCTTGATCATGATGAGGAGTTGGACCGTCCCCCTGGACATTAGGACGGTCACCTGAAGGTTCGCTTGCTTCTGCCCTTTCGGTTTCTTTGGATTGATCATCAACCATCTTTTTAACGGCATCGTCGACAACTTGTTTCAGATTGTCAACTTTGTTGTCTTTTGCAGTTGATTCGGAATCAATCGCCTTTTGAGGCTCATCAAACCAGATCATGAATTAGTCGAAAAGATTCGAGATAGAGATAGTTACTTGACCATTCTTTGGAAAGATCTCTTGCGATGCATCTTCTATTGATTTCATCTTCTTAACATAACTATCGTCAAAGGTGACATAGTATGTTTCTTCAATTTTCTTTGAGCGTTTATTAAGAACTCTATACACCTTGGAGTTCAGAGAGTAGCCTAAGAAAATTCCTTCATCAGCCTTAGCATCGAACTTGTTTCGATTCTCTCTGGAGTTGAAAATGAAACATCTTGAACCGAATACATGACAGAATTTCACATTTGGTTTTCGATTGTTCAGGATCTCGTAAGGGGTAATGGAGAACCGCTTATTTAAGTATGATCTATTTTGAGTATAACATGCAGCCTCAATTACATCAGCCCAGAAATACAAAGGTAAGGACGCGAAGCATAGCATAGTTCGAGCTGCTTCACACAGGGATCAGTTTCTCCTTTCAACAATGCCATTTTGCTGTGGAGTATAAGGGGCTGAGAAATTGTGAGTCGTCCCCTTTTTAGCAAGAAAATCTTCAAAATATTTGTTCTTTAATTCCAAGCCATTTTCGCTCCTCACATTACGAACTACCTTTCTTAGTTGCGTTTCTATCTGTTTAATAAAGAGCTTAAACTTTGGAGCAGCTTTAGACTTTTGCTTGAGGAAGAATACCCATGTAAATCTTGAAAACTCATCCACAATAACCAGAATGTATTTGTTTCCCCAAATACATTCGATGGACGATGGACCAAACAGATCGATATGCAATAACTCCAATGGATCTATCACCTTAGTATTGATAATAAAGGGATGACTCTGCCTACTCTGCTTTCCCATTTCACACGCCGCACAAAGATGTTCTTTATCAAATTTTAGAACTAGAATACCTCGAACATGATCACCCAAGACCAACTTGTTGATATTCTTGAAGTTCAGATGAGATAGTCTTCTATGCCATAACCAACTTTCATCAGAGTGAGCCTTTGTGAGTATGGACACAGCTGGTTTAGGAACCCAAAGTTTCTTGGGTCCTTGTGAGCCTTTTACAGGACAGGGATTAGTAAGAGAAATATCAACCATGTATGTGCGTTTAACTAAAGTTGTTTCGCCTTTTCTTTTAATGGTGAAAACTTTAATTTTAGTTGATTTAGTAGGACTGGAGTTTGTGGTGTTGACATTGGTATTCTTTTCATTCTCTTTTGGAAGATTGTTATCTTCAGGGTAGAGTTTTCCTTTTCCCTTTGAAGTAATTGAAGGACAAGAATTTGAATGGGAAGAGTTGAATTTAGAAGTGAATTTGAAATCCCTGTTTTTCTGATTGGCCTTGTATGGATGGGGACCGAAACCACTATTGCGGTTGCTATGGGATAAAGGACCGAAACTCTCCTTTCGGTTGTTATTGGATGAAGGACCGAAACCGTTCTTTCGGTTGTTGTTGGGTGAAGAACCGAAACCGTTCTTTCGGTTGTTATTGGGTGAAGGACCGAAACCGTTCTTTTTGTTGTTATTAGGTGAAGGACATAAACTTTCCTTTCGGTTGTTTTCAATCGATGGACCGAAACCACCCTTTCGGCTCCTATTGGTCGAAGGACAGAAACCATCTTTTCGACTCCTTTCAGTAGAGGGACCGAAACCATTCTTTTGGTTGGTATTGTGTGAAGGACCGAAATTCTCCTTTCGGTTCCTTGAGTCTTCTTGTGATTTTTGCTTCCTTTCTATCCTTATAAAGTTAGGATTTTGGGAATTCCAAAACTGTTTTCTTTCTGAGAGATTCTTCTTGTATCTCAGATTTCTTTGATGCTTTCTATCAGCCACCTGTTTTGGATTTCTGTGAATGTTGGCCTTTCTTTTTGAAGTATGAGCACAAAATTCACTTTTCGCCGAAGAGGTATCACTAGTGGGTTGCATCGGTTCGTCTAATGGGGGTTTTGTGCCACTTGTGCTCGGCATATCACACTTTGTAGGCTCATTTAGTGGTTAGGTATGTATCTACCTTTCATTCTCCATGAAGTTTTCTGATTAGATTCTTGAGCTGCTACTTAGAGTTAGAATTAGATTGCTAAGAAAGATGTATTAGCATAGTTTTTCCAATGAATTGCATTGTAAGGACAAATTTTTTCCACATAAAATATTTTTGGTTATTTATTTATCCTTGCAATGGCGTGCATGAAAAAATTGATGTTTGAATGTTTCTATTATTAGCAATAATGGATTTGATTCTTAATTATGTTGTTTTTGGAAATATCGAGAATTTACCAAATAGGGAGAGATTCTCATCACCCAAGTTTCAATTGGACAGAAACTTGGAACCATGCAACTTGGTTGGACGATGAATGAGAAATTTCATATTTGGAAAATAGACTAATTCATTGACAAAGTGTCAAGTGAAGGACTAGGAGATTGAGTACACAAAGTTGCGTGTTGATCAAGTCCACCATAAGAGTAACAAAGATATTCGTCATGATTTACTAATGGTTTAGTAAATATGATTATACTTATAAGATTAAGTGTAATTCTGAATTGATTGAAAAAAGGTTTAAATCAATTGCAGAATGAATAAGAAGAATCAAGTAGGCAGAAAGATAAAATTTTCTCCATTCTAAGAAGAAGGGAGAGTACCTTTTATGCTTTATGATAGGTCTTAATGATTAAGAACCATATCTCAATTGATCCTCTAAGCCAGCCTTAGTACAATTGTATGTCAAAGAAGAGGAATCAAGAATTGAAGAAATGGTTAAATCAAGAAGTCAATCATACTTTGTTCCAAAACAAGTCTTAGAGTTAAGATTGTGAAATTGAGTGATAAGTATTAAGAAGGTTTATAACATTCATCAAATGTGGAAAGTTGTGATGTCTTGGATAAGACAAAGATCAACTAGGACGAATTTATGAAATGTTTTGATAAAAACTACACTAACTCTTGAATATTTGTTTGTCAAAAAATGTTTATTGACAAGAGAATCTTAGATGTCAAGGAGTCAGTGGGAGTCTTAATGGTCTTGAAAGGTTTCAAGAACAAATCAAAATAGACCTTATCGATCATCGCTAGCACACGAGTTGAGGTTTACAACCTATCGTGTTGACACTATTTTGTTTCTGTGCCATTCCAATTGAATTAATTATGCATGTGAGTTCTATGAGTTCTCATTTTGAACGCATAAAAGGCAAGGCACCTTGATCAATGAAAGGTACATTGATAGGAAAAGGTGAGCTGCTTAACTACTTGGAAGACATGGTGGGCAGCTGTGCTACCATAAGGCAAGAAATCAAGATTAAGAAAGTTCGGTCCATATGAGTTTGAATTTGTCATAAACTTTGGTTTTGACAAATTCACATGGATAGGAACACATACACCGTTTAAATCTAAGTGTCATAAGATTTCCTCCTTCATCAAAATGATTGTGAGGAAATGCTTTCACTAAGAAAGATTTTAAGAAGATAGTGATTGTAAAATTGCATTCTCGAATTCGATTATGGTTACGGTATCCCTTTCCATGATTTGAATTGTGAGGTTTGACAATTAGTCTTAATTGTTTAGACACACTATAAGATATCTAAGGCAAAGGTGTATAAGTTAAAGAGGCCTTGATAAAAGATTATCAAAGCATTAAGTATTAGAAACATGGACTTAAGAAATTCAATAGGTATTGTTTTTCTGGAAGTTAATATGTTTATGAATACATGTTGAAGCTAGTGGGAGCATAAGTGTTATGTTTTATAATAATCATCATGATAGTGGGAGCATAAATGCTATGATTGTATGATTATTAAGGCACGTATTGCAATTTGGCAATATTAATTATAGAAAACAAGAGTTATAACTTGCAAAGTCGTAAGAGTTGTAAAGTTGTTTTGCTATAATTAAGGGAGAGAATATTATGCTTCAATTCAAATATAAAGGATTAGGTTAAGAAATGTTAGTAAATTTAGTCAAAGGAAACATAGTGTGTTCTCAGATTTCGATTATGATTACGACATTCCTCTTCATAATTTGAATTTTGAGAACTTAGGACATAAAATATTATGGTAGAAGATTGCTAAAGTATCAAATCTTTATGTAAGACATTATGAATCATGTCCCATACGCTTCGGGTATAGGATCGATTGCAAATGCTATAATATTTGACTTTTCTAAAATTTTCCAAATGTCTAGCGCATTTAGAGGGAAAAAGGACAAGAATCGGTTTTGACTAAGATAATTAAACAACTATCAAAGGACAATCAAAAGTTCGCCGAGGATTGGTCGCTTGTGAGTAGTTGGAAGTATAGTATTGGATGGACCATATCGACATTATTATGAATAGATAAGATTCTATTGAGAATGAGTTCTCATATGGTAAGTATGGAAAGTTTTCCATATTGGGAATTGAAAATCTATGTCTAGATTAGAAACTTTTATACAAAAGGTTGTTCAATGGAATGTACTTTGAGTGAGAGACATCATATCTAAGGAATTGTCTTGTAACAATCTCCGAAAGAGGACTTTGTAATTTCATTGGCAATAGGCATTGTGACTTTAGCGCAGTGACATTACAAGAGGATCATTGCACAAAATGTTAGAATCTAGCATATTCCATAAGTGACAAGAATTTGATATTCTTTCACTTGTGAAAAGGATTGGGAGTTGTGAAATGAGTATGATTGGAAATGTGTTCATTTGATCTATTTCATAAAGTAAGAACCATAAGTAAACATTGTGTGCATGCTAAGAGCATGGGACAAGTGTAATAATTCAATTAAAAAGTTGATTACCTGAAACAACAAATAATGAGTAATCGATATGGTGATAAATAAAAGGTGTTTTATTTATGCTCAAAGGTTTGAGGCCATATGGGATTAGTATTATTCTTGTGTTTCACTTTGCATGTTTTGACTTCCTGAATAATTTAATTGGTTAAGAACAGTCAAATTATTCGAACGGGCCACAGTCGTTCATATGTTGGAAGTAGGTATGAATGAAGACTGTCATGAATTGGTGTGTAGATTGTCTCAAGAGTATTAGACATAAGCAAAACTTTGCTGCAACGTTCATGAGTGCTTATGAATATGATTTGAGCATTGGATTAAACCCACGCTCACTTGGATCACTCCATGAATTGTATCACGAGTGATTGGTGAGACGATAACATCTTATATTCTTGAAACCAAGATGTGTGAGTTGTATCTTGCAAATCTGTTGCACATTGATAATATGTAAACCCACCAGTAACTTGGTGTCATAAAACATATTGTTGTGTGTGATTCGGTGAGTGAGTGCAAGCGAACATTGAATCAAATTTTATCCGTTCCTTTTATCCAAGTAGGATAAACGCGATATCTTTGGGCCCCTCGATGATTTAGTGATGACAAACATAAATGCTCGGCTGGGCTAGGGCTAATTTGATTTGTTCAATTAGTCAGTCATCAGAAATCAGAAGTCGAGAAATAGTACAAAGAGAATGATTTGAAATCATGTCTTATACGATATCTAGAATGGAGGAATATATGGTCCCTTATCTTAAGGACACGCGTATCTGATAAGATCAGAGTTGACAATGGCTTTGGAAAGCTACGATTGCAGATTAGGATCTGAAGTCATAAGCAGAATAGTTATTAGACTTATCCAAGTGGGAGACTGTTGGATTAGTGTCTAAGTCCATAACTATTTTGGTATGTACTTGACCCGATGGTGCATGGTCCTTTTGGGTTGCCTTCACCAAAGCAACTTGATAGGATGAATTATGGAGAGAAAGGATTAAATATGATTTATGAATATATTATGAGAATAATATATTAAAGGAGAAATCATATTGTTTAATTAATATTAGTCAAGAATTAATTGGTAATTAGTTTTGTGACTAAAAGAGATTAATTAAACTTAAGGGACTGAAATTGTAATTATAAGATAATTGCAATTTGGGCCATGGATTGCCTTATATTATGGAGTGGACGAATTCTATGGGGAAACCCATGAGAAATCGTCCAAGCCCTTAAGGAAAGGAATCCATGGGTTACTTAGGGTTAAGCATCCAAATTAGGGTTTCCTTGTTAGATAACCCTAATAGCCTCACTATATATAGACCCATTAAGGTCCGAAAACGTGAACAAGCTTTGTTCTAGGGTTTCACACGTTTTTAGGCAGCTTCCATCCTCTCTCCTCTTCATCCTCTTTCTATTGGTGTTTGTGAACCTTTAGAGGAGTGAAATTTGTGACTCTAAGCTTTCTAGAGTCAATACAAGGAGGAATTGGGATTGTTATTGCTATATAACAATCAAGGTAATATCTTAAACCCATTCTTATGTTAATATGATTACTTGTATGCTAGAATTAGGGTTTATAGTCTTGGATAACATGCATGTACAATAGAGAAACCTAGATCCAAGCATTAGGGTTTGTATGAGCACATAAGTTGTTCTTAGGACTAAAACCCATCATTACACAGTCTCCTGCTCTGATACCAATTGATGAGAATAAAACTCTTGATTGATTAGATCTTTCACAGGTATGAATATTGAAATCAAACAAGTCAAGAACAGTAAAAGAATGAACACAGAATAAAATCAAATGTATGATTATGATTCAAAATAAAGTCACGCCTCAGCAGAGCTCGATGAAGAACTCCCGATGTAGAGGTGAGCTAGGGTTTACAAAACTTTAGTGAAAATAAACAAATGAAAGCGATAACTTCTAAGTCTGCATGCATGCAGCTTATATACTAAACCCTAGTACAAAAATATGCATAGATGGACAGGCCCAATACGGCAATCAAACTGGGTTAAGGACCGAGCCCATGACGCAATCTAATAGACCCAACAAGAAGCTAGTTGTCTCCAGATAAGAGTTCTTTAGTTTGCAAGATAAAGTAGATCAAATCCTTGCTACTGTTAAATCTATTCAACCACAATCTGATGATATGCCTGGACCGCAGTCTCTCATTGACAACATTGAAAGACTTGAAGCCAGAGAGCATCTTGTCGCATAACACATCTCTCTTAAAGTGGAAATGGGCATCCGAGCCCTGGATAACGATCGCAAGGCTGATCATCAACATTTCATCACCACTTCCAATAATTTTATCTCTGAAGTATCCTCGATCAAATCTGATCTTCAATCCATCATTTCAGATCAATCTACTCAATCTCAGAAACTTGTTGATGAAACACACAATGCGAATGAATTTGCCATTTCGGTCCTACAATCAACCATCAACAACCTCTGCAGGTCCTTATTCTCCAACTTTCATGGTCCAGAAATCTTGCGTCTCACCAAGGAGATTCACATATTGCTCTTTAACACCGCAATCCCAAACAACCAACAACTTGCTGATGCACTAAAGGCTCAATTTGACGAAGTTTATGGAAAGATTGATGGTGTTAAGCAATGGCTTGGGGAAGTACCACATGCTCCTTCCTCAAGAGGGGGAAGTGAATACCAAAACTCGGATCAAATCTCTCATCAACATTTTCATCAGCACCAAGAAAAAGTTCCTACTCCTCAACCTTCACCATAGCCACCTCCACAAAAGAAAACATATGTTCCCTCTCCTCAAAGGAGTCCAAGTCATCAATCACCACTGCACCAACCACCAATTCAAGAATCCCATCCTTCTCCAGACCGACCTGTGACACCTCCTCATTTTAAAAACTTAGCTTCTTATATGTCATCTGAACACTCCGTCGACTCTCCCGCAACTAAACAGAAGAAAGCTGACTAGAGATCAGCTAAATTTGCAGAATTGATGTGGAGGGAAAATGGTCTTCATATCACAATGGATGAATCCCTCATTAACTCCTAGGTCAATCCGCACAGAATATTACTTGATGACGATTACAAGCCTTATCTCACATACGCAGAACCTCCTCATGATGGTTATTGGGACATTCCCATCTCGCCCAATGCAAAATACTTCACAATATTTGAATCCTTTGACCGTAGTCTTCCCGATGATAAAAGGTTGCCACTAGAGTTTGAAAGACTTAATAGATTTCATGCCAAGCATGGATCTGCAATCGAGAAGATCTGGTCCTACAAAAGACCCACCACAGTAAAAAACTACAAGCCCCAAAATTCTTGAAGGCAAAATTCATCCAATATACCCTCACCAAAAGAAACTCAGACTACATCCGAACCCAAGCTGATTTTCCTTGCATGAACCCGAAAGAAATCTTCCTGATTACAAAGGTATTTCAGAATAAGTATGAAAAACACCCAAAGATGAAGACTGCGTATGAAAGGGCTTGTACCTTTCTGAAAGAGACTATGTGTGACTTTGAAAGAATTGATGCATACATCCACCCAACACTTTCTCAAAATTTCAACCTTCCTCCTCTTGAACCAGCTCCGATCCTGACTGAAGGCTTTCAAGAAAGATCTCTTGGAGCAACTAACTTCCCAGATCTTGGAGTCATTTTCAAACACTTAAATGATGAAACAAAATACTTCATCCCAATGGCTGCCATGAACCGCATGACCCTGAAGCAATTGGAGATCACTTAGAAAGCAGTCAACAAATCAAAACACACAACTGCTAAAGTGAAGTTTGAAATCTCAAGGAGAATTGCGTGGTTAAGGAAGTCAAGAAGTTCTGGTGGATTCTCGTCATGTTCCTTAAGCTCAACACATGAAAGAAAAGTTTGAAGAGGTCACTTAGGGGAAATTGTTAAAACATAAAAGTGACCCTCTTAAACTTAAAAGAGGCCTGAAGCTGTCATCAGGAACCGCAATCAAACTCTGCACCGTAGTCAAGTACCGCAACCACTGTCATTATCATAAACACTTAGTCTTAGTCTTTTATCTGTTTTCTAGAAGTACTCTCTTTTATCCAATGTGCCCCATGTGGAAACTTTTAACAGATAGGACTTTTGTAATCTATCAGACTGTATAAATAGAGTTCTCATTTTTAGAATAATATACATCTTTCACGCATCTTGAATCTTATAGCTCATCTTACTCCCTCTTTACTCATCATTTAAATATAATCTTGACTGTTTGAAATATCTCTTCGGAGCAAGTCTTTCTAGACTTTATCACTGAGTTTGATCTCACTCACTAACTTGGATTGACTGCAATCCTCGTTAAGTATCAACTTATGTGTATACTTGATATAATAATTGTTGTTATTTATATTTCCTTATATTTCCGCACATAATCTTCTAACTCTCTAACACTAACTTATTATTATTGTTGACCTTTAATGATCCTTTGAGTTAAACTTTATTTTGCATTATCACTTATTCTAACATTTGTTCAAGTGCGACTCAATTTCTTCTCTCAACACTACTCTTGTACATTTGAAATTGGTGAGTTGTGATGTTTTGGATAAAACAAAGACCAACTAAGGCCAATTGTGTGAAGTGTTTGTCTTGATAAGAATTTGCACTAACTCTTGAATATTTGCTTTGTCAAGGAATGGTTATTGACAAGAGAATATTATATGCCAAGAGGTCAGTGGGAGTCTTAAAGATCTTGGAAGTTTCAAGAACTAATCAAGGGTATTCGTTATCACTACCACACGACTTGAGGTTTGTAGCCTATCATGTTGACATATTCTTGTTTTTGTGCCCATTCCAGTTAAAGTTGACTATGCATGTGAGTTTTATGAGCTTTCAGTTGTTTGCATAACTACTTGGAAGCAATGGTAGGCCTTTGTCCTGCCATTTGGCAAGAAGCTAAGATTGAACGAGTTTAATCCATATGAGTTTGGATGTGTCACTAACCTCCTCATGTGGTTATGTTTTTAAGAACCTCAAATGGATAGGAACACATACACCATAAAATCTAAGTGTCATAATGTTTCTCTTCGATTCATGAAAATGATGGTGAGGAAACGCTTTCACTAAGTAGATTTTAAGGAGATAGCAATTGTGGTATTTGTGTTCTCAAATTCGATTATGATTATGACATCCCTCTTCATTGTTATTGTGAGAAATGAAAAAAGGTCTAAGCATTATGATTCCGGCATCCCTTTTGATAATTGTTTAGGCACACATGTAAGCTATCTACAGAAAGGTGTATGATTTTGATAAAGTCTTATCAAAGCATCTTGTATCAAAAATCTAAACTATGGTAAGAAAATCAATAAAGTATTGATTTCTAGAAGTCCAGTTGATTTCTGGATACATGTCAAAGCTAGTGGGAGCATAAGTGTTCTGCTAATAAGGAAATAATTATCATGTTAGTGGGAGCATGATTATTATTTTAAGTTTTGCAAGTTAGCAATGTTAATTATAGAAAACAAAAGTTTCAATTTGCAGAGTTGCAGGGGTTGAAAAGTTGTTTTGCTAAAATTAAGGGAGAGGAATTGATACTTCATTTCAATTCTACAAGCTTAGATTGAGATTTTAATCAAATTTAGTCAATTATATATATGAGTGTTATGTTGGAATGGTTCAACATAAGGAAATTCTATATATGGAAATATTAATTGCATATGCACACTGTATATGACTAAAATGATTAAGCAATTATCGAGGACAATCTGAGGTTTGCCAAAGATCGGCTGCTCATGGACAGTTGGAAGTATACATATTATGAAAAGAGACAAATCTTGTTCAGAAGTGATAATGAAAACGGGAATATGGAAATGTTTCCATAATTTGAAGTTATTTTATAAATCTATGTAAGATTAGAAAACTTAATGTAAGAAGGATGTTCAAAGGAATGTACTTTGGATGTGAGACTTCGTTTCCATGGAATTGATCTCCATTGGAATACTTTGTAATGTATGTTGCCAAGTCTTTGTGACTTTTTTTCATAGTCATTACAAGAGGATCATTGCATCTGAGTTTAGAATCTAAGAAATTTCAGTAAATGGCAAAGAATCTTGGATGCTTACATTTATCATAAGGATTTGGAATTGTGAAATGAGCATCATTGAAATGTTTTCAATTGATCTATTCAACAAAGAAAGGACCATAGGTAAACACAGTGTGCATGCTTGGAGCGTGAGACAACTATTGTTTTAGTTCAAGTATTAAGTTGATTATATAATGAATAATGAGTAATCAATATGGCTCAAAAGTTTGGGGCCCTATAGGATTAGTATTATTCATGTGTTTCACTTTGCATGTTTTGACTTCCTGAATAACTAGGTTATTCAAACCATCCATAGTCGATCATACTTTAGAAGTTGATATTGAGGCAAGACTATCATGAATGGGTCTGTAGTTTGTCTGGGACAAGGTGGTTGTAGTGTTCATGAATGCTCCTGGAATAAGATTCAAGTATTAGATTAAACCCATGCTCATTTGAATCACTTCATGGATTTTATCACGAGTGATCATGAGATGATAATATATTATATATATTCTTCGAACGCAGACGTGTGAGTTGTAGTTACGAGTTAGTTGCACATTGACATATGTAAGCGCACCAGTAACTTGGATGTTATAAAACATATCGTTGTGTGTAAGTTGATGAGTGATTACAAGCGAGCATTTGGGTCGAAGCTTATCTGTTCCTTTTACCCATGTTGATAAAAGCGATATATGTGCCCCCCCCCCTCGATGATTTAGTGATGACAACCCTAAGTGTTCGGTACTGATTTGATTTATTCAATTAGTCAGTCGTCATAAATCAGAAATCGGGAAACAACAGATAGACAGAGAGAACGATCATAATCCATGTCTCAGTCCATAAATATCTAGAATAGAGGAATATATGATCCCTTATCTAATGGTCACATCATTGAGTAGGTCAGAGTTCGACAGCGGATTTTAAGAGCTACGATTGCTTGTCGGGATTTTGCAGTCATATTTTCAATAATACTTTTAGACTTATTGAAGTGGGAGACTGTTGGATTAGATGTCTAAGCCCATAACTATTATTGGTATGTACTCGACCCGAGAGTAGCATGGTCCATTTGGGTTGCCTAACACCAGGACAATTTGTTCGGATGGACTCTTGAGAGAAGGTTATATATGATTTATTAATATATTATAAGTTCTAATATATTAATATGGAATCATATGTTTTAATTTGTATTGATCAAAAATTAATTTGGAATTAATTTAGTGATCAAAAGAGACTAATAAAATCTATGGGGACTATTTATGGTAATTAGTTATATTTATATGTGTTGGGCTTATGATCCATGTTGGACCAAGTTTATGTATGGACACATAAAGAGTTGGGCCACATGAACCATGGATCATAAAACCATGGGTATGGATTTGGGTTAAACCCATGACCCTTGGAATCCACCATATAAATATGTTGCTTTATGACAAAAAAAACATGTGCATCTTTTCTTAGAGAAATATGGACGATTTTGGGTGCATGGAATTCTCTCTGAAGAGCCACCTTTGTCCTAGGTGATTTGTGAGCCATTTGAGGCATTCATAATATTGGTGCTAAGCTCTTAAGGCCAAATATAACAAGGTTTCAAGCTACATTGTCACACCCCCGAACCAGACGGCGGAAACGTCCGGGGGCTGTCGTGACTCAATTGAATACCATAACATTGAATATATATGAAACAAAACAACATTCGTCACCATTCATCAACATAGTACAACCAGTAGTGTTTACATGTCATACATTGTTTAAGACATTACATTTCCAAAAATTAATGTTGTTTGGTTCATTCAAAAATAAACTGCAACCGTCACTGAGTATGATTTCCCTTGATTCACTGGTTCCCTGAGAATACAAGTATTTTGAAAAACGTCAACATATGAAATGTTGGTGAGTTCATAAGTAGTGTTTGAAATCGAATGTTTATATTTCTTGAAAAACCACCAGAAAATCCGATATTTTCTGAAAAGAAAAGCTTTCGAAAACGTTTGTGAAGATCCATAGGTATGCCTGTTTGTTTCTATACTAAAAAAAAATGTTCTTTTAAGATGTATGCGTTTCAAATCTGTATGTGATAAAAACCCTAGGGAAACCCGATGTTCCCCTAGCTCTTTTGGAATCCATTAAGTTGCGTTGAAAACATTATAAAAATAGCAGTATCGGTCCCAAGCGACGTTGGAAGGTTCTCGAGCATTGATTATTTACTACAAACCCGCATTACACAAACGCCCAGTTTATAGTTATACTAACGAACCCGAAGGCGTCGTCCGTACTAATCACGTTATCCAATCGCCCGGACTATGTGTAGTCCCACATCCGAAGAGAAAGAGGTCACGAAGACCCCGGTAACTCCATTAACCGGCTGGGGAAAATATGCGTGCGAGGGGTCCCCGACCCGCCTCGTAAAATGTGTAGACTTTTCTAGCAATACCATGGACCCTTGGGGACCAGTGGTACAAGCCATTGAAAGTCACCCTACGTTGTGTCAAGTCGGTGAAACTCAACACTTCGTAGAAAAAAAATGTCTTCGGGCCTTAAGATCAGGTCATTGGGCTAGCTAGGCCCAACAAACAAGATTTTACACTTTTGGGGCCCGAAGATGGTGCGTAGACGTCTGTGCACACTCGTATGTATATGTATTACCAATCATTATTTGTATGTATCAAGGAGTTAGTAGTTGTAGATTTCCATTGGCTCGAGACCGAGCCAATTCGTTTAACAACGACTTTTGGTATTGTAATGAGTTGTATTTCGTTGATAGTCGAGGTGTCATTATTTGATCAAATTGTACACATTGAATCAGCCTTGGAATATTTCTGTTTTCAGCCTCTCATTAATTGTAAAATTTGCATTTTCAACCCTTTTATTTAAATATTTCCCGGTTTGGTCCTTAAACTATTTTTCTTGACATTTTAACACCAAAAATTATTGAAATTAATATTTTCCAGCATATTTTTCAAAGAAAACAGTTTAAGTCCCTGAAAATGCAGTTTTTCTCGGTTTTAGCCCATCTTTTCGCAATTTTGACAATTTTGGCCCAAAATGGAAAATTTTTGCAACTTTGGTCCTTTTTAAATTTAAAAAGCATTTTAAACCTTTGAAAAGGATTTGGAACACTTATAGTCCACTGTTTTACAGAAAGTTACAGTTTTGGCCCTCCAAAACAGAAAAATTCGCATAATGGGCCTTATTGGGCCGAAATTTTCATTTTTAGCCCAATAAGCTTGAAATTTATGTTTTTAGTCCCCCAAATGAGTATATTTCCAGAAATTTATTTATAGAAACTGTTTTGGCACACTTCATCCATCAGAATCTGTGAAATGTCAATTTGGGCCCTTATTTTTGCATTTTTCACATTTTAGGCCCAAAATTTGTGTTTTTAACCCAAAGAAAATTATCACTAACCCACTTAGCCATTTTTCTTGAAGCTCTTTGGGTTTAGAAATATATTTGAAGCTAAAATCATTTAACACAAGATATATCTCGGTTTTGATGAGTTTTAAGGCTAGATCCAACATAAAAACACATAAAAGCATACATATAAGCATGGAAATCATACAAGGCATACAAATACATATAGATCTACACTTTCACTTGTATTCCCCCCCACAAAAACTCATAAAAACAGAAAATAGGGGTATGAATCTCACCTTGGGTGGGTAGTTTCGGTTCTTGAAGAAAAATTGGAAGAAATGAAGTGATTTTTGGCCCTTGCACTCCTTGATGAACTTTTCGAGATTATGGGGTTTCTAGAGTGCAAGATCACGGTTTTTACATGGATTAGGAAGAGATTTTTGATAATTAAGGAATACAAGTCATAGATCCAAGTAAAACCTTACCTTAGATGATGATTTTAGAGGAAGAACTTCCTTGGATGCTTCCTATTTTCCGAGATCTTGGATGGAGAAGAGGAAGAAGTCTTGAGTGAATTTTAGAGAGAGTTTGTGAGTGTTTTGTGTGTGTGTGTGTAAGCTCTCGGCCAAACAAGAAGAAAGAGAAGAGAAGAGGTTGAGTTGACATTCCTTGATACATGTTGGTCCATGCATGGAGATATGTGGGATATTAGTGAGGTGGCAAGTGTTAAGTCAACTCCTTTCTCATGGGCTTGATTTGGGCCGAAAATGTTGGAGGAAAGAAAGGGTTTTTGGGCTTTTTGCTCCTAAGCCCAATATTAGTGTTAATTAGGGTGTGTTTTAAGCTTAAGAGAATGTAGTAGGATTTTTATGTTTTTCTTGAACTAGTTTTAGGTTTCTCATGTACCAAAGCTCTTAATCCATTTCATTCTAGGCCCAACATGACCTAAAATGTTAAAATAAATAAGTGTGGGTCCAATTAGAGTCCAATTAGGGTCCTAAGCCCATGATAGTCTAATTGGAAGCTTATTGGTTCATTTGGATCCAATAAGGAAGTCTTAGTCCAAAATGGACTTAACCAAAACTTCTAGGGTCTCCAATTGTTTGATGACTACCTATAGTACTTGTATCTTGTATTTGATTAAAGTTTTTGATTCACATTAACTTGAATGTATAGATTACATAGATTAAGATTCACAGTTGTGACATCATCCCCCCGTTAAAGGGAATTTCGTCCCGAAATTCTGTTCGAAGGCTAGATTTGAGAATGCTAGAATAGGTGAGGGTACTTCTGCTTCATTTGATCTTCGCGTTCCCACGTGAATTCTGGCCCACGCTTTGCGTTCCACCGTACCTTCACGATCGGGATGCGACTCTGCTTAGTACGCTTCACCTCTCTGTCCATGATTTCGATTGGCTCTTCGACGAACAGGAGATTCTCATTGATTTCGATTTCGTCAAGAGGAATGACAAGGGTTTCATCTGATAGGCACTTTTTCAGATTAGAGACGTGAAACACAGGGTGTACACCGTTTAGCTCCGCGGGTAGTTGTAGTCTGTAGGCTACCGGACCTATTCGGGCGACGATTTCGAAAGGTCCAATGTACCGTGGGTTTAGCTTTCCTCGTTTTCCGAAACGTATAACTCCTTTCCAGGGTGAGACCTTCAACAATACTCGATCACCGACCTGGAACTCTAAGGGCTTTCGCCGTTTATTAGCGTAGCTCTTTTGCCGGTCACGCGATGCCTGTAATCGAGCTTTGATCTGGACAATCTTTTCTGTGGTCTCGCAAATGATTTCCGGTCCTGTCATTGCCCTATCCGACGTATGTGTTCTTGCTAGCTGGGTGTCACCTACATCAGCCCAACATAACGGTGATCTACATTTACGCCCGTACAGTGCTTCGAAAGGGGCCACCTTAATGCTCGAATGATAACTATTGTTATATGAAAACTCGATCAACGGTAGGTGGGTATCCCAAGACTTTCCGAAGTCTATCACACATGCACGAAGCATGTCTTCAAGCGTCTGAATGGTTCGTTCGCTTTGACCGTCCGTTTGTGGGTGATACGCGGTGCTCATATCAAGATGAGTTCCCATTGCCTTGTGGAGCGACTGCCAAAAGCGTGACGTGCATCTACTGTCCCTATCCGAAATGATGGATTTTGGCACTCCATGAAGTCTTACAATCTCTCGTAGGTACAAACGCGTCAGCCTCTCCATCTTGTAGGACTCTTTGATGGGCAGGAAATGGGCAGATTTCGTCAGTCGGTCGATTATCACCCATATGGTGTCCAATCCGTCCGACGTCTTGGGCAGCTTGGTCACGAAGTCCATAGAAATCCCCTCCCATTTCCACTCAGGGATTGCCGGTTGTTGTAACAATCCGGAAGGTTTCTGGTATTCCACTTTTACTTTGGCACACGTAAGGCACTTACTAACATAAGTTGCGATTTCCGCCTTCATGTTAGGCCACCAATAGTGCTGCTTAATGTCCAAATACATCTTGTCCGAACCAGGATGAATGGAGTATCGTGTCTTGTGGGCTTCCTTCATAACGATCTCCCTGAATCCTCCGATTTTTGGAATCCAAATACGGTTCATGAAGTAGTATACCCCATTCTCTTTGACTTCCAGGTTCTTCTCCATTCCGCGTAATGCCTCGCTAGTTCTGTTTTCCGTTTTCATAGCCTCTGCCTGGGCTGATGCAATTTGAGTGGTCAAATGAGCCTGAATGGTTATCGAGTGCGTTTTCGTATGACGATTTGTGTATTCCTTCCGACTTAATGCGTCAGCTACCACGTTGGCCTTGCCTGGATGGTACTTGATCTCGCATTCGTAGTCGTTTAACAATTCCACCCATCTTCGTTGTCTCATGTTCAGCTCCTTCTGATTCAAGATGTGCTGGAGGCTCTTGTGGTCCGTAAAGATGGTGCACTTTGTACCGTACAGGTAGTGCCTCCAAATTTTTAGAGCGAAGACCACAGCTCCCAGTTCTAGGTCATGGGTTGTGTAATTTACTTCGTGCGCCTTTAGTTGACGGGACGCATATGCTATTACTCTTCCACGTTGCATGAGAACGCAACCTAAGCCCTGATTTGACGCGTCACAGTAAACTACAAAATCTTCCGTTCCTTCAGGTAGAGATAGTACAGGAGCGCTGCAAAGAGCTTGCTTCAAGGTTCGAAACACAATCTCTTGTCGGTCTGTCCACTTGAATGGCACACTCTTTTGCGTAAGCAAGGTAAGTGGCTTGGCGATTTTTGAGAAGTTTTGGATGAATCTCCTATAGTACCCTGCTAGGCCTAAGAATTGACGAATTTCTGTGGGCGTAGTCGGAGTTGCCCATCCTTCCACAGCTTTGACCTTAGAGGGATCCACATGAATTCCATCTTGGCTAACTACGTGGCCTAAGAAATTCACACTCCGAAGCCAGAACTCGCACTTGGAGAGTTTGGCGTAAAGCTTTTCCGATCGCAGCGTTTCTAGGACTTGTCGGAGATGTTGGCCATGCTCCTCTTTGCTTCGAGAATAGACGAGGATGTCATCGATAAACACAATGACGAAGTTGTCCAAGAACGGTCGACAGATTCGGTTCATTAGGTCCATAAATGCAGCGGGTGCATTTGTTAGACCGAAGGGCATTACGACGAATTCATAATGTCCATAGCGGGTTCGGAAAGCGGTTTTAGCAATATCTTCTTCTCGGACCTTGAGTTGATGGTATCCGGACCGTAGATCTATTTTAGAAAAATAGCTAGCTCCTTGGAGCTGGTCGAATAGATCATCGATTCGCGGGAGTGGGTAGCGGTTTTTAACAGTGAGTTTATTCAACTCTCTGTAATCGATGCACATTCTGAAAGATCCGTCCTTCTTTTTGACAAAGAGCACCGGAGCTCCCCATGGCGAGTAGCTAGGTCGGATAAATCCCTTGTCCAGAAGCTCACTGAGTTGGCTGGACAATTCCTGCATTTCAGCAGGAGCCAGTCGATATGGTGATTTAGCGAGGGGAGTTGCTCCTGGAACGAGGTCGATTCGGAATTCAACCTGTCTCTCTGGGGGTACTCCTGGAAGATCTTCGGGAAACACGTCCGGATATTCACACGCTACCGGAATGTCTTGGATGTTAGTTTCTTCTTTTGTCTTGTCCACTATGTGGGCCAAGAACGCTAAGTTGTTCTTTCGCAGATGTTTTTGTGCTTTGATGCACGAGATAAGGCGGAGATTCGTACTGGATTTGTCTCCGTAAATTACTAGGGTTTCGTGATTTGGGAGACGAAGGCGAACGGCCTTCTCGTGGCACATAATCTCAGCATGGTGGGGGCTTAACCAATCCATGCCGATAATCACATCGAAACTCCTAATTGATACTGGCATTAGGTCTATTCGAAAGACGTGCTGGTTAAGGGTTAGGGTACATCCGATGTAGATCTCCCTAGTGGATTCGGTTTTCCCATTGGCCATTTCCACCGTATAGGTTTCATTTAGCTTCTGGGGTTGTTGTTTTAGTAAATGTTTAAACTTCTCGCTTACGAAACTTCGCTCCGCTCCGGTATCAAATAAGATGCATGCATAAGTGTGGTTTAGGAGGAACGTACCGGTCACAACTACGGGGTCCTGAACTGCATCACTCTGACCCATGGTCAGCATTCTACCTGCTCCTCTGTTTCCTGAGTTGTTGTTGTTGTTAGGGCAGTCTCGACGGAAATGTCCCGTCCTTCCACACCCGAAACAGGTGTGGCTAGGCCCTGTGTTGTTGCCGCCGGCATTGGTGTTGTTGGTATTGTGGTGGTTGTTGTTGTTATTCTGGTTGTTTCCCTGACTCTGGTTCTGAGAAGGATAAGTCCTGCAGAACTTTGCAGTGTGTCCCCTTCGGTTGCAACTGGTGCAATGGAACTCCTTACATTCTCCATGATGATGGAAACTGCACTTATTGCACTTGGGAGCGCCACCAGAATAGGGCCTTGAAGCATTTGAAGCAGCTGAGGCTGGAGCATGTGAGGTGACTGGAACCGGCGCAGTAACAGCGTTAACTGCCACTGTTTGTTGCCTTTTCGAGGTCTTGGGGCCCTGGCGCCCCTTTCTTTTCTGGTTCCATCCCTTCTTACCATCCCCTTCCTTCTTCTTCTCGGTCTCCACTGGTTTTTCGCCCTTTTTGTGGTTATGATCATACAGCCTCTTGGCCAATCTCTTCGCACTGTCAAAAGTTTCAGGGTTCGCAGCTATCACATTCCCTTGAATGGGGGATGTCAATCCCCAAATGAATCGTTCAATCTTCTTCCCCTCTGATGTGATCATACCCGGGCACAACAGAGATAGTTCGCTGAATCTCGATATGTAAGCATCGATGTTCCCATTCTGCACCGTGAGATTCCATAGTTCCTGCTCCATCTTCTGTATTTCGCCTCGGGGGCAGTACTCAGCCGACAACATCTCTTTCATCTCTGCCCAGGGAATAGAGTTGGCGACAGGGAGTGTCATAGCTTCCACATGCCCATTCCACCAAGTGAGTGCTTGGTCCACAAAAGTGCAGGCCGCGAACTTCACTTTCATCTGCTCGGGGCACTCGCATATCTCGAATACCGACTCTACCTTCTCGATCCATCGCTTTAGGGCGATCACTCCTCCGGTACCGTTGAAAGTTCGGGGTTTAGCGTTCGCAAAATCCTTGTAGGTGCACGTTTTAGTGAGTCCTTGGTTCGTCCCGTTGTTCAAACTTCCGGATCCTTGCCCGTTACCTCCTCCGTTGTTCCCTCGGTGAAGTTGTGCCATAGCCGCTGTGACTGCAGCAGACACGGCTGCCTGGAAAGCAGTGGAGTCAACTTCCGGCGGGGTTGGTTCGGGATTTCCGCGAGTAGCTGGGCGAGGCATCTTTCTGTCATGAAACGGAAAGAGGTTGAGTGTACGTGGTTTCGGTGAGGTTATGATCCTACTAACTAGGTGTAGGGTACGAACCTAAGCATTACTATCATCAAGCATACAATAACATCTCAACACATAATAAGTTAACAACTGAGAATATCATAGCAAAACACACAAAAGTTTATTAATATTATCCGTGTTTAGTACAAGAAAATTTGCTCGTAGGAGCATACATAAGTAACACTAATCCGACAGCATAACGGCTCCATGAGTAGTGTAGTCACTTAAACATAGAGCCGGAGTACATAACATAGTTACTAATATCCTACTACGATAGGTCTATCCCTAACCGCGATGAGCTGCGTCAGGAGGTGGTGCCGAAGATGTGGATGCTCCCTGAAGACGAGCCACTAGGCGTTCTGCATCCTGAAGTCGAGATTCCCACCTTACCTGCCTCATGTGAAACTCTCGGAGGACGTCATGTGTCTCCTGCTCCGCACGCTCGACTCTAGTCCACAACCGGCGTACTTGATCAGCAGTGTCCTGAGCAAGGTCGCCGGTCCCCGAACCAGACGGCGGAAACGTCCGGGGGCTGTCGTGACTCAATTGAATACCATAACATTGAATATATATGAAACAAAACAACATTCGTCACCATTCATCAACATAGTACAACCAGTAGTGTTTACATGTCATACATTGTTTAAGACATTACATTTCCAAAAATTAATGTTGTTTGGTTCATTCAAAAATAAACTGCAACCGTCACTGAGTATGATTTCCCTTGATTCACTGGTTCCCTGAGAATACAAGTATTTTGAAAAACGTCAACATATGAAATGTTGGTGAGTTCATAAGTAGTGTTTGAAATCGAATGTTTATATTTCTTGAAAAACCACCAGAAAATCCGATATTTTCTGAAAAGAAAAGCTTTCGAAAACGTTTGTGAAGATCCATAGGTATGCCTGTTTGTTTCTATACTAAAAAAAAAATGTTCTTTTAAGATGTATGCGTTTCAAATCTGTATGTGATAAAAACCCTAGGGAAACCCGATGTTCCCCTAGCTCTTTTGGAATCCATTAAGTTGCGTTGAAAACATTATAAAAATAGCAGTATCGGTCCCAAGCGACGTTGGAAGGTTCTCGAGCATTGATTATTTACTACAAACCCGCATTACACAAACGCCCAGTTTATAGTTATACTAACGAACCCGAAGGCGTCGTCCGTACTAATCACGTTATCCAATCGCCCGGACTATGTGTAGTCCCACATCCGAAGAGAAAGAGGTCACGAAGACCCCGGTAACTCCATTAACCGGCTGGGGAAAATATGCGTGCGAGGGGTCCCCGACCCGCCTCGTAAAATGTGTAGACTTTTCTAGCAATACCATGGACCCTTGGGGACCAGTGGTACAAGCCATTGAAAGTCACCCTACGTTGTGTCAAGTCGGTGAAACTCAACACTTCGTAGAAAAAAAATGTCTTCGGGCCTTAAGATCAGGTCATTGGGCTAGCTAGGCCCAACAAACAAGATTTTACACTTTTGGGGCCCGAAGATGGTGCGTAGACGTCTGTGCACACTCGTATGTATATGTATTACCAATCATTATTTGTATGTATCAAGGAGTTAGTAGTTGTAGATTTCCATTGGCTCGAGACCGAGCCAATTCGTTTAACAACGACTTTTGGTATTGTAATGAGTTGTATTTCGTTGATAGTCGAGGTGTCATTATTTGATCAAATTGTACACATTGAATCAGCCTTGGAATATTTCTGTTTTCAGCCTCTCATTAATTGTAAAATTTGCATTTTCAACCCTTTTATTTAAATATTTCCCGGTTTGGTCCTTAAACTATTTTTCTTGACATTTTAACACCAAAAATTATTGAAATTAATATTTTCCAGCATATTTTTCAAAGAAAACAGTTTAAGTCCCTGAAAATGCAGTTTTTCTCGGTTTTAGCCCATCTTTTCGCAATTTTGACAATTTTGGCCCAAAATGGAAAATTTTTGCAACTTTGGTCCTTTTTAAATTTAAAAAGCATTTTAAACCTTTGAAAAGGATTTGGAACACTTATAGTCCACTGTTTTACAGAAAGTTACAGTTTTGGCCCTCCAAAACAGAAAAATTCGCATAATGGGCCTTATTGGGCCGAAATTTTCATTTTTAGCCCAATAAGCTTGAAATTTATGTTTTTAGTCCCCCAAATGAGTATATTTCCAGAAATTTATTTATAGAAACTGTTTTGGCACACTTCATCCATCAGAATCTGTGAAATGTCAATTTGGGCCCTTATTTTTGCATTTTTCACATTTTAGGCCCAAAATTTGTGTTTTTAACCCAAAGAAAATTATCACTAACCCACTTAGCCATTTTTCTTGAAGCTCTTTGGGTTTAGAAATATATTTGAAGCTAAAAGCATTTAACACAAGATATATCTCGGTTTTGATGAGTTTTAAGGCTAGATCCAACATAAAAACACATAAAAGCATACATATAAGCATGGAAATCATACAAGGCATACAAATACATATAGATCTACACTTTCACTTGTATTCCCCCCCACAAAAACTCATAAAAACAGAAAATAGGGGTATGAATCTCACCTTGGGTGGGTAGTTTCGGTTCTTGAAGAAAAATTGGAAGAAATGAAGTGATTTTTGGCCCTTGCACTCCTTGATGAACTTTTCGAGATTATGGGGTTTCTAGAGTGCAAGATCACGGTTTTTACATGGATTAGGAAGAGATTTTTGATAATTAAGGAATACAAGTCATAGATCCAAGTAAAACCTTACCTTAGATGATGATTTTTGAGGAAGAACTTCCTTGGATGCTTCCTATTTTCCGAGATCTTGGATGGAGAAGAGGAAGAAGTCTTGAGTGAATTTTAGAGAGAGTTTGTGAGTGTTTTGTGTGTGTGTGTGTAAGCTCTCGGCCAAACAAGAAGAAAGAGAAGAGAAGAGGTTGAGTTGACATTCCTTGATACATGTTGGTCCATGCATGGAGATATGTGGGATATTAGTGAGGTGGCAAGTGTTAAGTCAACTCCTTTCTCATGGGCTTGATTTGGGCCGAAAATGTTGGAGGAAAGAAAGGGTTTTTGGGCTTTTTGCTCCTAAGCCCAATATTAGTGTTAATTAGGGTGTGTTTTAAGCTTAAGAGAATGTAGTAGGATTTTTATGTTTTTCTTGAACTAGTTTTAGGTTTCTCATGTACCAAAGCTCTTAATCCATTTCATTCTAGGCCCAACATGACCTAAAATGTTAAAATAAATAAGTGTGGGTCCAATTAGAGTCCAATTAGGGTCCTAAGCCCATGATAGTCTAATTGGAAGCTTATTGGTTCATTTGGATCCAATAAGGAAGTCTTAGTCCAAAATGGACTTAACCAAAACTTCTAGGGTCTCCAATTGTTTGATGACTACCTATAGTACTTGTATCTTGTATTTGATTAAAGTTTTTGATTCACATTAACTTGAATGTATAGATTACATAGATTAAGATTCACAGTTGTGACATACATAAAAGGTATGTCATCCTAAATAGTATTTCATGTTGTTTATGTCAATTGCATGCTAGTTATAGGCTAAATGGTTTAGAAATACCATTACATGTATAATTAGAGAAAACATAGATCCGTGACATTTAGGGTTGTATATGCACCATAAGATGTTATATTATACAAAACCCAACAGGTTCTGAGGTCTCCATCTGAGATTCGGAGCTTCCTGGGACTGGCAGGTTATTATCGGAGATTCATTCAGGACTTCTCCAAGATAGCTGTGCCTTTAACCCGGTTGACAAGGAAAGCCGTGGTCTTTCGCTGGGGGCCTGAGCAGTAGGGCGCATTTGTGACATTGAGACAAATATTGTGCGAAGCGCCATTCTTAGCCCTATCAGAGGGTGTGGATGATTTTGTAGTGTTTTGTGATGCGTCCATCTCGAGTTTGGGTGTGGTATTGACGCAGAGGGGGCATGTTATTGCCTACGCTTCGAGGCAGATGAAGCATCATGAGGCGAGATATCCGACACATGACATGGAGTTAGGGCAGTTGTTTTCACTCTCAAGATTTGGCGTCATTACCTCGATGGGGTCCGCGGTACTATTTACACATACCATAAGACTTTGAGGTACCCCATGGATCAGCCCGATTTGAATATGAGGCAGCGTCGATGGTTAGATGTGGTGAAGGATTACGATTATGAGATCATCTACCATCCAGGGAAGGCCAATGTCGTGGCCAATGCGCTTAGCCACAAGGCAGAGCGGATCAAAGATATTTCCATGAGGATGATCATGGTGACTCCGTTGTTGGAGCTGATTCGAGAGGCACAACAGGAGGCCATGAAGGAGGAACATCGTAAGAGTGAGTGTATTGTGGGTTAGGTTCGTTCCTTCAATTATGACAGTCGTGGATTGTTAACTCTACACCGTAGGTGTCCTATATCATTTAGGCGTATACCGGGTATTGATGGAGGAGGCGCACAAATCCAGGTTTTCTATCCATCTCGAGACGACGAAGATGTACATGGATCTTTGTCTTGATTATTGGTGGCCCTGCATGAAAGCGGATGTAGCTTGGTTTGTTGAGAGATGCTTGACCTGAAGGAAGGTCAAGGCCGAGCATCATAGGCCTCACAGCAAGACCCAGTCGTTGGATATTCCCCTGTGGAAATGGGAAGATATCACTATGGATTTCATCACAAAGTGTCACAACTAGGAATTTTGATGCCATGTAACTACAACAATTATGTCAACTATGAACCAACAATGTGAAAGCATGTATGATGCTTATTCAATAACAACAAAACTTCATCAAATAATTCATTCAAGCACTACAAGTAGTCCACAAAGAATTAGAAACACTTGAAATCCCAGTTTAAGTCCATTTTGGACTAGGATTTCCTTATTGGGCCTAATAGACCAATAATTTTCCAATTTAACTACCTTGACCCTAGAACTCTCAAATGGGCCCTAATTGGACCCATATACATGAAAATTAATATTTTGGGCCTTATAAGCCTAAAATGAACTAGGTTATCTTTAATTGGCCTTATGGGGTCACAACCAATTTAATTTAGCCCTAATAGGTCATAAAAATCATTCTTTGATTTATGTTGGACCAAAAATCATCTAATTAAGTCATGATATGGGCTTAAGCATACATGGCCCAATTATTTTTTCTTCCCCTCTCCATTCTCGGCCCAAACCACAAAAGAAAGGAAGGAGTTGACTTTAGGATAGCCACCTCACCATTATCTCTTGGATTTCCATGCATTCATATCATATTTCCATGCAACTATCCCATCAAAGATCTCTATCTTCCCTTCTCTTCTTCTCTCGGACAAACACAACACAAACACACACACATTTCACTCAAAATTCTCTCAAGGAAACTGCCTCCACTCTTCATAAAGTTCTCGAAATTTAGGAGGTTTGCAAGAAGATATTTCCAAAAATTCATCATCTAAGGTATGTTCGTGCTTGGATCTATGATCTCGATTCTTTGTTGTATCAAAAACCTCTTCATAATCTATACAAAATCATGATCACTCTCTTAGAAATCATCTAAGTTCAAGAATTACCAAGAGGACTTGCTAGGATCGAAATTTCTTCATCTCTTCCTTCAAACCACTGTTTAAACAAATTATTTCATTAAGTTAAATACAAACCACGACTTATGAAAAATTCAATGACAAATACACGTTTAACTCCAAATATCGTTATAAACAAATCGATCGATCTCGAATTGATACAAACACAACAACCGTTAAATCGAACCCTCTAATAGACATGCGATACCTAACACAAGTTAACATTCGACACTTGGGCTTGAAATTATCAAATCATGCTTGTTGGATCTTGCAAGTCCATTAACATGATCTTTGGGCCCAAGGGATAATGCTTATATGTTACTGGGCCTTCTATGACCCAATTCCATGTAAATGCACCTTAAATGGCTTCTGAAGTGCTATTAGGTCGTAGTGATCCAGTAGGATTGTCATACGGTCAAAGTAATCAAATGCGAGATGGGCCAACGTGTCTTTTGCATCCCCGATAGCCTAAAATAACTCACGGAAGTAGCAGGATTTCGTACTCCTCTTCTCCTCGTTCGTTAGGCTTATGAGTAATCAAAGTAAATAGATTCAGGTTGTTAATCATTAGTAATAAAGGTCATTTGGATTAAGTGTGTGAAAACGAGCGACGCCTTCAAGGATCGTTCGTAGATTGTAGTTATAACTAGTCATTGTCATGCACGGTTATAACTACTCACAAACCGTAATTAATCCAACACCACCCGAGTAATCAAGGAAGAGTAATCAAAATCATTCATTGTGGCGGTATAAAAATTTGAGAAATCACTGTATTTTATGTATTTGGAAAACATCAGTTTTCCAAGGAAGTTCAACATTTTCACTTGTACGATTAAAACTAAAGTTCTTCGATTATACATGTTTTGAAATCATCATGCATATGGTACGAATCTTCACACTTTTTTTACAATGGTCTTTTTAGAAAATATCGGATTTTCTGGGTTTTACACACTACACAAACCATTTTATCACAACATTGCTTATGAACTCACCAACATTTCATACGTTAACGTTTTTCCAAAAGAAAATGTATTCTCAGGTAACAGGTAAGCAGAAGGGTAATATCAAGTAATGTTAGGATGTTATGTTGTTGAAAACTCTCAAACTACTTATGTTATGAATGTGTAATATCTTAAAACAATGTACTTGATGTGAACACTTCTAGTTGTAATATATTGATTAATTGTTATGGTTATGTTACGATTCATGTATATTCATTGTGATGATATTCAATTTAAGTCATGCGAGCCCTCGAACGTCTCCGCCGTCTGGTTCGGGGGTGTGACACAAAGCTTCCCAGGACCGTGCGGGGAGTGGATTCGATTTGGGTCATCGTGGATCGGTTTACCAAGAGCGCTTATTTTATTCCGATTTAGGAGAGCATTTCGGCTGTAAAGTTGGCCAACATCTATATTAGAGAGGTAGTGGCTCGGCACGGGGTGCTAGTTTCGGTGATTTTCATCAGAGATGTGCGGTTCACTACCAGATTAAAGAAGTAGTTTCACGGCGATCTGGGTACTCATCTGCACTTTATCATCGCTTTACACTCGCAGACGGATGACTAGAGTGAGCGAACCATCCAGACTCTGGAGGATATTTTGCGGGCGTGGGTTTTAGACTTCGGAGGTAGTTGGGATACTTTTTGGATTAGTGTCTAAGCCCGTAACTATATTTGGTAAATACTTGACGCGGTTGTGCATGGTCCTCTTGGGTTGCCTTCACCAAAGCAACATGATAGGATGATTTATGAATACAGAGGTTCTTATGATTTATTAATATGTTCTATGAATAATATATTAAAAGAGAAATCATATAGTCTAATTAATATTAGACAATTAATTAAGAATTAATTTTGTGGCTAAAAGTGATTAATTAATAAAGGGGACTGAAATGGTCAATTGTGTGATAGTTGATATGGGCTGAGAATCCTTATGGAATTTAGGGGTGGACGAAATTAGAGTGGGAGCCCATCTAAATTTCGTCCAAGGCCTTTAATCTGGAAGGTTCTTTGGATTGCTTAAGGCCTAAGCTATCCAATTAGGGTTTTGGCTGAAACCCTAGCAGCACAAGTATAAATAGACCCCTTAGGCTTCTGAAATCGTTTTAGGCTTTCTGTCTGATGAACTCAACGAGTTCCATTGAGAACTCGATGAGTTGGGTGAACTTGACGAGTTCCAATGTGAACTCGACGAGTTTAGCTGTCAAACAGAGAGATTTTTGGGATTTCTTTACTGTTTTGGTTAAGGATAATTACCTAAATCGTTTTTGACTAATCAAATCCGAATTTTATTACTGTTTTATTATTATCCTTGCCAAATCAAAAGATAATTGCTTATTGTTTGAATAATAAATTCCTTATATGATAATATCTGTTTACATAAATATATATATATATATATATATATATATATATATATATATATATATATATATATATATATATATATATAACTTAAATGCTAGTCTTACCGTTAGTAGGCCTCATTCACGAAGCCAATCTATAAGGGGGTATAATGTTATGGCCTACAAAATGGCCTTTTAATGGGTGTCCATTTCACCCACTTTTTCCTTAATTTATGGAGGGTTGTTAACCGGATCTGTAGGATAGGGCAAGCCTTTCCTCATTAAAAGTATAATGAATCTATATAAAGTAACTAAATGTTTTTATTAAATTCCCAATCTCCGTTACTTTAGGCAAAAGTGAATTGATGCAATTCCATGAAATTACACTTTATACCCCTGCTAAGACACTTGTGGAGTGTGTGTGGTTAACCGGCACACTAACTGGGTTCTAAGAAAAGGTGGAAAAGGGTGAATCATTGTTTCGTCATAGTTCGATGGAGCGTGTGCTGTTAACCGACGCATCGAATAGGTGACTGTAACGATGAGGGCACCACGTATATTTGCATGGTAATTCACACCCGTTTTGTGATCCTCGGCATCCCAGTCACAAACTAGTGGGGCATATCGACATTTAAACATGCCATTGAAACGTTTAATGAATCTCAAAAGATATATGAGTTTTCAATACATTTAAAACTTAATCTCTTTTGAGATTTTCGTGGTGGAGAATTAGTGAATCGTCATTCACTTACCTTAAAATTACTTAATTGTTAGATTATGACATCCCTCTTCAAATTTGTAAATAATGTTGTTTGATCTTTGCCCTAATTTCTCATTTTGGTGTTGGGGATTCATATATAATCAGACTTTGTTCTTTTTCTTTTTCAGATGTCGAATGTCACCTACAATGCTTCCGGATCGAATTCCTCCGGTTCATTCTCACTCATGAACTTGTGTGGGAGAGTGATCTTTGACGGGTCGAATTTCAATGATTGGATCCGCAACATCCGGATGGTCACTCGTTACAAGGATTAAGAGTATGTCCTCGATGAGAAGATGAAGGAAATCAACCTCAACACTGCCACTGCTGAAGAGATCGCCGCCTTTGAGGCCCATGAGCGTGATGCTATGAAAGTCCATTGCATCATGCTGGCGACCATGACTACAGAATTCCAAAATTCCTATGAGGACATGTATCCCTATGTAATGCATCAAGACTTGTTGGACCGGTACCCCCAGAGCGCTAGGCAAGAAAGGTATGAGATCCTCACTTCAATGATCACTGTCAAAATGGGTAATGGAGAGTCCCTTACCGCTCATCTCCAAAAAGATGTAGAGATATGTTAATCGCCTGCTAAAGTTGAATGTTAACTTTAATGAAACGCTGGAAATTGACATCATCCTTCCCTCCTTGCCTCCCTGCTACAACCAGTTTCACATGACCTACCACATGAATAAGGAAGAGGTCACTTTGATCAAGCTTCAAGGCTTGCTAAGGACTACTGAGATCAATCTCAAAGATAAATCTATTGCATCAACTCCAACTCCCGTTGCTGCCCCTGTCTTTGCAATAGGTCAAAGGAAGGGTAAGAAGAGGAAGGCTCCCTGAAAGAGCCACCACAAGGGAAAGTCCCAAGATTGTAACTCTTCTAGTGGAACCAACGTTGGTTCTGCTAAACCCAACTCAAACCCCAAGGAGGCAGATTGCCACCACTGCCACATGATAGGGCATTGGAAAAAAAAAGCTGCCCAGAATATCTGCAAGCTATTAAGGATTGGAAGATCAAGCCATCCTACGCAGGTATTTACACTATTAAATATAAAGATTCATCACATGCTATTTTTTGGGTACTTGATACAGGATATGGCTTTCACATTTTTTCTGATTTGCAGGGCCTATGAAGAGAATGGGATGTGGAGCATGGGAAGATAAATTTAATCATGGGGAACAAAAGATCTTCGGCTGTCACCAAGATCGGATTTTACTCTTTAATGCTCAGTAGTGGATTAGGATTAGATTTAAACAATTGTTGCTATTCGCCAGATATGGCAAGAAACATCATTGCATTTCATGGTTTATATAGATAAGGTTTTAGATATTCATTTGATAACGAAAAGGGTACTATTAATGCTTATCTTAATGGTGTTTTTTATTTTGAAGCATTACCTTGTAATAGAATATAATAAAATGAGATGGTTGTAGATAACTTAGAAAATGATGTGTTGTGTATTAATTCATCTGTCACACCCCAAAACTGGGACGGCGAAAATGTTCGGGGGCGGAGGACGTCATGTACAGTATCACAACAAAGCATAATAGTAAACAAGCAACAACATCATCCATTGCAATAATAATATAATTTAATACAAGTGTGTTCTATGAAGTTTATAAGACACCAAAAATGTAAATCAAAATAAAAGATGAGTGTTGAACGAGCTCCATCTTATCCAAACCTGGCATCGGTACCTGTCTACTGATGACCTGAGAATACAAGTTATTTTGAAAGAGTTTATCAACTTTAAAGCTGGTGAGTTCATAAGCATTTTAGTGTCATTGTTTGTATGAAAATGTTTGTAAGTGTTTGATGTATAAGTTTGTAAATGTTTGTAGTAAATGTTTGTAGCTCTTAGAAAATCCTGTATTTTCTACTAAACGTAGTCTTCTACCAAGGCATCAAATGTTTTGTATGTTTGTTTCTTGTAAAAGTGTGTATTTTCCCAAGTGCGACTATCATTAACCAAAAGTATAGTTTTTACATTACCGTTTATGTGAGAATATCACAATGTGAATGCAATGGGAAAATAATAAAGTATTGTAGTGTTGTATTATAGTAAGTATTGTTGTACTAACTACCTTAAACCGGTTGTTAATTAAGGTATAATGTGATATGATTGCACCATACTATCGACTAAAAACATGAAGATGAAAGACGTCGGAAGCATTGATATGTGGCACCCGTACACTTGCAAGTCCCGCTGTAGCGAAGAACAAGGTGTAGGATAGTCAATCCAATATAGATCTATACACAAATTCACGCTCTCCCTCCAGGAGACTCTGGATACAAAACGAGCCATGGCAGGTGATGCCATGCCCCGAAACCGTGGCTCACATTTATGTTATAGTATTCTTGTATATGTATTGTATGTACTATTATAGTGTATGTTCTCTTTGTCAAGTATGTAGTATGTTCACTTTGTTTCTCATCATAGTATGTTTTCTTCTATAGTGTATAGTATGTATTGTTTCTCATAATAATATGTTCTCTTAGTTTCTCATAATAGTATGTTCTCTTAGTTTCTCATAATAGTATGTATTGACTCATGTATGAACTGACTCCTTGCATGTTTCATTGTACTAGAAATAGTGAATAGTGACTTCCTAAACTATACCTATGATAGTTTACTAATAAAGTTGTTTGTATAACTGAGTGTATTGGACTGAGACAAAAGCTTTTATGTCTTATACATATATACATAATATATAACTAAGGATCAAACGACACTCGGACAAACAATAGGGTACTCTAAGTCCACAACCAAACAAGGAACATGAAATAAAGTGAGTTATCAGTCCTACGTCCATCCAACCTTAGTTATATAACTATATATACATTAGACGCGGTTTTGAAAATATATAAGTTTGAAAAGAGATAAGCAAAGAAGGTTTGGCATAAAATAACAAGTTTGAACAAGAGTTTTGATATGTAAAGAGTTTGATAAACATTTTGAAGTAGTTTCTTTGATAAAACAGCTAAAAGCATAGCGGATCCATTTGTTTGATAGTTATTAATCACATGTGATTGATATAATAACTAAAAGGTTTCAACTTGTACTCCCCCCCCCCCCCATAAAAGCATTTAAAATCATTTAAAAGGTAGATTAAGAGGTATGAACTAACCTGTAGTGAGTGGTTTGGATGAATGAGTGGTATAGGATGCTAAGTGCCTAATGAAGACTTGAGCACACACACGAATCCTATTTATCATATAATTAGTGTTTATACAACTAATCATGAAAGGAACCACCCTATGACATAGGATACACTTAGATTTAAGTGCTACAATTACATGTGATTGCATACCAAGGTTGTATGGCCTTCCTAAGGAGTTTACGGTCCAAGTGGCATGACCATAAGAGTTTATGGCCAAAGTGGTTCACGGTCCTATGTGTTTATAGTTCAATGGATTTTCGGTCCATTGATTTTGTGGTCTTGAGTGTTTACGGTCCTATGACCTTACGGTCCAATGGGTTCACGTTCCCATGTGGTTACGGTCCTATGACCTTACGGTCATAAAGTTTACAGTCTAGTGATTTTACCATCGTAAACTCACATCCTTTTGTGCATAGGATCATTCCCAAGCATTTCGAAGGGTTCTAAGTTCCATTCTAGGCTTTAGGAGGGTTTAATGGTCACAATGCACCATCTATAAGGGTTTACGGTCTAAGGAGATGCACTAGACCGTAAACACCTTTTGTTCTTGGATAAATGATGATTTCAAGGCCTTCATCAAGAATCCTAACTAGATAACAAGTATAGGAGGAAGTTGCTTGCAATTTGGAAGCAAATGATGGTGTTTTCGGCCCAAAACACTTAAGTGTTCTTGATGTTCTTGAGGAACTTGAAGAGCTAGACTCAAAAGATGTGATTTGTGGATGAATTCAAGAGTGAATCAAGAAGAAGAGATGTATTAAATCCAAAATGGAAGGAATCACATACATTATTGAAGTTTGGAAGCAAAAGTCTTATGATCTGTAGGATAGCCGTGCGTTTGAACCGGTTGACAAGGTTTCAAGCTACATAAAAGGTATGTCATCCTAAATAGTATTTCATATTGTTTATGTCAATTGCATGCTAGTTATAAGCTAAATGGTTTGGAAATACCATTACATGTATAATTAGAGAAAACATAGATCCGTGACATTTAGGGTTGTATATGCACCATAGGATGTTGTAGTATACAAAACCCAACAGGTTCCGTGGTCTCCATCTGAGATTCAGAGCTTCCTGGGACTGGCAGGTTATTATCGGAGATTCATTCAGGACTTCTCCAAGATATTCGTGCCTTTGACCCGGTTGACAAGGAAAGTCGTGGTATTTAGTTGGGGGTCTGAGTAGTAGGCCACATTTGTGACATTGAGACATAGATTGTGCAAGGCGCCAATCTTAGCCCTGTCCGAGGGTGTGGATGTTTTTGTAGTGTATTGTGATGCGTCCATCTCGGGTTTGGGCATGTTACTGACGCAGAGGAGTCATGTTATCACCTACGCTTTGAGGCGGCTGAAGCCTCATGAGGCGAGCTATGTGACGCATGACTTGGAGTTGGGGCAGTTGTTTTCACCCTCATGATTTGGCGTCATCACCTCTATGGGGTCCGCTGTACTATTTACACGGACCATAAGACTTTGAGATACCCCATAGATCAGCCAAATCTGAATATGAGGCAGCGTCGATGGTTAGATGTGGGGAAGGATTACGATTATGAGATCCTCTACCATCCGGGGAAGGCCAATGTCGTGGCCGATTTGCTTAGCCGCAAGGCAGAGCCGATCAAAGATATTTCCATGAGGATGATCGTGGTGACTCCGTTGTTGGAGCTGATTCGAGAGGCACAACAGGAGGCCATGAAGGAGGAACATCGTAAGAGTAAGTGTATTGTGGGTCAGGTGCCTTCCTTCGATTATGACAGTCGTGGATTGTTGACTCTACACCGTAGGTTGTAGGTCCCATATTATTTAGGCGTACGCCAGGTAGTGATGGAGGAGGCGCACAAATCCAGGTTTTCTATCCATCTCGGGGCGACAAAGATGTAAATGGATCTTTGTCTTGATTATTGGTGGCCCTGCATGAAAGGGGATGTAGCTTGGTTTGTTGAGAGATGCTTGACCTGCAGGAAGGTGAAGGCCAAGCATCAGAGGCCTCACGGCAAGACCCAGCCGTTGGATATGTTGGGTTTTGAGCATTCTAACACTCCTATGGTGTACATGCAACCCTATAAACCTTGGTTCTATGTTTTCTCTATTATACATGCAAATAAGAGCTTTCCATGGCTTTAATCCAAACTAGCATATTATGAGGTTCTTATACTACAAAGTACTAGATAGATGACATACCTTTTGATGTAGCTTGATGTCTTCAAGCTTTAAGAGCTTAGCCCCAATAGTGTGGAAGCCTCAAGTGGAATCACAAATCACCAAGACACCTTGGAAGACTTTAGAGAATATGAATACTTGGTTCTATCTAGTGAAATCGGCAAGCCCTTCATAGTGTACCCAAACTAGTGCCAATTTCACCAACCAAGGACATCTTTATATAGTATGGAGACTAGGGTTAAACCCATGACCTTTCATTTCATATGATCCATGGGTTAAACACTCCATGGAATATTCATGAAGGCTTAGCCCAACCTAAATGAACTTGGCCCATTCCATATATATAAGAGTCCATATTTAACTAGTTCATTTTGATCACTTAATTAATTATAAATTCATTCTTGATGAATACTAATTAAATAATATGATTCCATATTAATATATTAGAACTTATAATATATTAATATTAATCATAAATATACTATTCTCAAAAGACTATCCATATAAATTGTGTCGGTGAAGTGCAACCCAAACGGACCATGCTGGGTCGGGTCAAGTACATACCAAATATAGTTATGGACTTAGACATTAATCCTACAGGCTCCCACTTGGATAAGTCTAAAAGTATTATTGAGTATGACTTCAAAACCTAACTGGAAATCGTAGCTCTTAAAGCCGCTGTCGAAATCTGATCTTTGTCAACGAAATTGTCCATTAGATAAGGGATCATATATTCCTCTATTCTAGATATCATATGGACTGAGACATGGATTATAATCATTCTCTCAATCCATTTGTTGTTTCTCGATTTCCGATTCATGATGACTGACTGATTGAACAAATCAAATCAGTCCTGGCTTGGCCAAGCACTCACAGGTGTCATCATTAAATCATCGAGGGGCCCACTGATATCGCTTTTATCCCGAAGGTAAAAGGAATGGATAAATTCGACTCATATGGCTTGTTCTACTACTTGTTGAATCATACACAAAGGCACGTTTTATAACATCGAGTTACCAATGCGTTCTCGTGCAATCAATGTACTATCAAATCATAGTAACAACTCATATCGCTAGGTTTGAAGAATATAAGATATTATCGTCTCATGATCACTTGTGATAAAATCGATGAAGTGATTCCAATGAGCACGGGTTGAATCCAATACTCAGAACTTATGAGCACTCATGAGTGTTGTAGCCCTTTGTCCAATATCTTAGACCACTACAAGCCAACCCATGACAGTTTTAATTCATATCTACTTCCAACATATGACCGACTGTGGATGGTTTGAATAACTTAGTCATTCCAGAAGAATAACCTAGTTTATTCTAGAAGTCAAAAGATGCAAAATGAAACACAATAATAATAGAATCTAATATGGTCTCAGAACTTATGAATATAAATAAAACACCTTTTATTTATCACCATATGATTACACATTATTCATTGTATACTATTTCAGCTATCAACTTTATTCTTGAATTTAAAACAATAGTTGTCCCATGCTCCAAGCATGTACACTATGTTTTCTAAACACTAGTCATGCCACACACCAAGTATGCATACTGTGTTTGTCTATGATCTTTACTTTGTGAACTAGATCAATTGAACATAACTTCAATGATTCTCTTTTCACACTCCCAAATCCTTGCTACAAATGCAAAAATTCCGAATTCATGACATTTACCGAAATCTTTTAGATTCTAAACGTATATGTATTGATCCTCTTGTAATGATTATGCACAAATTCACTTGGAAACAATCATTACAGAGTATTCCAAAGGAGATCAACTCCTTGGAAACATCCTTCTTGCATTAAGTTTCTTAATCTTACACAGATGTATTGAACAACTACCACCTATGGCATCACTTCCATATTCCCCTTTTGACTATCACTTCTGAACAAGAGTTGCCTCTTTCCGGAATATGTCAATATGGTCCTTCCAACAATTAACACTATACTTCCAACTGTCCTTGAGCAACCGATCTTTGGTAAACCTTAGATTGTCCTCGACAATTATTTAATCCTTTTAGTCATATCCAATTCTAGACCTTTTCCGTTCTTAATGCCCCAAGCATTTGGAAAATTTTAGAAAGGATGAATATAGCACATGTAATCGATCCTATATCCGAAGCATATGGGACATGATTCATGATGTCTCACATAAAGACTAAACCAGTCTTTTGCTATAACATTTCCATTTCTATTTGCCAAGTTCTCATAATTCAGATTATGAAAAGGGATGCCATAATCATAATTGAATTTTAGAACGCAAATAATGGACCCATATACAGAATTTCCTTATGTTGAGTCATTCCAACATGAAATTCATATATATATATCCTTGACTAAATACGATTAAAACCTCAATCTAAGCTTTTAGATTTGAGATGAAGTATAATTTCCTCTCCCTTAATTATAGCAAAACAACTCTTTCCCAATTGAAACTTTTGTTTTCTATAATTAACAAGCTTGCAACCATTATCATAATTATCATGCTCCCACTAACATGATGATTATTAGCATAACACTTATGCTCCCACTAGCTTTGACATGTACCCAGAAATCAACTGGACTTCTAGAAATCAATACTTTATTGACTTTCTTACCAAAGTTCAGATTTCTAATACTAGATTGCCTTGATAAGACTTTATCAAAATCATACACCTCTCTTAGATAGCTCACAAGTGTGTCTAAACAATTTCAGAACTATGAAAAGGGATGATGTAATCATAGTCTAAATTGTTTAGACCTTTTGCCATTTCTCATAAGTCAATGTTAGTGTGCCGGTTAACCACGCACGCTCCACTAACGACATTGAGAACTGGAAATATCACAATTGCTATCTACCTAAAATCTACTTAGTGAAAGAGTTTCCTTACCATCATTTTCATGAATTGAAGAGAAACCTTATGACACTTAGATTTTATGGTGTAAGTGTTCTTATCCACGTGAATTTGTCAAAACCATAATCACAATACTAGGTTAATGACAAATCGTAACTCATATGGATTGAACTTGTGCAATCTTATCTTCTTGCCACCTGGCAGCTCAAGGGCCTGCCATTGCTTCCAAGTAGCTATCCAAACAATTGAGAACAGGTAGAACTCAAATGTATAGCCAACTTAACTGGAATGAGCACATAAATGTCAGCACGATAGGTTATAAAGCTCTAGTTGACCACTAGTGATGAAATAGAGGTTTTTATTCTTGATTACTTCTTGAAACCCTTTCAGGATCTTTTAGACTCCCACTGTCTCCTTGACCTATAAGACTTTCTTGCCAAATATTCAAGAGATAGAGTGGATTCTAATCAAGACAAACACGTAACACAATTAGCCTTGGTTAGTCTTTGTTTTATCCAAAACATCACAACTTACTAATTTCAAATGTACAAGAGTAGAAAACTTTTACTCTTACATTTGACAAGTGTTTTAAACCTTCTTTAAGATATGTCACTCAAGTTACAATCTTAGAGTATAACTCTAAGAATTGTTTTGAAACGAAGTATGACTTATCTTCTTGATTTGACCACTTCAACAATTCATAGCTCCTCTTCTTAGCTATCAGAATGTACTTAGAGGATGAATTGTGATAAGTTCTCAAAATCATTAAGATGATCTTAAAACATGATACTAAAGTACTCTCCCATCTTTTCAGATTTGAGAAACTTTTATCCTTCTGCCTAATTTGATTCTTCTTATTCGTTCTGTCATACATTGAAAATTTTTCAATGCTTCAGAATTATACTTAAGCTTGTAAGTATAATCATATTTACTAAACCTTAGTAAATCAGGACGAATAGTGTTATCCATCTTTTGTGGTGGACTTTGACAAGTGCACAAGAAAGTGTACTTGATCCCTTAGTCCTTCTCTTGACTCACACATCCATGTGAACAAGCAGTTAGTCTTAATTTTCCAAAGCTCGAAAGTTCTCATTCATCATACTATACAACTTACATGATTCCAAGTTTCTATCCAACTGAAACTTGGGTGATGAGAATCTTTCCTTATTTGGTAAATTTAGACACTACCACAAATGAAAGAATCAAATTCATATTTCCAATATTGCTATCAATGGAATCATATAAACAACATCTTTTTTTTCCCAAATGCCATTGTAAGGATATTTTAAAATAAATAAAATTAAAAAAATTTTTTTAAAACTTTTGCGGAAAAACTAATCCATACAATGCAGATGTATATGAAAACTTGTTGTCATCTATTCCTAGGCAATCTATCATAACTCTTAAGCACGTGCTCAAAATTCTGATCACCGAACCATGCGATTGAAATCCATCTTGGCGATCAGAATCAGCATATACTTCCTTTAAGTTTCTTTACTTTTCTTTGATTCTTACAACATCAACATGTGACCCAGTCACATCATGTAATAAGAATCTCAGAATAGAAACTTAGCAGAGTTAGATAGTGGACTTTACCTGAAGTAGAGTCAACACTACTAGAAAAACAGCCTTTTACGATGCTCATTGTGCGTCATAAAAGGCTCAGACGACGTGCAAATGCGCGTCAAGGAAGGCCCTATCTTAAAGAGAGACGACGCTCATTTACGATGCGCAATTATGACGCACATTTACGACACACAATACGTATCAAGGAAGGCCCTGTCATAAAGGAAGACGACACGCATTCGCATGTCGTAACCTTACGACGCGCGTGTTAATGACATGCAATGCGTATCAAGAAAGCCCCTGTCAAGAAAGGCCATGTCATAAATGAAGATGACACGCATTTTTGCGTATCATAATATTAAATGTTTAAAAAAAATATTATTTATAGATTTACTAATTTTGAAATTAAATTTGTATTTAATGTCTCATAATAGAAAATAAAATATCATATACAAAAAATACAATCCATTGCATAAAATTTAATGTCATACAAATAATCGTTCCATAAAAAGATAAAACAAATCAGTAGAGTTGTAACAAAAATTTACAAACTAATAGTTCTAATAACCTAATGTGTGCCTCAATATAAACAAGATTTGTGCTGATTTTTTTAAATGTGTGCCTCACTTGTGTCCACTCTTCCTTAGTAACACCACTCAAGGACTCTAAATCTATGAACTTACTCAAAGTATCTATATTGCCTGCAAAAAAAGAAAAGAAAAGAAAATAAAAAATATGTGTGAAGATGGATTATTACATTGTAAGAGAAGTAAAGAACCTTGAGCTTCCTCTAATGGGACACATGGGTAGTCAAACTTGATACACTTTGGAACATATATATCTCCTAATGCAAGATCAACTTTATTTCTCCAACTGGATGGCCATATGAACCTCTTTAGTTTATCCTTAAAAAGAGAAACATAAATTAAATTATTAGATTATTTATTTATTTTGACAAAAGTAGTTGAAAAATATTAAATACCTGACCAAAGCCAGCATTTACAAAATCATTCACAAAGTTCCAACTTCCAACAGCCCAGCAGTTGCCTCTTCTCCTTTAGCAACGATTCTATCGATATCTTCATCTGTGATTGTACTATCCTTTGAACTGAATACCATTTCAACACCAAACCTCATCATTTGTAGCATCTCATCTTTTTTTATAGCTGCCAAAAAAAATGACATGTTATTTAGAAGTAATGGAAACTAGTAAAAAGGTGATGTGAAGAAATGCTTACTCTTTTGCTCAGCTAAACGTCATTGTTGAATAACCAAAGCATCAAGTGCAAGCTTTTTATAAGCTCTTTCAATGACTTTCTCCTCTATAGTATACTGTTATGTTTACAATCAATTAAAATTAGTAAACAATCATTCTAGCAGCCTTGTCATCTATTATAGTACACCACAAATTCCTTTAATATAATAAGACATAGACTTGATTAAACCAATACTTTCATGCTGCATAACAAATATAAATATAAATGTTAAAAGTATGAACCTGTAAGAATATCAACACCTTAAAGTCAAAAGTCAAAAGTTGAAATGGTAAATACCTGTGAAACAGCCTGTTTACACAACTGATGCACAGTCTCATCATTCATTATAACTCCTGTGAAATGTAACACACATGAAAAATGAGGGCAAAATGTAAACATAAAGCTATTTGAAAATAAATGAAATCTCAAAGTAACATGATTGCAATGCGTGGCAGATTATGTGAGCTTAATAATAACTAACCAACAATGTGGCAGATTAATAATAACTAACCAACAATGAAATCTCAATACTCGTTATAACAGAAAAGGTATAAATTAATAAATGTGGCAGATTATGTGAGCTTAATAATAACTAACCAACAATGGCAACGTTGTTGTTAGCCATTATTAATTTACAATTCAGACTAGAATCAAATAAAAAGTCTTTCACTATCACATACCAACAAAAAGAAAATTGTTTTCCACAACTTACTTGAAGCTAATTAGCAACAACAATGATGGTTTAGAAGGATCCCATGAGAAATATGTTGTGAAGAAACAAGGTTCATTTTCCTCCATTACTTTGTATAATGGCACATGTGGCGACAATCCATCAAGAGATCCATCCCATTCTATGTATTTCTAAAATCAAATTCATCAAAAAGAAAAAAAAAAAGTAAATTAAGATAACATTTTTTAGTACTAGTTACAAGCAATAGCAATCTACCTTTATCTATTTGTAGATTACATCATCATGCTTTCATTTATTTCCATTACATCAATTGTACCTTTTTTTCTTGCAATTAACCCTTTATAGTTACCTTTTGCTGCAGTAATCTGTGATCAAACACTTTCCTAAAATCATTCAGCCAAAAATACACTTTATAGTTACCTTTTATTTTCTAATGAAGGATCAAACACTTTCCTGAAATCTTTCCGCAACTTGAGGATCATCTGGATTCTTATTTGCATCAACTTGGCGTGCCTGATCAACTTGGCGTGCCTGTTCCATGTGGCGGCAATCGATCAAGAGATCCAAACGAACACCTCAGCATGTGTATCTAATATCAACATATCCTCGGGCAACAGGTCATCTTGATCAAAGTTGTAAACTTCTTCAATCTTAATTAACAATAATAATAAAAGAAAAAAAAGTAAAACTAAATTGGTATTATTATATGTTTGTGAAATTGAAACCTTTAATGAGCGAGAATGCAAACAAGTGAGGAAATCTAGAAGTCTCCAGTGATACTTTGGTGCTAGTGAAACTTTGGTTCCCTCCAAATCCAAGCCAAAACGTTGATTAGCTTTCTGTTCCTTCATTTTGGAATTTTGCTTTTACCCCATGCTGATCAAAGATAACATAAAAAAAATCATCAAAAAAGTATTTGATTATTGAATTCTTTCTTTTTTCACATTAATTGTTGTCTGAATAAGGACATTATACCTTCAAAGAATCAACAATTTTAGCTGTCCATTCTTGCTGTTCAAAAGTATTGTGTGTTCCTTTCTAGATATATAAGCTGAAAAGACAAAACCAATATAAAAATATTGAAAACCAATACCAATGGATTTCATCCGGATTGGGAAGTTTCAGGTGGTTGTTCTGGAACTGAACTTGCACTATGATGTTTTAGATTGTAAGTTGCAAAACAAAAGAATAAATACTAAGAGGACATAAAATAAGGATGATTCAATTGAGGGAATCTCAATTTAGAAAAAAAAATGTTCAAAAATGAATATTTAGAAACAAAACTAATAAATAATAATCATTAATTATTAACGAACACACTTGGTTAATTGCTTGGTTGGCTCCACTTTCCAAAAGCTCAGGGAGGCGATCCGTTGTGAGTAATAGAAGAGGTAAAAAATCTTGAGAAGATTCCACTACCTGTAAAAGTGTAAATTATCCACCTTTTTATAAAAAAATGGAAAAGGGTAAAAAATTATGATTTTTTTATAGACTTCCAGCAAGTAAAAGATTTGAAACTGGAGTGCTTGACGAGGTTATACGCACATCTGGTTTTTGATATCTCTTCTGCTCATTCCCTACATACACAAGGTTTGTGACCCCTTTTGGAGAAGAACCATTAAACCTATAGAAAAAGGAATTCAATGTTATAGGTGACCAATGAAGAACAATCTGGATTTAAACTTCAGATCCAAAAACTCATATCAAACATTTGAATCCATCAGACAAGTTACCTAAGAAGTTGATAGCAACATTCTTGTAAAATTGTCATTCAATATGATCAACAACAGTTAAAAGAGTAGCATTTAGGAATATAAAAGCCTAAGCATGTATATATTGCAGAAAGTGGCCAAAGCCCTGGTGCCTGGTGGTAATAGAGTAACAGTTTCCTATACTACTTAATATCGAATAATCTATTGTTATTATTGTTCTATCTATAAGATAAATCATAATTCTATTAACCTAAAATAAGAATCTTGCATTATATACTCTCAAATGAGTTGAATAAATACTTCATATTTTTTGTTCTAAGGAATATATAAACCATAAAATTGTAGGCTTTTACTTATACTCGATACCAGAAACTGCTCCCTCATATCACATGATTGCACTGTACCCGTCAGTTGAAGCAATTTATCAGCTAATGTCGATTTTCTATGATCAATATGTGCAATGATGGAGAAATTTTTAATGTTTTCTGTGGGAACCTGCAATTCAATCAAAATCACATGTTTCAAAATCGTAGATGCTTGGAACCTTCTACCCAAAGAGGTCAATCAAAGTGCTAAAACTCCATTCAAGTGTTATCAAATCTGTGGTAATGTGACTTGAACAAAATACGTAGTTGTAAAATAAAAAGGATTAATGTAACCATACCTTTAGAAGACGATCTCGACCAACAATAAATGTCTCACAAAATACTTCAAAAACCTCATGTCACAAATAAACTCAAAATGGGCACACTTGAGAAAGATGATAAGTCCAACCAGACCACCACACCAAACTGTACACATACACCTGGATTGGTAATAATAACTTCCACGTCAAATTTAAAAGGCAAATTTTTAAAAGGTAGATTTTTAGCATCGGACAACCTATCTAATTTATCTGGAAGAACCGTAGAGTAAAAAACTGTAGCATCCCCATTTGGCACGTATCACAATATTGTCCGTTTTGGGCTCCTCACACGAGAAATTCCCAGGGGGGGTCACTCATCCTTGAATCGCTCTCGCCTAGGCATGCTATTTTCAAAGGTAGATTTTTAGCATCAGACACCTTATCTAATTTATTTGGAAGAACTGTAGACTAAACAATTGCAGCGTCCACATTTGGCACGTATCACAATATTGTCCACTTTGGGCTCCTCACATGAGAACTTCCCAGGAGGTCATCCATCCCTGAATCGCTCTCGCCCGGGCACGCTTAACTACAGAGTTCTTATGAGATTTGTTGCCCTCATGACTTTAAAATGTGTTGTGACAGAGAAGGTATTCCTACCACTTTTAAGGAATGCTTGATTCTCCTTCCCAACCGATGTCGGTCAGGTGCAACTAACATGCCCTCTGAGAAGGTATTCCTACCAAAAGCATCTTTGGAGTCATCACAAGCTTCATCTTACTGCTTCAGCTTAGCAGGTGTATCACTAGCAGGAAGACTCACTTATGCAACTATATACCCATCCACGAATATAGTAACTAGAGACAAAGAAGACATCTTCAATTACAAACCCTAGGTTTCCCCAATCGTGAGTGGAAACAAAATGAATGACCTGATAAAGTAATTCGAGTTGTATTTAATTACAAAACCCTAGGTTTTCCCCAATCTTGATGATTACCAAGAATAACAGAAGAACGGAAGCGAGATGAGGGATAGGATGAGTTGAGCAACGATTGTGGTCGACACAAGTGGGAAGAAGGAGAAGATTAGGGATTTCATGGCGGGGAAAAACTTGACTGGTCTTCCAACGAAGCCATGGTAGGTGTTGTCGGTGATTGTGGCTATGGCATCGAGGAAGAAGATGTAGACAAAAACAGTATACAGGAGATGAATTGTAAAGTTTTGATGAAGATCCGGCCGTTGGTGGTTTTACAGTGAGGTGATGGCTAACGGCGGCGAGCAAAGAGGACTTGTCGCTTGAGGAGCCAACGATCGAGAGGGGAAAGTGGGTGGGTGAAGATGTAGAGGATAAAGTGCAGAGGTAAGGAAGCGGGGTACATCAAATATTTGGGGGATTTGATTTCCCCTAGGCGCGTATTAAAATTTTATAAAACGACATTTATACACGACGCCTGTTTAATTTAAGTGCCCTCCGTGTTTGTAATTTTTTTTTGTTGGACACTTAATTTTAGGTTACGCATAAATGCGTATGCTCTATGCTTTTAATTTTGAAAACCTGACATTATTTCAAGGACATGCACAAAATGCGTATCGTAAATCTGCATGTGTCATTGTTCGTGCGTCATTAAAGGTCTGTTTTCTAGTAGTGCAAACTTATTGACTTTAACATCCTTAGGTAAATTTGGCAGCTTCATAACCAAAGCCCCTTCCTTTGGTAATAGAAACATATGGACCCTTAGGTAATAGTACATGGGACTATCTCAGACTTAACCTTTATCTTTACCATTTGATCAACCATGCTGACTATGGCTAATCCCTTTCCATTGGGAAGAGAATGCATTTCTGGATTTCCTGTGTCACTATTGTCCTTGTCCATAAAGTTTTGGGAAGTTGATCTCCTAATCAAATTTGCTTTACTAGTACACTAAATTATTTCTGATTTAGTAGCACCAAGAAAATAGATAAGATCATTAAGGGTCTTGTCATAGTCTTTTTTATAGGAGTCCCAAAGGAACTCACTATGTGACTTAGAAAGTGATTTCACCACTAACTTTCTCAGGACTTTGACACCCAACTCTCCCGGGTTGTCATTATGTGACTTCGTCTCCAAGATGTGATCAGACCTAGACCTTGCCTTGCCAATAGGGCTTGAGTGACCTTGAACCTGTGGGTTAGGGAGAATAATTGGAGGAGGTGGAGGAAGTGAAGTTCCAAGAGATTTGGGAAGATCATAGATATCTGAACTTGACATCTTTTGGGAGATATTCAAAATAGTTGATTTAAAGTCCTTAATATAACACCCAATATGAAATATTAAGGCTAGGACCCAACAAACTATTTTACAACTTGGAAGAGGGATACTGTAATCCAAGCTATAGAATATTTGAAGGTAGGTGAATGACGATTCACCAATTTCCACCATGAAAAACGAAATAATTTATTAGGTTTTAATTGGATTTGAAACTCCTAGATCTTTGAGATTCATTGAACTGTTCAATGGCATGTTTCAATCTCGAGTGTGCCCTTCAGGTTTTGTGTCTGGGATGCCGAGGATCACAAAACAAGGTGTGAAGTAACCATGCAAATTACTTGGTACCCTTAAGTGTTTACCGCTCAATCGATGTGCCGGTTAACCACAAACGCTCCATCGATATTATGATAAACATTAAGTTACCCTTTGCCTCTCTTGTTAAATACGAGTTAGTGTGCCGGTTAACCACACACGCTCCACCAATTGACTTAAACAAAGTGCAAAGTGTAATTTCATGGATTAGCACCTTATTCACATTTTCCTAAGTAACTAAGATTGGGTATTTATAAAAGGTTTAGTTACTTAGTATTTATCATTAGTACTTTTAATGAAGGGAGAATTATAGTACATGTCCTACCCGTTCGGCTAACGACCCTCCACCAGTCAAGGTAGCGGTGGGTGAGAGTGGACACCCATTAAACTGCCATTTTATAGGCAGTAACCTTATACCCCCCTTATAGACCGGCTTCGTGAATGAGGCCTACTAACGGTAGACTAACTTGTTCTTATACATATATATATATATATATATATATATATATATATATATATATATATATATATATATATATATATATTAACTTATAATATTATAAAATATAAGGGTTGAATTTTAACTTTTAAAATTCTAAGGGCTAACTTCAAATTAAAGTATTCATAAGAGAAAACTTTTCAAATTCCAAAACTTTAGGGCAAGTTTTGTAACTTTTAAAACTTTTCCTATTCCATAACTTATGTTTTTAAAGTAGTTTTAATTTCAAAACTGTTCAAGTTCCATAAACTGAGGACAAGTTATGGAAGACTTTAAACTAATAAAAGAATTATCTTTTCTTTATTTTATAACTTATGGAATTAATTAAGGTTACACATTTTATTACTTAATGAAGTGACTCTTGATCCTCCAGAACTTAAGGACAAGACTCTTCATCTTTTGTAACCATTTCCAACTTTTATGAGTTTTATGAAACATAAATGTGACTTTTCATATAACTTGAGGACAAGTTACAAAAACACATTTTAGAATCAACTCTTAGATTAATTTGGATTGAAAACAATAATTTCACATAACTTTCTATTAATCTAAGCAACTCATAAGAAGAAGATAATTCAAATCAAACTTTTTAATGTAATTAGCCTAATCACTAAACTAATTCAAAACATGAATCTGATGACAATTATCTTTGAAATTGGATTATCATGAACATTACCACATCAAAACCAAGTTTATAAGTTCAAAAACAACTTAGGGTAATGTTCGTAGTCCATTTCTAGCCAAAAACCTCAAAAATATGTTGTATGGGGCTCCTACTCGTCGAGTGCATGAACCTACTTGGTGAGTAGGATGATTTTACTCATGGACTCGGCGAGTTCATCAGTGGACTCGGCGAGTCCAGTGCCCAGAAAGCCAGAAAATTGAGTTTTTCAGCATTTTTCAGCAATTTGCATCAAGTATAATTGATAACAAGCCTAGGCTCTGATACCACTATTGGGTTTTGAGCATTCTAACACTCCTATGGTGTACATGCAACCCTATAAACCTTGGATCTATGTTTTCTCTATTATACATTCAAATAAGAGCTTTCCAAGGCTTTAATCCTAACTAGCATATTATGAAGTTCTTATACTACAAAGTACTAGATAGATGACATACCTTTTGATGTAGCTTGATGTCTTCAAGCTTTAAGAGCTTAGCCCCAATAGTGTGGAAGCCTCAAGTGGAATCACAAATCACCAAGACACCATGGAAGACTTTAGAGAATATGAATACTTGGTTCTATCTAGTGAAATCGGCTAGCCCTTCATAGTGTACCCATACTAGTGCCAATTTCACCAACCAAGGACATCTTTATATAGTATGGAGACTGGGTTAAACCCATGACCTTTCATTTCATATGATCCATGGGTTAAGCACTCCATGGACTATCCATGAAGGCTTAGCCCAACCTAAATGAACTTGGCGCATTCCATATATATATATAAGAGTCCGTATTTAATTAGTTCATTTTGATCACTTAATTAATTATAAATTAATTCTTGATCAATACTAACTAAATAATATGATTCCATATTAATATATTAGAACTTATAATATATTAATAATAATCATAAATATACTATTCTCAAAAGACTATCCATATAAATTGTGTAGGTGAATTGCAAACCAAATGGACCATGCCGGGTCGGGTCAAGTACATACTATATATAGTTATGGACTTAGACATTAATCCAACATGATATTCACCTGTGGAAATGGGAAGATATCACTATGGATTTCATCACAAAGTGTCACAACTAGGAATTTTGATGCCATGTAACTACAACAATTATGTCAACTATAAACTAGCAATGTGAAAGCATGTATGATGCTTATTCAATAACAACAAAACTTCATCAAATACTTCATTCAAGCACTACAAATAGTCCACAAAGAATTGTAAACCCTTGAAATCCCAATTTAAGTCCATTTTGGACTAGGATTTCCTTATTGGGCCTAATGGACCAATAAGTTTCCAATTTAACTACCTTGAACCTAGAACTCTCAAATGGGACCTAATTGGACCCATATACATGAAACTTAATATTTTGGGCCTTATAAGCCTAAAATGAACTAGGTTATCTTTAATGGGCCTTATTGGGTCACAACCAATTTAATTTAGCCCTAATAGGTCATAAAAATCATTCTATGATTTATGTTGGACAAAAAATCATCTAATTAAGTCATGATATGGGCTTTAGCATACATGGCCCAATTATTTTTCCTTCCCCTCTCCATTCTCAGCCTAAACCACAAAAGAAAGTAAGGAGTTGACTTTAGGATAGCAACCTCACCATTATCTCTTGGATTTCCATGCAATAATCTCATATTTCCATGCAACTATCCCATCAAAGATCTCTCTCTTCCCCTCTCTTCTTCTCTCGGCCGAACACAACACAAACACACACACATTTCACTCAAAACTCTCTCAAGGTATCTCCCTCCACTCTTCATCAAGTTCTCGAAATTTAGGAGGTTTTCAAGAAGATATTTCCACAAATTCATCATCTAAGGTAAGTTCATGCTTGGATCTATGATCTAGATTCTTTTTTTTTTATCAAAAACCTCTTTCTAATCTATACCAAATCATGATCACTCTAGTAGAAATCATCTAAGTTCCAGATTTACCAAGAGGACTCGCTAGGATCGAAATTTCTTCATCTCTTCCTTCAAAACCGAAACCACAACTCAAGGTGAGCTTCATACCCCTATCTTTTCAGTTTTTATGTGTTTCATGGGGGAGAATACAAGAAAATGTGTAGATCTATGTGTATGTGTATGCTATGTGTGATTTTATGCATGTATGTGTGTTTTTATGTGTTTTTATGTGTTTTTATGATGAACATGTAACCAAAAAGGGGTGATACTCGAGATCTATGACATGAGAAGGGAAAAAAACATGATCTAAGTTATTTTACACCAAACAAGTCAAGAATAATAACTTATAAGGTTGTGTTAAACATACTTCAACATAAAAACCCATTTTTGGCTGTAAAATGTCAAATATACTAAACTTGGGTTAAAAGTTGCCAAGTCACGGTTTCTTAAGGGTCAACAGAGTCAAAACAGTTTCAATAATTGTGTTTCTGAATATTAAAATTTTCAGACGACTAAAAATGTAAATTTTTAGCTTAATGGGCTAATTTTGGGCTTTTCGGCCCAATAAGCCCAAAATTGCGAAAAATGACAATTAAAGGGGCTGAATTGAAACTTTCTTCAAAACAGGGGGTAAAAAGGGTAATTAAACTATTTCAAGGGTCAAAAATGCTTTCTATTTCCAAAAAGGATAAAAAATGTAAAGTTTTTGGATTTCGGGCCAAAACTGTAAAAATAGTGAAAAGTTGGGTTTTAACCGAAAATTACTATTCTAAAAGGGCTAAAATAGTTAACAAAATAAATTTTGAGTTAAAACCATCATTTCAACAAATTTATGATACAAATGTGTCAAGAAAATGTTTAAAGGGCTAAAAACGTCTTTTCTTTTATATAAAGAACTAAACTTGTATTTTTTATAAAAAAGGAAGGTGTTGAAAAGGTCAAGCCATTGTTTAAACATATTATTTCATTAAGTCATATACAAAACCACGACTTACAAAAAATTGAATGACGAATACACGTTTAACTCCAAATATCGTTATAAACAAATTGATCGGTCTCGAATCGATACAAACACAACAACCGTTAAGTTGAACCCTCTAATAGACATGCGATACCTAAGACAAGTAAACATTCGACACTTGGGCTTGAAAGTTTCAAATCATTCTTGTTGGACCTTGCAAGTCCATTAACATGATCTTTTGGCCCAAGGGATAATGCTTATATGTTATTGGGCCTTCTATGACCCAATTCCATGTAAATGGACCTTAAATGGCTTCTTAAGTGCTATTGAGTCCTAGTGATCCAGTAGTATTGTCATAAGGTCAATGTAATCAAATGCGAGATGGGCCAACGTGTCTTTTTCATCCCCGATAGCCTAAAATAACTCACGGAAGTAGCAGGATTTCGTACTCCTCTTCTCCTCGTTTGTTAGGCTTATGAGTAATCAAAGTAAACAAATTCATGTTGTTAATCATTAGTAATCAAGGTCGTTTGGATTAAGTGAGTGGAAACGGGCGATGCCTTCAAGGATCGTTCGTAGACTGTAGTTATAACTAGTCATTGTCATGCACGGTTATAACTACTCACAAACCGTAATTAATCCAACACCACCCGAGTAATCAAGGAAGAGTAATCAAAATCATTCATTGTGGCGGTATAACAATTTGAGAAATCACTGTATTTTATGTATTTGGAAAACATCGGGTTTTCCGAGGAAGTTCAACATTTTCACTTGTACGATTAACACTAAAGTTCTTCGATTATACATGTTTTGAAATCATCATGCATATGGTACGGATCTTCATACTTTTTTTACAATGGTCTTTTCAGAAAATATCAGATTTTCTGAGTTTTACAAACTACATACACCATTTTATCACAACGTTGCTTATAAACACACCAACATTTCATATGTTGATGTTTTTCCAAAATAACATGTATTCTTAGGTAAGAAGTAAGCGGAAGGGTAATATCAAGTAATGTTAGGATGTTATGTTGTTGAAAACTCTCAAACTACTTATGTTATGAATGTGTAATATTTTAAAACAATGTACTTGATGTGAACACTTGCAGTTGTAATATATTGATGCATGGTGATGGTTATGTTACGATTCATGTATATTTATTGTGATGATATTTAATTTAAGTCACGCGAGCCCTCGGACGTTTCTGCCGTCTAGTTCCGGGTGTGACACAAAGCTTCCCAGGACCGTGCGGGGAGTGGATTCGATTTGGATCATCGTGGATCAGTTTACCAAGAGCACCCATTTTATTCCGATTTAGGAGAGCGTTTCGGCCGAAAAGTTGGCCGACATATATTCTAGAGAGGTAGTGGCTCGGCACGGGGTGCTAGTTTCGGTGATTTCCAACAGAGATGTGCGGTTCACTACCAGATTCAGGAAGAAGTTTCACGGAGATCTGGGTACTCATCTGCTCTTTATCACCGCTTTCCACCCATAGACGGATGGCCAAAGTGAGTGAACCATCCAGACTATGGAGGATATGTTGGGATACTTTTTGGATTAGTGTCTAAGCCCGTAACTATATTTGGTAAATACTTGACTCGCTTGTGCATGGTGCTTATGGGTTACCTTCACCAAAGCAACATGATAGGATGATTTATGAATATAGAGGTTATTATGATTTATTAATATGTTCTATGAATAATATATTAAAAGATAAATCATATAGTTTAATTAATATTAGAGAATTAATTAAGAATTAATTTTGTGGCTAAAAGAGATTAATGAATAAAGGGGACTGAAATTTTCAATTGTGTGATAGTTGATATGGGATGAGAATCCTTATGGAATTTAGGGGTGGACGAAATTAGAGTGGGAGCCCATCTAAATTTCTTCCAAGTCCTTTAATCTGGAAGGTTCTTTAGACTGCTTAAGGCCTATGCTATCCTATTAGGGTTTTGGCTGAAACCCTAGCAACACAAGTATAAATAGACCCCTTAGGCTTCAGAAATCGGCTAACCCTACTTCAAAGAGTACTAGAGTCGAATTCTATAGCCTCTAACCTCTCTCCAAAATCATCCTCTTTCTTGTGGTGTTTGTAATCCATTAGTGGAGTGACATTTGTGACTCTAAGCTCCAAGGACAAGATGATTCAAGCTTTGAAGAAGAGGTAATTATCTAGATCTTTTTTGTTATGTTAATATCGAATTATATACACTAGGTCTAGGGTTTGTAAGTCTTGGATGAATTGCATGTACAATAGAGAAACCTAGATCCAAGCATTAGGGTTTACTTGGGCACATAGGATGTTCTTTTGGCTCAAACCCATCAGTGGTATTAGCGCCTTGTTTGGTTTCTATTGTATTGATGCCTTGTATGTTCATTCATGGTTTAAAATTCGCTTTTGGGCTTTCTGTCTGATGAAGTCAATGAGTTCCATTGAGAACTCGACGAGTTAGATGAACTCGACGAGTTCCAATGTGAACTCGACGAGTTTAGATGTCAAACCGAGAGACTTTCGGGATTTCTTGCTGTTTTGGTTAAGGATAATTATCTAAATTGTTTTTTACTAATAAAATCCGAATTTTATTACTGTTTTATAATTATCCTTGCCAAATCAAAATATAATTGCCAATTGTTTGAATAATAAAATCCTTATATGATAATATATGTTTACTTAAATTAATTATTGAATTATCTTGTAAATAAAATTGATTAGGTCAAATTTAGATAATCGTTAAATTAATTGTTTGATTTAAATTATTCGCTATTTGATCCTTTATATATATATATATATATATATATAAATATATATATATATATATATATATATATATATATATATATATATATATATATATATATAACTTAAATGTTAGTCTTACCATTAGTACGCCTCATTCACGAAGCCAATCTATAAGGGGGTATAATGTTATGGCGTATAAAATGGCCTTTTAATGGGTATCAACTCTCACCCACTGTTTCCTTGATTGATGGAGGGTTGTTAACCGGATTGGTAGGATAGGGCAACCCTTTCCTCGTTAAAAGTATAATGAATCTATATAAAGTAACTAAATGTTTTTACAAAATTCACAATCTTAGTTAGTTTAGGCAAAAGTGAATTCATGCGATTCCATGAAATTACACTTTATACCCTTGCTAAGACACTAGTGGAGTGTGTGTGGTTAACCGGCACACTAATTGGGTTCTAAGCAAAGGTGGAAAAGTATGAATCATTGTTTCATCATAGTTCGATGGAGCGTGTGTTGTTAACTGACACATCGAATTGGTGACTGTAACGATGAGGGCACCACGTATATTTGCATGGTAATTCACACCCGTTTTGTGATCCTTGGCATCCCAGTCACAAACTAGAGGGGCATATCGACATTTATACATGCCATTGAAAAGTTTAATGAATCTCAAAAGATATATGAGTTTTCAATACATTTAAAACATAATCTCTTTCGAGATTTTCATGGTGGAGAATTAGTGAATCGTCATTCACTTACCTTAAAATTACTTAATTGTTAGATTACGACATCCCTCTTCTAATTTGTAAATAATGTTGTTTGATCTTGGCCCTAATTTCTCATTTCGGTGTTGGGGATTCATATCTAATCAAACTTAGTTCTTTTTCTTTTTCAGATGTCGAACGTCAACAACAATGCTTCCGGATCGAATTCATCCGGCTCATTCTCACTCTTGAACTTGTGTGGGAGAGTGATCTTTGAGGGGTCCAATTTCAATGATTGGATCTGAAACATCCAAATGATCACTCGTTACAAGGACAAAGAGTATGTCCTCGATGAGAAGCTGAAGAAAATTAACCTCAACACTGCCACTGCTGAAGAGATCGCCGCCTTTGAGGCCCATGAGCGTGATGCTACGAAAGTCCATTGCATCATGCTGGTGACCATGACTGCAGAACTCCAAAAGTCCTATGAGGACATGTATCCCTATATAATGCATCAAGACTTGTTGGACCGGTACCACCAGAGCGCTAGGCAAGAAAGGTATGAGATCATCACTTTAATGATCACTATCAAAATGGGTAATGGAGAGTCCCTTACCGCTCATCTACAAAAAGATGCAGATATATGTTGATCGCCTGGTAAATTTGAATGTTAACTTTGATGAAACGCTGGAAATTGACATCATCCTTCCCTTCTTGCCTCCCTGCTACAACCAGTTCCGCATGACCTACCACATAAATAAGGAAGATGTTAGTTTTCGCAAGCTTCAAGGCTTACTAAGGACTACTGAGAGCAATCTCAAAGATAAGTCTGTTGCATCAACTCCAACTCCCGCTGCTGCCCCCGTCTTTGCAATAGGTCAAAGGAAGGGTAAGAAGAGGAAGGCTCCCTCAAAGAGCCACCACAAGCGAACGTCCCAAGATTGTACCTCTTCTAGTGGAACCGACGTTGGTTCTGCTAAACCCAACTCAAACCCCAAGGAGGCAGATTGCCACCACTGCCACAAGATTGGGCATTGGAAAAGAAGTTGCCCAGAATATCTGCAAGCTATTAAGGATTGGAAGATCAAGCCATTCTACGCAGGTATTTACACTATTAAATATAAAGATTCATCACATGCTATTTTTTGGGTACTTGATACAGAATGTGGTTTTCACATTTTTTTTGATTTGCAGGGCCTAAGAAGAGATAGGGATGTGGAGCATGGGATGATAAATTTGATCATGGGGAACAGAAGATCTTCGGCTGTCACCAAGATCGAAGTTTACTCTTTAATGCTCAGTATTGGATTACGATTAGATTTAAACAATTGTTTCTATTCACCAGATATGGAAAGAAACATCATTTCGTTTCATGGTTTATTTAGATAAGGTTTTAGATATTCATTTGATAATGAAAAGGGTTCTATTAATGCTTATCTTAATGGTGTTTTTTATTTTGAAGCATTACCTTGTAATGGAATATATGAAAATGTGATGGTTATAGATAACTTAGAAAATGATGTGTTGTGTATTAGTTCATCTGTCACACCCCAAAACCGGAACGGCGGAAATGTTCGGGGGCAGAGGACGTCATGTACAGTATCACAACAATGCATAATAGTAAACAAGCAACAACATCATCCATTGCAATAATAATATAATTTAATACAAGTGTGTTCTGTGAAGTTTATAAGACACCAAAAATGTAAATCAAAATAAAAGATGAGTCTGGAACGAGCTCCATCTTATCAAAACCTGGCATCGGTACCTGTCTACCGATGACCTAAGAATACAAGTTATTTTGAAAGAGTTTATCAGCTTTAAAGCTGGTGAGTTCATAAGCATTTTAGAGTAATTGTTTGTATGAAAATGTTTGTAAGTGTTTGATGTATAAGTTTGTAAATGTTTGTAGTAAATATTTGTAGCTCTTAGAAAATCCTATATTTTCTACTAAACGTAGTCTTCTACCAAGGCATCAAATGTTTTGTATATTTGTTTCTTGTAAAAGTGTGTATTTTCCCAAGTGTGACTATCATTAACCAAAAGTATAGTTTTTACATTACCGTTTATGTGAGAAGATCACAATGTGAATGCAATGGGAAAATAATAAAGTATTGTAGTGTTGTATTATAGTAAGTATTGTTGTACTAACTACCTTAAACCGGTTGTTAATTAAGGTATAATGTGATATGATTGCACCATACTATCGACTAAAAACATGACGATGAAAGACGTCGGAAGAAATGACATTTGGCACTCGTAGACTTGGAAGTCCCACTGTAGCGAACAACAAGGTGTAGGATAGTCAATCCAGTATATATCTACACACAAATTCACGCTCTCCCTCCAGGAGACTCTGGATACAAAACGAGCCATGGCAGGTGATGCCATACCGAAAAACCGTGGCTCACATTTATGTTATAGTATTCCCGTATATTGTATGTACTATTGTAGTGTATGTTCTCTCTATCTAGTATGTAGTATGTTCTCTTTGTTTCTCATCATAGTATGTTTTCTTGTATAGTGTATAGTATGTATTGTGTCTCATAATAGTATGTTCTCTTAGTTTCTCATAATAGTATGTTCTCTTAGTTTCTCATAAGAGTATGTTCTCTTAGCTTCTCATAATAGTATGTATTTACTCATGTATGAACTGACTCCTTGCATGTTTCATTGTACTAGAAATAGTGAATAGTGACTTCCTAAACTATACCTATGATAGTTTACTAATAAAGTTGTTTGTATAATTGAGTGTATTGAACTGAGACAAAAGCTTTGATGTCTTATACATATATACATAATATATAACTAAAGATCAAACGACACTCGGACAAACAATAGGGTACTCTAAGTCCACAACCAAACAAGGAACAGGAAATAAAGTGAGTTATCAGTCCTAAGTCCTTCCAACCTTAGTTATATAACTATATATACATTAGATATGGTTTTGACAATATATAAGTTTGAAAAGAGTTAAACAAAGAAGGTTTGGCATAAAATAACAAGTTTGAATAAGAGATTTGGTATGTAAAAGAGTTTAATAAATATTTTGATGTAGTTTTTTTGATAAAACAGTTAAAAGAATAGCAAATCCATTTGTTTGATAGTTATTAATCACATGTGATATATATAATAACAAAAAGGTTTCAACATGTATTCCTCCCATAAAAGCATTTAAAATCATTTAAAAGGTAGATGAAGGGGTATGAACTAACTTGTAGTGAGTGGTTTGGATGAACGAGTGGTATAGGATGCTAAGTGCCTAGTGAAGACTTGAGCACACACACGGATCCTATTTATCATATAATGATACATATAAGCATGTAATTAGTGTTTATACAACTAATCAAGAAAGGAACCACCCAAGGACATAGTATACCCTTAGATTTAAGTGCTACAATTACATGTGATTGCATACCAAGCGTGTATGGCCATCCTAAGGAGTTTACGGTCCAAGTGGCATGACCATAAGAGTTTATGGCCAAAGTGGTTCACGGTCCTATGTGTTTACGATTCAATGGGTTTACGGTCCATTGAGTTTGTGGTCTCACGTGTTTACGGTCCTATGACCTGACGGTCCAATGGGTTGACGTTCCCATGTGTTTACGGTCCTATGACCTTACGATCATAAGGTTTACGGTCTAGTGAGTTTACCACCGTAAACTCACATCGTTTTGTGCATAGGATCATTCCCAAGCATTTCGAAGGATTCTAAGTTCCATTCAAGGCATTAGGAGGGTTGAATGGTCACAATGCACCATCTATAAGGGTTTACGGTCTAAGGAGATGCACTAGACCGTAAACACCTTTTGTTCTTGGATAAATGATGATTTCAAGGCCTTATTCAAGAATCCTAACTAGATAACAAGTATAGGAGGAAGATGCTTACAATTTGGATGCAAATGGGGGTGTTTTCGGCCCAAAACACTTAAGTGTTCTTGATGTTCTTGAGGATCTTGAAGATCTAGACTCAAAAGATGAGATTTGTGGATGAACTCAAGAGTGAATCAAGAAGAAGAGATGTATTAACTCCAAAAGGGAAGGAATCACTTACATTATTGAAGTTTGGAAGCAAAAGTCTTATGATCTGCAGGATAGTTGTGCCTTTGACCCGGTTGACAAGGTTTCAAGCTACATAAAAAGGTATGTCATCCAAAATAGCATTTCGTATTGTTTATGTCAATTGCATGCTAGTTATAGGCTAAATGGTTTGGAAATACCATTAGATGTATAATTAGAGAAAACATAGATCTGTGACATTTAGGGTTGTATATGCACCATAGGATGTTGTAGTATACAAAACCCAACAGGTTCTGAGGTCTCCATCTGAGATTCGGAGCTTCCTGGGACTGGCAAGTTATTATCGGAGATTCGGAGCGTCCTCCTATCAAAATAATAACATTTCTAATCAAAATCCTCTCGTGTCCTCATCTCTAATAGTGGGTAGAAAACCATTCTACTCCTTTCTGACTTCTCCTGAATCAGCTTGACCGAACTCCCAAGGTCAACTGAAGTCAACTCTAGTCAACGGTCAAACTTTGACCAGACTCGTCGAGTGCACTCGTGTGACTCGGTGAGTCCATGCATTACCTCGTAATCCTCATAAATCCTCACTCGACTCGTCGACTTAACCTTTCACTCGATGGGTTACCACTGGTCGCGAATCGCGGGGCAACCCGACGCGATTCGTCGAGTCCCCTTATGGACTCGGCGAGTTCCTTCCATGGAAACACTCTAATGACCTTTGGAGGTCAGATCTGTTTCTCTAAGGGTGCTCTTAAGGGTGCATGTGGCCGCAAATGAGGGCCACAACGTCCTTTAAATAGGGCACAAGCCCGAAGATTTAGGGTTTCTCTCCACAGCGCGGACTCGTCGAGTCTACTAATCGACTCGTTGAGTCCACTCATTAAATCCAGTCAGTAATCGTGATCCTATTCGACAAGTTTAAGCGCCAAAATAATTAACTAAAATAGGATACCTGGAATTCCGGATGTTACAATTCTCCCCACTAGAATCATAATTTTCCCTCAAAGTCTCGGTCTGCAAACAACACTGGATGCTGCTCCCGCATCTCCAACTCTGGCTCCCAAGTCAGCTCGGACCCTCTCCGATGTTGCCACTGGACCTGAACCAGGGACACCTCCTTGTTCCTCGGAATCTTGATCCTATGATCCAGGATCGCGATCGGCTTCTTGACATAATTTAGGCTCGCATCCACCTGAATATCCTCTAGTGGCACTACAGCCGACTCGTCAGCTATACACTTCCTCAACCGAGACACGTGGAAGGTATCATGTATCTGGCTCAACTCCGCAGGCAGCTCTAATTGATACGCTACCCTGCCCACCCTTGCGGTCAGTTTGAAAGGACCGATGTACCGAGGCTCCAGCTTGCCCTTCTTCCTAAATCGGATCACTCCTTTCCAAGGAGACACCTTCAGGAGTATGAAGTCTCCAACCTGAAACTCAAGCTCGGATCATCGCCTATCCGCATAACTCTTCTGGCGACTCTGTGCTGTCAGCAATCTCTGCCTGACCTGCAGAATCTGCTCAGTCGTCTGAAGCACTATCTTAGTGCTTCCCATTACTTGGTGCCCTACCCCTCCCCATCTGATGGGAGTCCGACACCTCCTCCCTTACAACAACTCGAAGGGAGGCATAACAATACTTGAATGGTGGCTGTTGTTATAGGAAAACTCATCCAATGGTAGGTACGTGTCCCAACTCCCTCCGAAGTCCAACACACATGCTCCAAGCATGTCCTCCATCGTCTGAATCGTCTGCACACTCTGCCCGTCTATCTGTGGGTGGTATGCGGTGCTAAAGTGCAACTTCATACCCAACTCCTCATGGAATTTCTTCCTGAATCTGGAAATGAAACATACATCTCGATCTGACACAATCGAGATCGGTACTCCATGTCGGGATACCAACTCCCTCACATATATCTCCGCTAGCCTCTCCGCAGAAGAGCTCTCACTGATAGCAAGGAAATGAGCACTTTTCGTTAGTCGATCAATGATCACCAAAATTACATTGACACCGCTTGCGGTCCTCGGCAATTTGGTGATGAAATCCATAGAAATCTGTTGCCACTTCCACTAGGGAACCTCAAGTGGCTTCAACTTGCCATGTGGACGCTGGTGCTCAGCCTTAACCATGCGGCAGGTCAAGCACCTCTCAACAAACCATGCAACACCCCTCTTCATATAGGGCCACCAATAGTCTCTTTTCAGGCCCAAATACATCTTATTGGCCCCGGGATGGATCGAGAACCTCGAGTTGTGCGCCTCCTACATCAGGATGGTACGTGCCCTGCCCGTAAACGGTACCCAAATCCAACCGTGAAAGGTCATAAGCCCTTGGCTATCGGTAACAAACTCTAATACCTGCCCAATCACCTACTCTCTCTTGTAGTTCTCCGGTTCCACGGCCTCTGCCTGGGCCTCTCGGATGGTATCCAACACCAGAGTTATCACCGTCATCCTCATACAAATATCTCGTACCGGGGCACTCTCCGCCCTATGGCTCAGGGCATCGGCTACATCATTAGCCTTGCCCGGGTGGTACAGGATCTCGCAGTCATAATGCTTTACCACATCCAACCATCTCCTCTGGCGCATATTCAGGTTGTGCTGATACATCAAGTACTTCAAACTCTTGTGGTCCGTGTATATGATACACCAAACCCCATATAAATAATGACACCATATCTTGAGGGCGAACACTACAGCCCCCAACTCTAAATCGTGGGTGGGATACCTCACCTCGTGAGGCTTCAACTGTCTCGATGCATACGCTACCACGTGCCCTCTCTGCATAAGTTTTGCGCCCAACCCCGAGATCGATGCGTCACAATACACCGTAAAGTCCTCCATCCCTTCTGGGAGGGATAATACCGGGGCATCGCATAATATTTGGCGAAGCACCTCGAATAAGGCCTGCTGCTTTGGACCCCAACTAAAATTCACGCCCTTCCCGGTCAACCTGGTGACAGGAACGACAATCTTGTAGATATCCCTGATAAATCTCCAATAGTAGCCGGCCAACCCCAGAAAACTACTAATCTCAGTGGGGGATCTCGGCACCTCCCACCTCATCACAGCCTCAATCTTGGCCAGATCGACCAATATCCTATTATGATTAACGAGATGCCCCAAGAACTGGACCTCTCATAACTAGAAATCACACTTGGAGAATTTGGCATAAAGCCTCTACGATCTCAAAACCTCGAGGATCTCCCTCAATAGATCCTCATGCTGCTCTCGTGATCTCGAACACACCAGAATATCATCAATGAACACGATTACCGATCGATCCATATCGGTCTGCATACTTTGTTCATGAGATCCATCAATGTTGTCGTTGCATTGGTCAGCCCGAAAGGCATCACCACGAACTCATAGTGCCCATAACGAGTCCTAAACGCCGTCTTCTGGATATCCCCATGACGCACGCTCATCTGGTGATATCCAGACCTCAAGTCTATCTTGGAGAACCAAGATGCTCCCTACAACTGATCGAATAGATCATCGATCCTTGGTAATGGATAACAGTTCTTGACCGTCAACTTGTTCAACTCCTGGTAATCAATGCACATCCGGTGTGAACCATCATTTTTCTTGACAAAAAGGATTGGCGCTTCCCACGGCGAGCTACTCGGTCGAATAAAACCCTTTCCCAGCGGCTCCTGAAGCTACGAGGAAAACTCCTGCATCTATGGCGGCACAAGGCGATAAGGCACCTTGGCGATAGGCACTTCCCCCGAAACAAAATTGATGAGGAACTCCACGTGCCTCTCGGGAGGCACACCTAGCAACTTCTCGGGAAAAACATCCAGGAACTCACGCACTATCGAAACATCATCAACCGAACTCGGCTTCTCAGCGGCCACTCGTGTATCTATCACATAAGCTACAAACCTGTTGTAGCCCTGCTGTAAACTCTGTCTCGCTCTGGAAACCAAACAAAATGTTGAACCACATCGGGTACCCTTTCCATATACAGTCAACACTCCCCCACTAGGGTCACATATCGTCACCATCTGCCGCTCGCAGTCTATAACCGCCACAAGTCGACTCAACCAATCCATACCGACTATAACGCAAACGTCCCCCATAGCAATCGGGACCAGATCTATCAGGAACACAACACCGAAGATTTCGTGTACACATCCTCGAAACACGTTAGTAGCATACACCGCTCGCTCGTCAGCTATGGAAACTCGTAGAGGTCGACTCAACACCTCTCGTCGAATACTGATGTGCTGACTGAACGCTAACGACACAAATGATCGACTCGCACCCGAGTCAAATAACACTAAAGCAAGTACAGAAGTCACAATAAAAGGAATAACGCATATCATAATATAAGCACAATATCTCAACTCAGCATAAATAAATGAAAGAATACATACCAGCCACGACGTTGGGCACTGCGCGGGTCTCCTCCGTTGTCAACTGGACGGCTCTCCCGCAAACCTTCGGTGCCTCGACCTTCACTAAACGACCCTCAATAGCCCGTACAATAGCAGGGGCAGATCCCTGCGCTGATCCCTGTAACAACTGCGGGCGCTCGGGCTTCCGATGGCCCGTCTGGTTTGAATGAAAGCAAACCATAAACCCCTTGCAGAAGTCCTTGGCTATATGCTCCTCCTTTCCACATTTGTAGCATGCACCCGACAGACAGACTCCATCATGTCCCTTGCCGCACTTCCCACAAGTGCGGCCCTTCTTGCCTCTGGATCTCGAATCGGCGGGCTTAGCCCGCTTGGCTGCCAGCTTAGACTGTACCGGCCGCCTATCCTTCCCTGAGACTCGGCCTCCTCCCTGGCCAAAGTCTCCAGCTCAATCTCCCTCCTCCGGGCATTTGCCTGGAGCTTAGCAAATGTCTGGTAAGTCGAGTTCGCCACAAACTCCCAAATATCCCTCCTCAAAATGCTCAAATATCCGCTCATGCATGCCGTCACAAACTTCCACCAGTGCTTCGGTCCTAGGCGAAGCTGGTTTAGCGCAAACCAAACCCTCAGATGCTCTGGACACGAACCGGTGTAGAAGCATCCCTCGATATCAAAAATCCATCTCATCACAACAATCGGATCTTGCGTCCCATCCTCCGGTGGCTTCGTGCTGCTGAACTCTCGGAACAACAATGAGTCACCACGCTGAGGTCTAGCAGTAGCTGCAACAGCCTCAGCCTCAGTAACCACTGCATATGTAACATCCAGATTCCCAGGTATTCTATGTTAGTCATTTATTTTGAGTTAGAGAAAAGGACTCGATGAGTCGACGCCTAGACTCGTCGAGTAGGATCGCGATTTGCAGACTGGATTAATGAATGGACTCGACGAGTCGACAGGGTGACTCGACAAGTCTGCGCTGAGGTCAGAAACCCTAAATCTGCGGGCCTGAGCCCTATTTAAAGGACCTTATAGCCCTCATTTGCGGCTACCAGTCCAAAGAGAGAAACCCTAGAGAGCTTGGGCGAGTTGTGTGTGAGAGCAAGCCATTTTAATCCTTTTTGGTGTTGTTTTGCAATGAAGAAGGTGTTTCCAGCTAGAGGAGGTCAAGAGGGTTGCTAATCCATGGTTTCTAGGCTTGGATCTGCAGTATTGAGGTAGCAAATCAAACGCTCCTTCTGTGTTGGTTAATATCTATGAATCTAGGGTTTTCTATACCCTTTTTATTGCTTGAGTTGATGAGTTTATGGTCCCTTTATATGTTAGACTTCAGATATGGACCCATAGAGGTACAGAGAGCATTATCCATCTTGCTTTATGAGGTGTTATGGAAGGAATAAACTTAGGTTGCTACTTTTGAGGCTATCTCTTCAAAGGGAACCGTATATGTGTTGCATGAGTGTAAAGGTTTCACCTTTACATGATTAGTGGGTATGGAAAGGTCAGATTTATAGGTTAGAGAAGCGGATCTGACCTCAGAAGATCATTTGAGTGTTGTCATGGATGCAACTCGCCGAGTCCATAAGTGGAGTCGACGAGTCGAGTCGGGTTTGCCCGCGATTCATGACAGGAGTAAGCCGTCGAGTCAAGGGATGACTCGACGTGCCAAGTGAGACTAGAAGTATTCAAAGGATCCACATGGACTCGCCGAGTCGCCCATGTGCACTCGACGAGTCGGGTCAAAGTTTGACTATTGACTTCGGTTGACCATAGGGTTTTGGTCAAGATGATTCAGGAGAGGTCAGGGAGGGGTAGAATGGTCTTCTACCCATCAATAGAGATGAGATTATTAGAGACTATTCATTAGGGATGTTATTCTATTGATAGGAGGAGGCTAGATCGGGTATCCGAGCACGGGAGATTATCTAATATCGTACGAGGTGAGTCTCACTATACTGTACCTAGAGTGGTACTTATGTGTGACCGGAAGATCTTATATGATATGAGATGTATGTGTTGTGTGTTGTTATATGATATTATAACACCATACAAATTTAAACAATTTTTCGCATTTTAAAAATCATATAATTTCATTCACATCCACGTTTTAAAACATTGTATCATCATTATCTTAATACAAAACCCCATGATCAAAATATATAAACTCCAGTGTGCGTGTGTACCAGTCATGCCGGCGCCTTCCCGTGATCATCGCTGGTACCTGAAGCACGACACATAACACTGTAAGCATATTTGCTTAGTAACTTCCCCAAAATACCACATAAACACATATCAGCCACTCAAGGCTATAACTCTGTTGACCCTCTAGTCGAATATCTCCGTGGGACCCTCTTGATCCTATAACTCTGTGGACCCACTAGTCCTAACTCTGTAAACTCTAAATAATGCATATCACATATCACAATAAATCAGAACACATAATAACATGCAAATACCCTGGCATATAACTCTAAAATACTCTGTCACATAATTCTATTACCACACTAGGTAAAGTATAGTGAGAAGACTCACCTCAGATGTCTCGGTAAATATCTGACTCGGTAGAAATATGATCTAGCCTCCGCCTAATCACATAAAGTAAATATTCTCATAAAGATAACTCGCGGGACTAGACTCAACCCTCTCTACGCACCCTCAGCAGGCAAAAGACCATTTTACCCCTCATTTAGCTCAAAGGCCAAATTGTTGACCAAACCCTTAAATTCAACAAAAGTCAATGGTCAAACTTTGACCCGACTTGTCGAGTGCACTTGGGCGACTCAGCGGGTCTACACATGTCCACTAACTCTTTAGTCCCGCTTGGCACGTCGAGTTCCTCCCCTTGCTCGACGAGTCATACCTGGCATGAATCGCAGGGCCACCCCGACTCAACTCACCGAGTCTCAAGAACAACTCGGCGAGTTCCGCCTTGAACTCCAGTCCCCTAATACCCCTCTGACTCACTGAGTTATTTCCCCAACTCGGCAAGTCTACTCACTGAGTGATTTACGGGAAACCCTAACCCTACTAGCCGAGTCTGATCATTGGACTCGGCGAGTTCATGCCATGTACGAACTCCATAGACATCCTGAGGTCAAATCTCTTCCTTTAATCCATATATCTGACCTTCCCAAGCATGCTAATCACGTAAAGTTCAGACCTTGACACACATATAACATCTAGATGGTCTCACTTGGTTATTTAGCCCCAAAAATAACATCCTAAGTTCACGGCTCCCAAAATAGCTCATAAATCTCCAAGGGTTAAGGTCTCTGGACCTCTTTGAGTCCAGATCCAAAGCATAAACTCGAGAGGGGACCAATTGCTCCACATATCCATCCTCTAAAGGGGGTTAGAAAACCCTAACTCTAAGAATCAACACCAATCTTAAGAAGGTCCGAATAAATACCTCAAGATGTGTCACACCCCCGAACCAGACGGCGGAAACGTCCGGGGGCTGTCGTGACTCAATTGAATACCATGACATTGAATATATATGAAACATAACAACATTCGTCACCATTCATCAACATAGTACAACCAGTAGTGTTTACATATCATACATTGTTTAAACATTACATTTCCCAAAAATTTCTTTGTTCAATCCATACAAAAATAAACTGCAACCGTCACTGAATATGATTTCCCTTGATTCACTGGTTCCCTGAGAATACAAGTATTTTGAAAAACGTCAACATATGAAATGTTGGTGAGTTCATAAGTAGTGTTTGAAATCGAATGTTTGTATTGTTTGAAGAACCACCAGAAAATCCGATATTTTCTGAAAAGATAAGCTTTTGAAAACATTTGTGAAGATCCATAGGTATGCTTGTTTGATTCTGTACTTGTAAAAAAAATGTTCATCGAAAATGTATGCATTTCAAATCTGTTCGTATTGAAAACCCTAGGAAAACCCGATGTTCTCCTAGTTCCTTGAATTACGTGATGTTACATTGAAACCATTGCATAGCGTATAGTGTCAGTCCCAGGCGACGTTGGAAGGTTCTCGAGCAGGATTATTTACTACAAACCCGCGTTACACAAACGCCCAGTTTATAGTTATACTAACGACTCCGAAGGCGTCGTCAGTACTAATCGCGTTATCCAATCGCCCTGACTAGGTGTAGTCCCACATCCGAAGAGAAAGAGGTCACGAAGACCCCGGTAACTCCATTAGCCGGTTGGGGATAAAATGTACGAGGGGTCCCCGACCCGCCTCGCATGAAATGTAGACTTTACTAGCAATACCAAAGGACCCTTGGGGACCAGTAGTATACAAGCCATTGAAAGTCCATTTACGTTGTGTCGGATCGGTAAAACCCAACACTCCGTAAAAAAAAATGTCTTCGGGCCTTAAGATCAGGTTATTGGGCTAGCTAGGCTCAACGAACAAGATTTTACACTTGTGGGGCCCAAAGATGGTGCGTAGACGTCTGTGCACACTCGCATGTATATGTATTACCAAACGTTACTTGTATGAATCGTAGTGTCGTAGTGTTAGTAGTTGTAGATTTCTATTGGCTCGAGACCGAGCCAATTCGTTTAACAACGACTTTTGGGTATTGTAATGTATTGTATTTCGTCGATAGTCGCGGTGCCATTATTTAATCAAATTGTGTATATTGAACTAGCCTTGAAATATTCCTGTTTCAGCCCCTCATTATTTGTAAAATTTACATTTTCAACCCTTTTTATTAAATACTTCCCGGTTTGGCCCTTAAACTATTTTTCTTGACATTTTAACACCAAAAATTATTGAAATTAATATTTTTCAACATATTTTTCATAAAAACAGTTTAAGTCCTTGAAAATGCAGTTTTCTCGGTTTTAATCCCTTCTTTTCGCAACTTTGACAATTTTGGCCCAAATTGGAAAATTTTTGCAACTTTGGTCCTTTTTAAATTTAAAAAGCATTTTAAACCTTTGAAAAGGATTTGGAACACTTATAGTCCACTGTTTTACAGAAAGTTACAGTTTTGGCCCTCCAAAACAGAAAAATTCGCATAATGGGCCTTATTGGGCCGAAATTTTCATTTTTAGCCCATTAAGCTTGGAATTTATGTTTTTAATCCCCTAAATGAGTATATTTCCAGAAATTTATTTATGGAAACTGTTTTGGCACACTTCATCCATCAGAATCTGTGAAATGTCAATTTGGGCCCTTATTTTTGCATTTTTCACATTTTAGGCCCAAAATTTGTGTTTTTAACCCAAAGAAAATTATTACTAAACCACTTAGCCATTTTTCTTGAAACACTTTGTGTTTAGAAATATATTTGAAGCTAAAGTCATTTAATACAAGATATATCTCGGTTTTGATGGGTTTTAAGGCTAGATCCAACATTAAAGCACATAAAAGCATACATATAAGCATGGAAATCATACAAGGCATACAAACACATATAGATCTACACTTTCACTTGTATTCCCCCCCCCCCCCCCACAAAACTCATAAAAACAGAAAATAGGGGGTATGAAGCTCACCTTGGGTGGGTAGTTTCGGTTCTTGAAGAAAAGATGGAAGAAACTTGGTGATTTTCGGCCCTAGCACCCCTTCATGAAGATCTCGAGTTTTATGGAGTTTTCTAGGAGTATGATCACCAAAGAAACTTGTTTAGAATAAGAGATCTCATGTGAGAGGGGAGTTTTGAAGTTTAGGCATGGAAAAACTTACCAAAGGATGATGATAATCTTGAAGAATCCTCTTGAAATCCAAGAAAATTTCGTGACTTTGAATGGAGAGGAAGAGAGAAGTCTTGAGTGAATCTAGAGAGAGTTTGTGAGTGTTTTGTGTGTGTGTGGTGTTGCTCTCAGCCGAAACAAGAAAGAAGAGGGAGGGAGAGAAGAAAAGACCTTGAGGTGATGTTTGCATGGAAGAATGAGAATGCATGGATGTCCTATGGGTAAAGATGAGGTGTCACTTGAAAGTCAACTCTTTCTTGTGTTTGGGCCTTGGGCCGAGATTTTAGAGAGGGAAAAGAAAAATTTGGGCTTTTTCCCTTAAGCCCAAAATTAGAGTTAGTTTTGGGTGCTTATTAGCCTTATAAAATAAAATTGTGATTTTTATGCTTTAATAAGCTAGGTTAGGTTAAATTATGGATCAAAGCTTGTGATTTATTTCATTCTAGGCCCAATATGACCCAAGGTATTGAAATAAATAAGTGTGGGTCCAATTAGAGCCCAATTAGGGTTCTAAGCCCATGATAGTCCAATTGGAAGCTTATTGGTCCATTGGGATCCAATAAGGATGTTCTAGTCTAAAATAGACTTAACAAGAGCTTCTAGGGTCTCCAATTGTTTGATGACTATTTGTGGTACTAGCATGTTGTATTTGATTGAAGTTTTTGATTCACATTAACTTGAATATATAGATTACATGGCTCAAAATTTACAGTTGTGACATCATCCCCCCGTTAGAGGGAATTTCGTCCCGAAATTCTGTTTGAAAGCTAGATTTGAGAATGCTAGAATAGGTGAGGGTACTTTTGCTTCATTTGATCTTCGCGTTCCCACGTGAATTCTGGCCCACGCTTTGCGTTCCACCGTACCTTCACGATCGGGATGCGACTCTGCTTAGTACGCTTCACCTCCCTGTCCATGATTTCGATTGGCTCTTCGACGAACAGGAGATTCTCATTGATTTCGATTTCGTCAAGAGGAATGACAAGGGTTTCATCTGATAGGCACTTTTTCAGATTAGAGACGTGAAACACGGGGTGTACGTCGTTTAGCTCCGCGGGTAGTTGTAGTCTGTATGCTACTGGACCTATTCGGGCGACGATTTCGAAAGGTCCAATGTATCGCGGGTTCAGCTTTCCCCGTTTTCCGAAACGTATAACCCCTTTCCAGGGTGAGACCTTTAACAATACTCGATCACCGACTTGGAATTCTAAGGGCTTTCGCCGTTTATCAGCATAGCTCTTTTGCCGGTCACGCGATGCCTGTAATCGAGCTTTGATCTGGACAATCTTTTCTGTGGTCTCGCGAATGCTTTCCGGTCCCGTTAATGCCCTGTTTGACGTATGTGTTCTTGCTAGCTGGGTGTCACCTACTTCAGCCCAACATAACGGTGATCTACATTTACACCCGTACAGTGCTTCAAAAGGGGCCACCTTAATGCTCGAATGATAACTATTGTTATATGAAAACTCGATCAACGGTAGGTGGGTATCCCAAGACTTTCCGAAGTCTATCACACATGCACGAAGCATGTCTTCGAGCGTCTGAATGGTTCGTTCGCTTTGACCGTCCGTTTGTGGGTGATACGCGGTGCTCATATCAAGATGAGTTCCCATTGCCTTGTGGAGCGACTGCCAAAAGTGTGACATGAACCTACTGTCCCTATCCGAGATGATAGATTTTGGCACTCCATGAAGTCTTACAATCTCTCGTAGGTACAAACGCGTCAGCCTCTCCATCTTGTAGGACTCTTTGATCGGCAGAAAATGGGCAGATTTCGTCAGTCGGTCGATTATTACCCATATGGTGTCCAGACCGTCCGACGTCTTGGGCAGCTTGGTCACGAAGTCCATAGAAATCCCCTCCCATTTCCACTCAGGGATTGCCGGTTGCTGTAACAATCCGGAAGGTTTCTGGTATTCCACTTTTACTTTGGCACACGTAAGGCACTTACTAACATAAGTTGCGATTTCCGCCTTCATGTTAGGCCACCAATAGTGCTGCTTAATGTCCAAATACATCTTGTCCGAACCAGGATGAATGGAGTATCGTGTCTTGTGGGCTTCCTTCATAACGATCTCCCTGAATCCTCCGATTTTTGGAACCCAAATACGGTTCATGAAGTAGTATACCCCATTCTCTTTGACTTCTAGGTTCTTCTCCATACCGTGTAATGCCTCGCTAGTTCTATTTTCCGCTTTCATAGCCTCTGCCTGGACTGATGCAATTTGAGCGGTCAGATGAGACTGAATGGTTATCGAGTGCGTTTTCGTACGGCGGTTTGTGTACTCCTTCCGACTTAATGCGTCAGCTACCACGTTGGCCTTGCCTGGATGGTACTTGATCTCGCATTCGTAGTCGTTTAACAACTCCACCCATCTTCGTTGTCTCATGTTCAGCTCCTTCTGATTCAAGATGTGCTGGAGGCTTTTGTGGTCTGTGAAGATGGTGCACTTTGTACCGTACAGGTAGTGCCTCCAAATTTTTAGGGCGAAGACCACAGCTCCCAGTTCTAGGTCATGGGTTGTGTAATTTACTTCGTGCGTCTTCAGTTGACGGGACGCATATGCTATCACTCTTCCACGTTGCATGAGAACGCAACCTAAGCCTTGATTTGACGCGTCACAGTAAACTACAAAATCTTCCGTTTCTTCGGGTAGAGATAGTACAGGAGCGCTACAAAGAGCTTGCTTCAAGGCTCGAAACGCAATCTCTTGTCGGTCTGTCCACTTGAATGGCACACCCTTTTGCGTAAGCAAGGTAAGTGGCTTGGCGATTTTAGAGAAGTTTTGGATGAATCTCCTATAGTAGCCTGCTAGGCCTAAGAACTGACGAATTTCTGTGGGCGTAGTCGGAGTTGCCCATCCTTCCACAGCTTTGACCTTAGAGGGATCCACATGAATTCCATCTTGGCTAACTACGTGACCTAGAAACTTCACGCTCCGTAGCCAAAACTCACACTTAGAGAGTTTGGCGTAAAGCCTTTCCAATCGCAGCGTTTCTAGGACTTGTCGGAGATGTTGGCCATGCTCTTCTTTGCTTCGAGAATAGACGAGGATGTCATCGATAAACACAATGACGAAGTTGTCCAAGAACGGTCGACAGATTCGGTTCATTAGGTCCATAAATGCGGCGGGTGCATTTGTTAGACCGAAGGGCATTACGACGAATTCATAATGTCCATAGCGGGTTCGGAAAGCGGTTTTAGGAATATCTTCTTCTCGGACCTTGAGTTGATGGTATCCGGACCGTAGATCTATTTTAGAAAAATAGCTAGCTCCTTGGAGCTGGTTGAATAGATCATCGATTCGTGGGAGTGGGTAGCGGTTTTTAACAGTGAGTTTATTCAACTCTCTGTAATCGATGCACATTCTGAAAGATCCGTCCTTCTTTTTGACAAAGAGCACCGGAGCTCCCCATGGCGAGTAGCTAGGTCGGATAAATCCCTTGTCCAGAAGTTCACTAAGTTGGCTGGACAATTCCTGCATTTCAGCAGGTGCCAATCTATATGGTGATTTAGCGAGAGGAGTTGCTCCTGGAACGAGGTCGATTCGGAACTCAACCTGTCTCTCTGGGGGTACTCCCGGAAGATCTTCAGGAAACACGTCCGGGAATTCACACGCTACCGGAATGTCTTGGATGTTAATTTCTTCTTTGGCCTTGTCCACTATGTGGGCCAAGAACGCTAAGTTGTTCTTTCGCAGATGTTTTTGTGCTTTGATGCACGAGATAAGACGAAGATTCGTGCTAGGTTTGTCTCCGTAAATTACTAGGGTTTCGTGATTCGGGAGACGAAGGCGAACGGCCTTCTCGTGGCACATAATCTCAACATGGTGGGGGCTTAACCAATCCATGCCGATAATCACATCGAAACTCCTAATTGACACTGGCATCAGATCTATTCGTAAGACGTGTTGGTTAAGGGTTAGGGTACATTCAGTGTAGATTTCCCTAGTGGATTCGGTCTTCCCATTGGCCATTTCCACCGTATAGGTTTCATTAAGCTTTTGGGGTTGTTGTTTTAATAAGTGTTTAAACTTCTCGCTTACGAAACTTCGCTCCGCTCCGGTATCAAATAAGATGCATGCATAAGTGTGGTTTAGGAGGAATGTACCGGTCACAACTGCAGGGTCCTGAACTGCATCACTCTGACCCATAGTCAGCATTCTTCCTGCTCCTCTGTTTCCTGAGTTGTTGTTGTTGTTAGGGCAGTCTCGACGGAAATGTCCCGTCCTTCCACACCCGAAACAGGTGTGGCTAGGCCCTGCGTTGCTGCCGCCGGCATTGGTGTTGTTGGTATTGCGGTGGTTGTTGTTGTTGTTCTGGTTGTTTCCCTGACTCTGGTTCTGAGAAGGATAAGTCCTGCAGAACCTTGCAGTGTGTCACCTTCGGTTGCAACTGGTGCAATGGAACTCCCTACATTCTCCTTGGTGATGGAAACCGCACTTGTTGCATTTGGGATGATTACCGGAATAGGGTCTTGAAGTATTTGAAGCAGCTGAGGCTGGAGCATGTGATGTGACTGGTACCGGTGCAATGACGGCGTGAACTGCCACCGTTTGCTGCTTTTTAGAGGTCTCGGGACCCTGGCGCCCCTTCCTCTTGTTGTTCCATCCTTTCTTACCATCACTCTCCTTCTTCTTCTCAGTCTCTACCGGTTTCTCGCCCTTTTTGTGGTTATGATCATATAGCCTCTTTGCCAATCTCTTCGCACTGTCAAAAGTTTCAGGGTTCGCAGCTATCACATTCCCTTGAATGGGGGATGTCAGTCCCCAAATGAATCGTTCAATCTTCTTCCCCTCTGATGTGATCATACCCGGGCACAACAGAGATAGTTCGCTGAATCTCGATATGTAAGCATCGATGTTCCCATTCTGCACCGTGAGATTCCATAGTTCCTGCTCCATCTTCTGTATTTCGCCTCGGGGGCAGTACTCAGCCGTCAACATCTCTTTCATCTCTGCCCAGGGAATAGAGTTGGTGACATGGAGTGTCATAGCTTCCACATGACCATTCCACCAAGTGAGTGCTTGGTCCACAAAAGTGCAGGCCGCGAACTTCACTTTCATCTGCTCGGGGCACTCGCATATCTCGAATACCGACTCTACCTTCTCGATCCATCGCTTTAGGGCGATCACTCCTCCGGTACCGTTGAAAGTTCGGGGTTTAGCGTTCGCAAAATCCTTGTAGGTGCACGTTTTAGTGAGTCCTTGGTTCGTCCCGTTGTTCGAACTTCCGGATCCTTGCCCGTTACCTCCTCCGTTGTTCCCTCGGTGAAGTTGTGCCATAGCCGCTGTGACTGCAGCAGACACGGCTGCCTGGAAAGCAGTGGAGTCAACTTCCGGCGGGGTTGGTTCGGGATTTCCGCGAGTAGCTGGGCGAGGCATCTTTCTGTCATGAAACGGAAAGATGTTGAGTGTGCGTGGTTTCTGTGAGGTGGCGACTCTACTAACTAGGTGTATGGTGCGAACCTAAACATTACTATCATCAAGCATGCAATCATAATGTCTCAACACATAGCAACTGAGAATAATTTAGCAAAACACACAAAAGTTTATTAATATTATCCGCATTTAGTACAAGAAAATTTGCTCGTAGGAGCATACATAAGTAACACTAATCCGACAGCATAACGGCTCCATGAGTAGTGTAGTCACTTAAACATAGAGCCGGAGTACATAACATAGTTCCTAATAACCTACTATGATAAGTCTATCCCTAACCGCGATGAGCTGCGTCAGGAGGTGGTGCCGAAGTCATATGCCGAAATGTTGTGCCAGTAGCTGCGCCATCTCTGCCATGTCTCCTATAACCTCATCCCTCTCATGCTCTGCTTGCACTGCCCGAGCCTCCATCGCATACAGCTGTTGTCGCAGTGCGGCGATCTCAGCTTCGAGGGAACGGTTCTCTCTTGGGGGGTTCGCTGGTGGAGCAGGGTGATCTGGTTGTGCCTCGTCCTCGCATGGCGAGACGGGGTCCTGGTCCCCGACCCGGCCGTCTTCGTCGTCATCGTCGAGCTCTCCAAATTCGTAGTCAGTGTCTACGTATTCGTCGGGTCCGACATCGTGTGCTTCGCCTGGATTCCCTCCTGGCTCATCCACAAGCATCCCGTGAGCTACTAAGGCCTGATGAAACTGGATACCCTGCTGCTCCTCCTCGGGCTCCTCCTCCTCCTCTAGCCACCCGTTGTTTCCCTGATTAGGGAAGTAGGGGTCTCCCGGGTGATGAAAGTCGGCCATGTTGTCTGCGCGAGTACGTAAATATGCTACATTATCCTAGGATGCTATATCTATCATACCTACTAAGCAACATTCTCTTTTTGGGTGATAAAAAGTATAGTGTTAGGTGCCCTGGCTATCCCGATCTCATCAAGACGTGTGTTAATTTTACCTTGGAGAGAATGTAGTTGATCAGGCTACATTCACTCCTTGGTATCACTAAGAACAGTCCCGAATTAACTGAGATACCAGTGTTATTGTGTTTGATTCAGCGTTGGATCTTTATTCCTAATGCAAGCAAGTGTGTTTTATTTACTTGTTCTGTTCAGAGTTATGTTAGTCCCTCTTTTTGGTTTATAGTTGCATATCAATGTATGGCTCGACATGCTAGTTCACTATAAACAAAGCTCTGATACCAACCTGTCACACCCCCGAACCAGACGGCGGAAACGTCCGGGGGCTGTCGTGACTCAATTGAATACCATGACATTGAATATATATGAAACATAACAACATTCGTCACCATTCATCAACATAGTACAACCAGTAGTGTTTACATATCATACATTGTTTAAACATTACATTTCCCAAAAATTTCTTTGTTCAATCCATACAAAAATAAACTGCAACCGTCACTGAATATGATTTCCCTTGATTCACTGGTTCCCTGAGAATACAAGTATTTTGAAAAACATCAACATATGAAATGTTGGTGAGTTCATAAGTAGTGTTTGAAATCGAATGTTTGTATTGTTTGAAGAACCACCAGAAAATCCGATATTTTCTGAAAAGATAAGCTTTTGAAAACATTTGTGAAGATCCATAGGTATGCTTGTTTGATTCTGTACTTGTAAAAAAAATGTTCATCGAAAATGTATGCATTTCAAATCTGTTCGTATTGAAAACCCTAGGAAAACCCGATGTTCTCCTAGTTCCTTGAATTACGTGATGTTACATTGAAACCATTGCATAGCGTATAGTGTCAGTCACAGGCGACGTTGGAAGGTTCTCGAGCAGGATTATTTACTACAAACCCGCGTTACACAAACGCCCAGTTTATAGTTATACTAACGACTCCGAGGGCGTCGTCAGTACTAATCGCGTTATCCAATCGCCCTGACTAGGTGTAGTCCCACATCCGAAGAGAAAGAGGTCACGAAGACCCCGGTAACTCCATTAGCCGGTTGGGGATAAAATGTACGAGGGGTCCCCGACCCGCCTCGCATGAAATGTAGACTTTACTAGCAATACCAAAGGACCCTTGGGGACCAGTAGTATACAAGCCATTGAAAGTCCATTTACGTTGTGTCGGATCGGTAAAACCCAACACTCCGTAAAAAAAAATGTCTTCGGGCCTTAAGATCAGGTCATTGGGCTAGCTAGGCTCAACGAACAAGATTTTACACTTGTGGGGCCCAAAGATGGTGCGTAGACGTCTGTGCACACTCGCATGTATATGTATTACCAAACGTTACTTGTATGAATCGTAGTGTCGTAGTGTTAGTAGTTGTAGATTTCTATTGGCTCGAGACCGAGCCAATTCGTTTAACAACGACTTTTGGGTATTGTAATGTATTGTATTTCGTCGATAGCCGCGGTGCCATTATTTAATCAAATTGTGTATATTGAACTAGCCTTGAAATATTCCTGTTTCAGCCCCACATTATTTGTAAAATTTACATTTTCAACCCTTTTTATTAAATACTTCCCGGTTTGGCCCTTAAACTATTTTTCTTGACATTTTAACACCAAAAATTATTGAAATTAATATTTTTCAACATATTTTTCATAAAAACAGTTTAAGTCCTTGAAAATGCAGTTTTCTCGGTTTTAATCCCTTCTTTTCGCAACTTTGACAATTTTGGCCCAAATTGGAAAATTTTTGCAACTTTGGTCCTTTTTAAATTTTTAAAGCATTTTAAACCTTTGAAAAGGATTTGGAACACTTATAGTCCACTGTTTTACAGAAAGTTACAGTTTTGGCCCTCCAAAACAGAAAAATTCGCATAATGGGCCTTATTGGGCCGAAATTTTCATTTTTAGCCCATTAAGCTTGGAATTTATGTTTTTAATCCCCTAAAAGAGTATATTTCCAGAAATTTATTTATGGAAACTGTTTTGGCACACTTCATCCATCAGAATCTGTGAAATGTCAATTTGGGCCCTTATTTTTGCATTTTTCACATTTTAGGCCCAAAATTTGTGTTTTTAACCCAAAGAAAATTATTACTAAACCACTTAGCCATTTTTCTTGAAACACTTTGTGTTTAGAAATATATTTGAAGCTAAAGTCATTTAATACAAGATATATCTCGGTTTTGATGGGTTTTAAGGCTAGATCCAACATTAAAGCACATAAAAGCATACATATAAGCATGGAAATCATACAAGGCATACAAACACATATAGATCTACACTTTCACTTGTATTCCCCCCCCCCCCCCCCCCACAAAACTCATAAAAACAGAAAATAGGGGGTATGAAGCTCACCTTGGGTGGGTAGTTTCGGTTCTTGAAGAAAAGATGGAAGAAACTTGGTGATTTTCGGCCCTAGCACCCCTTCATGAAGATCTCGAGTTTTATGGAGTTTTCTAGGAGTATGATCACCAAAGAAACTTGTTTAGAATAAGAGATCTCATGTGAGAGGGGAGTTTTGAAGTTTAGGCATGGAAAAACTTACCAAAGGATGATGATAATCTTGAAGAATCCTCTTGAAATCCAAGAAAATTTCGTGACTTTGAATGGAGAGGAAGAGAGAAGTCTTGAGTGAATCTAGAGAGAGTTTGTGAGTGTTTTGTGTGTGTGTGGTGTTGCTCTCGGCCGAAACAAGAAAGAAGAGGGAGGGAGAGAAGAAAAGACCTTGAGGTGATGTTTGCATGGAAGAATGAGAATGCATGGATGTCCTATGGGTAAAGATGAGGTGTCACTTGAAAGTCAACTCTTTCTTGTGTTTGGGCCTTGGGCTGAGATTTTAGAGAGGGAAAAGAAAAATTTGGGCTTTTTCCCTTAAGCCCAAAATTAGAGTTAGTTTTGGGTGCTTATTAGCCTTATAAAATAAAATTGTGATTTTTATGCTTTAATAAGCTAGGTTAGGTTAAATTATGGATCAAAGCTTGTGATTTATTTCATTCTAGGCCCAATATGACCCAAGGTATTGAAATAAATAAGTGTGGGTCCAATTAGAGCCCAATTAGGGTTCTAAGCCCATGATAGTCCAATTGGAAGCTTATTGGTCCATTGGGATCCAATAAGGAAGTTCTAGTCTAAAATAGACTTAACAAGAGCTTCTAGGGTCTCCAATTGTTTGATGACTATTTGTGGTACTAGCATGTTGTATTTGATTGAAGTTTTTGATTCACATTAACTTGAATATATAGATTACATGGCTCAAAATTTATAGTTGTGACAAGATGAAGTCTATGAACTCTGAAGTCACCAGAATCGCACCTCCTTTAGCCTCCTCTTGCCTTGGTCACCTCCTTCTTGCAACTACACCAACAAAATGATCGACAATGGCCTCTCCTTCCTCACAAACGCTCTAGATCTCTTAGGGTTTCTCTCTGGGGTTTGGTAGCCGCAAATGACGGCCCTAAGGGCCTTTAAATAGGTCCCAAACCTAGAAAATTAGGGTTTCATTAAACAGTGTGGACTCGTCGAGTCCATTCATGAACTCGTCGAGTCCAGCTGAGAACCCGGATACGAATCTGCGACCATACTCGGCGAGTCTAAACACCAACTCGCCGAGTCCCCTCCCAACCTCCAAAAAATAAAGGAATAACTAATATACCTGGGAATCCGGAAATATGTATGTGTTATGTATGTTATGAATGATAAGGACCGGAAGGCCATTATGATATGGACCGGAAGGTCAAGCTGATATGGGCCAGAAGGTCATTACGGGTAGGACTGGAAGGTCTACCAGGGTTGTGGGACGGAAGTCCTCTGGGACACAGTGACCGGAAGGTCTTATAGCCTTGAGAGGAGTATGTGCGTATCTGGTATTTAAGGGAACTCACTAAGCATTTATGCTTACAGTTGTTGTGTTATGTGTTTCAGCTACTAACAAGGATCGCGGGAAGGCGCCGGCATGATCCGTACACACTCATGGAGTTTATGTCTTGAAATTTTTGGATATGTTTTGTTATGATAACATTGGATACATTATGTTTTGATATTATCTTATGAATAAAATTATGTTTTAAAACTGAAAAATTGTTTTGGAAATTCACGTTGTTACACCGTATCTCTCGTCAAACGTCTCAATCAGGGTGGTCTTGATAGACCCAAACATCTCCGGTATCTCTGCACGGATAGCCGTAGCCACCTCATCGTGGATCATCTGACGAAGCTCCTCGTCACTAACGCTGCTGGCCTCTGGTCTGTGGCAAGTCCCAAACATGATGTCTCTGAAATACGACATAAAATATTTGAGACTTGCTCGACTATACTCACACTCGATAACTCAACCCTACTTGCTCCTCAGTACCCCAAGGATTCTTACTTGGACTGCGCACTGATCCGGTGTTTTCAGTAGTACGGGCCCTATACTACCTTCTACACCGCATCAACATTCATTCCAAGTCCTCCTCCTACGATCCGAGATCACAAGTACTCTACATTTCGCTAATCATGGGCTACACTTCGGTAGACTTCTCATAAGCTCCTCACTGCTACCTACTCACTCTCGAAGCATCTCATAACAGCAGTAATCTCCTAGGCTATGGCATCACAAATCAGGCCACTCTAGTCCTAATATGAATACCTAGCCTACTCTAGCATGCATAACATATCACATCATATCTCATAACACATAAAGCAAGGGTATCTTGGGAAATCACCGTTCGGGAACTAGCTGATTGTACACACTGCTCCTTTCTGCTTTTCTCAAGGTATTTTACTCTTTTAGAAAAATTGTTACTTTTTATGAAAAACTTTCTCTAACCCTCAGTTTGAGTTCAGACACGCCCGAAGGTCCATCCGAATCCCTCAAACCAAGGCTCTGATACCAATTTGTAATGACGTGAAAATTTAAAACAATTTTTAATTTTTCAAACAACATAAAACTCATACAATATTTTCAAATCTCATGTTCGTCAAATATCATCATAATAAAACATGTCCCAAGATCACAAATACATAAACACTCCATCATTGTGTAAAGATCATGCCGGCACCTTCCCGCAATCCTCGATAGTACCTGAAACACATATCACATAACAGGATAAGCACAAATGCTTAGTGAGTTCCCCAAAATAGCACATACAACACATGCGCCACTCAAGGCTAATACTCTACAAGACCTTCCGGTCAATGTGTCTCAGGGGACTTCCGTCCCATAATCCCGGTAGACCTTCCGGTCCCACTTCTCTGACCTTCCGGTCCGAATCATCTTGACCTTCCGACCCATACACTATTGACCTTCCGGTCCGTACACTGTTAACCTTTCGGTCCATATCAGAATACCCATAACATAACATAGCACATACATATCATATAACAACATACATCACATATTCATCATAGCACATAAGACCTTCCGGTCACACGTAATTACCACTCTAGGTAAAGTATAGTGAGAAGACTCACCTCGTACGATGTCGGATAACCTCTTGTGCTCGATAACCTGATCTAGCCTCCTCCTATCAACATAATAACATTTCTAATCAAAATCCTCTCATTTCCTCATCTCTAATAGTGGGTAGAAGACCATTCTAACCCTCTCTGACTTCTCTTGAATCAGCTTAACCAAACTCCCAAGTCAACTGAAGTCAACTCTAGTCAACGGTGAAACTTTGACCAGACTCATCGAGTGCACTCGTGTGACTTGGTGAGTTCATGCGTGTCCTCTTAATCGTCAGAAATCCTCACTCGACTCTTAGAGTTAACCTTTCAATCGACGTGTTACCACTGGTCACGAATCGCAGGGCAACCCGACTCGACTCGTCGAGTCCCCTTATGGACTCGGCGAGTTCCTTCCATGGCAACACTCAAATGACCTTCTGAGGTCAAACCTGTTTCTCTAACCTATAGATCTGACCTTACCATACTCAATAATCACGTAAAGGTCCAACCTTTACAATCATGCAACGTCCATAATTCTTTTTTTGGTGAAATTGACTCTATAATGGCAACCTAGGTTCATATCTCTAATGGAATAGCATAAAGCAAGGTAGATAGGACTCTCTGGACCTCTTAAGGTCCAAATCTAAGAAGAACTCCACCTTGGGACTTCATATACTTCGAATCGAAGCTAAATAAGGCATAAGAAAACCCTAGATTCAAGTAGATCACCAAATACACGAGATTGAGCACAGATTTATACCTCTAGCGGCCTCTTCTGATCAAATTGTGGTAGATCTGAGCTCCTCAACCCTCCTAGGTTGGCCTCCTTCCTTCTTTCTTGCAAAATCATACTTAAAATGATGAAAATGGCTTATTCTCTCTCTCTCTCTCTCTCTCTCTTACAATGCTCTCAGGTGCTCTGGTGCTCTCAAGGTGAAGGTGGCCACAAATGAGGGCCATAAGGTCCTTTAAATAGGGCACATGCCTGAAGATTTAGGGTTTCTGTCCACAGCACGGACTCGTCGAGTCTACTAGTCGAATCGTCGAGTCCACTCATTAAATCCAGTCAGCAATCGCGATCCTACTCGGCGAGTTTAAGCGCCAACTCGTCGAGTTCCTCTTCTTGACCTAAGATAATTAACTAAAATAGGATACTTGGAATTTCGGATCATACACGATGACACAGGCTCGCAACATATCTTCCAAGGTTGGGATAGTTCTCTCACTTTGTCCGTCGGTCTGTGGATGGTAGGCTGTATTCATGTCCAGCCTCGTTCCTAAGGAACTTTGTAGCGACTGCCAGAATCTTGAAGTGAATCTACTGTCTCTATTAGAGATAACGGATATAGGCACACCATGCAGTCGTACGATCTCCCTAATATAGGTTCTTGTTAGATTCTCCATCTTGTATGTCTCTTTGATAGGCAGGATGTGTGCGGACCTGGTTAACTTGTCAACAATAACCCTTATGGTATCGAGACCAACCTTTGTCTTGGTCAAATTGGTACGAAGTCCATTGTGATTCGCTCCCACTTCCATTCTGATATCGCTGGTTGTTGTAGTAAACCTGAGGGTTTCTGGAATTCGACCTTGACCTTGGCGCACGTAAGACATTTACTTATGAAGGTAGCAATCTCTGTTTTTATGTTAGGCCACCAGTATAACTTTTTAAGATCAAGATACATCTTATCCGTACCTGGGTGGACGGAATATTGAGTGTTGTGTGCTTCGGTCTTGACCAAGTCTCTGAAGCCACGGTGTTTCGGTGTCCAAATCCGATCCATTAAATATAAGGCTCCGCCACCCTTGACTTCCAAGTTCTTATCTATCCCTCTCAGGGATTCACTCGCAACATTTTCAGTTTTCAAAGCGTTGAGCTGAGCCTCCTTAATTTGTGTGGACAAGTGTGAATGGATAGTCATAGTCAATGATTCGCCTCTACGACAAGAGTATTCTTTCCGAATTAGGGCGTCAACTACTACTTTGGCCTTGTCAGGATGATAACGAATTTCGCATTCGTAATCACTGAGTAGCTCGACCCACCGTCATTGTCTCTTGTTGAGCTCCTTTTGGTCGAATATATGTTGTAGGCTTTGTGGTCTGTAAGGATAGTGCTCTTCGTACCGTATAGGTAGTGTCTCTAGATCTTCAGAGCAAACACAACTGCTCCTAACTCAAGATCATGCGTGGTGTAGTTGACCTCATGTGCCTTCATTTGTATTGAGGCATAGGCAATGACCTTACCTCGTTGCATCAGAACACAACCGAGCCCTTGGTTGGATGCATTGTAGTAGACCATGAAGTCTTCTATTCCTTCTGGGAGGGATAGTATCGGTGTGGTGCATAAGGCTTGTTTCAGCATTCGGAACGCTTTCTCTTTCTTCTCTTCCCAGTCAAAGAACACGCCCTTCTGGGTCAAAGTCGTAAGAGGTTTCGCAATTCAAGAGAAGTTCTGAATGAATCTGTGACAGTAGACAGCGAAGCCTAGAAATTGACGAATTTTTGTAGCCGTTCTGGGTCAAAGTCGTAAGAGGTTTCGGTGCTGACCAGTTCTCTATAGCTTTAATTTTGGAAGAGTCCACATGAATTCCTTCTTCACTAACAACGTGACCCATAAGTTCGACTCTTCGGATCCAAAACTCGCATTTATAGAACTTCTCATTGAGCTTCTCTAATCGTAAGGTTTCCAAGATCTGACGTAGATGCTTACTATGCTCTTCTTTACTACGAGAGTAGATAACTATGTCATATATGAAGAAGATTACGAACTGATCCAAGTAAAGACGACATACCCTATTCATTAAGTCCATGAATATTGCGGGCACATTAGTCATTCTGAATGGCATCACTACAAACTCGTAGTGTCCGTAACGAGTTTGGAAGGTTGTCCTCAGAACATCCTCCTGAAGCACTCGTAACTGGTGATACCTAGATCTCAGATATATCTTCGAAAAGTAATTCGCCCCTTGCAATTGGTCGAACAAATCATATATGTGAGGCAGAGGGTAACGATTCTTAACGGTAATCTTGTTGAGTTCTCTGTAGTCTATGCACATACGAAACGATCTGTCTTTCTTCTTGATGAACAAGACTGGAGCTCCCTAGGGTGAGAAGCTTGGTATTATAAAGCCCTTGTTGAGTAGTTCGTTAAGTTGACCGGGCGGTTTTTGCATCTCTTCAGGTGCTAGACGATAGGGCGATTTGGCTACTGGGGTAGCCCCTGGAACTAAGTCGATTCTGAACTCAACTTGACGTTGTGGAGGTAATCTAGGGAGTTCTTCTGGAATGATGTCGGGAAAATCACGTACTACTTGTATGTTCTTAATGTCATTCATCTCTTGGCTCACATCGATAACATGAGCAAGGAATGTGCGACATCGTAAGTACTTCTGGGCTTGAATACTCAAGATGATACGAAGGTTCTTGCCTGGTTTTTCACCATAGGCTACTAGAGTTTCACTAGACGGTAGATTAAGGCGAACAACCTTTTCATAACACATGATGTCGGCATGATGTAGACTCAACCAATTCATGCCGATAATGACGTCGAAACTTTTAATTGAGACCGGTATGAGTTCGATTGAAAATGAATGGCTATCTAGAGTTAGAGTACTTCTTATGTATATACTGCTAGTGCTCCCAGTCTTTCCGTTAGCCATTTCTACCGTGAATGGTTCTTTAAGTGCTCGTGATTTTTGCTTAAGTAAGTGAGAAAACTTTTGGTTTACAAAACTTCTCTCGGCTCCACTATCAAACAGAATGCATGCATAAGAGTTATCAAAGAGAAACCTACTAGTGAGCACTGTGGGTTCGGCAACTTCTTCCTCGTGGCCTATAGCCAAAAATCTTCCTACTCCACCGGCATTCCCTTCCTTTGGGCAGTTCCTTTTGTAGTGGCCCACTTCGCCACAACCCTAGCAAACTTGGCCCACACCAGCGCTGGGGACTTGGTTGATTGGCCCTGCCGAATATTTGCATAAACAGGCAGTGTTCCCTTTCCCATAGCAGTTAGAATACTGCATTTCCTAGCAGGCCCCAGTGTGGTGGAAGCTGCATTTGTTGCACTTTGGCAGACTCCCCGCGTACTACTTTACCGGAGTGGTGGCGGCGGGTGCTATCGCAGCAGAACCGCCACGACCTGCTGCTTTTTGGCAGGTTTTTTGCTTCTTCTTGTCATCCCAGAATTTCCGCTTGTTGCTAGCGGCTTTGGAGGGTTCTGAGATGGCTAGGGTTGTTGTTGTTGATGGGGTACGGACCCCATGGTCAATGAGCCGTTGTGCCAACCGCTTGGCACTATCGAATGTAGTGGGGTTTGAAACCAAGACATTCCCTTGGAATGGAGGCACCAGTCCACAAATGTACCTCTCTCTTTTCTTTCCCTTCGTCTGAACCACATTGGGACATAGGGCCACCAGCTCGCAGAATCTGGCGGTATAGGAAACCATGTCGGAGCCCTTCATGGTTAGGCTCCATAGTTCTTGTTCTAGTTTCTAGATTTCGCCCCTCCGTCAGTATTCTTCAATCATGAGCTCTCTCAGAGCTTCCCAGCCCATAGAATTTGCCACTGTTAAAGTTAGTGACTTGACATGGCTATTCCACCATGTCAGGGCTTTTTCCACGAAGGTGCAAGCAGCAAATTTGACTTTGCTCTCTTTTGGGCATAGGCAGATCTCGAAGATCGACTCTGTCTTCTCGAACCACTGTGAGAGGGCAATGACTCCGCCAGTCCCTTTAAAGGACTTTGGCTTGCAATTAGTGAAGTCCTTGTAGGATTAGTCTCTCGAACGCACGGGGACCTCACCTTAAGTAGAATGAACAAGTGTTCCACCTCTTCTGGTACTAGTAGAGTGATATTGAGCCATGACTGTTGCCACAACCACATCTACTACAGCATTTAGAGTTGTCATATCGATTTGTGAAGGAGGTGATGGTGGTATTGGAGTTACCCGTGGATCGCATCTCGTTGATCGGTGTGGAGGCATCTTTTAAGTAAAAGTTTACAAAGATGAAGATATTGGTAAGAATTTAATTGAGAGAAATGATGACAGTGGCCCATGGACTAACTCTCCATAGTCCAACAACACAATTGAATAGTGTGATTGAATGTAGATCCAGTACTAAAAATATGATACCATTTGGATAATAATTTCCATGAGATTAGATATCTGTCAATAATACTGGTATTATAGATGTAACAAGTTCGGGAAAGATGACCTAGAAGTAGGTCTTACATCAAACCAAGATGGTATGACCTAACAAGACTTAACAGATCCAAAGTCTTCACATAGATAGGAAATTAACTAGAATTTTCACATAGACTATGTTATATCCAAATAAGAAAGTTGAGTAGGCTCTATCTACAACGAGAACCACTAGAATGAGTCCTTGATTCTGATAGACGAGGCTCCATGTCTCTCATGCACCTTTCAGTCATTGCCTGCCGAGCTCAAAGTTCCCTGACATCAGCTTGGGTTGCGGTAAGATCTCTCTGTAGGGCCGCATTCTGTTTCTGAATCCTTTCATAAGAAGACACCAGATAGTGAATGTGTACGGTATTGATTCCCGCATCGACATCAACTTCCATAATTCGGTTGATTGCCGCTCCACCCTGTTCATCACTACGGGCAATCCTGCAGACCAAGATAGGTAGGACTCTATCCACTGAGCCTCCCTCGCTCAAGTTATAGAAGCTTCGATCTCCGTTGTAAGGTAAGGTTTGACCCCGTTCATGGCTCCATTTGTTCAAGTTTGTTTCCCACAGAGGTGTGGGACCTTGAAATGTTGGAAGAGGGTTAGCATTAGGGATTTGAGCAACTGGGGGTAGGTTATTGACTTCTGGTTCGGAGTCAGAATCCTCCGAGAAGCCTTCTGTGAGGTGATCATCCAAAGGGATTAGATGATCATCTTTTGGCTCTACTTCAATCCATCTAACATTGCCTTGGTTTGGGAAGTATGGGTCACTGTGGGGATGGAATCCCACCATGATATCTATGCGAGAAAAGGGGTATAAGATTCGTATAAAAATAGACGTACTAGTTAATATAATTATAAGATGATCCTTACTAGTAACTTCAATACTTGCATAGTGCATACAAGTTACATGTAATCAAAACAGGATAGACCTTCGAATAAGTAACCCTAACTCCAAATCCACAACTAAACAACGAATAGGAAGTAAATCAAAGATCACGGATTCTAAGTCGATGACACCTTAGTCACATATAACCTTAGCGTATCCACTTAGAAATTATTGACCTACTAGTAAAGACCTTTTTAGTTCTTATATAAGTAATTATAGTAACACAAAATACTCCTATAGTATTTTAGGTTTATGTTCTGTTCTGATGTTTTCATTGTAGTAATGTTGTTATGTTTTTAGACTTGTTGCAACCTCACAACCATTCTTAGGCACATGCTAGTCACTCCTCGGAAAATATAGTTTATCAGGCTATATCCTTCCCATGTTTGACTATATGTATCTAAGTCTAATTGTGTTGTCCAATAATCGTAATACTTTTGTTCTGTCCTAGTGACACTGATTTTAGTATGAATGTAGGTAGGTATACTTGGTTAAATATTTTATTATTTAAAAGTATAAACTCTTGGTCAGAGTATTTTAATCCCATTGTGTTTATAGTTTGTATATCTTTTATGGGTTGATATACTCGATTCACTATAAACGATTATCTGATACCAATCTGTCACACCCCAAAACTAGAACGACGGAAACATTCGGGGGAGGAGGATGTCATGTACAGTACCACAACAAAGTATAATAGTAAACAAGCAACAACATCATCCATTGCATTAATAATATAATTTAATACAATTGTGTTATGTGAAGTTTATAAGACACCAAAAATGTAAATCAAAATAATAGATAAGTCTTGAATGAGTTCCAACTTCTCAAAACCTGGCATCGGTACATGTCTACTGATGACCTGAGAATACAAGTTATTTTGAAAGAGTTTATCAGCTTTAAAACTGGTGAGTTCATAAGAATTTTAGTGTCATTGTTTCTATGAAAATGTTTGTAAGTGTTTGATGTATAAGTTTGTAAATGTGTGTAGTAAATGTTTGTATCTCCTAGAAAATCCTATATTTTCTACTAAACGTACCCTTCTACCAAGGCATCAAATGTTATGTATGTTTGTTTCTTGTAAAAGTGTGTATTTTCCCAAGTGTGACTATCATTAACCAGAAGTATAGTTTTGTACATTACCGTTTATGTGAGAAGATCACAATGTGAATTCAATGGGAAAATAATAAAGTACTATAGTGTTGTATTATATTAACTACTGTTGTACTAACTACCTTAAACCGGTTGTTAATTAAGGTATAATGTGATATGATTGCACCATACTATCGAATAAAAACACATCGATGAAAGACGTTGGAAGAAATGACATTTGGCACCTGTAGACTTGCAAGTCCCACTATAGTGAACAGCAATTTGTATGATCATGAATCCAGTATAGATCTATACACAAATTCACGCTCGCCCTCCAGGAGACACTCGATACAAAACGAGCCATGGCAGGTGATGCCATGCCCCGAAACCGTAGCTCACATTTATGTTATAGTATTCTTTTATATGTATTGTATATCCTAGTGTATTGTATGTTCTCTCTGTCTAGTATGTAGTATGTTCTCTTTGTTTCTCATCATAGTATGTTTTCTTGTATAGTGTATAGTATGTATTGTTTCTCATAATAGTATGTTCTCTTAGTTTCTCATAATAGTATGTTCTCTTAGTTTCTCATAATAGTATGTTCTCTTAGCTTCTCATAATAGTATGTATTGACTCATGTATGAACTGACTCCTTGCATATTTCATTGTACTAGAAATAGTGAATAGTGACTTCCTAAACTATACCTATTATAGTTTACTAGTAAAGTTGTTTGTATAACTGAGTGTATTGAACTGAGACAAAAGCTTTTATGTCTTATACATATATACATAATATATAACTAAGGATCAAATGACACTCGGACAAACAGTAGGGTACTCTAAGTCCACAACCAAACAAGGAACAGGAAATAAAGTGAGTTATCAGTCTTAAGTCCTCCCAACCTTACTTTTATAACTATATATACATTAGACAAAGTTTTTTACAATATATAAGTTTGAATAGAGTTAAACAAAGAAGGTTTGGAATAAAATAACAATTTTGAATAAGTGTTTTGGTATGTAAAAGAGTTTCATAAACATTTTGAAGTAGTTTGTTTGATAAAACAGCTAAAAGCGTAGCAAATCCATTTGTTTGATAGTTATTAATCACATGTGATTGATATAATAACTAAAATGTTTCAACTTGTATTCCCCCCCCCCCCATAAAAGCATTTAAAATCATTTAAAAGGTAGATTAAGGGGTATGAACGCACCTATAGTGAGTGGTTTGGATGAACGAGTGGTATAGGATGCTAAGTGTCAAGTGAATACTTGAGCACACACACAGATCCTATTTATCATATAATGATACATATAAGCATATAATTAGTGTTTATACAATTAATCATGAACGGAAACACCCTAGGACATAGGATACACTTTGATATAAGTGCTACAATAACATGGGATTGCATACCAAGGGTGTGTGGCCATCTTAAGGAGTTTACGGTCCAAGTGGCATGACCATAAGAGTTTATGGTCAAAGTGATTCACGTTCCTATGTGTTTACGATTCAATGGGTTTACGGTCCATTGAGTTTCCGATCTCATGTGTTTACGGTCAAATGGGTTGATGTTCCCATGTGTTCACGGTCCTATGACCTTATTGTCATAAGGTTTACGGTCTAGTGAGTATACCATTGTAAACTCACATCCTTTTGTGCATAGGATGATTCCCAAGCATTTCAAAGGGTTTTAACTTCCATTCTAGGCTTTAGGAGGGTTTAATGGTCACAATGCACCATTTATAAGGGTTTATGGTCTAAGGAGATGCACTAGACCGTAAACACCTTTTGTTCTTGGATAAATGATGGTTTCAAGGCCTTAATAAAGAATCCTAACTAGATAACAAGTATAGGAGGAATATGCTTACAATTTGGAAGCAACTGAGAGTGTTTTCGGCCCAAAACACTTAAGTGTTCTTGATGTTCTTGAGGATCTTGAAGATCTAGACTCAAAAGATGAGATTTGTTGATGAATTCAAGAGTGAATCAAGAAGAAGAGATGTATTAACTCCAAAAGGGAAGGAATCACTTACATTATTGAAGTTTGGAAGAAAAAGTCTTATGATCTTTGAGAGAGAATCCGATTTCTAGGATTGAAATGGTGAAAAGTGATTGAAAATGACTAAGGGTCATATATATAGCATGGAGTTTACGGTCACCTTGACCGTAAACGCAAGGTCTATACCGTAAACTCCTTTTTGAGGAGGTTTACGGTTGCTAGGTAGTTTAGAACTTAAACCGGTACTTCCAGATACTGATTCCTTTGATGCACTAGTCTTAGAATACTCAAAATAGACCCTAAACAGTAACACGAGTCTAACTTTGATAGATTTGAACGTTTATACAAGCTAGAAATTTCGGGTTGTCACATCATCTAACGGTTTGGATAAATCATGCTTGTGACATTGTCGCATATGACATGTCAACAAGAAATGCATAGCCAAACTCCAAAAGGATGGAGTGTTGGAGTCATTCGACCTTAGGGACGATAACGTGTGTGAGTCGTGTTTACTTGGAAAGATGACCAAGTCACCCTTTACTGGCACTTGTGAAAGGGGTGAGGGTTTATTGGATCTCATGCACACTGATGTGTGTGGGCCCTTTAGATCCACCACAAGGGATACGAGCTGCTTCTATGTAACTTTTACCGATGATTATAGTAGATATGGGTATATCTACTTGATCAGGCACAAGTCAGAAACCTTTGAAAATTTCAAAGAGTTTAAACAAGAAGTGGAGAATCAATTGGGCAGGAAAATCAAGATGCTTCGATCCGATCGAGGAGGAGAGTACCTAAGTCTTGAATTCCACGACTACCTCAAAGAATGAAGAATCGTTTCACAATTGATGCAACCTAGAACACCGCAATGGTATGGTGTGGTTGAGGGGGGTAATCGAACCTTGCTAGACATGGTTCGTTCCATGATGAGTCATGCTTCATTAGCTATCTCATTCTGGGGGTATGCCTTAGAGACTGCTGCCCATATCCTTAACTTAGTCCCTACGAAGAAGGTTTCCAAAACACCTCACGAGATGTGGATAGGGAAAGCTCCCTCTTTGGCACATATCAAGGTTTGGGGTTGCAAGGCTTTCGTAAGACGAGATACTCATGACAAGCTCGAACCTCGTAGTGAGCGGTGTATTTTCATCGGCTACCCACAGAAGTCCTTTGGATATCTCTTCTATAGACCGAGTAACAGTGTTGTATTCATCGCGAGGAGAGGGGTTTTCCATGAGCGAGAACTCATAAGCCAAGTGGACAGTGGGAGGCAAATCGATCTTGAAGAGATTCAAGATTAAATTGTTGAAGGAACCTCCAACGCTAGCGCTCAACCCGAGGAGGAAACTTCGGTTGAACCGATTGATGAGTCCTTACCTCTTGTACGTTATAAAAGAGTTAGGGTTCAACCCCAGTTTCATGGTTTTAATATTACTACAGAAGGGATACGTTCATTAGTGATAGTACACTAGTGAATTTGGACAAACCTAACAGCTATAAGGAAGCCATCACAGGCCCGAAGTCTGCAAAATGGAAAGAGGCGATGGACTGCGAGATTCAGTCCATGTATGACAACCAAGTTTGGAATTTGGTTGACAATGTACCCGGTCATAAGACTGTCGGGTGCAAATTGATCTTCAAGAAAAAGACCGACATGGATGGGAATGTGCACACCTATAAGGCGCAATTGGTCGCGAAGGGTTTCACTCAAACTCCCGGAGATATGATGAAACCTTCTCACCAGTTGCAAAGATAAAGTCTATTAGGGTGATGTTGGCCATTGTTGCATTTCATGACAATGAAATATGGCAGATGGATATGAAAACTGCTTTCCATAATGGAAAGTTGGCTGAGTATGTTTACATGGCTCACCCAGAGGGTTTTGTCAATGTAGAGCATCCCGATAGAGTGTCTAAGCTTAAGAAGTCCATTTATATACTGAAACAAGTGTCTCGCAGATGGAATCTTTGTTTCGATGAGAAAGTCAAAGAGTTTGGTTTTCTACGAAGTAATGATGAATCATGTGTATATGTCAAAGCCAGTGGGGTATAGTAAGATTCCTCGTATTGTATGTCAATGACATACTACTCATAGGAAACGGTATCACGACGCTGCAGGAAGTCAAGACCTGGCTCGGGAAGTGTTTCACTATGAAGGACCTTGGAGAGGCTACCTGTATTCTGGGAATAAGGATAGTGAGAAACATAAGTAAGAGACGAATAGGACTTAGTCAGAATACTTACCTGGACAAGGTACTAAAACGTTTTAGTATGGAGAATTCAAAGAAAGGAGAGTTATCGATCCAAAGTAATGTCAAGTTAAGTAAGACTCAAAGCCCAACTACCGAAGTTGAGATAGCAGAAATGAGCCGAGTACCATACGCTTCCGCAATTGGATCGATTATGTATGCTAAGACTTGTACCCGCCCTGATGTGTCCTTCACTCTGAGCATGGTCATCAGATATGAAGGGAACCCTGGCAGAGCACATTGGAACGCAGTCAAGAATATTCTTAAGTACCTTCGGAGGACCAAGGAATGGTTTCTATTCCTCGGTGGGAGTTATGACTTAAAGGTGCGGGGGTACAGTGACGCCAGTTTTCAGACCGACAGGGACAACTACCGTTTGTAGTCAGGCTGGGTCTTTACCCTAAATGGAGGAGCAGTGACATGGGAAACTTCCAAGCAGGAGACTGTAGCTGATTCAACTTGCGAATCTGAGTACATTGCAGCGAGCGAGGTGTCAAAGGAGGCAATATGTTTGAGGAACTTCATTGGAGACCTTGGAGTTGTGCCGACCATACAGGAGCCTATGGAAATTTTTTGTGATAATGAAGGAGCGGTTGCCTTGACCAAGGAACCGAGGGATCATGGCAAATCTCGAAATATCGACAAAAAATATCACTTTAGTCGCCATCGGGTGGAAGGACTCCTCTTAGTGAAGAAGGTATCATCAGAGGATAACCTAGCAGATCCGCTTACGAAGGGACTGAGTAGGGTTAAACACTTGCAGCACGCTAGGAGCATCGGGTTGAAGGACGATATTAATTTTAATTAGATTGTTCAGAAACATGTAATAAATAAATTGTAATTAACATTCGATGATTAAATAAATGGTTATTATTTATGAGTAAAGTCACTGTCTTATGTCAATTGTTTACCTATTGTTTCACTTTGCATGTTTTGATCTCCTGAATAATAAGATTATTCGAACGGTCGACAATCGTTCATATGTTGGAAGTAGGCATGATTGAAGACTGTCATGAATTGGTGTGTAGATTGTCTAAAGTGTATTAGACGTAGCAAAAGTTTTTTACAACGTTCATGAGTGCTTATGAACTTGATTTAAGCATTGGAATAAACCCACACGTGCTGGAATCACTTCATGGAACTTATCACGAGTGATCGCAAGACGATAATATCATATGGTCTTAAAACCTAGATATATGTTTTATTGTTTGTTAATTGGTTGTGCATTGATAATGCGTAAACGCATCAGTAACTTGATGTTATAAAACACATTGTTGTGTATAATTTGATTAGTGGATAGTAAATGCATATAAGTCGAATTTTATATGTTCCTTTTATCCTAAGAGGGTAAAAGCGATATCAGGGCCCCTCGATGATTTGGTTTGACTTATGTGCTGGGCTCAGTCAGGACTGATTTGATGTGTTCAATTAAGTTCTATGTCAAACGAATCTGAAATCAAGAAACAAACTGTTGGACGACAAGTATGACTATGTTCCATGTAATTGTCTGCACGATATCTAGAACAGAGTGATGAGTTGAAAACTCAATTAAGATCGATTACATTCTTAACAAATCAAACAGAAATTAAACCAAAGAACAAACACACAATGAATCAAACTGATGTCGAATGATTAAAATAACAACACCTCCGATGAGCTTGATGAAGAACTTCTACTATAGAGGTGTGTTAGGGTTACTGTACGATTAAAGAAAATATTCAATTAGCATTTCTAACATGATGCATGCATGCACCATAAATACTAACCCCTAAATACAAATACATGGTTGGACAAGCCCAAACCGTGAATACATTGGACTAAACTAATAAAGCCCAATGGCGCAACCCATAGACTCAACAATCCCCCCTTTGTGCCAATTGAGGTGAGAGATCACTTCGGTTGAGTAACGGTGGTTTTCTTCACAGTCTTGAACAGCTTCGGTATGATGGAAAGTAGAGTTTGACGAAAGTTAATATACCACCGAAGCATATCCAAAAACATCATCTTATCTGCATCATTGTTCTAATTGCACCTGTATATGATATCGAGAATATGCTCCAAGCAAGAAGTGGAGAACAGGTGTTTGTCAACGAGAGCGAACAGGCATTTTTGACCTTTGCCTCTGGTGAACATGACTATGTGAAATTGTGGGTCGATTATTCCTTTCATCATCACGTTGATGTTGCTTGCCTTCCCAATTGGCTTGATAGTGGGCTTCTTCCTCAAGGTAGAGGCGATCTCCTGATGCATCTTCGTGACTTCAAGAATATAACACACCAACATTTGCTTGATGTGATCGATGATAGGCTCATACTCTTGTTGATTGGTCATCAAGATATTATTCAGGAGGATCCAGTCATGAGGATTCAAACTTGGCAGATGAGCAAGGGAGATCATATGAACCGAACTATCTGAGCCTTGGGTCACTTTGAATTTGATATTGATAAACTTCCCTACCGAGTTGGGTTTCAACACCTTGGCTGTTGTGATCTTCTGTTTACTCCAAGTCAGGTATTACGGTCTCGATCAACCTTCGGGTTAGGAGAAGGAGGGAAACTCTTGACTCGAAACAATGAAAGATGAACGCCGTTTGGGTGATTGGCATATCACATTGAAAATCCTTGGAATTATCAAGATCGAATGAGAGGACCGGTTCGAGCCAATGTATGCTTGGAGATTTAATTACCTCCTTTAGAAGTTTATCCATCATCCATAGAGGGAACATAGATTTCCTTCGTTCCAATTTATCGTTCACTTCTTTTTGTTTCCTCTCCCTTTCAGCTTCTTTATTTGCTTTATGAAGCTTTTCCTCAAGCTCTCGATCATTTCACTTGATTTTAAGATCTTTGGTTTTGGAAGCTTTTTCTTCAGTTTCAACCACATCTTCGATTTCAACCTCATCATCATCACCATTTTTCTTCTTTCGTTTGTCGTTCATACTGCCTAAAGCTTCATTACCCTTCGGTTCAACAGTTACTTTTGGTTGGGAGATGGGTTTGTTTATTAGAGGTTTTTGTGGTTGACCCTGACTAGCATCTTCTCCCCCTTGTTTTGAAGGGAAAACGGTCTCCAGAATACCTTCAATCCTGCTTAGAATATCTAGAGCAGGTCTTAAATTCTCTGCCAAGTGGCGTCGAACCGAGATAGTAAGGACCGAGTCATGGGCTCCCTGAAGATGTAAAAGAATGCAATAAACATCACCAACACCCCTTCCCCTTAAATTTATTTTTGACTTAAGGTCATCATTTCCTTTTAGCGCTTGGTTGAGCTTCAGAACCTGAGTCTTGACTTTGGTGGTTTTGAGAGCTAGTTCATCCATTACTTTCTTTTCCAAGGCTAGATCAGCCTGGAGTTTTAGTCAGAATTAACATTTTGACGGGCCTCTTCGAAATGCTTCTTCTCAGCCTGAAGCGATTGAGTAAGATTATCAACAGAAGCATTCACAGTTTGTGCATTCTTCTAAGCTGCATCCTGAAGAGAATCAAGAAAAATGTGAGCATCAGAAATTAATTTTTCGACTTTTGCGGTCGCTTGCTTGCTTTCTTTGGTGGATTCTTCAACAACCGTTGATGCTTTCTGGCATGAGGAAGTGGAAGCATTTATAGCTTTGACAACGTTATAAAAGGAAGTGTAATGCTTCTTGACAAAGTTTGCCAACAGAACCTTGATTACAGCTTTAGAGTATGCATGAGTTGGAGTAGAGGAGGAAAAAGAAAGCAAATGGTCAATCTTGACATTCAGATCCTTTAAGTGCCTCTTCGTGACAGGAGCGTCATCATCATCATCATCGCTCTGACTCGATATGGGCTAAAGTAGACCGAATCAAAGTCCATTTCTGCACACCAAGAACAGTGTCAGATTCGTGTGAGGGAGGTGGGGATAGAGGTTTTGAGGTAATAGGGGGTTCAATTTCTGAAGTAGGTGCCCCGTATCAGATACGTTGACATGAACTTGAGGTTCGGTTGTAATATTTGTGATTGTTATAACGTCGGTGAATAAACGGGTAGGAATTGGAATTGAGGTTGTAGTTGAAGATGAGATGGGAGGAGGGCACGGAGCAATCATTATAGGAACCGATTGTGTAAGAGAAAAAGGAGGTGAGTTTCGGTTACCTTCATGAGCTGGTGAGGGAGGAGGTGAATTACCTCGAACAGAACTCTCGTTTTGAGAAACGTCATCATCATTGGACTCTGGTTCGGGCTTTTGGTCAGATGGAACGTAGTCAGAATCAACTGAAGAAGGAGCTTTCGACTTATGAGCCTTCTTCTTAGTCTTGCATTTCTTTGGATCAGAGGGAGTTGCTTGTTCAGACTTTCGCTTCTTGGGTGCAGAAACTTTAGATGAGTGACCTTCCTTCTCCCCTTTTCTTTTAGGCTTCTTCCATCGTTTTGCTGGTTTATCCACCGCGTACAGCGAGCTTTGCATTTCAGGACTAAGCTGCCTTGGTCCTGAAGGAGGGAGCTTCTTATATTCATTCATCAATTTGCTTTCGCTGGAAACACACCTGTACATGGATTCCGAAACCAAACCAATGAATATAAACTTTGATGGATCCGAAACTATTATCTTCTTCGTGTGAAAGGTAGAAATAGATGAAATTAAGGAGTCCTCCATTGTTGGAACTTGAAACTTCTCCATCGCCCATTGAGTAACGAGAGTCCAAAACCTAGCACAAGAGATTTCAGAGTAGAGAGAAGTAGAACTGAGACTTTGAACTAGTTGAGACCATAAGATAGACACAAAGTCCATGTTGACCCCATGGTATAGACCGTGGATAAGGGTCATGAATGCCTTGCTCGCCCCATCAAACCCTGCAACCCTCTCCGATAAACCCTTGAAAAGGAGGGTAAAAAGACCATTCCACTAAGGAGGAAGGCATGATTTATTGAACTTTTTCACAGTTGTGAGAACCTCAGTGTACCCTATATCATAGAACATCGTGAAGAGTTGATTGGTGGTAATGGAATCAGGGTTGATCAATGAGTCATCGATATCAATCCTTAGCAACAAGCAAAACCTAGCCTTTGAAATCGACACCTTTTGATTGGATATCTCAAAGAAAATTCTCTCCTTGACTTTATGGTAGACAACGGTTTAGTAGACCTGAGAAAGTAGTGACATAGGAACATACACCACCTTGGTTGGGGAAACTACAAGTTGTGAATATTTAACGAATTCAACCACTTGCAGCATATAGGGATCATACTGGAATAATGAGAGATCAATGATGAGGTTTTGATTTGGTTTAGTGGTGTGAAGAGAGGACTGGGTGCTGTGTTCATGAAAAGAAGAGGTATCCGCCATAGATGAACCTTGAAGAAAAAGATGAACAGTAGAGAGAGAATTTGGCATATAGTGCTTGAGAGGATTTGTAAATGGTAAGAGAGTAAAAGGAAGTTGAGAAATCTATTTATACGATTACCATGAGAGAGAAAAATCGGGAGTGATGATTGTACGATTAGCCTACGTAACGCCTGAAAAAGCGCGATTTGACAACTGTTACCCCGAAAAGTATGTCAAGCGTGTCACGCAGCGTGAGAAAGGAAACGATTCAAATTCATGCGCCTTTAAAATCTTATCCTTTCATCTTCTTTTTAATTTTGAAACGATCTAAATTCTCGTTGAAATGCCGAGTCATCCTTTCGCTTCATATGAAATTGCCCTTCACTCCCAACATAGTGTACCACCACAGCATATTGAACCGAACACTGTATCTGAGATATACCAATTAGTACCACAATAAAGACTTATGGAAAATCATAAACATCTTCCTGTAAGAGTGTGCCAAAGAAAAATAAATAAAGCAAATAATTTGTGGGATTTAAGTGATGTCAATTAAGACACAAAACTATGGATCCCGGGCACAAATCTCTTCCTTGAAAGTCAAAAGAGACTTATTAGAGCTTGTGTGGATTCTCGTTGAAATATGATCAAATGCTTATTTAGAAACATTGAAAGGCATTTTTTAATTGTATGGCTATTAGGGTGGCTTTCGCTTCATTCAAACTACGGAACTTGATATAAGACCAAAAGTTGGATGAAGTACTTGTGAGACCGGTGTAGTCTATAAAACAAGTAGGTTTGATCAGTTTTAGTGACTTGGTGATTTTTTTAGAAATCTCAAAAACAAAAATAAAATGGATCTTATGGGTAGAAAAGCCTTGGTGTCAGGCTATTTCATAAAGATCGCACAAAAATTAAAAAGAGATTTCTTGGTACCGTCCACTAAAGTGGTTTCGTTAATACTTGGGTGAAAACTAGAACGTTTGATTGTTCACCATCAATTTGTTATAGGAATTGGATTTTGGGGTTCACTTAGCACGTGGTGAAATGAAGCTAAGATCATTAACATAGATATTGTGTAACCACAAACCTCAGTGGTAAATTCTAAGAGTCTCAAGGGTTACAATTATGAATTGAAGTGTGATGGAGAAAAGTGTTAAGGAGGTTAAAGAACCGAAAGTACCTATGCTATATAATCAGGACCGAACAGACAACTCTTAACTCAATGTGAGACGAGTAAGGTAGCTCATGACATAAGTGATTTTATCAGCCTGATTGGGAAGAATTGATTTGTATATATCAAGTTAGTAAGGCTTCACTTGAAGTCTTTGAGGCTTTGGTCAACATACATCAACATGCTTCTAGGGACACTTAGCTAGTACAAAGATAAAGAGATTTATACCTATCCCAGCTCCACCATTTGAATTATCCATGATACCTTTCAGTGATAATTTTTGGTATTTTTGATTTTGATAAAAAGAAGTAAAAACAACAAACAAAAAATATTTTTGGATTTTATGAATCTTCTGAAAAAGAAATAAAAACAGAACAAAAATTATTTCGAATTTTATGAATTTTCTGAAAAAGAAATAAAAAACAGAAAGGAAAATATTTTTGAATTTTATGAAAAGAAATGAATTAAGAAAAGATATAAATAGTGTACAATGTATACAACTGAAACTTCACCTAAAAGTAGTGAAGCGAAATGGACCGAGCGGTCGGTTCATTTCGGTTCCTGAAAAATCCGGAGCCAAAATAGACTGAGCGTTCGCTCTATTTTGATTGTTCAATTTTAATGAGGCGATAGTAGTTTCGGTATTGATTTAGCTTCCATCATTCCTAAGACTTGGAGTATTTTATTAAAACTTACTTCATGTAACGCTTTCGTGAAGATGTCAGCTAGTTGATCAGCAGATCGAACAAAATGGATTTCCACATTACCATCTTCAACGTGATCTTTGATGAAGTGGTATCTCAGTGCTATATGTTTCATTTTGGAGTGTTGCACTAGGTTGTGACATATCCAAATAGCTCTTTCTGCGTCACAATAGAGTGGGATCTGCTTCATGTTAAGGCCATAGTCTCTATGTTGACTTTGTATCTAGATGACCTGTGAAGTACAAGATGCAACAACAATATACTCAGCTTCGGCTGTAAAAAGAGACACACAAGTTTTCTTCTTGGATTGCCAGCTAACGAGTTTTCCATCATGGAATTGACACCCGCCAGTTGTGCTCTTTAGATCTAAACCACATCCTCCAAGATCTGCATCAGAGAATGCTTGAACAAAGAAGCCCGATTTCGCCGATACCAAAGACCGAGAGATGAGGTTCGCTTCAAATACCAGAAGATATTTTTCAAAGTTATCATATGAGGTTCTCGTGGATTAGCTTGGAACCCGGCACAATAGCAGACAGAAAACATGATATCTAGTCTACTTGCTATTAGATACATAAGAGACCCTATCATTTGACGATAGAGTGTCATATCAGCAGCTGGTTTCTCAAGAGATGGTGTTAGCTTCGTTCTGAATGCCGTTGGAACCTTCACTTTTGAATCTCCTAACATACCGATCTTCGCCAGTAGTGTCTTAGTATAAGACTCTTAATTAATGAGTATGCCTTCAGGTCCCTGTCTCATGTTCAGTCCAAGAAAAAAGTTAATCAGACCCATTGAGCTCATCTCAAATTTAGTCTCCATCAACTTCCGGAATTCAACTATAAAGATAGGATTCGTGGAACCAAAGATGATGTCATCGACATAAATTTGGACGATCATTAGGTGTTTACCCTCTTTCATGCGAAATAATGTTGGGTCAACCGAACCTTGTTTCAATTTAGACAATTTCAGAAAGCTAGTTAGAGTTTCATACCAGGCTCTCGGGGCTTGTGTCAGACCGAAAACTGCCTTGTCCAGAATGTAGCAATGATTAGGATACTTCTTGTTCACAAACCCAAGTGGTTGCTCAACATACATTGTCTCTTCAAAATTTTTGTGAGCAGAGAATGCCAGAATGATTCGAACGGATTCTAACCTTGCTACAAGAGCGAAGGTTTCTTCAAAATCTATAACTTCTTCCTGACAGTATCCCTTAACTACCAGCCTTGACGTGTTGCGTATTATGTTCCCTTCTTTGTCCATCTTGTTTTGGAACACCCATTTTAATCCAACCACAAATGCATCCTTTGGTTTGGGAATTAGTCTCCAGACTCGATTTTGCTCAAACTCATTAAGTTCGTCTTGCATAGCATGTACCCAGTCGAAATGATCAACTGCAGTATTCACTATTTTCGGCTCAATCCTGGAAAAAAAACCAATTAAACATATAGAATTCTACTTGAGAGAATAAAGCAGTTTGCTTCGCTTTCAATTGAGAGCGTGTAAGAACTCCGTTAGATGATTCGTCAATTACTTGATTTTTGGATGATCGCGTGTCCATTTTACAAGTGGGGGATAATTTGGATCATAAGCAGGATCGAATTAAACATTTATTTCTTCTTTGAATTCTGATTGAGAATCTTCGCCATTTGTATGATTATTCTCCCCCACGAATAACGAAACAATCTCAATATCTGGTTTAGAATTCTCCCCCTCGATTGGACTTTCATGAGTCATTGTTAGAGATAGGTTCTCCCCCTGGAATGGCAAGTCAGGTCGCTTTGGTGTAGATGAGCTCTCCCCCTAGAATGTAGAAAATCTTTGAGTTGGTTTGCTGGAGCTTTGAGGTTCGCATTGATCTTGAGGCTCGCTTGAGCTTTGAGATTCATCTGGATCTTGAGGTTCGCTTGAGATTTGAGGTTCGCCTTCCATGTCTTGCGCAAATTTGTTTATTATCTCCTTCGGGTTGTCAACTTTATTATCTACTACTTTTGCTTCAGAGAGAGTGGCTTTCTTTGTTTCATCAAAGAGCATTAAGTACTCTTCAAACAGATTTGATATTGGAAATGTGACTTGACCTTTTTGTAGAAAGATCTCCTTCATTGGACTTTTGCTGGATTGAAGTTTATTCACATAATTATCATCGAATGTGACATAATAAGTTTCTTAAATCTTCTTTGATCTTCTATTTAGAACTTTATATGCCTTTGAGATAAGAGAGTGGCCAAGAAAGGTCCCTTCATCTGCCTTCACATCAAACTTTTTTTGGTTCTCTTTAGAGTTAAAGATGAAGCACCTGGAACCGAAAACATGGAAAAAATTAATGTTAGGCTTATGATTATTCAAAATTTCATAGGGTGTAATTGAATATCGTTTATTGAGGAAGGTTCGATTTTGGGTATAGTAGGCAGCTGTAATTGCATCTGCCCAGAAGTACAGAGGTAGAGAAGCAAAGTTGAGCATGGTTCAGGCCGCTTCACACAACTAACGGTTTCGCCTTTCAACTACACCATTTTTTATGGAGTATACGGAGCAGAGAAGTTGTGAGGCACTCCCTTTTCAATAAGAAATTCTTCAAACTCTTAGTTTTTGAATTCTAGCCCATCGTCATTTCAGACATTTCTAACCACCTTTCGCAATTGAAGCTCCACTTTCTTAATAAAGTTCTTGACCTTTGGAGTCGCCTCTGATTTCTGTTTAAGAAAGAAAACCCAATTGAAGCGTGAAAAATCATCAAGTATAATGAGAATGTACTTACTACCACCAATGCTTTCTATGGCCGAAGGACCACATAGATCAATGTGAAGAAGATCAAGAGGTTCAATGTGTGTTAATGATTGTGGGATGACTCTTTCGGATTTGCTTTCCCATTTCGCATGCAGCACACAGATGTTCCTTGTCAAACTTTAGAAGTGGCTGTCATCACACATGATCAACAAGACTTAACTTGTTGATGTCTTTGAAGTTAAGGTGCGAAAGTCATCATTGCCACAACCAACTTTCTTCAGAATGAGCTTTCGTTAGGAGACATACAACAGACTTTCAATGTATCGGGTTCAAATTTTATGGATATATTTCGCCTTTTCGCTATAATTTTATCATAACCATCTTAGATTTCTTTTCAATGATCTCTGATCCTTCATCATCAAATGAGACCTTCAAGCCAGTCCCTACCACCAATTGCGAGACACTGATGAGATTGTGTTGTAATCCTTCCACGTATGTCACTTTTCGAATCGAAAATCTCCATTTGTGATCATTCCATAGCCTTTGATTGTGCCATTTGAGTTGTTACCATATTTGACATAACCACTATCTTTTAGAGCCCAAAATTCCCTCAGCTCTTCCCTTCTTCATGTCATGTGACGTGAGAAGCCACTATCTATGTACCATTCGTCGTCGAAGTTCTTGTCACTGATAACCTGTAAAAATCAAGTAGATTTAGGAACCCAAAGTTGTTTGGGTCCACCTGAGCCTTTTATAGCACAGGGAATAGTAATTGAAAGATCAACCATATAAGTTTTTTTTTAATAGAGTGGTTTCGTCTTTCATTTTTATGGTAAAACTCTTGATTTTGTTATCTTTTGGTTTGCTTAAATCAGGTTGAGGATTTTTATTTTGGTTTTTATTTTCTTGTTTCCTAGGGTTAGCAGACGTCTTCTTAGTTTGCTTGTTGTCTTCAGAAACAAGCTTCCCTTTTCCCTTGACATCCTTGACATTTATGTTAGGATTCTACTTTGGTTGAGAATGAGGAGGATGAGATTTAGGACCGAAGTTGGGCTTTCGATTCTTGTCACCACTTGATCTGGGACCGAAACTTCTTTTTCAGTTCGTTTGATTGCAAGATTGACACTGAGTGCATGGACCATAATTATCCTTTGATCCTGCTTTCGCCTTCATATTTGACGCCTTTTATGTGCGAACGTAATTGGAGTTTTGGGAGTGCCAAGACTGCTTCCTTTCATTGAGATTCTTTTCATATCTCCTGTTTTGCTAATGTTTTTGTTCAGGAAGTTGCTTTAGAGACTTGTGAATATTTATTTTCGGTTTTGGTCTCATAGCTTGAGATTCATTTTTCATTGAAGAGGTTTCGCTTGACACCTTTGCAGGTTCGCTTGGAATCTCTTTGGTACCACTTGTACTTGGTACATCAAAACATGCAGGCTTATTGAGTGGTTCTGCCACATATCTGCCTTTAACCCTCCATGAGGTTCTCTCTTATAAACCGACAGTCTCATCTGCATTGTCGATTGGCGCGGACCATAAATGATCATCACAGCCACCAGCGTTGTCTTCGTTTACAATGGTTGTAAGTTCGGCTGTCTGTTTCAGATTGACTCCTATTGTGGTGTATACCTGGTTAGGTACATTTTATATCTTTTGATATACCACAACCATCTGTTTCAAAACCTTGGACTTATCTTGGGACATTCGAGCGAACTCAACCGAATTTTCGGATATAAGACATTTGGTAGGTTCGGTTTCGCTTTTGATAAACTCTGAACGGTCAACTTCATCCTCTACAGATATCTCACTCATATCATTGTTCTCATCAAATTCAGAAGTGTTTTCCAAATTTATTTTGTTTTTTGAACATAACTTGGTATTCAATGTGTCAAATCTCTGCACGGTTTCGGTCTTTATTTTCAGTTTATTATTTTCTTCCAAAAGGTTTTTAAGTATGTCCTTATGGTCTTTGGACATAATAAAGGACTCTATTTTGTCCAGACCGATCTTATAGACATCAGAGATTTCATCTGAAGAAACGATAGATTCACAGTTATAACCATTAATATCAACTTCGTCCTCCTTTAACTCAAGAAAAAGAAAAATCTTTTTGTGAATCTTTTTTCCGATTTCACAGTCTAAATGCAATTGAGTGATATTTGTATATATACGTTTAGCAATTAAGTAAAAAAAAAATTCTTTGTTTCAAAAGTTTCAAGTTATCACACTGCAAATAAATAACTTCATCTTTCATCCTAACTAACTCCACCTCCTTCTGCTCTATCCAAATTCTTCTTTCCTCGCACTTTGACGATACCCTGCTAATTTGATCAATTAGGTTAGATTTTTCTAGGCGATTTTGTTTTAGACTACCACTTAAACTAGAAAACTTGAATTTTAAATCATTTAATTCTTTTTCATAGTTATTAACTAGTATGTTCAGATACTCGAGGATAGATTGTACCTTCTTGAACAACTTATCACATTCGTTGATCTGTTCTCCCATTGGTTTGGCTGCGAAGCACTTGTCTTCTCTTTCCTATGCTTCGTCACCTTCTCCTTCGGTTGTGTAACCTCATCTGTAACACTCCAGCAGTCACCATCAAGCATCTTCCACCAGACTCATAGTTTCCTTCCTTTTCCACAAAAGCTCTGTCATGCGTGGGCTTGCAAACTTCTTCATCTTCAGAGTCTGTAGACCAGACTTCTACACCACCGAACTCATCATCAACAATGTTTCCTTGCACAATCAAAGCATTCATAGTATGGTTAGATGTTTTCTTCCTCTTTATTTCCTCCAGCTTGCGTGAATGGTATGCTTCATCATCTTCTCCATCCTTCTTCTCAGTCAGCTTTCTCAACATGCAATCTTTGGCAAAGTGATTTTTGTCGTGGCAGAAATTGCAATCCTAACCGGAGTCACCAACAAGCTTGTTCTCCTTCTTCGCTTCTTCATGTTGAAAAGCACTTTTAGGTTCCACTTTCTCCTTTTCAGAACTGTAGCTCCCTTGCCAGTTTCGGTTCTTATTGGTAAGGAACTTTTTGCGAGCAAACTTTTTGGGATTGGAGACCAATAAAGCATATTCATCATTCGTCTAATCACATTTAGAGAGATCCAACCCTTCTTCTTCTTCTTCATCCACATTCTTTCCTTCAAAAATAAGATCCGACAATCCCATACCAGAGACCACATTCATTTCCTTAGTCACAATGCTTTCGTGTGATTTGAGTATTCCCACAAGCTTCGCCAACGAATAGGATTTGAACTGTTCATGGGCTTTTATAGTCGAAACCACCGCCATCCATTTAGGTCTTAGGCCATTCATAAAAGTGACCTTCTGCTCAATAACTTCTCTGCCAATTCCATGCTTGATCATTTTGTTGAGGAGATGATTAAAGCGATCAAAGGCCTGAATGATTTTTTCTTTTGGCTTCTGCTTGAAATCACCAAACTCTGAGAGCAAAAGAGTTTGTATTGAGTGCTCTAAATTATCATCTGTAGAGTATAGCTCTTTAAGCCCATCCTAGATTTGTTTCACTGTTGTGCATGTGCTAACCAGGCGAAAGGTATCTGATTGCAATGCAAATCTTATCATTCTCATAACTTTAATGTTGCAAAGCAACTTGTCCTTCTCGTCTTTGGCAACATCTTTTACGTCAATCATCAACTGATTATACTCCTTTTGAGTCTTGATGACTCTTTTGGTTCTAGTATGAGAAAAAGGACCCACAGTGATCACTTCCCAGATTAGATAGCCATTATCCTCCGAACCAAGAGCATAGTCTTCAAAGTGATACGTCCAGACTTCGTGATATTGAGTATACAAGACTGGGATTCTTGTTGTAGATCTGATGTTGTTGGATATGTTGATGGGGTTGGTTTGTGAATCATCGAGAGACATGACGACATGTTTAGAATGTTTGTCAAGAATCAGACTTGTAAAGATTGAATAAGGTAATATCGAGATCTATGAGCAACTTCGATGAAGGAATGATGGCTCAACAGATCCAATAAAAGCGGAAACCCTAAGAAATTTCTTCAAACAGAAGAGATGCGTATGATTTACACAACCTCCTGCTCTAATACCAATTGATGAGTTTAAAACTCTATTAAGATCGATATGATTCTTAACAAATAAAACATAAAGTAAACCAAAGAACAAACACACAATGAATCAAACTGATGTCGAATTATTAAAACAACGGCACCTCAGAAGATCTTGATTAAGAACTTCTACTGTAGAGGTGTGTTGGGGTTACAATACGATTAAAGAAAATATTCAAGTAGCGTTTCTTATATGATGCATGCAAGAACCATAAATACTAAACCCTAAAAACAAATACACGGTTGGACAGACCCAAACCGTGAATACACTGGGCTAAACTAATAAAGCCTAATGGCGCAACCCATAGACTCAATACAGAGGACTATACGATCCCTTATCTAAAGGACAGGTTACTGATAAGATCAGAGTTTGACAATGTCTTTGAGAGCTACGAGTGCTAATCATATTGTACTTACATTTATAGTTACTAGACTTATCCAAGTGGGAGACTGCTGGATTAGTGTCTAAGCCCGTAACTATATTTGGTAAATACTTGACCCGGTTGTGCATGGTCCTTTTGGGTTGCCTTCACCAAAGCAACATGATAGGATGATTTATGAATAAAGAGCTTATTATGATTTATTAATATGTTATATGAATAACATATTAAAATAGAAATCATATAGTTTAATTAATATTAGACAAGAATTAATTATGTGGCTAAAAGAGATTAATTAATAAAGGGGACTGGAACTGTCAATTGTGTGATAGTTGACTTGGGCTGAAAATCCTTATGGAATTTAGGGGTGGACGAAATTAGAGTGGGAGCCCATCTAAATTTCGTCCAAGGCCTTTAATCTGGAAGGTTCTTTGGACTGCTTAAGGTTCTTGGGAGTTCAAGTGGAAGCTACTAGATTTAAAGGTTTTTCTTCATTCTCATTTCATTCAAGGTAAAAGCTTGAAACTTGACCATCTATCTCTTAAATCTTGTTTAGGGCAATTTTTTACCCCTTTTTATGAGTTGTGAAGTAATAATCAGATTTTGTGATTGTGTTGAGAGTTACACTTCAGATATGGAACCATTGAGGGTTCCCATGGCATAAAGGTGCCAACTTTATGGCCATGGGAGATCCATGCTTCTTATATACCTCTTTTATGGCTTTTGAGCCAAAAACCCCCATGCATGGATGTCAAGATTGGAACTTTACGTATAAAATGGACCCAAGGAAGTTAGATCTATGGTTTTGATGCATTAAGACCCATTATAATATACTGAATAGTTTTGGACAAGGAGGGACTCGGCGAGTCTCTTGGGTGACTCGGCGAGTCGGGTCGTAGTTTCCCCCAAAACGACTTCTGGAGGTGGTCTTTGGCTCAGTTGAAGGAAAACTCAGCATGTTGGGGTTAGTTATGCACTTAAAGATAAAAGGACTCGACGAGTTCAAGGAGGAACTCGACGAGTTCAAGACAATGTCCCAACCACATGAATACAGACTCGACGAGTTCAAGTATGAACTCGGCGAGTCATAGAGTTAACACCTTCATACAGATGAAGATGGAATCGACGAGTCGGTTGAATATAGTCTGATGTGTTGTTGAAGTCTAACTCATCGAGCTCTTGCTAGACTCGACGAGTAGGGATGGGATTGTGGCATTTTGTGGATGTGGGGACTCGACGAGTTGGTGGACCAACTCGGCGAGTTTGGTCAACCAAATGTTGACTTTGACCAAGGTTTTGACCTTGACTTGACTTGGACTTGAGTAACCCTTATAAGGGTCGTAAGTATGAATTGATAACATAGAATAGTTGTCGTGTAAGGATTGAGGAGTCGAAGAGAGTTGATTTTCACGCCAAGGACAGTGCACACACTCTACGACATTGAGTTGGGTTACCTTCTAGTAGAAGTGGGTCTAAGGCACCAAGGCGCCAAGGACAGTGCACACACTCTACGACATTGTGATAATTGTATGGGTTGCTATTACTTGATGTGTTCTATGTACTAGGAGGGGAGTAGTCCCCCAATTCAGTCGTTAGTACCGAAGGGTAGGTCGGACACCCCAAATATGTCTGACAACACGATTACGATATGTTATTACGTGATAGTGGTAGGGTGAAATAGTCCCCGTGAGTGGGTGAGATAGACCGGAGGGTAGGCAGGCACCCCAGAACGGCCTAACACGAGGAGGTCGGCACCCCGGACTGGATTGACATGGGTAGGTCAGCACCCTAGAATGGCTTGACACGGGTAGGTCGGGCACTCCAGAATTGCCTGACAGTATGTATGATTGTATGGTATGCGGTATCATGGGGGAACTTACTAAGCTTCGTCCTGACAGTTTTAGTTTTGGTTTTAGGTACCTCTTCAGTTAAAGGGATATTGCCGGCAGGGTAGCAGCGCATTGCACACACATGAATCTCGTCAATCAGAGTTACAGTTTATGATATATGGCCAAAACACTGACGAGGGGTCAAGCTGTCCAGCAACATCCTTCTTTCTTCAAAATCCAAGATCCAAGCGTCCAATCGCCAATTTCGCTTCCTTTTCCATCCGAGCATGTAATTGTTGCTGAAAAATGAAATTATAAACTAATTAAGTACCTTTTGTTCATTAAATTAGATAAAATCAACATATAGTATTAAGATAATGCATGAATTTTATAACTAAATATGCCCATATGAAAATACCCCACACTTGACTTTTGCTTGCCCCCAAGCAAAACTAAATTTTAGTACACTAATATTACATAAGAAAATCCCAATCGAACCCAACCATTATGCCAAGACCGCAACGCATGAATTTGTGTCTAAATTTTTTCCTAAGGACCCCCCTCAATTCTAACTACTCACAAGTCTCATAAACACTCACCTACTTCTTTTGAACAACGCTCATTTTATGCATCCCTCCGAATCCATCCCTAGAAAACTTCATAAACTCAAGGTATTTTTGGTCAAGCAACCCAAGCATACATAATCTAGAAAATTACAACTTTTCGATACAGCTATGTAGCTCTTTGAAATTCTTCACTTTCTTGATAATTTGATCTTTGATTTCTTTGAATTGACCACCTTCTTTGATTTGATTTTCGGTATCTTCAACTTTTGAACTTTCAGAATTTTGATCTTTTGATCTTCACTTTGTTTTCTCCAAAATTCTTACAACTTTTCTTGTAATTATCTCTTTTTTTTTACATGTAACTCACTTTTTTTTCACTCAAATCCTACATGCTTAAGCAGGGGTGCTCAACTTCAACCTTTATTGGTTAAAGATAAAATTTTCCTGGATACATTTCTGGTACACGATGCTAAACATATTGCGATCTTCAAACTAAGAGAGGTTGTGTTTTTTTCCCATGATTTCACTAGAATAAAGGGGGCCACAAATGCACTAGAACGTATATAGGCTCAAATAAACATTTGGGTCCTCATAAAATCATCAAACACAATACTAGCATGGAATCCTAATTGTTTTTTACCAAATTTTCTAAATTAAGTCCTAGCAATTTTATTTATGCAAAACTTTTTCAAAATTTTCAAAATTTAACTAAAGTTTTAACTAATGTAACCAACCCCCTACCCCACACATAATTTATGCAATGTCCCCATTACATATTATGCATGAATAAGAAAACATAAAAATAAAGAGGGAATTGGAACAAACTCCCATGGGATAGTAGTTGTGAGGCTGATCTTTCTTCTTTTGAGCTCCATCTTCAGATGACTTTGGCATGGGAACAGCTCATCCATGCCTTGGGTGTCAAAATCTTGTGTGGTACAGCTCCAAATATGTGGGAAATAACTCTTGGAAATGCTCGGAAAACGATCTTCAAAGAATAGAACCAATGCCCATATCAAATGTCATCAAATCTTCAACTCAAAAGTAAGAAGAATGAGTGACTCGTCGAGTAAGTATGTAGACTCGCCGAGTTGAAGCGTAAATGGCAGAATAATCGTGAATTTTCACATGGACTCGGCGAGTCCATAAGATGCATTCGGCGAGTAGACCGCTGTGTGACAAAAAATTTATTCTGCCCAAGTCCGTTTCTGATGTATAGGGGTTATGTAAACTAATAATTTCCCTCATTTTTCTTCAGGGAATAAACACTCTATAACCCTTCTATCAATTGGACTCATAGCTTGACTCAACACTTCGTTTCCCTTCTCCCCTAGACTCGATTTCTCGCTTTGTCAGCCTTGACTCTAGACCCTCACATGCAATCCTAAGCTTCAAACTGAAAAGATCAAAAGAACACACAAGTAATAGAAAAAGGAAAACAAACATCAAAATTAAATTCCTAAATTACCCTAATACACTAGAAGTTTAAAAAGAAAAAGAAAAGCAAACTCTAATGACGGGTTGCCTCCCGCAAGCGCTTCTTTTTGTGCGAGTCTTTAGCTGGACTCCCAACTTAATAAACTTCCAATGAACTCAATGCCAATCCATCCGTTGCATTGAATATTTTCTTTGGTGGACCAATTTGTAAAATTCGACCCTTTGCTTCAAAAATTGGTCAAACGAGCTTGAATTCATAAAACCCAAGAATTCTGACAAGGGTTGGGACCGATCGGGTACTAATCAGAAATGGATCGCGCTTCAGAACTTTCTCCAAAGTTGGAATCGTCACCCAATGCTTCGAAACACAAACTGGAAGAACAGGGGACCATGTCGTGGTAATGGTCAAACCACAACTTGGTTCCTGCAACTTAGGTTTTTCTTGTTCTCCATCAGACCCTTCTACCAGCAACCTTTCCAGCTCCTCCAAATCTCTTTCTGGATTAAAATCTTCATCTTGTAAATTTAGCTCTTGTGACTCAAATAATTTTTGTTCGTTAGACGAGATGTTATCTAACCCTCTTCCAAATTTCTTCAAATGTTCATCTGATCCACACTCCTCATCTTCTTGCTCAATTTCCTGTACTACTTCCTCAAGAAAAACATCAAAAGCATCGAGATTTGGAAAATACATAATAAAAAAAAAATTAAACTATATAAAAAATAAAAATAAAAATAAAAATAAAAAAATAAAAATAAAAAAATAAAAATATATGATAACAATTAGCAAATAAAATTAACTATTTAGAACCGTTCCCCGGCAACGGCGCCAAAAACTTGATGTGTGTAAAACCAACTAGTTTTAATCCTACTAACTTAGATACAAAATAAACACATGAAAGGCAGTGTATCTATCGATTAGTAATATAGTTCAAGCAAGTAGGGTATCGAACACAGGGAACGGTAAACAATTAAAATAAATGTTAATACTATCTAAATAAAACAAATAACAGAAAGGGGGTTTTCTCTAGTTTTACAAGACTAGAAACTTAATTAGAATAACCAACACACAAATTAACTAACTAGCAACTAAAACAATTAATTACCAACTAAATTCAATAGTAAAGAGGACTTCTGTTTAGGTACGACTCATTTGTTCCCATGGATGATTTTAATGTATCAGATTAATTCTTCATTGGCTACCGATTAAGATAATTAGGTTCACGTTCACTATTCCTAATTCTTAGAAAACAAATTAACTCAAGCGATGGCCAATTGTCTAAATTAACGGGTTTCCTAGATTATTGATTCGGGTTAAGTAAGACTTGTAGTGGTTAACTAAATTGGCCCTTCAATTAACCTCTTGTTGATGGTGTGTCAAACAAGCTCACACATTAACTTACCTATCTTCAAGTTAATTCTAGTTTCACATTCGTTATTCCTAGACATACAACTATGTGGTCACGTAAATCATATGAAATTAGCAACTAAGAGATGTTCATACATCTTAATTACTGATTTATTAATAGAAGAATAGTTATTGTTAACACATAAGGTTCTTTAACAAGCTTAATAAAACATAATCACCAATTAAAATAAGTCATAATCAAATAATCAATCCATGTTCACAAATTTATCTACCTAAACAAAAGTTATGAGTTTTTAGCTCATGATTACAGCAGAAACAAGCACAAAAACGAAATCAATTGGTAAGAACATAGTTCAAACAAGAGATTAGGTAAGAGTAAACTTGATTTTGACTTCATTCTCCTTAAAATTGAATGTAGGGTTGATTCCCTTGCTTCCCACGCTCCAACAGCACCTTTAGTCGACAATTGGCCTCCAAGGGTTCATCTATATGCTATGATATCAATTTGAAAGTCCCTTTATATAGATTTTCACAATAGAGGCTATTCGGTGAGTATAGTGACCTACTCGGCGAGTCCGTCACTTAAAACCCGTGTACGGCAAGTCAACGCGTCTAGAATCGCAAAAGTTCGATACGACTCGCCGAGTAGTCGACCCTACTCGCCGAGTACGTTTCGAATCAGAATTTTCTCAAAACACGAAAGTCGTCCGAAATTGTGTCTTCTTTTCATAACATTTTGAATCTCGTCAATCGGAGTTACGGTTCATGAGATATGGCGAAAACACTTACGAGGGGTCAGGCTGTCCAGCAACATCCTTCTTTCTTCAAAATCCAAGATCCAAGCGTCCAATCGCCAATTCCGCTTCCTTTTCCATCCGAGCATGTAATTGTTGCTGAAAAATGAAATTATAAACTAATTAAGTACCTTTTGTTCATTAAATTAGATAAAATCAACATATAGTATTAAGATAATGCATGAATTTTATAACTAAATATGCCCATATGAAAATACCCCACACATGACTTTTGCTTGCCCCCAAGCAAAACTGAATTTTAGTACACTTATATTACATAAGACAATCCCAATCGAACCCAACCATTATGCCAAGACCGCAACGCATGAATTTGTGTCTAAATTTTTTCCTAAGGACCCCCCTCAATTCTAAATACTCACAATCCTCATAAACACTCACCCAGTTCTTTTGAACAATGCTCATTTTATGCATCCCTCTGAATCCATCCCCAAAAAACTTCATAACCTCAAGGTATTTTTGGTCAAGCAACCCAAGCATACATAATCTAGAAAATTACAACTTTTCGATACCCCTATGGAGCTCTTTGAAATTCTTCACTTTCTTGATAATTTGATCTTTGATTTCTTTGAATTGACTACCTTCTTTGATTTGATTTTTGGTATCTTCAACTTTTGAACTTTCATAATTTTGATCTTTTGATCTTCACTTTGTTTTCTCCAAAATTCTTACAACTTTTCTTGTAATTATCTCTTTCTTTTTACATGTAACTCACTTTTTTTTCACTCAAATCCTACATGCTTAAGCAGGTGTGCTCAACTTCAACCTTTATTGGTTAAAGATAAAATTTTCCTGGATACATTTCTGGTACACGATGCTAAACATATTGCGATCCTCAAACTAAGAGAGGTTGTGTTTTTGTCCCATGATTTCACTAGAATAAAGGGGGCCACAAATGCACTAGAACGTATATAGGCTCAAATAAACATTTGGGTCCTCATAAAATCATCAAACACAATACTAGCATGGAATCCTAATTGTTTTTTACCAAATTTTCTAAATTAAGTCCTAGCAATTTTATTTATGCAAAACTTTTTCAAAATTTTCAAAATTTAACTAAAATTTTAACTAATGTAAAAATTTTCACTAATGTAACCAACCCCCTACCCCACACTTAATTTATGCAATGTCCCCATTACATATTATGCATGAATAAGAAAACATAAAAATAAAGAGGGAATTGGAACAAACTCCCCTGGGATAGTAGTTGTGAGGGTGATCTTTCTTCTTTTGAGCTCCATCTTCAGATGACTTTGGCATGGGAACAGCTCATCCATGCCTTGGGTGTCAAAATGTCGTGTGGTACAGCTCCAAATATATGGGAAAAACTCTTGGAAATGCTCGGAAAACGATCTTCAAAGAATAGAACCAATGCCCATATCAAATGTCATCAAATCTTCAACTCAAAAGTCAGAAGAATGAGTGACTCGTCGAGTAAGTATGTAGACTCGCCGAGTAGAAGCGTAAATGGCAGAAGAATCATGAATTTTCTCATGGACTCGGCGAGTCCATAAGATGCACTCGGCGAGTAGACCGCTGTGTGAAAAAAAAATTATTCTGCCCAAATCCGTTTCTAATGTATAGGGGTTACGTAAACTAATAATTTCCCTCATTTTTCTTCAGGGAATAAACACTCTATAACCCTTCTATCAATTGGACTCATAGCTTGACTCAACACTTCGTTTCCTCTCTCGCCTAGACTCGATTTCTCGCTTCGTCAGCCTTGACTCTAGACCCTCACATGCAATCCTAAGCTTCAAACTGAAAAGATCAAAAGAACACACAAGTAATAGAAAAAGGAAAACAAACATCAAAATTAAATTCCTAAATTACCCTAATAAACTAGAAGTTTAAAAAGAAAAAGAAAAGCAAACTCTAATGACGGGTTGCCTCCCGCAACCGCTTCTTTTTGTGCGAGTCTTTAGCTGGACTCCCAACTTAATAAACTTCCAATAAACTCAATGACAATCCATCCGTTGCATTGAATATTTTCTTTGGTGGACCAATTTGTAAAATTCGACCCTTTGCTTCAAAAATTGGTCAAATGAGCTTGAATTCATAAAACCCAAGAATTCTGACAAGGGTTGGGACCGATCGGGTACTAATCAGAAATGGATCGCGCTTCAGAACTTTCTCCAAAGTTGGAATCGTCACCCCATGCTTCGAAACACAAACCGGAAGAACAGGGGACCATGTCGTGGTAATGGTCAAACCACAACTTGGTTCCTGCAACTTAGGTTTTTCTTGTTCTTCATCTGACCCTTCTGCGAGCAACCTTTCCAGCTCCTCCAAATCTCTTTCTGGATTAAAATCTTCATCTTGTAAATTTAGCTCTTGTGACTCAAATTGTTATTGTTCGTTAGACAAGATGTTATCTAACCATCTTCCAAATTTCTTCAAATCTTAATCTGATCCACACTCCTCATCTTCTTGCTCAATTTCCTGTACTACTTCCTCAAGAAAAGCATCAAAAGCATCGAGATTTGGAAAATACATAATAAATAAAAATTAAACTATATAAAAATATAAAAATAAAAATAAAAAAATAAAAATAAAAATATATGATAACAGTTAGCAAATAAAATTAACTATTTAGAACCGTTCCCCGGCAACGGCGCCAAAAACTTGATGTGTGTAAAACCAACTAGTTTTAATCCTACTAACTTAGATACAAAATAAACACATGAAAGGCAGTGTACCTATTGATTAGTAATATATTTCAAGCAAGTAGGGTATCGAACACAGGGAACGGTAAACAATTAAAATAAATGTTAATATTATCTAAATAAAACAAATAACAGAAAGGGGTTTTCTCTATTTTTACAAGACTAGAAACTTAATTAGAATAACCAACACACAAATTAACTAACTAGAAACTAAAACAATTAATTACCAACTAAATTCAATAGTAAAGAGGACTTCTGTTTAGGTACGACTCATTTGTTCCCATGGATGATTTTAATGTATCGGATTAATTCTTCATTGGCTACCAATTAAGATAATTAGGTTCACGTTCGCTATTCCTAATTCTTAGAAAACAAATTAACTCAAGCGATGGCCAGTTGTCTAAATTAACGGGTTTCCTAGATTATTGATTCGGGTTAAGTAAGACTTATAGTGGTTAACTAAATTGGCCCTTCAATTAACCTCTTGTTGATGGTGTATCACACAAGCTCACACATTAACTTACCTATCTTCAAGTTAATTCTAGTTTCACATTCGTTATTCGTAGACATACAACTATGTGGTCAGGTAAATCGTATGAAATTAGCAACTAAGAGATGTTCATACATCTTAATTACTGATTTATTAACAGAAGAATAGTTATTGTTAACACATAAGGTTCTTTAACAAGCTAATAAAACATAATCACCAATTAAAATAAGTCATAATCAAATAATCAATCCATGTTCACAAATTCATCTACCTAAACAAAAGTTATGAGTTTTTAGCTCATGATTACAGCAGAAACAAGCACAAAAACGAAATCAATTGGTAAGAACATAGTTCAAACAAGAGATTAGGTAAGAGTAAACTTGATTTTGACTTCATTCTCCTTAAAATTGAATGTAGGGTTGATTCCCTTGCTTCCCACGCTCCAACAGCACCTTTAGTCGACAATTGGCCTCCAAGGGTTCATCTATATGCTATGATATCAATTTGAAAGTCCCTTTATATAGATTTTCACAATAGAGGCTACTCGGTGAGTATAGTGACCTACTCGGCGAGTCCGTCACTTAAAACCCGTGTACGGCAAGTCAGCACGTCCAGAATTGCGAAAGTTCGATATGATTCGCCGTATAGTCGACCCTATTCGCCGAGTACGTTTCGAATCAGCATTTTCTAAAAACATGAAAGTCGTCCGAAATTGTGTCTACTTTTCAGAACATTTTGAATCTTGTCAATCGGAGTTACGGTTCATGAGATATGGCCAAAACACTGACAAGGGGTCAAGCTGTCCAGCAACATCCTTCTTTCTTCAAAATCCAAGATCCAAGCGTCCAATCGCCAATTCCGCTTCCTTTTCCATCCGAGCATGTAATTGTTGCTGAAAAATGAAATTATAAACTAATTAAGTACCTTTTGTTCATTAAATGAGATAAAATCAACATAAAGTATTAAGATAATGCATGAATTTTATAACTAAATATGCCCATATCAGTACATAAGTTTTCAGCGCTTCTGGTTTTATTTTATTATTACTAAAATGAATCCCCATTTTGATTTGAAATTGGTGGGTACTACCAATACGAGGGTTCTGATAATTTGAAATTATGAACTTTCATGAAATAATCCTTACTAGGTCTATCTATAATCTCTTGGTGTATACAAGTCATGTATAATTAAGATTGGTAAGACCATTGACTGAGCAACCCTGCCCTATATCCACAACCAAACAAGGAACAAGAAATGAGGCGGGATCACTCAATCTAAGGTCCCGTTTGATAGTTTCTATCTGGGAAAGTGCTTTCTGGTAAAGTGTTGTCTGGGAAAGTTTTCTGATTGGGAAAGAAACCATGTTGTTTGATTGTACATCTGATTGACTGTGCTGAATGATGAAAAAAAATAATAATTCAATAAAAAATAAATTTAAAAAATTATTTAAAAAAATTAATAATCCAAGAAAGAAAGAAAGAAACATGGTTTGGTGCATAATTGTCTCTCCAGCCCATTCAGCTAGAAAGATATGATTTTGGGGCTTTCTGGGAAAGACATATCTTACCGGGAAAGACCTTTTTTTGTGCAAATCAAACAGTCTTTCCGGTCCATTAAGCCAGAAAGATCTGTCTGGACCTAGAAAAATGCATATCAAACGAGGCCTAAGTCTACAAATCATAATTATAAATGACTCTAATGTATACACTAAGCCATCATAGTTTACCTGTTAGGGTTTCAAATTTTATATGAGTGTTGTAATTTGGTTCGAATGAGAGAGTAAAATTAATTATTAGGGTTTGGAAGTGTACCAAATTATAGTTGGGTTCATTGATGCTTCCCCATTCTCTAGGGTCAAACTCCTCCTGCTCCCCCGTCGTTCTTCTCTGTTGGACAATCCCTCTTAAAATGTCCTATTTCACCACAAAGGTGACATATTGGAATGGTTCCAACATTGGTAGTTGAAGTGATGAATGTGATTGGGTCCTACAGAAGCGGGCGGTGTGTCCCTTCATGTTGCATCTAATGCAATGCAGCACTCGGCAGACTCCATGATGATCGTAGTTGCATTTGCTGCAGTATGGGAGGTTTCCCAAGTATGGTGTGGTCGAGGTTAAAATAGTAGGGCTAATGGGGGTATTGAGTGCCCCAGTATGTTGTCTTTCAGTAGGTCCTTGAGTTGAACAACTCCCTTTTTCGTTCTCGAACATTCATTTCAGGATATTAGGTTTGAAGTCTAAAGTGTCTTTAAAAGTAGGTACTTGTTGCTGACATTGATTATCACCACGATCGGGATTACCGATTACATTTCCATGAACATTTGTGTTGTTAGCATTAAGGTGAGCCATGACAGCTACTACGGCTGCTCTGACCGCAGCTTGAAACGTAGTTGAATCTATCTACAGGATTAGGGTTTTACTGGTGGGTTGGCTATGTTTCTTCGGAGGCATGATTTTGCTACACGATAAGAAAATGATCTCGTGAGCAACAATGCTTGCCTCTAGATGTATTCTAAACATTTATATATACATATAAGTTTTGCGTTTTGTTATCTGGTTCTCAATGATTCGACCTACATCCCTATAATGCAGTCCTAGTAAGAGTAGAAGTAAGTTTCTAAAATGGTTAGAAATCGAGTGTCATCCGAACTAAGTACCTTCGATTAGTGGATATCTTTTTCCAACTTTCGAAAAGATTTGAAAAAAATTCATAATAAAGTCTACATAAAATAGACTTATGAATTAGTGAAGTAATCACTCTCAATTGAGATTTCTGAGATCCGATTTATTGTTATTAGCCGTGTCAGGAAAAGAAGGTAAGCTCAAAACCTAATGTAAGTAATGTAATCACTAACTCACTAGTTTGTATTAATTTATTAGTTATTAATGAGATGAAAAGATGCTCAAGCACTTCACATGAATCACGCGTGGTTTTCCTCTGTTCTTTGATCCATTCTGGGCGGTAATCATTTATTCTCTCCTGGTATCTATATGGTGTCCTTCTATTTCTTAGGTATATTGAATTTCTATGCCTTCTTACTTTCGATTCTTACATTGATCCCCATTACTTGGTAATAAAGAGTTCGAATCCCAGAAATTCACGTGAACCTCTCATTGGTGTCTTTAATAGGGTAGGGGCACTAAATGCTTTCTATAGTTTCTTTACTTCTCATCTGTTTCTTTCTCAGAATTCTCCTAATGTAACTCTGCTAGATCCTCCTTGACTTTTCTATTGATTGTTGGAGTAACTACATCTATCTAGGGGTTTATACGAGAATGGGAATGTCTAAAGAATCTATGAGAAAAATCAAATTCTTTTACGAAGGTCATCCCTTCCAGTCCTTCTATAATCACATAGTGTGTACTAATTATATATAATCCAGATCAAATAGACTTTTGAATAAGTAATCCTACTCTAAAACCACATCCAAACAAAGAAAAGGAAGTAGAGTGAAAATCATATATTCTAAGTCTATAAAATCTCAACTATATATAACCTTAACGTATCCACTTAGTAATTATAGACTTACCAGAAAAGATCTTTTAAAAATTCCCAAAAATTTATTTATGGTATTTAAAATACCTCTATAGTATTTTAATTATATGATTGATTCTTGAACTTCTAGATATAGGAAGTTTATAAGTTTTCAGTTTTATTGTTATAGCATCCTAAAATACTCCTATAGTATTTTAACCTTTATGTTCGGTTCTAGAATTCTTCTGGTACCTAGGTAAGTTTTAGACTTGTTGCAACACTACAATCACTCCCAAACACATGTTGGTCATATCTCAAATGAATATAGTTGATCAGGCTATATCGACCCCAAATATGATTACATAACTATTCAGGTTTATCTGCAATGTCCAACATCCAAATACTTTTGTTTTGTTCTTCTTGTGATACTCGTTCTAGTATATATATTTTGCATGTAATTATACTTTTATAAAATATTGTTATATTTTAAAGTATAATTCTTGTTTAGAGTGTTTTTATCCCAATGTGTTTATAGTTGTATATCTTTTATGACTGATATACTGAGTTCACTATAAACCTGGCTCTGATACCAATCTGTCACACCCCCAAACTAGAACGGCGAAAACGTTCGGGGGCGGAGGACGTCATGTAAGTATCACAACACATGCATTATGGTAATCAAAGTACAAACAACCATTACATTAATAAGTATAAGATTTACATAAGTATTTAAACATTACATATTCAAACATCAAAGTAGATACAGTAGAAGACAAGAGTTATAAATCGGTACTATACAGTCCTCTCAAAAGCTTCGGGAGTGTACCTCTCTACTGGATTCCTGAGAATACAAGTTATTTTGAAATAGTAGATCAGCATTTAAGCTGGTGAGTTCATAAGTATTTTAGTTATATGAAGTATACTCTAAGTTCCTGGAAAAGTTAACTGGTTCCTCCAGAAAATCCTATATTTTCTGATATGACAATATGAAAACCATAATAGTTCCCTCTACAATTACTAAGTATATACTAATCATATATAACCTAATATCGAACTGACGGTTAAATGTGTGAATCTGCCCTAAGCCCACAACCAAACAAGGAACAGGAAGTAAGGCGGAAATCACACATTCCACTGTTAGTCGGATATGAATTATGTATAACTCTGGTGTATAAACTAGGGAATTATAAAGTTAACCATTTAAGGTCCTTTATGTTATACTAGTTTTAAGTGAACGAATGATGACGTTCCAAAAAATTCTATATTTTTCTGTTTTACAGCTGATAAGTAGTTTTAATTCCATAAAACTGTTCCATATAAGTAATATTATACTTATAATAAGCCTTAACATAATTTTAACTATCTATAAAATTATAAGAAGGATGTCTTCCTTTTTGTTGATGAAAAGTGGTTTTAAATCCCATAAAAACCATTCTGATAAGTAGTTTTAGCCCCATAAAACCGTTCCATTTGAATTATGAAAAGTGAATACTACAATAGTATTTCTCAAAAAGAATAAACTACTGGTGAATAATTACCCTAATATTATCCTGGTTAATTAGGGTTTAAAATGTGATAAAGTTGTTTATATCTCGTATACTTATCTAGAAAAATATATTTCTCATTCGTTTCCAGTAAGATTTATTATTACCCCATGATTGCTAACCCTGGTACGTTATATTTGTACCCCTGTTAGTGCAAACCTGGTATGATGTATTATTACCTCGTGATTGCTAACCATGGTACGTTGTATTTGTACCCATATTAGTGCAAACCCAGTATGATGTATTATTACCCCGTGATTCCTAACCCTGGTATGTTGTATTTGTACCCCTGTTAGTGCAAACCCAATATGATTTATTATTGCCCCGTGATTGCTAACCCTAGTATGTTGTATTTGTACCACTGTTAGTGCAAACCCGGTAGGATGTATTATTACTTCTTTAATATATCATCCATATACTAAAAGTATTATACGTATCCTGGTGTAAATAATTGAATTGTTAGTACTTTCCTTTCCTAATTTACTTGAAATGGAAAGTATGCAATCGTGAATCATACTTGTATATTTAGTTTTGAATCATAAATTATACCTATTATAATTTATACGTTCTATCTGATTGGCATGATCTCTCCTGAATATATCCCTTTGCTCAGCATAATACAATGGTAATGATACCGACTGAAATAACCTTTTATATTCCCATATGTATAATGTATATAATTAAAAAAAGAAACGACGTTCGGACAAATAACCTTACCTTAAACCTACATCAAAACAAGGAAACAGAGATAAGGAAACTCATTAGTCCTAATCCCTTTAAGTCTTATTAATATACTTATACACATATGAACATGATTTTGACAATTATAATATGAAATAATTTATAAAATATTTTTCAAAGAGTTTAACAGTATTAAAATAGTTTTTAACAGTGTTTCAAAAAGAGTTTACATGACTTTAGACATATAACATGAATTTAAGTCATTTTGGAAGTATTAGGTAATCCTTAAAAGCATAAGAAAATCCTTTGTGTAATTGATATCACATAAAATTATTAACACAATTTAACAACTGTATTCAACTTGTATCCCCCACTAAAAAGCATTAAAAATCATTTAACAAGGTTGATTAAAGAGGTATGAACTCACCTTATGTGGGTCATTCAATTGCAGATTCGAGTAAGGATGAGAAGTTCCAAGAATGAAGTCTTGCGACACAAACGAGTCCTAAATGACATATATTGATACATATATGTACATAATTAGTGTAAAAACAACTAATCATGAAGGGAAACAACCTAAGTGACTAAGGAACACTTGAAATGAAGTGTAGAATCACATGTGATTGATCAAAGGGTAGTTCATGGCCACCCTAAGGTGTGTACGGCCAAGGTCCATGGCCCACCAACTGTGTACGGCCATACACACTCCAGAATGGTGCAATTTGGGTCTTGATTCATGGGAATTCAAGGGTTCAAGAGTTCTAATGGATAGAAAGCACCTAAAAGTGTTTAAGGTTAATGGTTATGAACTAAACAAAGGTATACGGCCGTAGAAAGAGTGTATGGCCGTACACTCTTGATGCATGAGTTTGATGATGTTTCAAGGCTAGAAACAAGTGTTTAACATGTCTAACTAGATGATAGAGGGAATACTCACACTATTGGATGTCTTTAGGGGGTTCACGGCCCATGAACTAGTGTGTGTGTGTGTGTATGTTCTTGGTTTTCTTGAAGATCTAACCCAAAAGAGGTGTTTTCACGGATGAAATCAAAGGGTGATACTAGGTCAATGAGTGTATCAACTAAACAAATGGAAGGAATACTTACATAATTGAAGATCAAGGTGAAACGCTTGATGATAGTTGAGAGAGAACCGATTTTCTAGACTTGGAAGTGTGAGCAATGGTAAAAATGGACGGAATATCTTATATATGGGAGGTGGTGTATGGCCACATTGAGTGTACGGTCGTACACTCATGTTCATAGCCGTACACACCACTTGATGGTGTTTTTGTTTCGAATGCAAGACGATGCACTGAAGTTAACTCATCCCTAAACCCAAACCTTTAATGTACTAGGCTTAGAACATTCAAACAGACCCAAAAAGTGCTAAAAGATAGCAGAAACGAGTCTTACATTTGATTGGATTGATTGACTTTACTGGATTGAAATTTTTAGGTTGTCACATATACTAACTTGGACACAATTTCATTTAAAAAAACATGGCATATTTCTTATTATATAATTTTTTCCTTTCCATTTTTTAAAATACAGGGAATAGCTGGAGTTGCAATTGTTGGTCCTCTTGGACCTGTCACACCTCAAAGAAAACCAATGATCAACTTCGCAAAGTAAAATATTGTTTTTGTTGATGATATAAGGTTCTGCAATCTTCTACATAGAACTTCACATTCAAAACATTATTTTATGTATTAAATAATTATTTAAATGCTGATACAAATGAACGAAGAGCACACACACAAAATTGCAGTTTTTTTATAAAGAAAGTAAAATAAAAAATGTTAACTGAGTTTTTATGTTAGTTTTCCAGATTGGATCAACAGAGTGGGTTGAAGAAAAAGAAGATATGTTAGCTTCAAAAGTTGTTGCTTACTTAAATGATGATATTACGGTTTCCGGAGCACGGATTGATATGATATAACTTATAAGAGCTAATTATGTTGTTCTTTATATAGTGCCCTCATACAAACTACATATTCATGGAAGATTATGTTGATCGTGGTTATTTACTCCGTTGAAACAGTGACTGTAAGTGTTACACCAATACTTTGTTGTAAACTTATGAGGGCATTTATGTAATTTCATCTATTTATGTAATGCCAAACTGTTCGATATCATAAAAGAAAATAATTTATCATTTATAATTTATTGTAGGATATATATATATATATATATATATATATATATATATATATATATATATATATATATATATATATATATATATATATATATATATATATATATATATCCCTTGGGTGTTTCTTTGTTGTTGTTTGTTGTGGTGGCTTGATTACACTTCCAATTCCGGTTATATAATTGTATTTAATCACATAGTTGATCGACCGTTCATTGGAGTCCACATAAGAATTTCTTTGTATGGAGTTCCAAGTCACCAAAAGATACAATGGAATGCGTGCTGCATTCCAGGTGCTCCATATGTTACTTGAGGTAAATATATTTTACACAAATTACTATTTTTTTTTGTAAAATTTATCATATTTATATACTTTCTATCGTCATGCAACATAGTTTTTGGGAATATAATATAATAAATAAGATAATAGTTTATTTATTAATTTGTTGTTAATAAGTTTATGATGTTTTCTTTCACAGGATTTTCACGAAAGTTTGAGGCTCACAGGGGTTAACATATATATATATATATATATATATATATATATATATATATATATATATATATATATATATATATATATATATATATATATATATATATATATATATGATGTGGATCAAAGAACTTGGGTTAGAAAATGTGACAAACCATGGCTCCTTAAATGATTAAGCATTAGTTTTAATCTATGAAATTTAGTTATAATCTGATGCATATATTAATAATGTATTTAAAGCCGGTGTTGAAAATATTCTAAAGGTTACACCTCGAGAGTATGACCGGCTATCTCCTCTAGTAATGACCTTCGGTAAGCCCACTTATTTACCGATTAGATGAAGGAAATTTTATATATTTATATACCACAATGCCCATAAATACCGATTTTCTTTGTTAAAAAATTGTAATTTAGTCATTTACCAATTTGCCCCTACATAAAGTTTTATAATATCTGTGATGAAATTGCCACTACAAACATTATTTTAAAATATGTCTCTACATACATTTTGACCATAATGCATTTTGTTTTGTTAATTTTAGAGAAAATAATTTTTTTTGAGCTTTTGACCAAAATGCTCCTACATATAGTTTTTAATTTCGCCCCTACATACAGATTGACTATAATGCAGTTTTTGGGTTAAAACTCAGAGGACTTAAAAGTATGGCTAAATTGCCCCACACTATAGTTTTTATTTGGTTACATGATTAATAATTATAATAGGTATGACCCAAATGCCCATATTAACTATTTTTCCTAATGATTGCTAATAACTTTTTTGATCAAAAATCACATGCATACATTTGTTTTCGTTAAAAGTTGAGTGATTCAAACAGTTTTTGATGAAAATAGCCCTACATATGCTATTTAATTATGGCCCTACATACATTTTGACCATAATGCAATTTCTTGTGTAAAAATGTAGAAAATTTGAAATTTTTTGACAAAATTGACATAACCAATATTTTTTTCGTTATATATATAATAATTTTAATAAGTATGGCGCTATATACAGTGTGTGAATAATATAGTTTATTTGATTAAAATGCAGATCATGTCACAGCTTTCTCTACATTCTACCCCTAAATCTGAGAATAGAAAATGGGCTACATGCAAAAAATAGTGCTATATTTTTTTTTCTCATTATAGCGTGTTTTTCTCATTATAACACTATACTTTTGGTTTTTCTTATTATTTAATTCTTTACCAAAACACAAACTACATTTCTATTTGTTGCGTTTTTTCATATTTAGATCGTAAATACACAAAATAGAAATGTACTTCTCGTTTAAACGTTTTTGTTTATCTTGTTTTGTTCAACTTCTTATTATTTATTGTTTACTCAAAACGATATTACATTTCCATTGGGTTCATGTGAACCACCAAGAAAGATTGTCGTGCAAATCTACATGTGTGTAACCAAATCATGAAGAGTTGAACCAAATTCATCCAAATGCGCTTCATTCGGCTAATGGAAAGTGGGTTTTTGGTAGGTGGTGGATTTTGACATATTTTAAAACAAAATACTAAAATATCTTTATGACATCCTACTTTCGTCACCCGCCAAACATCAATAAAAATATACCGACCCGTGTGTGTTCAGTAAATTTGTTTGTTCCGAACCCTGCGGAGTGGAGTTTCCCACCTAGTTTCCATAAATGGTCACTACAATATTGATAACTTGAAAGTTTTAGTTTTGTAGTAAGAAGAAAAGTTAATCAAATGCGTTTCATATTTTATATGATAACTAGAGTTACAAAATGGTTCAAAATGGTCACTACAATCTAAACAATTTGGAATTTTTGTTAATATTGGTTTCATAAATACTTCTAAAATCACAAGCCTTTTTATTTTAAATGTTTCTTTGTTTTGGCTTGTGAACATTAATTTTAAGGGTGTGACCTTATTTTGGAAATATAAGGTTCAGAAGAAGATAAAATAGTTTTACAAAATATTATTATTAACGTCGTAATTAATATAATCATAGAACAATTATCGCTTGCCGAACGAGACACATATATGATAGAACCAAAACGGAACGATCACGTAGGATATGTTTAACATTATGGCCTTAGAAAACTTTTGGTGGAATGTAAGATGCAGGTTAGCAACAAAGCTTCGGTTACGACTAAACGGTTGCGAGGTAAGTTTTTTTTTTTTTTTTTTTTTTTTTTTTTTTTTGTGTGTTCTGTGGTTTCTCGCAAATAAAAGTTTATCATGCGTTTATTATGTGGTTCTTATTTATTTATTGACAGTATGTTTTATGATAAGTATGATTGCGTGAAAATGGTATTTCGGATTTGTTATCTACTGTGTGTGTGTGGTTTTGGATGACATGTTTAGCGGTAACGGGTGAGTGTTTAATCGCCGTGAGCATGATGGATGTGTGTGATCGGCGGTAATGGTAATTGAGAGTCATATTCATCTATTTGGATATTTAAAATACTTGAATACAATGGATGACGAGTTGTCTCAAAAAGAAGGGAAATAAACCTTTGGTTCTTTCTCTAGATAATTAATCGTTCCCCTAAATTAGATCATCGGCTGATATGTTTGTTGTATGATCTACTGAAGATATATAAAAAACTATATGTTTTTTTAAGTGATTGACATGTATGTGCAACACGAACTCACTATTTAGAAACTTTAAATGTGCGCAACCAAGGAAACTACTTACGAAGAGGAAGTAAGAAGGACAATGAGAAGGATTTATCAACAATATGACAAAGGAGTTCCGCAAAGACATAACACCCGAAGTTCATCGTTTGAGACTATATTTTATTTCATTTGCTTCCGTTGTAGTTTTTAGTCAATAATCTATATATGAAAATTGGTGTGTTACAATTAGGGTGTAAGTGAGTCAAGCTACTCGAAATCGACTCGTTAAAAGCTCGACTCGAGATCGAATTAAACGAGTCTGAACCGATCTCGAACCTAAATATGATGGTCGTTTATTAGAGGAGCTCGAGTCAAGCTTCAATTAATGGGCTTGCCAGCCTAAACGAGCTTAAACGAGCCTATATATATATATATATATATATATATATATATATATATATATATATATATATATATATATATATATATATATATAAGGAAGGGTTATTTGGAAAACAAAAAAAACCTTAAAAATCATAAAAATACATAAACAATATACTTAGAGATCAAAAAACTTTCTTTTGAAAAAATTGTAGCTTTTTATACAAAATCAGTGAAAAAAATTTTGAAAGAAAAATTTTTTTTTTATGAAAAAAAAAATTTGATTTTTTTTTCCAGCGAATTTTAACAAAATCCTATAAAAAAATCCCAAAAAAAAATTTGTGATCTCTAATATATATATATATATATATATATATATATATATATATATATATATATATATATATATATATATATATATATATATATATATATATATACATGGAGGCTCGTTTAGGCTCGATTAGGCTCGCGAGCTCACTAAATTATTCACTAGCCGAACTCGAGCTTCTTCAAAATTAAACGAGCCGAGCTTGAGCTTGATCGGGATCGGCTCGGCTCGTTTACACCCCTACATACATACGTACATACACACACACACACTGACACGCACGCGCGCGCACACACACACACACACACACACACACACACACACATATATATATATATATATATATATATATATATATATATATATATATATATATATATATATATATATAGAGAGAGAGAGAGAGAGAGAGGCTCGCGAGCCTACTAAATTGTTCACGAACCGAGCTTGAGGTTGGTCAGGCTCGGGCTAGCCTCGGTTCGTTTACACCCCTAGTTACAATTACTCAAACAAACTTGTAAAACTATGTTTCAAATAAATATTCCTAGAAGCTTGGTTTGTGCACTTTCAAGAAATCGGACCGAACCGGCTCGTTCAACCAGTTGAACCAGGAACCAGTCAGAAATTCGGTTTAATTAGCCTAAAAAACTGCCATTTTTGTAAACGGGAAAAAACCGCCAATTTAATCAAAAACCCTTGATGTTCAACTAGTCAAAACCGGTTTTAAAATTTTAAATTGGTAAAAAACTTCCGCCATCTCAATAACTCAATTAGAAACACCAACATAAGTCACTATGGGCCACGTTTTTTTTTTGCAATCAGCCCATTTCCAATCATACGGTGGAAGCGGTTTAAATAATAAAGTTGGAGACCCATACTTCCTTCACTTGATCAATGTTGGATTAGAATGTTTTTTATTCTTTCTTCAATGTTTATTACTGCTACTGTTATAAAACTTTTCTTTATCTTTTCAATTTTTGAGTCGATCATTCTTTGACGAAATTAAAATGCAATATCACCTTTTAACTTCAACTCCATTTCATGTGGGCAAAATATTACAAAATTGAATCATATATATATATATATATATATATATATATATATATATATATATATATATATATATATATATATATATATATATATATATATATATATATCCGGTTTTTAAGACTGGTCCAACCGATTGGACAGTTGAACCATCGAACCAGTAAAACGGCCGTTTCGACGTCCGAATAGATTTTCAAAACATAGGGTTTGTGTGACGATGACCATCACAAACATGAGTACGGAGAAGAATAGTGAAGATTGCACTTTATCTACCAAAATATTATCAAGGTGTAATATGGTTCGTTATATATAAATATAAAAACACATTATTCTTTGCAAGAAAAATCCCTAATTCTATCAATTTATTTTCTAATTTTATTTTTCATGGAAAGAAGAAGCCACGTGACCCAAATAGATGTTGAACCCCAAATAGATGTGGAACTTGTTCTTGCTCTCGTGTGCCACATAATTCCCTTCCTTAGTTGCATGAAAAACACGCTATTGATTGAAAACATGATCACATGTATATTCCAAGATTTTGCAATAATAAAGGTGTCCTTAAATGTTTAAAACATTTTTTATGGCCAAGTATATATTATTTACCCATCATAGCAACATACTTATATTTTTATAATTAAAGAGATCTCATTTTAGCAACTTTTTGAAATAGGACGTACTTTATAGTTTTTACAAATACAACGAACTTATCTTATTTTCTCTTTTATCTATAATAATTTATTTTAAACTTTATTTGTCGATAATACTAACTTGTTAATATTTTCTTCAGCGATAACAATATTATATAGCTCATAATTGCAAATTACTTACATGTTTTATGGATAATACCAATATTAATAAATAACATACATTGAAAGTTATATTATAAAAGGTAAGTACAATGTTAATTATGGTAAGTGTGTAAATATGTTACTATTAATAAGTATATTGCTATTTTGGATAAAAAAAATTGTACAACTACTATCCTTAAAGATATGTATGTACCTTGCTAGGAGTGGTAAAACTTATAAATGCATTGCTTTTTATGTACAAAAAATAAAGAACATTACGATATTTGAAACCAGAGTAAGATGTGTTATTCCTTGGTATTTTCCTGCAACTAACACTCATGAGTACTTAATAGATATTTGACTAAGCTGCACAAATGGTCCCTGTAGTTTACTCAAAATTGCCAATTTGGTCTAAAGAGTTTTCATTTTGTTGCGGGTTTGGTCCTATTTGCTTTGAATTTTTTTATAATGACGGATTTGCCCTAGCTTTTTCAGTTTTTTTAAATATTTAAATGTTTTTATAATTAAAAGAAAATAAAAAACCAATGAATCTCTCTCTTTCTCTCATGTTCTTCTTCTTGACCTACTCTCTCTCTCATGTTCTTCTTCTTGACCTGATTGTCTTTTCCTAAAAAATAACACACACTCCACCAGAAATTAGAACTCCAAACTCTAATAACTCTTGATAACGATCAGGTCAAGAAGAAGAACATGAGAGAGAGAGAGCAGGTCAAGAAGAAGAACATGAGAGAGAGAGAGAGATTAATTGGTTTTTTATTTTCTTTTGATTATAAAAACATTTAAATAAATAAATAAAATGAAAAAGCAAGGGCAAATCCATCGTTATAAAAAAATTAAAAACAAATTGGACCAAACCCGCAACAAAATGAAAAGTTTGGACCTTTGGTGCTAGTCCAAACATTTTTGGACCAAAGTGACAATTTTGAGTAAACCACAGGGACCATTTGTGGATAAAGTCACAAGCAATTCTTGTAACACTCCGTTTAAAATTAATTAAATAAATAATAAACTCTAAAGCCCCGAGATGTAATTTTATTATTATTTTATATTATGTAGCCAAATCAATAATATTTAGCGGGGTGTTGGTTACGAGGAGCCAAATGATATGAATTGGATTATTCGAGGGTTAAAGTGTAATTATTGTGACTTAATTTGAAGATATTTTTGTAAGTCCCCAAAATTACTTGTGTATCAATCAGATCCAATAGATGGTGCGGAATCCCAATCAATTGGATGATGTCAGATCAATATAGAAGAGAAGGAGAAGAAAAATAACTTGAATCTAATGTATTGATGATATGATTGATGCTCTTTACAATAGATTCACTCTCACACACTCTTCTTCTCTCTAACTTTCTCTCTTTTCTCTAGCCGTCTAACCTCTAACCATACACTCCCACATGCACTCCTCTATTTATATGGACCTCCAGCCATACACATGTGTATAGCCACACACCCTGTGTACGGCCGCATACACAAACCGCAAACACATACAACATTACATAAAAATATATTTTCCTAGAAAACCAAAGTATAAACCATATTTTTGACCCAAGAATCTCCCCCTTGGTTTATAGCTTAATCTTCAAATTTCTTCACAACATCAAGATGAACATATGAATCTTTAATAAATGAATTCATCTTGAGCGGTTGAGTATTTCTTCAAGATTTGACTCTGAACGCACATTGGGTGAGGAGGCTTGATGTACTGATTCTTGAAAGATAGTGCTTTCAGCTTGAGAATTTTCAGAGAGAACAACGAAGAGAAATAATCTTCTAGATCACTTCAGCAGGTTTAAGATAGCAGCAGACTGATTGAGGAGGCTTCAATGCAATCCGTCACATAATCTTCAATTTCAGGTTCACCTTGCTTCTGGGGTTGACAAATTAAATGTTGAAAGAATAATCTTCATTTCTTGTTCCTTCGAATGAGAATTCTTCGATGCTCACGAATGAAACCTTGGCTCAGAAGATCTTCAATACAGTCTCCACGAGTCTCATCTACGCCTAAAATCACTTTTCAAGACAAAACAAAACTAAAAGAAAAATTAGCAGACAAAAAAAATATTTTTGGATTTTTTTTTTATATTTTCTGGAAAAATAAAAACAGAAACAAAAATATTTTTTTATTGGATTTTCTGAACAAGAAATAACACTATTATTATTATTATTATTATTATTATTATTATTATTATTATTATTATTATTATTTAATTTTCTGATTTTTGTTTGATTTTTGAATTATTTTTTTAATTCTCCCCCTTTCTCTATGCACAAATTTTACAAAAATAAAATGATATCTAACTTTAAGAATGATTTGGGATCTGTCACAACTAGAAAATTTTGTGCCTTGTAACTACAACACTTATGTCAGCTATGAATCAAAAACATGAAAGCATGCATGATGCTTACTCTATGATAACAGAATTTCAATCAAACACCTCATACAAGCATTGCAAGTAGTCAACAAGCAATTGGAAACCCTAGAAGTTCTTGTTTAAGTCCATTTTGGACTAGGACTTCCTTATTGGGCCCAATGGACCAATAAGCTTCCACTTTGACTATCTTGGGCTTAGAACTCTTAAATGGGCTCCAATTGGACCCACTTCCATTTATTTCAATATTTTGGGCCATATTGGGCCTAGAATGAAATAAATTATTTAAATGAACCATATTGGGCCATAATTAACCTAATTTAGCCCTAATAGGTCATAAAAATCACATTTATATTTATTTGGACCAAACATCACTTAGCATAACCATGAAAAGGCTTAAGCATACAAGGACCAATCCTTTTCTTTTTCCCTCTCCAAATCTCGGCCCAAGCCCAACCCAAAGAATGAAGAGTTGACTTGTGAGATTGCCACCTCATTTATACATCACATACCTCCATGCATGGACCAACATGCATCTAAGTTAGTCATCTCAACTCTCTCTCTCTCTCTCTCTCTCTCTCTCTCTCTCTTCTTCTTCTTGATTCTCGGCCGAGAGCTCCCAAACATACACACTTCATCCAATTTTTATTAAACAAACTCTCTCAGAGAACATCCTCACCTTTGTTCATCAAATTTTCGAGAATCAAGAGCTTTTCAAAGAGACTTTCCACAAAAATCATCATCCAAGGTAAGTTTATATTTAGATTTATGATCTAGACTCTTAGTTTATCAAACATCTCATCTTAACTCAAGCAAATTCATGATCTAACTCCCTAGAATCATCTAAGTTCGAAAACTTCCTCAAAAGGGTGCTAGGGCCAAAATCGTCTATCAAATCTTCATCAAAACCAAATCCAAACCACAAGGTGAGTTTCATACCCCCTCTTTTCGGTTTTTATGGGGGAGAATACAATTAAATGTGTAGATCTATGGGTAAATGTATGCTATGTGTGATTTGATGCATGTATGTGTGTGATATCTTGTGTTTGTGATGAATATGTTATTCAACAAGTGTGTAAAACCGAGATCTAAAACATAGGAAAGGAAATAAACCTAAAGTGTCAAGAAAAATGGTTTAAGGACTAAAATGGAAATTCTTTTATATAAAGGACTAAAAGTGTTAACTTTATCAAAGAAGGGTTGTAAAAAGATAAAAATCTTACTTTCAAACAAACAAATCCCCTAAGACAAAATACGAGATCCACGACTACCAGCGAAACGTAATAACGAATACACATTCAACAACCAATATCGTTATCAAACGAATTGATTCGGTCTCGAATCAAAAACAAAACAAAATTCAATAAACCATAGTACTTCAATAAACACGCGATAACTATGAGGAGTCAATATTCAATCTTTGGGCTTGAAAGTTTCAAATTGTGCTTGTTGGGCCTTGCTAGCCCAATAGCATGATCTTTGGGCCCGAAGGGGACGCGCTTACATGTTAATGGGCCTTCTATGACCTAATTCCATGTAAAAGGACTTTCAATAGCTCTATCGTGTTGTTGGGCCCCAAGGGCCCATTAGTACTGCTAGCGAAGTCGAGAAGTCAAATGCGAGTCGGGCCAAGTGCCTTTCGCATTCCCGATAGCCTTGAATGGCTTATGGAAATAAAGGAGGCTTTTTACCCTCCTTTCTCCTCGGTTGTGGGGCTATGAGAAACCGAGTAAGCAGATTCGTGACGTTAAACAAGAGAGGTCAGGGTGGTTGGATTATGTGAGTAGTATGGACGACGCCTCAAGGATTGTTCATAATTTGTAGTTATAAACTAGTCATTTTCAATAATGCGTGATTGTAACAACTCACAGCCCTTAATTAATCCAATGTCACCTAGGTAATAAAAAACAATCGTCGTATCGGTATAACAATAAACAAGTCATGTAATTTACGCATTGGGAAAACATCGGGTTTTCCCGGGGAGTTCAACATTTTAACCTACGTGATGTATACAAAGTTCAACAATTATTCATGTTTTCAAAATCGACAAGCATATTTACGGATCTTCACACTTTTTTTTTACAAATACTCTTTTCAGAAAATATCGGATTTTCTGGGTTTGCAATCTTCACAAAAAAATCATTTTTCCATAACATTACTTATGAACTCACCAACATTTCATATGTTGACCGTTTTCAAAATAACTTGTATTCTCAGGTAACAGGTAAATAGACGAATATGTATCAAGTTATATCATGGTGTTTTGCGTAGATTAATGAGCAAACGGTTTATGTTATGGAATTGTAATGTTTAAAACAATGTACTGAATGTAAAAAATATCAGTTGTAATATTTCAATGCATAGTGATGAATGATGTTATGATTCATGTGTAATCATTGTGATGGTATTCAATTAAGTCACAAGAGCCCTCGGACGTTTCCGCCGTCTGGTTCGGGGGTGTGACAGGATCAAAGTTTTTAGACAACCTTTATCCGCTTGTCGGTACCTTCCATCTTCATGTCTTTGTCTGGTCGATCGCCGGTATTGTTGTCCACTTAAACACGAAAAATTGTGACAAAATTAGGACATACTATAAGTGACAAGACAATGTGATCCTAAATTCCTAGATATTATATCTAATCCTAAGTTTCTAGATACTATATCTTAAGGACCATTCAGTTGACGACAACCAGGGATATTGTTGTCCACCTAAATTGAGCAGCGAGATCTATAGACAATTTGTATGTGTTCAATTTTAAGTGTACTAGAACGTGTTTCCCGCTTCCTGATATGCCCCAGCCATCAAGAACTTCCAGAGTACTCCTTACACCGGGTGAGCAGACAACCATTCAGAGAGAGGATAGATTCAGAATTCTATTACTTATTACTTCAGAGAGGTTGAGAAGTAGAAGGTTGCATATGCTGTATACTAGGTCGGATTAGAAGTCACACAAAGGAGACAACATATGGCTAACAGATAAGAGGTATTTCACATATATAACATGCAGAGAAATAGAGTTACATATGTTGTGTACCAGGTCGTATTGGAAGTCACGCAAAGGAGACAACATATGAATAAAAGACGGAAAGAAAGAAAATGATATTCTACAGACCTAATTTATCGAAATTTACCAGTTTCCCCATCAATACCGGAATTAAGGACAGAATCCGCACATGGAGAAAAAGTTAAACCACGGTTCCAAGTACGGGTTCAATTAATGTGACGAGTAGATTCCTATATATATATCTCTCTGCTCAACCTATCCAAGCGTCGTATTGTCAGGCTAAACGGAACTATCTAGGTCAAGATTTGTCAAGTCATTTGATTTCCTAAGTTCAACTCTGCCTAGTCATGTCCATTTAGAATCTTTCGTGCCTACCGACACATGAAACCAGAGCATAGACCCTTCAACTTTGGGTACGTTACGCAGACAAAGATTGCCCGTTATCACTTGATAATATCACTTCCCAAAACATCTCCCTAAAGCATATTCCATAACCAACATATTATTAATTTTTTATTTATTTTTATTTTTCTTTTTATTTTTTTAAATTTTCTAATTTTTGTTTTGTTTCTATTTCTCCCCCTAAATTTGTGCATAGGAGAGAAACGAAAGTAAATGCGCAAATTTAAACTATCCTAAAACAAAAATTAGTCTTTAAAGCGAATCAACTTAAGAAAAACTCAGGAGTATAGAGAAGAAAACTCAAACCGTAAGTCATCGATTGAATTTGCATCTAGAAGGTCTGAGAACAGCACACATAATCTCAGAAAAGATCCGAAAATTCTTCATGTCGTTAAGCACAGACCCCATGTGATCCTTCCTTTCTTCCCTTCCCGCAAAGGACACATTCCGTCAAACAAAATTCCGAGTGTTGTACAATTGAGAGATGTCCCCTATCAAGTGACAGGAACAGCCACTACCAACAAACCGAAGTCTGATGATATGCCTCCATAGCTGCTCCGACACGGAGCGGGATCGGTTGGTCTTTGGAACCCGATCCATTTTGAAACTGGGTTGACCTTTGTCATCCTTGCACGGTACTCTCTCCCATGACATATCCTGTGATGAGATTAAAAACAACCTTTAATCTATGAAGATCGATTAGATCTTGAACAAGTATGTAAATATAAAATCATAAGAACACGAAAATAAGAACAAGACAAGATTGAATCAAACGTGTCGAATGATTAAACAAAATCCTCAGAAGAGCTCGATTAAGAACATCAACTGTAGAGGATTGGAAGGTTACAAGAACGATTAAGGAAATCTGTAATGCTATCGTTATGCTCTAGATGAATCGCTAAAAATCGTTCTAATCCTTAGTTCTCAACCTAATATGCATGCAAGCATATATTTATATATTAAACATAAAAGGCTCTCGGTTGGACAGGCCCAAACCGGAATACAAAATAACTAAACTATCGAGCCCAAAAGACGCAATCATCAAAATAATCTTCAGCCCAACAATCTCCCCCTTTGCGTCAATTTGGAGCGAGACCTTCACTTGTTACTTGGGCCAGCAGCTGAAGCAGGTACCTTCTTCTTCACGGTGTTAAACAGACATTTGGTGATAGAGAGAATGGTCTGTCTAAACCGGATGTACCATTGGATCATGTCATCGAAGTACTTGACATCATCAGCCAAATTCTCTTTACACCGTTTGATAATCGATAACACATGCTCCAGACAAGCGGTGGTGTAAAGGTGTTTGTCAGCTAAAGCAAAGAGACATTTCTGTCCTTCTGCTCTAGTGAACATAACCGAGTTGCGTCTCGGGTCGATCTTGCCCATTTGCATTTGGTTGAGATCACTGGCCGATCCCACAGGAGCTATCTTCGGTTTCTTCTTGAAGACTGTGGCGACCTCCTGATCCATTAGGGCAACCTCCATGATGTAGCAGGCTAACATCCTTTTGATATGGTCTATAATGGGACCATATTCGGCTTCATCAGTCAAAAGGATATTATACAGGACAATCCAATCATGAGGATTTAAATTCGGTAGATCCGCCAGGGAGATAAGATGAGCAGTTCTTGCAGATCCCCGAATCAACTTGAACCGAACGTTTGTGAACCTTCCTTCGGCATAAGGCTTTAAGACACGAACGTTCACAATCTTCTGGGCGCTCCAAGTAAGGTATTGAGGACGAGCAGCCGCCAGATAGAAGTCAATGAGCTCCCTGTCAAGCTCAGCGTTTGGATGAGGGACTTCAAAGATGTTAGAGAAGGCGTGGAAGATGAACGCCTTTTGAGTCAGCGGCATGTCGAACTGCGAGTCGACAGTATTATTGCATTCGAACGAGATCACCGGCTCGAGCCATAATATGCTGGGAGTTTCTATGGCCTCTTTAATCAAGCGCTCCCTGGTCCAGGCAGGGAAGAGAGTCTTCCTGCTCTCAAGGAGATCGTGGGCTTCCTTTTGCTTGCGTTCGGCTTCTTCAGCCTCTCGCGCCACACGACTGGCATCATCATCAGCATTGCGACTGTTCTTTCGTTTTAACATGTCAGCAATGGTCTCCCTGTCTTCATCTTCATCTTCTTCCTCAGCTATGGTTTTCCCTTTGTCCTTCACACCCGAACCCGAAGCTTGACCAGTCGGAGGTGGTTCGGTTGTGTGAGTAGCTTTGGAGGAAGGAGGTGGTTTCGATCCGTCTTTCTTCTCATCTCCCCCTTGTTTCGGAATGGACACGAAACTCGGAAGGCCTTCGATTTTGCTGAGAAGGTCCATGGCCGGAGAGAGCTTTTCAGCAAGGGTTCGCCTCACTGAGTGGTTGAGAATAGGATCGTGTGCTTCTAGGATGTTGGATAATGCTGCGTGGACATCCGAAACACAAGTTTTGATCACCTCCCTTTCGGATCGAAGAGCTTCCAGTTGTTGTTGTGAGTTCGAAAGTTGCGTGCTCTTGACCTTGAGGGCGGTTGTTTTGCTCGCCAGAACGTCCATCAATGAATTCTCGGCTGCGAGATCCTCCTGTAACTTAGCGAGGCACGCATCGATGGAGGCACGAAGGGCCGAGTTGTCGTCGCTTATGTTTTGGCAAAGAGTAGCGAACGAAGTCAACTCCGTGGAGACGAACTTGGCCAATTGCTGAACAATCGGTTCCAAAGTTGTCTTAGTGGCGTCGGCGCTTTCCTGCAAGGATTTCAACAGGACAGAAGCGTCGGAGAATAGTTTATCGACTTTTTCGGTCGCAGCCTCACAGGCTCTGGTTGAGGCGGCAATCGCAGCAGTTGCTGAGGCTACCGAATCATGTTGAGCCCTGGAGAAGGCGTCAACAATTTTCTGAAGGGCAGCTTCAGAGAGAGAGGACTGCTGGTTGGAAGAGGAGGCGAGAAGAAGATCAACCTTCTCGTTGAGCTCTTTAAGATGCTTCTTTGTCACTGGAGCATCATCCTCCTCATCACTCTGATCCTGAAACGGACTATAGTAGACCGAATCAAAGTTCATGTGTTCTCCACCAAGGTAAGGGTTTTCGCCATCAGAGGCATTTTCTGGAGATGGAGGGGGTGGTGAAGCTGGGGGTGTTGTGGTTGGGGTATGTTGAGGTTGAGTATGTGGTGGGGTAGTTTCGGGTGGTGGTTGAGTGTGGGTAGGTTCGGTTGTATGGGTTTCGGTTTGTGGTTCGGTTACGGGTGGGGTTTCGGTTACTGGTGGTGTTTCGGTTGCAGTTGTGAAAATGGGTGGTGGTATTGGGAAAGATGTTGGTGGAATAGTGGTAGTGGGGATTATGGTCGGAATGGAAGTAGGAATGGTGGGAGGAGGTGAAGGAACTGGTGAATTATGAAGTTCCAATTCTGGGGTAGGTGACCGAGGTGGTGTATTGCCTCGTTGTGGGGTTTCGCCTCCTTGAGAGCCGTCCGAACCCGAACTCTCGTGCTCTGATTCACTCGAAGAAGAGGGAATAACGAGCTTGCGCTTCGGTTGAGTCTTCCTCCTTTTCGGTTGTGGGGACTGTGCAGTCTTTGTCTGTTTCCTCTTCTTGGGAGAAGGACCCTTAGGAGCTTTGGTCGCTTGCTTCCCTTTGTCAGCCTTTTTGCCCCTGTTCACCGATTTGTCTGCATCGTGGATAGACCTGAGCATATCCGGTGTCAGTTCCCTCGGACCAGTTGGCCTGAACTCCTTGATCGTCCGAATCAACCTGTTGTCAGAGGGCACGTCGCCATACATTGTCTCCGGAATGGAGCCAAAGAACGAAAATTTCGATGCATCTGAGACGATGATCTTCTTGGTATGAAACGTACCAACGGAAGACATCGATGCACCTGCAGCAGTGGGAATTTCGAACTTGTCCATCGCCCACTTTGTAATCAAGATCCAAAATCGGGCCAACGACACCTCAGAGTGTCGTGATGATGAAGAAAGGCTCTGGATGAGCTGTTGCCATAGGACCAACCCATAGTCCAGGTTAATCCCGTTGTAGACCGCGTACATGATCGACAGGAAAAGGCGACTTGCACCGTCGGATCCTGAGCTCCGTTCCGACAAGCCCTTGAAAAGGACTGTGAACATGCCGTTCCACTGTGGCGGCAGGCAGGACTTCTTGAATTTTGCGACAGAGGTGAGGACCTCCGTGTACCCCATGTTGTAAAACATATTCTACAGATACCCAATCGGAATCGTCTCCGGATTTATTCTTGATGGGTCAACAGCCAACCCTAGCATTGTGCAGAAACGCTGGCGAGAAACGGATGTCTTGTGTTCAGCAATCTCAAAGAACACCCGGTCAACTGCTTTGTCATAATAAGCAGTCGCATAAACCTGCGAGAGAGCCACCATGGGCACAGACTCGATCCTGGAGAGAGCGGTGGCGATTTGGGAGTACATCAAGCACTCGATGATCGACGACATGTAGGAGTCGTACGCCAGAGGGTTAAGATCAATCACCAGACATTGTTGTGGACGGATGGGTAGGATTTGTGAAGTAGCATGGACGGAAGAGGATTCTGCCATTGTTGAAGGTATGAAGAAGATGATGAACAGGAAAGCTGTTTGAGAGTTTTTGTTCTTTGGAAATTTCGGAGGCAGCAAAGAGGTAAAAGGTGGTGTAGACGGCCTTTTATAGTGGGTCATAGGAGAGAGAGAAATCGGTTTAAATCTTCTATGGAAATACAAAAAGGTTTCCTGAGTGACAGATGGATGACAGTTGAGGCGTGTGATGATCACGTAGGAGAGAGAGTGTCAGATTCCTAGGATCACGCCGCCCAACAAGCGCCGTTTCAGAGAGAAAACTGTTTCAATTCCTCACGCGCCTTTAATTGCCAGAGTGATGACGCTAGGATTTCGCACACGCGTCCACAATGTCAGTAAAGGCATGGCCGTTTCAAATTCACACGCGCCCAATTTTTATCCGTTGTTTGAATTTCAATCCTTTTAACTCCCGCCTAGTCAGCAACCTTTCGTCTTATCCTTTTAAGTGGCTCCTTTGAATTAAATGCCCACGTGGATTGTTGTAGACCACATCTCCATAATTAACCAACAAGTAATAATACAACCTGTAAAATTTAGTAACGGAATTTTGGAAAATCAAAGATTTTCGTGCAAAGAGTGTAAAAGAAAAAGAAATAAAACAACTCTTTTAAGGATATTCTGTGATGTCAATAAGGATATCCCGGGCACGAATCTCTTCCTTCAAGGTCAAGAGAGACCTTAAAGTGTTGGTGTGGATTCCCGTTGAATTACGATCAAACACTTATTAATAAATGTTGAAAGGCTTCTTTTATTTAGGCTAAATAAGGGTGGCTTTCGCTTTGATTCAGCAATTCTATTCTTGATATAGGAAAGAAAGTGAACAAAGTACTTGTGAGACCGGTGTAGTCTGTTGAACAAGTAGGTAGGAATTTATTTTAAATTGGCTTGGAAAATTATAAAATCTCAGAAAAAATAAAAACTGGATCCCAAGGGAAGAAATGTTATGGTGTTTAACAATTTCATAGGAATCACACAAAAGAAAATTTGAGATTTCATTAGGGTACATTCGTCAATCCTTTGGTGAAAACTTGAGCAAATTAATTGTTCACTGTCAATTCATTAGGTGTTGAATTTAGGGTTTCACTCAGCTTGTAGTGACACGAAATTAAGATCATAAACACAGATGTTGTGTAACCATAAACCTCAGTGGTAATGTCTGAGAGTCTCAAGGGTTATGTTGATGAAACGAATGTAGTGGAGAAGAGTTATGGAGATGGTGTGAGAAAATATAGTACCTCTGCTGCGAAAATAAGGACCAAGCAGTAAACTCTGAACTCATGTGAGAAGAGAGTGAGGTAGCTCACGATTAGAATAAATGTGTTAGCCTTATTGGGAAGACAAGGTTTGTGTATACCAGGTCATGAAGGCTATTATTCAAAATCTTATGAGGCTTGGGACACATACAGCAGCATGCTTCTAGGGACATTTAAGTAATTCATTAATTATATCCCCATAAACGAATGAACATCCAAGAAAAAATAAAAGAGAAAAATATTTTTGGTGTTTTTGAGATTTAGTAAAAAATAAAAGAAAATAAAAAGAATAACAAAAATAAGAAAAAAATAAGCAAGAAAAAAAATAAGACTTAAAAAAAACTTTGGAAAAAATATGAAAAACCGAACCCGAACGTTCGGTTGGTTTCGGTTGGGAAAAAGTTGAAAAACCGAACCCGAGCGTTCGGTTGGTTTCGGTTCCTGAAAATTTTGAAAAACCGAACCCGAGCGTTCGGTTGGTTTCGGTTCAACAAAATTTTGAAAAACCGAACCCGAACCTTCGGTTGGTTTCGGTTCAACAAAATTTTGAAAAACCGAACCCAAACCTTTGGTAGGTTTCGGTTTTGGAAAATTTTGAGAAACTAAGGAATTTAATTGGAAAATACTTTTAACACAAAGAAACACAATTTTGTACAAGAAATATACAACCAAGAAAAACTACCTTTGAAGTGATGAGCGAGTCAGATGGTTCAACCGAACCCGACGTTCGGTTGGTTTCGCTTCTTACGTTTGAGGTGGAGAGGTAGTGTGAGGTACTGACTCTGATTCCATCATACCTAGCCCTTGCAATATTTTGTTGAATGATGCTTCAGGAAGAGCTTTGGTAAAGACGTAAGCCAGTTGATCAGTGGTTCTTACGAAGTGAACTTCGACGTTTCCATCTTCCACGTGATCTTTGATGAAGTGATACCTCAGGGCTATGTGTTTGGTTTTAGAGTGTTGCACTGGGTTATGACAGATCCTAATTGCACTTTCAGAGTCACAATATAGTGGGATCTTCTTCATATTGAGTCCATAGTCTCGAAGTTGACTCTGGATCCAAATCACTTGTGATGTGCAGGATGCAGCGGCAATGTATTCCGCTTCAGCAGTGGACAACGACACACACGTTTGTTTCTTGGATTGCCAGCTGACCAACTTCCCATCAAGGAATTGACAGCCACCAGTTGTGCTTTTTCTGTCGAGTCCACATCCTCCAAGGTCAGCATCAGAATAGGCTTGAACAAAGAAGCCTGAGTTGGAAGGATACCATAGACCTAAGGAGGCAGTTCGCTTCAGATAGCGTAAGATGTTCTTCACTGCAAGCATGTGAGGTTCGCGTGGGTTTGTCTGAAATCGAGCACAATAACACACAGAAAACATGATATCAGGCCTGCTAGCAGTAAGATACATTAGTGAGCCTATCATTTGACGATAGAACGTGATATCAACAGCCGGTTTGTCTAGAGATGGGGTAAGCTTGGTGCCGAATGCCATTGGGACTTTGACTTTTGAGTCTCCTATCATGCCAAACTTTTCTAGGAGAGTCTTCGTGTAAGCTTCCTGATTGATAAAGATGCTTTCGGGTCCCTGTCTAATATTTAAACCAAGGAAAAAGTTAATAGGACCCATTGAGCTCATTTCAAATTTAGTCTCCATCAGCTTTCTGAATTCAGCTGTTAAGCTGGGATTCGTGGAGCCAAAGATGATGTCATCAACATAAATTTGAACTATCATAAGATGGTTACCTTCCTTTTTGCGAAAGAAGGTTGGGTCAACCGAACCTTGTTTAAATTTAGACATCTTTAAAAATTTAGTTAGCGTTTCATACCAGGCTCTCGGAGCTTGTTTGAGGTCGTACACAGCTTTATCCAGAATATAGCAATGATTTGGATACTTTTCGTTCACGAACCCAGGAGGTTGCTCCACATACACAGTTTCTTCGAGTTCTCCGTTGAGAAATGCACACTTGACGTCCATTTGGAAAACTTCAAAGTTTTTGTGAGCAGCATAAGCCAGAAAGATTCTAACAGATTCTAGCCTAGCTACTGGAGCGAAAGTCTCTTCATAGTCTATCCCTTCCTCCTGACAGTATCCTTTTACCACCAGACGAGCCTTGTTCCTTATTACATTACCTGCCTTGTCCATTTTGTTTCTAAAGACCCATTTGAGACCAACAACCGAAGCCTCTGGTGGAGTTGGAATGAGGCGCCAGACTTTATTCCTTTCAAATTCGTTCAGTTCATCTTGCATTGCTTGAACCCAATCAGAGTGATTGAGGGCAGTGTTAACTGTCTTCGGTTCAACTTTTGATACGAATGAGTTAAACATACAAAACTCAACCTTTGAAAATAAGGATGTCTGTTTTGCCTTCAGTTGTGATAGGGTCAGAACCTTTTCAGATACATCACCAACTACTTGAGAGATAGGATGATCTCTGGTCCATTTGGTAAGAGGAGGGTAATTCGAATCAAAGGTTGGGTCTAGTTCAGCATTGATCATTTCTTCTGGCTCAGATTGGCTATCATAATCAAGCGTCATATCATCATGCTCCCCCTCGATTGATGAGCTATGAGAAACTTGAGGTTCAGGGGTTCCTTGTGGTGCTGAGCTTTCAGGCGTTGAAGCACCTTCGGTTGGAGAGGTACCTTTGGTTGGAGAAGCACCTTCGGTTGGAGAAGCACCTTCGGTTGGAGTTGTAGAACTTGGCTCCCCCTCGACATGTGAGCTTAGCTCCCCCTCGACATTTAAGCTTGGCTCCCCCTCGACTGAAGCATTGTTAGATGGAGGGTCATCAGTAGTCGATCCTCCTTCATGCATTCTCCTTGCAGCATCTTCGACAATACGCTGCATGTGATCAACCTTGTTGTCTGCAGCTCCTGCTTCTGAGAGAGAAGCTTTCTCTGGTTCGTCAAAGAGGTCCAGAAATTTATCATATAGGTTAGCGATCGAGACTGTGACTTGGCCAGTTTGAGGAAAGATTTCCCCAGCGGTATCTTCTTTGGCCTGTAGCTTTTTGACATAGCTATCGTCAAAGGTCACATAGTATGTCTCTTCAATTTTTCTCGAACGCTTGTTTAGGACTCTGTATGCCTTGGATGTGAGAGAGTAGCCCAGAAAGATTCCCTCGTCGGCTTTGACATCGAACTTGTTGCGGTGTTCTTTAGATTTAAAGATGAAACACTGTGAGCCGAACACATGGAAAAATTTCACATTGGGCTTTCTGTTATTGAGAATCTCGTAAGGTGTGAGCGTGAATCTCTTGTTGAGATAAGACCTGTTCTGTGTAAAACAAGCAGCAGAAATAGCATCAGCCCAAAAATAAAGAGGTAAGGAAGCGAAACTTAGCATAGTTCGGGCAGCTTCACACAAAGATCGTTTTCGTCTTTCGACTATTCCGTTCTGTTGAGGTGTGTAGGGAGCTGAGAAGTTGTGACTTATTCCCTTTTCTGCTAGAAACTCTTCAAACTCCTTGTTCTTGAATTCCAGACCATTGTCGCTCCTAATGTTGCGAACGACCTTCTTGAGCTGTACCTCAATCTGCTTGATGAACAATTTCAGCTTATGAGTCGCTTCAGATTTGAGCTTTAGAAAGAACACCCATGTAAATCGTGAAAAGTCATCAACAATAACAAGAATATACTTGCTACCACCGATGCTTTCGATAGATGAAGGACCATACAAATCGATATGAAGTAATTCGAGTGGTTCAACAACTTTTGTGTTGATTATAGATGGGTGACTTTGACGACTCTGCTTCCCCATTTCGCATGCAGCACACAAATGATCTCTGTCGAACTTGAGCAATGGAAGACCCCTAACATGACCTCCAGTGACAAGTCGGTTGATATCTTTAAAATTGAGATGAGAGAGTCTTCGGTGCCACAACCAGCTTTCGTCAGATTGAGCTTTTGATAGCAGGCATATAGCTGGGTTTCCTTTGATGGGGTTAAGTTTCAGAGGAAACATTTCACCCTTTCGCTCCGACTTGAGAATCACTTTCTTTGTCTTTTTCTCTATGATTTCAGAACCTTCATCATCGAATGAGACTTTGAGACCTGTACCTCCAACAAGCTGAGATACACTGATGAGGTTGTGTTGAAGTCCTTCCACATAAGCCACCTTCCTTATAGTAAAGTCTCCATTTGTTATCATCCCGTATCCCTTTATGGTGCCGAAAGAATTATTTCCAAACTTGACGTTGCCACCATTTGCAAGAGATCTGTATTCCCTGAGCTCCTCTTTCCTCCCTGTCATGTGACGTGAGCAGCCACTATCGATGTACCATTCTTCGTCGAACTGCTCGTCACTTATAACCTGCAAAAATTAAGCAGATTTAGGAACCCAAAGTTTCTTGGGTCCATGTGAGCTTTTCATGGGAACAGGAACAGTAAGAGTGATGTCAACTAGATATGTTCGTTTTATGAGAGTTGTTTCATCTTTCTTTTTAATGGTAAAAACTTTTATTTTATTAGGATTGGGTGTGTTCGGTTTGGACTCTGGTTTGGATTCATTAACTTTCTGTTTGCCCTTTTGTTCAGCTGATGAATGAGATTTTTGAGAATGAACAGAATCAGCTTTAGAGCGAGATGGAGATGAATTGGTAGAAGAATTAGAAGAAGTATAATGAGTGGGTTTAGATGGAGAGGACTTCTTGGCTGGAGACTCTAGGTGACCCTTTTGCTTTTGATCATTGGAGGGAATGACCTTAGAGTTTTGATCTCTTTTGACTTCAGAACTGAACCTGTGCTTTCGGTTGGAATCGTCTTTCTCAGAACCGAACCTTTGCTTTCGGTTGGTATGTTCTTGTGAACCGAACCTTGGCTTTCGGTTGGTATTTTCTTGTGAACCGAACCTTGGCTTTCGGTTGTTATGACTTTCAGACTTTTCGACAGGATTGTTTTCATACTTCAGATTCTTGTCTTGATGTGAGAAGTATGCATTCTGGGATTGCCAGAATTGTCTCCTTTCAGAAAGATTCTTCCTATATCTTTGGTTCCTTTCTCTCTTCTTATTCCTCATCTGCTTTGGTTGATGATGAACATTGACTTTCGTTTTCGGTTTCTCCTTGGCTGGTTCCTTTTGAACTGAAGGAGTTTTATTTTGAGCCGAGGGAGTAGAGGGAATGTCTGAAGGAGTTTCACTTTGAGCTGAGGGATCGTCTTCTTTTGCCGAACTTTCATCCTCCTAAGGAATATCTATCGTACCACTGGTGCTTGGCTCGTCGAAATTATCCGGTTTATTCAAGGGTTCAGGTATGTATCTACCTTTACTCATCCAGGAGGTTCTTTCAGATAAGCCAACCATTTCGTTTGCATTATCTATTGGAGCAGCCCGGAAGTACTCATCACAGCCATCAGCATTATCTTCGTTTACAATAGCTGTGAGTTCAGCTGTCTGATGTTCGGTTACTCCAGTCACCTTGTATACTTGATTCGGAGTGGTCCTGACCTTTTGATACACAACGGCTTTCTCTGCTAATTTCGGGGACTTTTGTTGGGACAATCGAGCGAACTCCACTGAATTTTCGGAAATAAGATTCTTGTGGTTTTCAGGTTCGCTTTTAACAAATTCTGAGCAGTCAACTGTGTCCTCTACAGAAATTTCACTCATGTTTTCGTCCTCGTTAAGCTCAGATGCATTTTCAACATCAATTTTGTTTTCTGAGCTTACGTTGGCGTTTAAAGAGTCAAATTTTTGTATGGTTTCGGTTCTCAGTTGAAGTCTATCATTTTCATCCAAAAGATTTTTAAGCATGTCCTTGTGGTCCTTGGATTTAATGAAGGACTCAATTTTGTCCAGTCCATACATGTAGGTCGGATTGACATCATCAGACGATATCACACTCTCACAATTATAGGCTTCTGCATCGATTTCATCCTCCTTAAACTCAAGGAAGGGCAAAATCATGCGATGGATCTTTTGGCCTATTTCACGGTCCAAGTGAAGCTGAGTAATATTAGAATATAGACGTTTTGCAATTAAACAAAAAACATTCCGCTGTTTTAACAATTTTAAATTATCTCTTTGCAAATAAATGTTTTCGTCTTTAACTTTAACTAATTCAGACTCCTTCAACTTGATCCACATTCGCCGCTCCTCACTCTTTGACGCCACCCTGCTTAATTGATCAGTTAGGTTAGAATTGGTGACTCGAGTTTGAGTTAAGCTACTATCTAGATGAGAAATTCTTGTATTAACGTTTTTTAGTTCTTTTTCATATGAGGATGGTGGTACTTTAGATGAAATGAAAACCGATTGTACCTTCTTTATCAGTTCATCAAGCTCATTGAACTGCTGGCTGAGTGGTTTGGCCGTAAAGCACATGTCCTCCTGCACCTTAGGTCCATCGCTTCCACCATCGGTGTTGTATCCCCGCATTTGAGACACGTCAGACACCATGAAGCATCTTCCTCCACTGCTCTCCTCCTTTGCCACATAAGCCTTTCCATGGGTAGGCTTCCGTACTTCATCGTCTTCTGAGTCGGTAGACCAAACTTCCGTGCTACCAAACTCATCATCATTAACCGAACCCTGCACAATAAGAGCATTAATAGAAGGGTTAGCGGTAGACTTCTTCTTTCTCAACTCATCCAGCCTCTTCTGCAACACAGCTTCCTCATCCTTTCCATCATCCTTTTCAGCCATCTTCTTAAGGACACAATCCTTAGCATAGTGGTTTTTCCCACCACAGTAGTAACAGCTTACTCCGGAATCGCCATCCACCTTCGGTTCCTTCTTGGGCTCCTCAACGTTCGGTTCATTGTTAACTTTTTCTGAACTGTAACTCCCCTGCCAGTTTTGGTTTTTATTGCTGGGAAATCTCTTCTTTATGAACCTCTTAGGGCTAGACACCATCATAGCATAATCCTCAGACGTGATGTCATACTCCTCCAAGTTAAGGTCTTCTTCCTCCATCACAGCTTTACTCTTTGATAGGAGGGCCAACGAACCAAGGCTTGAAACAACGTTCTTCTCTTGGGACTTGAGAATACCCACCAGTTTCGCCAAAGAGTATGATTTAAATTGCTCATGGGCTTTGACTGTAGAAACCACTGCTCTCCATTCAGACCTCAGTCCATTTAAGAAAGTAACCTTCTGCTCGATAAGCTTCCTTTCAATATCGTGTTTGATCATCTTGCTGAGAAGATGATTGAAGCGATCGAATGTCTGGGTCACCGTTTCTTCGGCTCCTTGCCTGAATTCTCCAAACTCAGATAAGAGTAAGGTTTGGATAGAATGTTCAAGATCCTCGTCTGTAGAATACAGTTCACGAAGTCTATCCCAAACTTCCTTCGCCGTCGTGCATGAGCTGACCAACCTAAAGGTGTCGGATTGAAGGGCGAATCTGATTAACCTTAACGCCTTGATATTGCACTGGAATTTGTCCTTCTCGTCTTGTGCAATATCCTTAACATCCTTCAGCAGATCATTGTACTCCTTTTGTGTCTTAATAATCCTGGACGTTGCAGAATGAGAAAATGGTCCATTAATGATGGCTTCCCATATGAGGTACCCATTATCCTCAGATCCAATCACGTAGTCTTCAAAGTGATGCGCCCATACTTCGTAGTCATGGGTATATAGGATTGGAATCTTTGTCGTCGAACCGATGCTGTTGGAAATATTAATAGGGTTTGATTGCGACTCGTCCATTATGATCGTAAAAACCTGTTCAAAGATCAGACTTGTAGTAAAGTAGATTAGGGCAAAACAATAAATATCAAGATACGTCAATAATGAGATGACGGCTCAATAAATATCAGTAATTGCGGAAAAACCCTAATTGAAACCTTTTCACAGAAAAGATGTGTATTGATTACACAGCCTCCTGCTCTGATACCAATTGATGAGATTAAAAACAACCTTTAATCTATGAAGATTGATTAGATCTTGAAGAAGTATGTAAATATAAAATTATAAGAACACGAAAATAAGAACAAGACAAGATTGAATCAAACGTGTCGAATGATTAAACAAAATCCTCAGAAGAGCTCGATTAAGAACATCAACTGTAGAGGATTGGAAGGTTACAAGAACGATTAAGGAAATCTGTAATGCTATCGTTATGCTCTAGATGAATCGCTAAAAATCGTTCTAATCCTTAGTTCTCAACCTAATATGCATGCAAGCATATATTTATATATTAAACATAAAAGGCTCTCGGTTGGACAGGCCCAAACCGGAATACAAAATAACTAAACTATCGAGCCCAAAAGACGCAATCATCAAAATAATCTTCAGCCCAACATCCTGTTTATCACAAACATAAAATGTAGAAATATTAGAAGCATTAGATGATTTGGGAGATTGCACATTCGGTACCCATCTGTAGTTGGGTTTAACCCATTTCTTTTTCGAGCGGATGGGTGCCTCGGCACTTGATTTTTAACTTGAATCTGATCGTCGAGATGACTTTGATTTTGGCTTCATGGGAGCATCCCTTGGATTTGGCTTCTTTGCCGACATTCCCTTCTTGTTCTTGGGATTCAGATTCTTGGCCTTGTGGGTTTGATTTTTGGCCTTTTGTGTATTCCAGTCACCATTATCTGAACGTGACCTAGAGGGGTTTCTTTTGGAAAATCTCCCTCTTGGCGTTTTCTGCCAGCCATGTGCGTAGTAGGGAATGTATGCGCGATCTGGACAATTTCTGGCAATGTGTCCAGGTGTTCCACAGTGAAAACATATCTTTTTCTTCACTATGGAGTTGTTTCTTCCTGCCCCTGGTGGTGTATCCTTGCCTCGTTTCTGATTGTTCCCACAAGCACACTTGCAGCAAGTCGGTCGTTTCACTTGATTTGGTGGCTTGTACTTCTCAACAGCAGGTTGATCAGAAGCAACTGAGTTCGAAGCAACAAATTCAGAGTTCAAGGAGATGTTGGTTTGTTCAATGGTGTTCTGCTTGTTCTCATCCTCTGCTACTTTACCTGCACATAAATTAGAAACATTAGTATCTTCAACTTGAATACCTCCTGACAAAAATCCAGTTGGTTTTCCATATCGAAGATGTGCCTCCCTGTCAATTTCGTCCTGTGTCATAGGGATGGATGTGTAGTTATGATTGAAAGGTGGAGGAACACTATCATACCCTAGACCCTTGTTTTGATTTTCTTTGAATTTTAATTGGGTTTCATATAAGGACTCGACTGTCTTACTTGACGCAGTGTAATTTTTGAAACTAACATATGTTTTTCCACACTTAATTTTCAAAGTGTCAAGTTCTTCAGTTACAACATCAAGTTTTTTCTTAATGTGATCATAATTTTCACACTTGTTGTTGTAATCTTCTTGTAATTTCCGGAAATCCTTGATTTTTGTTTCTAATTGAGCTTTTAACGGTTTCTGACCTTTCCTAAGAGTATAGCCTTCGTATTTGAGGTCCTCATTTTGTCTTTTTAATAAATCTATTGATTCTTGTAAAAAATTAATAGTTTTAACACAAGATGGAGTACACGAAACTTCATTTACCGGAATTGATGTGGAACTCATTTTTTTTATTATTATTATTTTATTATTTTTTATATTTTTAATTGCCCTTTGACTTAAAAACCGAGAAAGTCACCCTTAAAAGTCAAATTTAAAAAGTCAAACTCAAAAGTCAAACTTCAAAAGTCAAACCGAAAAGCCAAATTTGAAAAATTAAAAGTCAAACAAGAAAGTCAAAAGGTTAAAGTCAAAGGTCAAACTAGAAAAGTCAAAGTCAAAAATAAAAGTTAAAATTTAAAAACTAAACCTTTTGTTGAAAATGGAATTTTAAAAAATAAAATTTTGAATTTTTGGGCTGATTTTGTCAAATTGTGAAAGTTTGGAACCGAATGGGAGTCTTTAATAATAAAAAACGGGAGTTAAATAATAAGATTCAGGCTGGAAGAGATGGTAAGGCGCTTGGTTGTTGGACCAAGGTACCCGGGTTCGAATCCTGGCGGCCCCAATTCCCGTTTTGTTTTTTTTTTAAATGCGAAGCTGCTATGCGAATGGCTGCGAAGCGAGCTTGTAATGCGATGACGAGGGCGAGGACCGCACACCGAGACCGAGCGGCACTTTTTTTTTAAATGCGAAGCTGCTATGTGAATGGCTGCGAAGCGAGTTTGTAATGCGATGACGAGGGCGAGGACCGCACACCGAGACCGAGCGGCACACACCGAGGCCACACACCGGAACCGCAGACGTCCGAGCCGTACACCGAGGCCGCACACGTCCGAGGCGCACACCGAGGCGCACACCGAGGCGCACACTTCGAGCTGCACACCGAGCTACACATACCAAGGCTGCTGAGCCATACACCTTCAACCAACCGCACTCCTTCAACCGGGCCGCACACCTTCAACAGATTCGCGAAAAAAATAACGTTTTTCACCCTTTTTTGCTCCAAAACTCGATCAAAAACTCGTTTTCATGAAAAACGCAAAGAAGAAACCCCCCTTATTTTTCCGAGATCTATCCAAAAACGCAATTATCTTTTTAAAATAAGTTCAAAATAAGATCCAGATCTGATAAAATTGACTGATACAACCTTGCTCTGATACCAATTGTAAGTCCCCAAAATTCCTTGTGTATCAATCAGATCCAATTGATGGTGCGGAATCCCAATCAATTGGATGATGTCAGATCAAATAGAAGAGAAGGAAAAGAAGAAGAACTTGAATCTAATGTATTGATGATATGATTGATGCTCCTTACAATAGATTCTCTCTGACACACTCTTCTTCTCTCTAACTTTCTCTGTCTTCTCTAGTCACTTAACCGTACACTCCCACATGCACTCCTCTATTTATATGGACCTTCAACCATACACATGTGTACAGCCGCACACCATGTGTACGGCCGTACACAGGGTGTGCGGCCGTAGACACGTGTACGGTCGTACACACAAACCGCAAACACATACAACATTACATAAAAATATATTTTCCTAGAAAAGCAAAGTATAAACCATATTTTTGACCCAACAATCTCCCCTTGGTTTATAGCTTTCTTTTCTAATTGGCCCAACAAACTCCCCCTAAAAAGTAGCTGGCTTTTTCTTGTTAATCTTTATTGGGAGCTTGGCTTTAGCATTAACCTTTGATTTCTTCACAGCTTCAAGATGAACTTGATGAATCTTCATGAATGACTTCATCTCGAGCGGTTGGGCTTTTCTTCAAGATTTGACTCCGAACGCACATTAGGTGAGGAGGCATCTTGTAGAGATTCTTGAAAGATAGCGCTTTCAGCTTGAGAATCTTCAGAGAGAACAACGGAGAGAAATCATCTACTGGATCACTTCAGCTAGTTTAAGATAGCAGCAGACTGATTGAGGAGACTTCAATGAAATCTGTCAGATAATCTTCAAGAACAGCTTCACCTTGCTTCTGAGGTTGAAAGATTGAATGATGGAAGAATAGTCTTCATTTCTTGCTCCTTCGAATGAAAATTCTTCGATGCTCACGGATGAAGCCTTGGTTCAGAAGATCTTCAAAATACGTTCTACCGCACACACTTTTAAAAATACGCTCCACCGCACACACTATGGCAGCAAACCTTCAACAGTTGGCAGCAAACCTTCAACAGTTCTTCGATCAAAATACTTAAAAACAGTGAAATTTTTGCACTCTCACACTCAAAAACAACTTCAATTGACACCAAATTGGCTCTGATACCAATTGTTACTCCCAAAATTACTTGTGTATCAATCAGATCCAATAGATGGTGCGGAATCCCAATCAATTGGATGATGTCAGATCAATATAGAAGAGAAGGAGAAGAAGAATAACTTGAATCTAATGTATTGATGATATGATTGATGCTCCTTACAATAGATTCACTCTCACACACTCTTCTTCTCTCTAACTTTCTCTCTCTTCTCTAGCCGTCTAACCTCTAACCATACACTCCCACATGCACTCCTCTATTTATATGGACCTCCAGCCATACACATGTGTATAGCCACACACCCTATGTACGGCCATACACAGGGTGTGCGGCCGTACACACGTGTACGGCCGTACACACAAACCGCAAACACATACAACATTACATAAAAATATATTTTCCTAGAAAAGCAAAGTATAAATCATATTTTTGACCCAACAATTTTGGAGGCTAAGGGCCTGCTTGGTAAAATTTTGGACTTGATTTGTAAAGGATTTCAGAAGGTAGGGTTTAAATGGTAAGTTATGGATTCATTTTGAAAGAAAAGGGAGAAGGAGGGGCTAATGTTGTCATTATGGGGTGATGTTTCATGGGGATCGGGTATATAACCCATCCCGTAACCCTAACCCTAGGGACCATGTTAGAGCCTCAACCTCCGCCCTTATGCTTCCCACCACCGGCCGCACCCTACTATCTTGCTTCTCCGACCACCGAGCCATCTTTGTGCCGTCTCGTTGAAGACAAAAGCCACCATTAGACGTCATGGTAGCAGGAGATCAGAAGGAATACACCTGGGGCGTCGCTATTGCTATTGTTGGTAGAAGTCACCACCCTCTTCACGTCTTCTTCTGTTCTACCACCGTTCACATCATCGGACGCTATGACATTGTTGCTGTTCCCGATGACGGCTAACCGCCAGTAACCTCCTTCACTCCTCCCGTTAGCCGCCGTTAGCCAACGATGTGGCTGCTAGGGTTGTTGTTACCGTCATCATCCACCACTAGGTGGGTGGTTGCGTCTAGATCTCTAAGCTAGGGCATGTAGGTGTGGGTTGTGTAGTCATTCCTTCGTTGGTGTGGCTACTTGACCGAGAAACAAAGAGAAACCACCGCCACCACCGTGGGGTGGTGGTTGCCATCGCAAAATCGTCGCTGTCGCCGTCGTGATTCACCAGGTGGGTGGTTGGGTCCTTTATATAAATCATAATCGTGTGTGTGTTGTAGGTGGTGCTTGATGGCCGAAAACAAGACAAGATACCCAGCATGGCCGCCAGCTATGGTGGCTGCCACCATGTACCACCACCGACCACCACAATGGTGGATGTGAGTGTGTTCATATTAGTTTGTGTGTGTTATTGGGATTTGTGTTGTAAATTGTAATTGGTGCTAGTATAATCAAAAGAAAACTCTTCACCAACACCTTCTGCCGCCACCAGCTGCTGTGTTGGGTGGCGGTGTGCCCTTGCTTGTGTTTAGATTTCGTTTGGGGATGCTTGGACATAAATGTACTAGGACCATAACTAACACTGTGAGCTCGTGGCCGCTGTTGACCATTACTACCCGAGGTGGTAGTGGGTGGTGCCCAACTTATGAAACCCTAGTGGCCTAATGAAACCCTAATCGATCTAAAGACTTAGTTTTTGGGCCTAATTGGGTTGGAAACCCTAATTAGGGTTTAGAAAACCCTAATTTTGGATATATGGGTTTTGGACTTGTCGGGACCCGCACTTTGGATGACCGAAAGGGGATTATGTATTAAGCCCGACCACACTATATGATTAACCTAGTAGATTGATGGACTTAATGGATTAAGTCCTTAATGGGTTAAGTGAGAAAACTTAACCCTAATCGTCATTTTATGTGAAAACCATAATTTCACTTGGGCTTTGAGTTGGGCCTATCGATCGGGCTTTGGTGATTAGGCTATTAATGGGCTATCCAAGAACAATCATATGGACTAGAATAATGATTAGGTTTTATGCATAAGAACAATCCTATGTGCTCATACAAACCCTAATGCTTTGATCTAGGTTTCTCTATTGTACATGCTTCGAATCCAAGACTTACAAACCTAGATCTATCATATATAATTCGAAAATATCATAAAGAAAACAGATCTAAGTGGTTTACCTCATTCAAGTAGCTTGAATCCTTGTAATCTTCTTGATCTTGAGCTTAGAGTCACAATTGTAACTCCTCTAATGGTTCGCAAACCCCAGAAGCAAGAAGGCAATATGAGAGAGGGTGAGAGATGCTATAAATCGGCCCTAGGGTTCCCTTGGAATGAAGTATAGTCGAATTTCATAGCCTAGGGGTCTTATTTATAGTTGCAAGCTACTAGGGTTTCAGTCTAACCCCTAATGGACAGCTTAGCCACCAAGCAGCCCAAGGAAACTTCTGGAATAAGGCCTTGGACAAAAATATGATGGATCCCCATCATAATTTTGTTCCTCCTTAAGTCCATTAGGTTTCCTTAACCCAAAACTCAACTATCATACGTTTGACAGTTTATACCCCTTTATTTAATTAATCTCTTTTAGTCACCAAATTAATTCCTAATTAATTTATGACTAATACTAATTAAATAAATATGATTTCTCATTTAATATATTATTCTTATAATATATTAATAAACCATAATATTCTCTCTCTCTCTCTCTCTCTCTCTCTCTCTCCTTTAATTACCTTGTCAAGTTGTGTAACACCGTAAAAATTCAAACAATTTTTCGCAGTTTAAAAACTATATATTTTCATTCACATCCACATTTTAAAACATTGTATCATCATTATCTCAATAAAAAACCCCAAGATCAAAACATATGAACTCCAGTGTGCATGTGTACGAGTCATGTCGGCACCTTCCTGCGATCATCACTGGTACCTGAAACACCACACATAACACTGTAAGCATAAATGCTTAGTGAGTTCCCCAAGATACCACATAAACACATATCAGCCACTCAAGGCTGTAACTCTATGGACCCTCTGGTCGAATATCTCTGTGGGACCCTCTTGGTCCCATAACTCTGTAGACCCACTGGTCCTAACTCTGTAAACTCTGAATCATGCATATCACATATCACAATAAATCACAACACATAATATCATGAAAATACACTGGCATATAACTCTAGAATACTCTGTCACATAACTCTGTTACCACACTAGGTAAAGTATAGTGAGAAGACTCACCTCAGATGTCTCGGTATATCTCTGACTCGGTAGAAATATGATCTAGCCTCTGCCTAATCACACAAAGTAAATATTCTCATAAATATAACTCTCGGGACTAGCCTCAACCCTTTCTAGGTGAAAGACCATTTTACCCCTCTATCAGCTCAAAGGCCACATTGTTGACCAAACCCTAAAACTCAACAAAAGTCAATGATCAAACTTTGACCCGACTCGTCGAGTGCACTTGGGCGACTCGGCGAGTCTACACGTGTCTACTAACTCTTTTAGTCCCACTTGGCATGTTGAGTCCCTCCCCTTACTCGACGATTCACACCTAGCATGAATCGCGGGGCCACGTCAACTCAACTCGCTGAGTCTCAAGAACAACTCGGTGAGTTCTGCCTTGAACTAGAGTCCCCTAACTCTCTCTGACTCACTGAGTTATTTCCCCAACTCGACAAGTCTACTCACTCAGTGATTTACGGGAAACCCTCACCCTACTCGCCGAGTCTGATCTTTGGACTCAGCGAGTTCATGCCATGTACAAACTCCATAGACCTCCTGAGGTCAGATATGTTCCTTTAATCCATAGATCTGACCTTCCCAAGCATGATAATCACGTAAAGTTTAGATATTGACACTCATATAACATCTAGATGGTCTAACTTGGTGATTTAGCCCCAAAAATAACATCCTAAGCTCATGGTTCCCAAAATAACTCATAAAGCTCCAAGGGTTAAGGTCTCTGGACCTCTTTGGGTCCAGATCCAAAGCATAAACTCGATAAGGGACCAATTGCTCAACATATCCATCCTCTAAAGGGGTTAGAAAACCCTAACTCTAAGAATCAACACCAAATCTGAAGAAGGTCCAAATAAATAACTCAATATGAAGTTTATGAACTCTGAAGTCACCAGAATCGCACCTTCTTCAGCCTCCTCTTGCCTTGGTCACCTCAGTCTTCCAAATACACCAACGAAATGATCAAGAATGGCCTCTCCTTCCTCACCGCTCTAGATCTCTTAGGGTTTCTCTCTGGGGGTTGGTAGCCACAAATGACGGCCCTAAGGGCCTTTAAATAGGTCCCAAACCCAGGAAATTAGGGTTTCATTAAACAACGTGGACTCGCCGAGTCCACTCATGAACTCGTCGAGTCTAGCCGTGAACCCGGATACGAATCCGCGACCATACTCGGCGAGTCTAAACACCAACTCGCTGAGTCCCCTCTCAACCTCCAAAAATAAAAGGAATAATTAATATACCTAGGAATCCGGGTGTTACAATTCTCCCCCACTAGAATTAGACTTCACCCTCGAAGTCTCACTCTGCAAACAACTCTAGATGCTGCTCCCGCATCTCACGCTCTGGATCCTAAGTCAACTCCGACCCTTTCCGATGCTGCCACTGAACCTGCACCAGAGGCACCTCTTTGTTCCTCATAACCTTGATCTTCCGATCCCTAATCGCCACCGGCCTCTCAATATAATTAAGGCTCGCATCCACCTGAATATCTTCTAATGGCACCACTACCGACTCATCGACTATACACTTTCTCAGTTGCGACACGTGGAAAGTGTCATGGATCTGACCCAACTCTGCAGGTAACTCCAAACGGTAGGCTACCCTGCCTGCCCTCGTGATCACCCTTAAAGGACCGATATATTGGGGCCCCAACTTGCCCCTCTTCCTGAATCGAATCACTCCTTTCCAAGGAGAGACCTTCAGGAGCACGAAGTCGCCGACCTGAAACTCGAGCTCAGACCGGAGCCTGTCTGCTTAACTCTTCTGACAATTCTGAGCGGTCAATAACCTCTGTCTGACGTGTTGCATCTGCTCTGTTGTCTGAAGCACGATCTCAGTACTACCCATCACACGCTGCCCTACCTCTCCCCAGCAAATGGGGGTCCGACACCTCCTCCCATACAACAGCTCAAAGGGTGGCATACCAATGCTTGAATGATGGATGTTGTTGTAGGAAAACTCTGCCAAGGGCAAGTACGTGTCCCAACTCCTGCCAAAATCCAACACACATGCCCGGAGCATGTCCTCGAGCGTCTGTATCGTCTGCTCACTCTGCCCGTCAGTCTGTGGGTGGTATGCGGTACTAAAATGCAGTCTCGTACCCAATTCCTCATGAAACTTCTTCCAGAACCTGGAAGTGAAACGTACATCTCGATCTGACACAATCGAGATCGGCACTCCATGCCGCGATACCACCTCTCTCACGTACATCTCTTCCAACCTCTCCGCGGAAGAGCTCTCACTGATAGCAAGGAAATGAGCGCTCTTCGTCAACCTGTCCACAATCACCCAAATTGCATCGACACCTCTCGCAGTCCGTGGCAATTTGGTGATGATATCCATGGTAATCTGTTCCCATTTCCACTCGGGAATCGCTAACGACTGCAGCTTACCATGTGGACGTTGGTGTTCGGCCTTAACCCTGTGACAGGTCAAGCATCTCTCTAAAAACCATGCGACATCCCTCTTCATACTGGGCCAGCAATACTCCCTCTTCAGGTCCAAATACATCTTAGTGACCCCAGGATGGATTCAAAATTTCGATTTATGAGCCTCTTCCATCAAAATGGTAGGCGTTCTGCCCACAAACGGTACCCATATCTGACCCTGAATTGTCATAAGTGTTGGAATAGTGTCTAAGGCTGCAACTATATTAGGCAAGTATTTGACCCGATTGTGCATGGTCCTTTTGGGTTGCCTTCACCACAGCAACTTGATAGGATGATTTGTTAAGAGAGAATAAATATTATTAATATTATGAGAATAATATAAAGAATAATAATATTGTTATTTGATTAATATAAGTCATAGAATTAATTAGAATTAATTTGGTGACTTAAAGAGATTAATTAAATAAGAGGGTATAAACTGTCAATTGTTTGATAGTTAAACTTTAGACTGTAAATCCATATTGGATAGAGGTGGATGGATTCTAGAAGCTAGGGATAGCTTCAAATCATCCAAGGCTATGTAAGGAATGGATTTGGATTGCTTTAAGAGAAGATTATCCAACTAGGGTTTAAGCTGTAACCCTTAAGGAGTCTACAAGTATAAATAGACCCTATGGAAAAGGGAAATCGGCACTTCATCTCTAGTAGAGAACCCCTGTCCGAATTCCTCCCCTCTCCTCTCTCCCAAATCATCCTTCTTGCTATTTGGTGTTTGTAAGCCATTAGAGGAGTGACAATTGTGACTCTAGAGCTCCAAGACAACAAGATCAAACAAGGGATTCAAAGGTATGATTCTAGATCTATTTTAACATTGTTCTTATACCTAATTAGTCATTAGAAGTCTTGGATTCAAAACATGTTTAATTAGAAAGCCTAGATCCAAGCATTAGGGTTTTGCATGCGCACATAGGAAAGTTCTTATGGCTAAAACCCATCAGTGGTATCAGAGCCTTGCTTGCTTTTCATTGAATTGTTGCTTATTTGTTTGAAACTTAACTGCAAAATTCGATTTTTGTGTTTCTGAGTCATGGACTCGGCGAGTTGCATAGTGGACTCGGCGAGTTGGCCTGACTCGGCGAGTCCCTTGGTGTACTCGGCGATTACAAGCGTCAGGAATGGCCAGATTCGGGATTTCTTCATGATTATCTTATGGAAACTTACCTTAATCATATTGGATCAACCCTAATCAGATTTTTTGATATATATGACTATAATCTTGATTTAATTAAAGATATTTATCAACTAATAAAATATTTAATTTCCTTATATGATAATTAATTAATTATTTTGATTAATTTGGTAATTATCTTGCAAGAAATTTTGAATAAATCAAATATAGATAATTAGGAAATTAATTTTTAATTAAAATTATTTGTTATTTGATCCTCCATGTTTTAAATGTTTAAAACTTGTCCTCAAGGTTTGAAATTTATATTTTGTGATTAAAAGTTTTAATTTAGAGAATTTAAATTTCAAACCCTAGATTTTAAAAGGTTTAAAATACAACCCTATACTAATATAATATTACAAGAATAATATATATATATATATATACATATATATATATATATATATATATATATATATATATATATATATATATATATATATATAACTAAAATGCTAGTCTTACCGTTAGTAGGCCTCATTCACGAAGCCGATCTATAAGGTGGGTATAAGGTTGCGGCCTATAAAATGGCGCTTAATGGGTGTACACTCATACCCACCCCTTGTTTGATCGGTGGAGGGTCGTTAGCCGAACGGGTAGGATAGGGCAACCTCATCCTCTCATTAAAAGTATAATAAGTAATACAAAGTAACTACACATATTTTAAAAATTTCCCAATCTTAGTTACTTTAGGAAAGTGAATTGATGCAATCCAATCAAATTACACTTTGCACCCTTGCTAAGAAGTTAGTGGAGCGTGTGTGGTTTACCGACACACTAATTGGTTCTAAGCAAAGGTGGAAAAGGGTGATTCATTGTTTATCATAGTTCGATGGAGCGTGTGTGGTTTACCGGCACATCGAATAGGTGATCGTTACAATGAAGGCACCATGTGAATTTGCATGGTAATTCACACCCGCTTTGTGATCCTCGGTATCCCAGTCACAAACAAGAGGGGCATATCGAGATTTAAACATGTCATTGAATAGTTTCAATGAATCTCATCCGAACCTAGGAATTCTCAATACATTTAGGATTTATAGTTAGGTTTTGTGGTGGAGAATTAGTGAATCGTCATTCACTTACCTTCAATTTATTTGCATGTTAGATTACGGCATCCCTTTCTAATATGTGAATGTTGTTGTTGGATCCTAGCCCTAATTTTTCTTATTGGGTGATAATTAGGGATTCATATTCTAATCTATCTTTGTCCTTTCTATTTGTAGATGTCGAACGCAAACAACGTTGCTGCTAGTTCTTTCACGTTGATGAGCCTTTGCCAAAAGGTCACCTTCGATGGAACAAACTTTAGCGAATGGATAAGATACATTCGTACCATTGCTCGCTATGAGGATAAGGAGTATGTCCTCGATGAGAAGCTCGAGAAGATCAACCCTGAAATCGCTACTCCGGCTGAAATAACCTCTTTTGAAAATCATGAGCACGATGCAACGAAGGTACATTGCATCATGATAGCCACCATGAACTCCGAATTCCAAAAGTCCTACGAGGACATGTACCCGTACGAGATGCATCAAGACTTATTAGAGAATTACCACCAAAACGCGAGACAAGAGCGTTATGAAATTTTCAGTAACATGATTTCCACTAAGACGGGTCATGGAGAGTCTCTTACCGTGCACCTGTAAAAGATGCAAAAGTATGTCGACCGCCTTCGCAAGTTAAATGTTGACTTTGGGGAAGACTTGGCGATCGACATGGTGCTTCACTCTTCGCCTCCGATGTATAATCAATTTCGGATGACCTACCACATGAACAAAGAGGAGGTCACCCTAAGCAAATTCCAAGGTCTGTTGAGGGTCGCTGAGAGCAACTTCAAAGACAAGTCTGTTGCACCAACTCCCAATCCACCCGCTGCTCCTGTCTTGGCTATTGGTCAAGGAAAGGGAAAGAAGAGGAAGGCTTCGTCTAAGAACTATCGCAAGGTTAAAGCCCGAGATGGTGCCTCTTCTAGTGGGACCAAAGTTGATCCCGCTAAGCCCTGCCCTAACCCTAAGGAGGCAGAGTGCCACCACTGCCACAAGATAGGACATTAGAAGAGAAGCTGCCCAGAGTACCTGCAAGCCATCAAGGAAGGAAAGATCAAGCCATCTTTCGCAGGTATATACACAATTAAATCTAACGATTCTAATCATGCTATTTCTTGGGTTCTTGATACCGGTTGTGGTTATCACATTTGTTCTAATGTGCAGGGACTAAGAAGAAGTAGGGATGTGGAGCAAGGAAGGATCAATCTAATCATGGGGAACAGAAGATCATCGCCTGTGACCAAGATTGGAGTGTATTCTTTAGTGCTTAGGAATAATTTGTGTTTAGATTTGAACAATTGTTGCTATTCGCCAGAAATGGCTAGAAACATCATTTCATTTCATGGTTTGTTTAGACAAGGTTTTAGATTTTCTTTTAATAATGAGAATGGTTCTATTTTGGCTTATCTAAATGGTGTCTTTTACTTTGAAGCTATACCATGTAATGGAATTTATGAAACTGTTATGATTGTTGATAACTTAGGAAATGATGTTTTAAACATATATTCTTCCACTAGTATGGATAAAGCATCCTTGTGGCATTGTCGTCTTGGACATGTCAACAAGAAACACATAGCCCAACTCCAAAAGGATGGAGTGTTGGAGTCATTCGACCTTAGGGAAGATGACACGTGCGAGTCTTGTTTGCTTGGAAAGATGACTAAATCACCCTTCACGAGTACGTGTGAAAGGGGTGAGGGTCTATTGGACCTAATACATACCGATGTATGTGGACCGTTTAGATCAACCACGAAGGATGGGAACTGCTTCTACGTGACTTTTACCGATGATTATAGTAGATATGGGTATATCTATTTAATCAAGCAAAAGTCAGAAACCTTTGAAAAGTTCAAAGAGTTCAAGAATGAAGTAGAGAATCAATTGGGCAGGAAAATCAAGATGCTTCGATCCGATCGAGGAGGAGAGTACCTAAGTCTTGAATTCCACGATTATCTCAAGGAGTGTGGAATAGTTTCACAATTGACGCCTCCTAGGACACCGCAGTTGAATGGTGTGGCAGAAAGGCGTAATGGAACCTTATTGGATATGGTTCGCTCTTTGATGAGTCGTGCTTCGCTATCAATCTCTTTTTGGGGGTATGCCTTAGAGACTGCCGCCCATATCCTTAACCGAGTCCCTACTAAGAAGGTTGCCAAAACACCTCACGAGATGTGGACAGGGAAAGCTCCCTCGTTGGCACATATCAAGTTTTGGGGTTGCGAGGCTTTTGTAAGACGAGATACTCACGACAAGCTTGAACCTCGTAGTGAGCGATGTATTTTCATCGGCTACCCGCAGAAATCCTTTGGATATCTCTTCTATTGACCGAAGGACAATGTTGTCTTTGTTGCGAGGAGAGGAGTTTTCCGAGAGCGAGAACTCATAGGCCAAGGAGACAGTGGGAGGCAAATCGAACTTGAAGAGATTCAAGAGTCGATAGATGAAGGAACCTCTACCGCTGGCACTCAACCCGAGGAGGAAACTCCGATTGAACCGATTGACGAGTCCTTACCTCTTAGACATTCCGATATAGTTAGAGTTCATCCCCAGTTTTATGGTTTTCACATTACTACCGAAGGGGACACGTATATTAGTGATGGTACACTAATAAATCTTGATGAACCTAATAGCTATAAGGAAGCCATGGCAGGCCCGGAGTCTGCGAAATTGAAAGAGGCAATAGATAGCGAAATCCAATCCATGTATGATAAATAAGTTTGGAATTTGGTTGATAATGTGCCCGGACGTAAGACCATTGGGTGCAAATGGATCTTCAAGAAAAAGACCGACATGGATGGAAACGTACACACATATAAAGTGCGATTGGTTGCGAAGGGCTTTACTCAAACTCCCGGAGTTGACTATGATGAGACCTTCTCACCAGTTGTGAAGATAAAATCTATTAGAGTGATGCTAGCAATTGCCGCATTTCATGATTATGAGATTTGGCAAATGGATGTCAAGACTGCTTTCCTTAACGGAAAGTTGGCTGAGGATGCTTACATGGCCCAACCAGAGGGGTTTGTGGATCCGAAGCATCCGAATAGAGTGTGTAAGCTTGAGAAGTCCATTTATGGACTTAAGCAAGCGTCTCGCAGATGGAATCTTTGCTTCGATGAGAAAGTCAAAGAGTTTGGACTTGTACGAAGCGAAGATGAATCATGTGTATATGTCAAAGCCAGTGGGAGTGTAGTTAGCTTCCTCGTTCTATATGTCGATGACATATTACTCATAGGAAACGACATCCCGACTCTGCAGGAAGTTAAGTCCTAGCTCGGGAAGTGCTTCGCTATGAAGGACCTCGGAGAGGGTTCTTACATTTTGGGAATAAGGATAGTAAGAGAAAGAAGTAAGAGACTAATTGGACTTAGTCAGAACACTTACTTAGAGAAGGTATTAAAATGTTTTAGTATGGAAAACTCAAAGAAGGGAGAATTACCGATACAAAGTAATGCCAAGTTGAGTAAGACTCAAATTCCGAGTACCGAAGCTGAAATAGCAGAAATGAGCCGAGTACCATAAGCTTCCGCAGTTGGCTCAATCATGTACGCTATGACTTGTACTCGCCCTGATGTAGCCTTCGCTTTGAGCATGGTTAGCAGATATCAAGGGAATCCTAGCAGAGCCCATTGGATTGCGGTGAAGAATATCCTTAAGTACCTTCGGAGGACGAAGGAATGGTTCTTAGTCCTCCGAGGGAGTGATGACTTGAAGGTGCGAGGGTATAGTGACGCCAGCTTTCAGACCGACAGGGACAACTACCGTTCGCAGTCGGGCTGGGTGCTTACCCTGAATGGAGGAGCAGTGACATGGAAGAGTTCCAAGCAGGAAACCGTAGCTGATTCAACGTGCGAATCAGAGTACATTGCAGTGAGCGAAGAGTCGAAGGAGGCAATATGGCTAAAGAACTTCATCGGTGATCTTGGAGTTGTACCTGCCATAAAGGAGCCCATGGAGATTTTCTGTGATAACGAAGGAGCAGTTGCCTTGACCAAGGAACCGAGGGATCATGGTTGATCACGACATATCAACAGAAAATATCACTTCATTAGACATCGTATAGAAGAAGGACAACTCGTAGTGAAGAGGTTATCATCAGAAGACAACCCAACAGATCCGCTTACGAAGGGACTGAGTAGGGTTAAGCACTTGCAGCATGCTAGGAGTATTGGGCTGAAGGATGATATTAGTATAGATTAGATAGTATTAGAAACGTGTAATAGATAAATGTAATTAACATTTGATGATTAAATAAAGGAGTTTTATTTATGAGTAATGTTACTGTCTTATGTTAATTATTTAACTATTGTTTCACTTTGCATGTTTTTACTTCCAGAATAATTGAGTTTATTAGGAATAATCGAATTATTCAAATTGTCCACAATCGTTCATGTGTTGGAAGTAGATATGAATGAAGATTGTCATGAATTGGTGTGTAGATTGTCTAAATGGTGTTATACATAGCAAAGTGTTGCTGCAACGTTCATGAGTGCTTATGAACTGGTTTTGAGCATTGGAACAAACCCGCGTTTGCTGGAATCACCTTATGGAATATGATATAAAAAGGTGATCGCAAGACGATAATATCATATAGTCTTTAAACCTAGATATATGGTTTGTTATTTGTTAATTGATTATACATTGATAATGCGAAAACGCATCAGTAACTCGGTGTTATAAAACACATTGTTGTGTATAGTTGGTTAATGAATAAGTAAATGCATATAAGTAGAAGTTTATCTGTAACTTTTATCTAAGAAGGTAAAAGTGATATCTCGGTCGCTCGATGATTTGATTTGACTTATGTGTCGGGCCCGGTCAGAACATAATTGATGTGTTCGATTAAGTTCTATGTCAAATAAATCAGAGATCGAGAAACCTAAATGCTTGACTAACCATTCCATAGGATTGTCAGCATGATATCTAACAGAGGACTGTACGTTCCCTTATCTAAAGGACAAGAATGATTAGATTAGAGTTTAACAGCGTCTTTGAGAGCTATGATTGCAAATCGAATTGTACTTGTGCATATAGTTACTAGACATATCCAAGTCGGAGACTGTTGGAATAGTGTCTAAGGCTGCAACTATATTAGGCAAGTATTTGACCCGGTTGGGCATGGTCCTTTTGGGTTGCCTTCACCATAGCAACTTGATAGGATGATTTGTTAAGAGAGAATAAATATTATTAATATATTATGAGAATAATATAAAGAATAATAATATTGTTATTTGATTAATATAAGTCATAGAATTAATTAGAATTAATTTGGTGACTTAAAGAGATTAATTAAATAAGAGGGTACAAACTGTCAATTGTTTGATAGTTAAACTTTAGACTGTAAATCCATATTGGATAGAGGTGGACGGATTCTAGAAGCTAGGGATAGCTTCAAATCGTCCAAGGCTATCTAAGGAATGGATTTGGATTGCTTTAAGAGAAGATTATCCAACTAGGGTTTAAGCTGTAACCCTTAAGGAGTCTACAAGTATAAATAGACCCTATGGCAAAGGGAAATCGGCACTTCATCTCTAGTAGAGAACCCCTGGCCGAATTCCTCCCCTCTCCTCTCTCCCAAATCATCCTTCTTACTATTTGGTGTTTGTAAGCCATTAGAGGGGTGACAATTGTGACTCTAGAGCTCCAAGACAACAAGATCAAACAAGGGATTCAAAGGTATGATTCTAGATCTGTTTTAACATTGTTATTATACCTAATTAGTCATTAGAAGTCTTGGATTTAAAGAATGTTTAATTAGAAAGCCTAGATCCAAGCATTAGGGTTTTGCATGCGCACATAGGAAAGTTCTTATGGCTAAAACCCATCAATAAGCCCCCGACTATCGGTAACAAACTCTGATACCAGCCCAACAACTCGCTCTCTCTTCTGGCTTTCTGGCCTCACGGCCTCAGCCTGGGCCCCACGAATAGTGTCCAACACCGAAGTCATCACTGTCGATCTCAAACAAACATCTGGTATCGGGGCGCCCTCCGCCCTACGGCTATGTCCATCGGCTACAACATTAGCCTTGCCCGGGTGGTACAGGATCTCACAATCGTAATCCTTCACCACATCCAACCATCTCCTCTGACGCATACTCAGGTTGGGCTGATACATTAGATACTTCAGACTCTTGTGGTCCGTGTATATGGTACACCGAACCCCATACAGATAGTGACGCTAGATCTTGAGGGCGAACACCACCGCCCAACTTTAGATCGTGGGTGGGATACCTCGCCTCATGAGGCTTAAGCTGCCTCAATGCGTATGCTATCACATGACCCCTCTGCATAAGCACCGCTCCCACCCCAGATATCGACGCATCACAATACACTACGAAGTCCTCCATCCCCACCGGAAGGGCTAACACCGGAGCTTCGCATAATCTCTGGCGAAGTGTCTCAAAGGAGGCCTGCTGCTCTGGACCCCATGAAAAAGCAACACCCTTCCGGGTCAACTTGGTGAGTGGCACTACGATCTTGGAGAAATCCATGATAAATCTTTGATAATAACCAGCCAACCCTAGGAAACTCTTGATATCGGTAGGTGACCTCGGCACCTCCCAACTCATCACTGTCTTAATCTTGGCGGGGTTGACCAATATCCCTTTTTGGTTCACGAGGTGCCCTAGGAACTGGACCTCTCGCAACCAAAAACCACACTTGGAGAATTTGGCAAAAAGCCTCTCCGATCTCAGGACCCCGAGGATCTCCCTCAAATGCTCCTCATGCTGCTCTCTGGATTTCGAATACATCAATATGTCGTCGATGAACATGATCACCGAGCGATCCAACATCAGTCTGCACACTCTGTTCATGAGATCCATGAACACCACCGGTGCATTGGTGAGTTCGAAAGGCATCACCATGAACTCGTAATGCCCATAACGAGTCCTGAATGCTGTCTTCTGGACGTCCTCATCTCGCACCCTCACCTGATGATACCCAGACCTCAAATCGATCTTGGAGAACCAAGATGCTTCCTGCAACTGATCGAACAAATCGTCGATCCTCGGCAATAGGTAACGGTTCTTGACCGTTAGCTTGTTCAACTCCCGGTAATCAATGCACATCCGGTGTGAACCATCCTTCTTCTTGACAAAAAGGATAGGCGCTCCCCATGGCGAACTACTTGGCCAAATAAACCCCTTCCTCAGCAGCTCCTGGAGCTGCGAGGATAACTCCTGCATCTCTGGAGGCGCAAGGTAATAATGCGCCTTGGCGATAGGTGCAGCCCCCGGAACCAAATCGATACTGAACTGTACCTGCCTCTCCAGAGGCACACCCGACAACTCCTCTGGAAATACATCCGGAAACTCACGCACTATCGGGACCTCATCAATTGAGCTCGGTCTCTCTGAATCAACCCTCGCATCCATCACATATGCTACAAATCCCCTACAGCCATGCTGTAGACTCTGTCTCGCTCTGGCGGCCGAACAAAATGCTGACCCAGAACGTGTACCCTCGCCATATATCATAAGAACTCCCCCACTAGGGTCTCGTATGGTCAGCAACTGTCTCTCGCAGTCGATAACCGCTCCCACTCTGCTCAACCAGTCCATGCCCACGATGACACAGACATCCCCCATCGCAATAGGAACCAAATCAATCAGAAACTCGACGCCGAAAATCTTGTGTACACATCCTCGGATTACCTCGGTGGCATACGCCGTCCTCTCGTCAGCTATGGAAACTCTCTGAGGTCGACTCAACGCCTCTCGACTAATACTGATGTGCTGACTAAAAGCCAAAGATACAAAAGACCGACTCACACCCAAGTCAAATAACACCAAGGCAGGTACAAAATTCACAAGAAAAGTACCTACGCATAACATAAAATAAACATTATATCCCAACATCAAAATAAATACAAGAAAGGATACATACCAGCCACAACGTCGGGCGCAGCGCGGACCTCCTCCACAGTTAACTAAAAGGCTCTCCCTCGTGCCTTCGGTACCTCATCCTTCACTGGCCGGCTCTCAGCAGCTCTGATAGCAGCAGGGGCAGATCCCTGAGATGCTCCTTGAGCTGTCCCTCGCAACTGTGGACACTTTCCCTTGCGGTGTTCGGTCTGGTTGCAGTGGAAACACACTGCAAACCCCTTGGGGCAATCCTTGGCCATATGCCCCTCCTTGCCACATTTGTAGCAAGATCCCGCTCTGCACACCCCATCGTGGCTCTTTCCACACTTACCACTAGTGCGACCCTTCTGCCTCCCAGATATTGAATCAGCGGGCTTGGCCCGCTTGGCTGCCGGCTGAGACTGTGCAGGTCGCTGATCCCTCCCCTGAGATTCAGCCTCCTCCCTAGCCTGAGTCTCCAGCTCTATCTCCCTCTTTCGGGCATTTTACTGAAGCTCATCAAATGTCTGGTACGTCGAGTTCGCCACAAACTCCCGTATATCCCTCCTCAAAATGCTTAGATATCGGCTCATACATGCCTGCTCGGAGGACACGTGCTCTGGGAAGAACATCGCCCACTCATGGAACATCCTCGTAATCACTGTGACAGACTCAATACTCTGCTTGAGGGTCAAAAACTCCTGGGCCAAACTCTCCCTGTCCACTTGGGGAACGTACTCGTCTCGAAACATAGCAGTGAAACTCTCCCAGGTCACTACAGCAAGCTCAGCAGGCGTATAATGCAGCGTCACAAACTTCCACCAGTCCTTCGCTCCCAAGCGAAGCTGGTTCAGCGCGAACCGGACTCTCAAATGCTCAGGAGATGAGAAACTAAAGAAACATCCCTCAATGTCTGAAATCCACCTCATCGCTGCAATTGGGTCCTGGGTCCCATCAAACTCTGGTGGTTTTGTGTTGCTGAACTCCCGGAACAGCAACGCATCACCACCCTGCGGTCTAGCCGCAGCTACAGCTGCAGTGGCTGCAACAATAGCAGCATCAAAAAGAGCAGCGTATCTCTCGTCAAATGTCTCTATTAGGGTGGTCTTAATAGACCCGAACATCTCTGGAATCTCAGCGTGGATGACAGCAACCACCTCATCATGAATCATCTGGCGGAGCTCCTCGTCGCTCACACCCCCCACTAGTCCCTGGTCTGTGGCGCGTTCCCACCGTGATACCTCTCTGAAATACAACACAAGATATCAAAGACTCGCTCGAGCGTGCATACACTCGATACCCGCAATCCTACTTGGTTCCTGGTACCCTAAGGACTCTTACTTGGGTTGCGCACTGACCCGATGCCTTCGGTAGTACGGGCCGAATACTACGACCACACCGACTCAGCATTCATTCCAAGTCCTCCTCCTAGAGTCCCAAATTTCCAAGCACTCTACTCTCTCAATCATGTGCTACTCATAATCAGATATCTCATAAGAACCTCGATGCTATCTAAACAGTCTCAAGCATTTCTAGCAGCAAAAGACCCTAGACTAAGGCATCATATATCAGGACACTCTAGTCCTAATAAGAATACCTAGTCTACTCTAGTATGCATATCATAATTCGTCATATAGCATAACATAACATATCTAATAGCACCTATTGTAAGGGTATTTTGGGAAATCACCGTTCGGGCGCTGGCTGATCGTACACACGGCTATTATCAAAATTCTTCTCAAATCCTCAGTTTGAGTTCAGATATGCTCTAAGATGCATCCGAATCCCTCAAACCAAGGCTCTGATACCAACTTGTAACACCGTAAAAATTCAAACAATTTTTCGCGGTTAAAAAACTATATATTTTCATTCACATCCACATTTTAAAACATTGTATCATCATTATCTCAATACAAAACCGCAAGATCAAAACATATGAACTCCAATGTGTGTATGTACGAGTCATGTCGGCGCCTTCCCGCGATCATCACTGGTACCTGAAGGCTATATGTGTTTAGTGAGTTCCCCAAAATACCACATAAACACATATCAGCCACTGAAGGCTAACTTGGTGGTTTAGCCCCAAAAATAACATCCTAAGCTCATGGTTCCAAAAATAACTCATAAAGCTCCAAGGGTTAAGGTCTCTGGACCTCTTTGGGTCTAGATCCAAAGCATAAACTCGAGAAGGGACCAATTGCTCCACATATCCAACCTCTAAAGGGGTTAGAAAACCCTAACTCTAAGAATCAACACCAAATTTGAAGAAGGTGCAAGTAAATACCTCAATATGAAGTCTATGAACTCTGAAGTCACCAGAATTGCACCTCCTTTAGCCTCCTATTGCCTTGGTCTCCTCTTTCATGCAAATACACCAACAAAATGATCAAGAATGGCCTCTCCTTCCTCACAATCGCTCTAGATCTCTTAGGGTTTCTCTCTGGGGTTTGGTAGCCGCAAATGACGGCCCTAAGCGCCTTTAAATAGGTCCCAAACCCAGGAAATTAGGGTTTCATTAAACAGCGTGGACTCGCCGAGTCCACTCATGAACTCGTCGAGTCTAGCCGTGAACCCGGATACGAATCCGCGACCATACTCGGCGAGTCTAAACACCAACTCGCCAAGTCCCCTCTCAACCTCCAAAAACAAAAGGAATGATTAATATACCTGGGAATTCGGGTGTTACAAGTTGCTTTGGAGAAGGCAACCCAAAAGGACCGCGCACAACCGGGTCAAGTACATACCAAATATAGTTATGGGCTTAGACACTATTCCAACAGTCTCCCACTTTGATAATTCTATAACTATATCTCACATATGACTTCAGAATCCGATTAGCAATCGTAGCTCTTATACTTTGCTGTCAACTCTCATCAACTTGTCCTGCAGATAAGGGATCGTATAATCCTCCGTTCTAGATATCATGCTGACAATGCTTATTGTCCAACATTTTTTCCTTGATTTCCGATTTGTTTGACATAGAATTTTGTTGAACACATCAACTTCATTCTGACAGGGCCCGACACATAAGTCAAACCAAATCATCAAGTGGCCAAGATATCACTTTTATTCTCATAGAATAAAAGGAACATATCAACTTCGACTCATATGCATCCATTGTTTACAAATTGAATTATTCACAATAATGTGTTTTATAACATCAAGTTACTGATGCGTTTACACATCATCAATGCATAACCAGCAAACAACAACCATATCTCTAAGTTTTTTGACTATATGATATTATTGCTTTGCGATCACTTAAGGTAAAACACCACGAAGTGATACCAAAAAACTCGGGTTTATTCTAATTCTCAAATCATATTCATAAGCACTCATAAACTTTAGAGAAAATCTTTGCTATGCTCAAAACCTTTTAGACAATCTACAAACAATTCATGACAGTCTTCATTCATATCTACTTCCAAAATATGACCGACTATGGACTGTTTGAATAATCCTATCATTCCGGAAGTCAAAACATGCAAAATTGAAACAATAGATAAATAACCAACACAAGATAGTAGCTTTACTCATAAATAACACAATTTTATTTATTCATCAAATGTGAAGTACAAACTATCTATTACATGTTTCCTATCTAATCCAAACTTATATCATCCTTCAGCCCAATGCTCCTAGCGTGCTGCAAGTGTTTGACCCTACTCAGTCCCTTTATAAGGGGATCTGCTGGGTTTTCTTCTGATGATACCCTCTTCACAACAAGGAGTCCCTCTTCTACCCGATGTCTGATAAAATGGTATTTTCTGTCGATATGTCAAGATCTACCATGATCTCTCGGTTCCTTGGTCAATGCAACCTCTCCTTCATTATCACAGAAAATTTCCATCGGCTCCTTTATGGATGGCATAACTCCAAGGTCTATAATGAAGTTCTTCATCCATATCGCCTACTTTGACGCTTCGCTCGCCGCAATGTACTCTAATTCACACGTTGAATCAGCTACGGTCTCCTGCTTGGAACTTTTCCAAGTCACTGCTCCTCCATTTAGGGTAAAGACCTAGCCCGACTGCGATCGTAATTATCCCGATCCGTCTGTAAAATAGCGTCACTATACCCTCGTACCCTTAAGTCATTACTCCCACCGAGGACTAGAAACCATTCCTTGGTCCTTCGCAGGTACTTAAGAATATTCTTTACTGCAATCCAATGGGCTCTACCAGGGTTCCCTTGATATCTGCTGACCATGATCAAAGCGAAGGCCACATCAGGGCGAGTACAAGTCATAGCTTACATGATAGAGCCTACTGTGGAAGCGTAAGGTACTCGGCTCATATCAGCTATCTCTGCCTCTGTACTTGGGCTCTGAGTCTTACTCAGCTTGTTATTGCTTTGGATTGGCAACTCCCCTTTCTTGGAAATTTCCAAACTAAAACGCTTTAGTACCTTATCTAAGTATGTATCCAGACTGAGTCCTATTAGTCGCTTTTCTCTTTTTCTTACTATCCTTATTCCCAAAATATAAGCAGCCTCTCCGAGGTCCTTCATAGCGAAACATTTCCCAAGCTAGGACTTCACCTCCTGCAAGGTTGGGACATCGTTTCCTATGATTAGTATGTCGTCGAAATACAATACGAGGAAGCTCACTATACTCCCAGTGGCTTTGACATATACACAAGATTCATCTTCGCTTCGTAGAAAGCCAAACTCTTTAACTTTCTCGTCAAAACAAAGATTCCATCTGTGAGACGCTTGTTTCAATCCATAATTGATTTCTCAAGCTTGCATAATATATTTGGATGCTTTGCATCGATAAAACCCTCTGTCTGATTCATGTAAACATCCTCAGCCAACTTTCCATTAAGGAAAGCAGTTTTCACGTCCATCTGCCATATTTCATAATCATGAAACGCAGCTATTGCAAGCATTACCCTAATAGACTTTATCTTCGCAACTGGTGAGAAGGTCTCATCATAGTCAACTCCGGGAGTTTGAGTAAAGCCCTTCGCAACCAATCACGCTTTATAAGTATGCACTTTCCCATCCATGTCCGTATTCTTCTTGAAGATCAACTTGCACCCGACTGTCTTGCGACCCGGTACATGATCAACCAAATTTTAAACTTGGTTGTCGTACATGGACTAAATCTCGATGTCCATCGCCTCTTTCCATTTCACAGACTCCGGGCCTGCCATGGCTTCCTTGTAGCTACTAGGTTCTTCCAAATTTACTAGTGTACTATCACTAATAAATGTATCCCCTTCAGTAGTAATATGAAATCCATACAACTGGGGTGGAACACTAGCCCTAGTGGAACGTCGAAGAGATAAGGACTCGTCAACAGGTTCAATAGGAGTTTCCTCCTCAGGCTGAGTTCCAGTGTCAGAGGTTCCTTCATCGCTTTGATCTTGAATCTCTTCAAGTTCAATTTGCCTCCCACTGTCTTCTTGGCTTATCAATTCCCTTTCTTGGAAAACTCCTCTTCTAGCAACGAAGACAACATTGTCACTCGGTCTATAGAAAAGATAGCCAAAAGTCTTAGGCGGATAGTCGATGAAAGAGCACTTCTCACTACGAGGTTCGAGCTTGTCGTGAGTCTCTCGTCTTACGAAAGCCTCGCAACCCCAACTGATTCTCCACTTCATTTTTAAACTCTTTGAACTTTTCAAAGGTTTCCGACTTTTTCTTGATTAAGTAGATATATCCATATCTGTTATCATCATCTGTAAAAGTCACGTAGAAGCGGCAAGCATCCCTTGTGGTGGATTCAAAGGGCCTACACACATTGGTATGTATGAGATACAATAGACCCTCACCCCTTTCACAAGTGCCAGTAAAGGGTGACTTGGTCATCTTCCCAAGTAAACAACATTCACACATGTCATCATCCCTAAGGTCGAACGACTCCAACACTCGATTCTTTTGGAGTTGGGCTATGCGTTTCTTGTTGACATGGCCAAGGCGACAATGCCACAAGCATGCTTTGTCTAGACTAGTAGACAAATCAATATTCAAAACATTATTTCCTAAATCCCATTACAAGGTAATGCATTGAAATAAAAGACACCATTCAAATAAACATTAATAGAACCATTACTATTATCAAAAGAATATCTGAAACGTTTTCTAAACAACCCATGAAATGAAATAATGTTTCTTGCCATATCAGGCGAATAACAACAATTGTTTAAATCTATCCCTAACCCATTACTCAACACTAAAGAATAAACACCGACTTTGGTCACAGGTGACGATCTTCTATTTCCCATAATCAGGTTCATCTTTCCATGTTCCACCTCCCTAGTTCTTTTTAGGCCCTGCATATCAGAACAAATGTGGTAACCACACCCTGTATCAAAAACCCATGAAGTAGAAAATGATGAGTTATTAGATTTAATCGAATACATACCTGCAAAGGTCCGCTTAATCTTCCCATCTTTTATATCTTGCATATACTGAGGGCAACTTCGTTTCCAGTGGCCCTTTTGGTGACAATAGAAGCACTCTTCTTCCTTGGGATTAGAGGAGGGTTTAGCAGGGACTGCTTTGGTCCTACTTGAGGATGAACCGTCACGGGGCTTCCCTTTATGGTGGCTCTTACATGGATCCTTCCTTTTTTAACCCTTTCCTTGACCAATTGCCATCACAGGAGTGGCCACAACAAGGGATGGTGCAACGGATTTGTCTTTGAGGTTGCTCTCAGCAGTCCTCAAGAGTCTTTGGAGCTTGCTCAAGGAGACCTCCTCCTTGTTCATGTGGTAGGTCATCCTAAATTGGTTGTAGCAGGAGAGTGGAGGATTATGTCGATAACCAAATCCTTATCAAACTTAACATTAAGTTTGGGAAGACGATCAACATACCTCTGCATTTTCTGCAAATGAGAGGTTATGGATTCTTCACTCCCCATCTTAGCGGTGATCATGTTAGTAATGATCTCATAGCGCTCTTGCCTCACGCTCTGGTGATACCTGCCTAGCAAATCCTGATGCATTTCATACGGATACATGTCCTCATAGGACTTTTGGAGTTCGAGGTTCATGGTGGCTAGCATGATGCAATGAACTTTCGTAGCTTCACGCTCATGGGCCTCAAAGGCGGCCAGATCTTCAGGAGTAGCAACATCTGGGATGATCTTTTCAAGCTTTTCATCAGGGACATATTCTTTGTCCTCTTAGCGTGTGATCATGCGAATATACCTCATCCACTCGTTGAAGTTTGACCCATCAAATGTCACTTTATGACACAGGTTCATCAACGAGAATGACCTGGAAGCATTGTTGTTTTTGTTGTTGTTTGTAGACATCTGAAAAAGAAAGGAACAAAGTTTGATTAGAAATGAATCCCTAATTAAACACCCAAATGATAAATTAGGGTTAGGATCCAGCAACATTATTTACAACTTAGAAAGGGATGTCGTACTCTAAAAGTAAATAATGTGAAGGTAAGTGAATGATGATTCACTAATTCTCACCATAAAAAAACGAAAAAGAAATTTACGTTTTAAATGTGTTGAAAACTCCTAGATCTTTGAGATTCATTGAACTTTTCAATGGCATGTTTAAATCTTGATATGCACTTCAAATTTGCGACTGGGATACTGAGGATCGCAAACATGTTGTGAATAACCATGTGAATCAACATGGTCCACTCAATGTCTCTATCACCTAATCAATGTGCCGGTAAATGACACACGCTTTATTGATCTATGACAAACATCGAGTCACCCTTCGCTACCAATGTCATACCCAAATTAGTGTTCCGGTTAACCACACACACTCTACCAACGTTTGACAAGGGTATGAAGTGTAATTCCATGGATTAGCATCATTCTCACATTTTACCCTAAAGTAACTAAGATTGGGAATTTGTTAAACATGTAGTTACTTTGTATCTTACATTACACTTTTAATGAGGAAAGGGTTGCCCTATCCTACCCCGTTCGGCTAATGACCCTCCACCAGTCAAGCAAGCGGTGGGTGTGAGTGTACACCCATTGAGTGCCATTTTATAGGCAGCAACCTTATACCCACCTTATAGACTGGCTTTTTGAATGAGGCCTACTAACGGTAAGACTAGCATTTTAAGTTATACATATATATATATATATATATATATATATATATATATATATATATATATATATATATATATATATTTATTAAGCTTGTAATAATATAAAATAGTATAGGGTTGAATTTTAAACTTGTAAAATTCTAAGGGTTTGAAATTTAAATTATTCAAAATTAAACTTTTAATCACAAAATTCAAATTTCAAAACTTGAGGGCAAGTTTTGAACTTTTCAAAACACGAAGGATCAAATAACAAATAATTTAAATTAAATAATTAATTTCATAATTATCTATATTTGATCTAATCATATTTTATCATAAGATAAGTACCAAATAATTTTAAATAATCCATATTTATCATATAAACAACCAATATTCAAAAGATTTGAAATTATCTATTGTTTTGGAAAGGATAATCATTTAATTAAGATAAAATTCGGATTTTAACTTCAAAAAATGATTTAGGCATCAAATCCAAGATAAAACAGCAACTAAATCTCGAAATATCCTCTGTCTGACGCATAAACTCGCAGAGTCAACTCTAAACTCGCCGAGTCCAGATACTGACTCGCCGAGTTGAGTCAGGCAGAGGCAAGAAAAACAATTTTCAGTAAGCAAAACAGTTAAGCATCACATACAATTGAAACCACTCATGGCTTTGATACCACTGATAGGTTTTATGCATAAGAACAATCCTATGTGCTCATACAAACCCTAATGCTTGGATCTAGGTTTCTCTATTGTACATGCTTTGAATCCAAGACTTACAAACCTAGGTCTATCATATATAATTCGAAATTATCGTAAAGAAAACAGATCTAAGTGGTTTACCTCTTTCATGTAGCTTGAATCCTTGTAATCTTCTTGATCTTGAGCTTAGAGTCACAATTGTAACTCCTCTAATGGTTCGCAAACCCCAGAAGCAAGAAGGCAATACGAGAGAGGGTGAGAGATGCTAGAAATTGGCCCTAGGTTTCCCTTTGAATGAAGTGTAGTCGATTTCCATAGCCTAGGGGTCTTATTTATACTTGCAGGGTGCTAGGGTTTCAGTCTAAACCCTAATGGACAACTTAGCCACCAAGCAGCCTAAGGAAACTTCTGGAATAAGGCCTTGGACGAAAATATGATGGATCCCCATCATAATTTCGTTCCTCCTTAAGTCCATTAGGTTTCCTTAACCCAAAACTCAACTATCATACGTTTGACAATTTATACCCCTTTATTTAATTAATCTCTTTTAGTCACAAAATTAATTTATGACTAATACTAATTAAATAAATATGATTTCTCCTTTAATATATTATTCTTATAATATATTAATAAACCATAATATTTTCTCTCTCTCCTTAAATTACCTTGTCAAGTTGCTTTGGAGAAGGCAACCCAAAAGGACCATGCACAACCGGGTCAAGTACATAACAAATATAGTTACGGGCTTAGACACTATTCCAACAAATAATTGATTGGGCTTTAGGATAAGGCCCATGTGAGGGTTTGGGCCCAATTTGGAAAATTGGGCCGTAGGTGGGCCATAATTGGGCCTTTATGATTATGAGATATTGAGCCATTAGAATGCTAAATGTTTGGACTAGAATACATGGTTGGGCCTTAGGGTAAGACCATGTAAAGGATTGGGCCCAATTTGGAAAATTGGGCCATATGTTGGGATTTGATTTATAAGTTTGACTTTTGGGCCTTTGGATAGGGCCTTGAGCTTGAATCAAGCTAAGATGGGGGTAAAGTAGTCTTTTACCCCCCAAGAATGGACTTATGGTTATGTGTTGGAACCTAAGTATTAATTAGGTGTCATTTTGATGTTGACAGTTCGGGAATCTGTCAACCAGCAATGAGAGTTTTATTCGCGGGACTTCAGCAGTGCCAGGTGAGTCTCCTCACCATACCAATGGGTCTAAGGCACCAAGGCCGACCCATTTATTTAGTTGTGATGATCATTGTGAATGTGTTATCGATACATATGTATTTATGTGAAGATCATGCGGGGGTTCTGTTGAGTCTATTTGATTGCGTCATGGGCTCGGTCCTTAGTCCAGTTTGAATGCCGGTATTGGGCCTGTCCAGCCATGCATAATTTTGTAGTAGGGTTTAGTATATAAGCTGCATGCATGTAGACTTAGAAGAAATCGCTTTCATTATTTTTGCTTCATATTTTCTGTAAACCCTAGCTCGCCTCTACAGCGGAAGTTTTTCATCGAGCTCTGCTGAGGCGTGACTCAGTTTTGAATCATAAGCACGTATTTGATTCTGTTCTGTGTTCATTCTTATATTGTTCTTAAACTGTTTGATTTCTTTTATCATACTTGTGAAAGATCTAATCGATCTCAGAGTTGTGAACTCTTCAATTGGTATCAGAGCAGGAGACTGTGTAATTCATACACACCTCTTCTGTCGAAGAAGTTCTTAGGGTTTTAATTCCGCATTAATTGATATTTATTGAGCCGTCACTCTTTATTGATGTATCTCATTAATTGTTGATCTAAACCTAACGATATATTACTAGTCCGATCTTTTACAGGTTATCGATCATAGTATTCACAATGTCCATGGATGATTCACAAACCAATCCGATCAATATCTCCAACAGCATGGGGTCTACAACAAGAATACCAATCTTGTATACGCAAGACTATGAAGTTTGGACGCATCACTTTGAAGACTACGTGATTGGATCAGAGGAGAATGGGTATTTAATCTGGGAAGCAATTACTGCAGGCCCATTCGCTCACTCAAGCACATCAAATATTGTTAAAATACAAAAAGAATACAATAAGCTTGTTAATGATGTCAAAGATATTCCTCAGGATGAAAAAGAGAAGTTTCAATGCAACATCAAGGCTCTGAGAATGATAAGGTTTGCGTTGTAATCGGATAAGTTTCGTTTAGTGAGTTCTTGTGCAACAACTAAGGAAATTTGGGATAGACTGAAGGAATTATATTCCACAGACGAAGACTTGGAACACTCCATCCAAACCCTCTTGCTATCTAAGTTTGGTGATTTTAAGAAGAAGCCTGAAGAAAAACTTATTCAAACTTTTGATCGCTTCAATCATCTTTTAAGTAAGATGATAAAGCATGGGATTGAGAGGAAAATTATTGAGAAAAAGGTTATTTTCATGAATGGTCTCAGACCTGAATGGATGGCTGTTGTGTCAACCGTAAAAGCTCATGAACAGTTCAAGTCTTAATCACTAGCAAAACTAGTGGGTATTTTGAAATCCCATGAGAATGCTTTATCAAAGGAAACGAATGTGGTTTCTGTTCTGGGTTCTTTAGCACTTGTATCCAAAGGAAAAAGTTCGGTTGAAGAAGAAGAGGAATTAGATCTTGCAGATTTTGATCTAACCAGAGAAGAATACGCCATGATGGTGTCCAATCCCAGAAAATTCATTAAGAAGAAATTCCCAGCCAACAAGAACCGAAACTGGCAGGGTAGTTACAGCGCCGAAAGGGTCAAGGAGGAACCGAAGATGGGGTCAAAGTCTGAAGAGTCAAAGAAGGAAGCTAAAGTTGGAGGAGACTCAGGATTCGACTGCCATTACTGTGGAGGCAAAAATCATTTTGCTAAAGACTGTATGCTAAGAAAGAAAGAAGAAAAGACAAACGAAGAAGATGAAGAAGCGAGCCTCCTGAGAAGATTGGAGGAGATAAAGAAAAGAAATTCTATTGTTAATAACTCTACCATGAATGCTTTAATTGTGCAGGGTACAAACAAAAGTGATGAGGTTGGTGGTGTGGAGGTCTAGTCCACAGATTCTGAGGATGATGAAGTTAGGAAACCTACTCATGGGAAGGCTATGCTGGCAAAAGCATAACATGCAACAGGGAGATGCTTTGTAGTGACCGAGGGTGTGTCCCAAATGAGAGGATACACAACTAATGGGGGAGTTGAAGAGGAAAGAGAGTGAGAGGACAGATGCTTCGCTGCCAAGCCTGTTAGTGCTCAGATCAACGAATGTGATGAGTTGATCAAAAAGGTACAAAATATTCTTGCTTCTCTAAAAATACCTGCTAATAGTTATGAAAAAGAATTAAATAATTTAAAGACAAAATTCTCAAGCATAAGTAGCAGTCTCACCCAAACCCGTGTCACAAATTCTAACCTAACTGATCAAATCAGCAGGATAACTTCAAAGAGTGAGGAACGAAGGATGTCGATCGAGCAGAAGAAAAAGGCGTTAATTAGATTTAAAGATGATTCTATTTATTTGCAAAGAGATAATCTTAAACTTCTTAAACAGCGAAATGTTTTTCATTTAATTGCTAAGAGACTCTACTTTAACATCACTCAGTTGCATCTTGATTGTGAAATAGGGAAGAAGATACATTGTATGATTTTACCTTTCCATGAATTCAAGGAGTTAACTACTATGGTAGAAGAAGAAAATGAAGTCCAAGGACCACAAGGACATGCTCAAAAATCTATTAGATGAAAATGATAGATTGAGATTGAGAGCCGAAACTATAAAAAAATTTGACTCCTTGAATGCCAATTTAAGTTCATAAAATAAAATTGATGTTGAAAATACATCTGAACTTAATGAGGATGATGATATGAGTGAAATTTATGTAGAAGATTTGGTAGACTGTTCTAAATTAGCCAAAAACGAACCCAAGTCCCATAAGAACCTAATTTCTGAAAACTCTGTTGAGTTTGCTCGTTCCTCTACCGACAAATCGAAAGTTCTCAAAGCTAAAGCCGTTGTATACCAAAATGTTCAAACTACCCCAAATCAAGTCTACATTGTACCAGGGGTCACTCCACAACAAACTGCAGAGTTAACTACTATGGTAGAAGAAGACAATGCTAGGGGATGTGATGAATTCTTCTGGTCGACCCCAATAGACAATGCAGATGAGACGAAGGGTCTCTCTCAGAAAACCTCATGGAGAGTGAAAGGTAGATACATACCTAAACCACTAAATCAGCCTACAAAGTACGATGTGCCGAGCACAAGTGGAACTAAACCACCATTGGACGAACCAATGCCAACCACAAGTGATACTACTTCAACAAAGAGAATGTTGTTCTCATGCTTTGAAAAGAAAGGCTAACATTCATAGAATTACAAAATAGGTGGCTGATTGAAAGCATCAAAGAAATTTGACATATAAGAAGAATCTCTCAGAAAGAAAACGATTTTGGAATTCTCAGAATCCTGATTTTGTAAGGATTGAAAGGAAGTATAAATCAGAACAAAACTCAAGGAACCAGAAGAGCATTTTCGATTCTCTTTACAATACCAACCGAAAGGAAGGTTTCGGTCCTTCAACGAATAGGAACCGAAAGGGTAGTTTCGGCCCTTCAACCAATAGGAACCGAAAGGGTAGTTTCGGTCCCTCGACCGTTAGGAGCCGAAAGGGTAGTTTCGTTCCCTCGACTGAAAACAACCGAAAGGAGAGTTTCGGTCCATCAACCATTTACAATCGAAAGAGCGGTTTCGATCCCACATCCTACAACAACCGAAAGGAGAGTTTCGCTCCCTCATCCCATGGCAACCAAAATAGCAATTTCGGTTCTCATACCTGCAAGTCTGATCAGCAAAACCGAAAATCCAATGTCTCTTCTAAATTCAATTCTCTAAATTCTAGTTCCTAAGTGAAAAACCCCAGTCCTCCTAAATTAACAAAAATTAAAGTTTTCACCATTAAAAGAAAAGATGAAACAACTTTAATTAAACGCACATATATGGTTGATATTTCTCTTAGTATTCCCTATCCTATTAAAGGCTCACAAGGACCCAAGAAACTTTGGGTTCCTAAATCTGCTTAATATTTTGCAGGTTATACGTGACGAGGAGTTTGACGAAGAATGGTACATCGATAGTGGTTGCTCGCGTCACATGACAGGAAGGAAGGAGGAACTAAGAGAGTTTTGTTCTCTCAAAGATGGTGGCATTGTAAAATATGGCAACAACTCTTTTGGAACTATCAAAGGCTATGGAATGATCACTAATGGCGAGTTCTCCATAAGGAAGGTTGCATATGTTGAAGGGCTCCAACTCAATCTCATCAGCGTATCACAGCTGGTGGTTGGTACTGGATTAAAAGTATCATTCGACGATGATGGCTCAGAAATTGTCGAAAAGAGCTCAAACAACATTCTGTTGAAATCAAAGCGAAAAGGGGAAATGTATCCCTTAAATCTTAATCCTATAAGAGGTAAACCAGCAGTGTGCTTACTCATAAAGGCTCACTATGATGAAAGCTAGTTATGGCATAGAAGACTCTCACATCTGAACTTCAAGGACATCAATAAATTGGTCTTAGGTGTTCACGTTCGAGGTCTTCCAGTTCTAAAATTTGATAATGAACATCTTTGTGCAGCATGTGAAATGGGAAAGCAGAGTCGACAGAGTCATCCTTCTATCATCAACACTAAGGTGATCGAACCAATGGAGCTACTACATATCGATCTATGTGGTCCATTGTCCATCGAAAGCATTGGGGGAAACAAATACATTCTAGTTATTGTGGACGATTTCTCCATGTTTACATGGATCTTCTTTCTCAAGCAAAAGTCTGAAGCTACACCAAAGCTCAAGCTTTTCATTAAACAGATCGAGACGCAACTAAGAAAGGTGGTTCGTAATATAAGGAGCGAAAATGGCCTGGAATTCAAGAACAAAGACTTTGAAGGTTTTCTTGCTGAAAAAGGAACGACTCACAATTTCTCAGCTCCTTATACTCCGTAGAAAAATGGTATTGTTGAAAGGAGAAATCGGTCCATGTGTGAAGCTGCTCGTACCATGTTATGCTTCGCATCCTTACCGTTGTATTTCTGCGCTGACGCTATTGCAGCTGCATGTTATACTCATAATCGATCATACTTGAATAAGCGGTTCTCAATTACCCCTTACGAGATCTTGAACAATCGAAAACCAAACGTGAAATTCTTTCATGTGTTCGGTTCAAAATGCTTCATTTTCAACTCCAAAGAGAATCGAAACAAGTTCGATGTCAAGGCAGATGAAGGAATTTTCTTAGGCTACTCCCTGAACTCCAAGGCGTATAGAATTGTAAAATCCCAAAAATACGAGCCAATTTTTTTTTTTTTAAAACATATACTTTGCAAAACATTAGAAATAAAACATTCACCGATCATATCATTTCATAAAAGATGTCGCGTGTCTGGAACCATTTTATGAAACATAATAATGTCAGAGTACAAATCCCCAGGAAGATCTCATAGTGCGCAATACAAAACATGTATGTGACGTGCCGCTACCGCGCCAGCTCCTTCCCCTTCGAAGAAGAGGTACCTGAAACCAAAACTGTAATCCGGAAGCACGAAGCTTAGTGAGTTCCCCCACTGTACCACATACCATATAACCACATAACATACATATATTGTCAGGCATAACTGGGTGCCCGACCTACCCCTTCGGTCCTCTCGACCGGATACTGACTAGCATATCTGGGTGCTGGCATCCCCTTCGGTCCTCTCGACCGGATGCTGACTAACATATATGGATGCTGGTCTCCCCTTCAGTCCTCTCAACCGGATGTTGGGGACTATCTCACCCCCTACTACTACCACATAACACATATCACATAATCTATCTAGCATGGTTGGGCATGACCGCCCCTTCGGCCCTATCGACTGGTAATCTGGGGACTATCTCCCCTACTGTCGCTAGCACATATCATCATATCATACTAGCACATAAACACATCACAAGTAGTAGCAAACCTAGATGAATATCACAGAGACAATCATCTGTCATACAACCCCTACTGGTGAGCCGGCATTATGGCCGTAGACCCACCGCTACTGGAAGGTAACCCATCTCAAAATAGCCGCTAATATGTGTGGGAACTGACTACCTTCTGCTGCTGGTGCCCCGTCAATCCTCTGGCTATAATTCCTACAAAACACTTAGTCAAATACTTCTAACCGACCTCAGGGTAAAATGACCATCTACCCCTAACCAAGCCAAGAGTCAAAGTCAAAGTCAACTTCCAGTTGACCCGACTCGTTGAGTTGGCTCGCCAACTCGTCGAGTCCCTATCCATTTGATTGACCATAATCCCATCTCTACTCATCGAGTTAGGCTTTGACTCGATGAGTTTTCCTTCTAAACTGATGTCTAATAGTCCTTCATCCAACTCGCCGAGTTGTATGAACAACTCGTCGAGTTCATCTTCATCCGAAGAACATTATATGCTGAGACTCGCCGAGTTGTATGAACAACTCGCCGAGTCTGTTCTTGAGGCAAGAAGACTGCCTTGGACTCGCCGAGTCAGGGCATTGACTCGCCGAGTTCCTCCATGAGTGAGTCTGGCTTCCGACTCACTGAGTCACCCCCCATGACTCACGACCCCACTCATCAACCATAAAAAGGGGAAAACTCGGGGACTCGTGACTCGAATCGCCGAGTCCGATGAACGACTCGCCGAGTCTTTTACATGCAATTACTATATACTCGATTTTGCTTGAATCCAGCTCATGCCATACATAGATCTGAGTTCTTACGGCTTGATTAACACGTACAGTTTCCAACTTTACGTGTAAATAAACACCAATGAAGGTTTTAGGGCTCAAAATGCACTAAAAGAGCAGATCAAGGGCTTTTATGCAATATGGCGCCATAAAGGCAGTAGATCCGACCTCCTGGAGCTCAATCATGCCTAGATCTAAAGGTTAATCAACTTATCACAAACCCTAATTCATAATCAAGCTTGGAAATGGCTCAAGAGGGACTTTAATGGAGCTCTAAGGGACTCTTAACATGAAAACAGAAGGAAACTGAGTTATACCGCAAGGAATCTCTGAAATAACACCAAGATGCTTGGCCTCCTTCTTCTCCTCTTGATCTATTCTCCTTTCGCTCTCAAAATCTTCAAGAAATCACACCAAAACACTTCAATCTCACAAGAAAGGAGGTTAGGACGATATAGGGAGCTCTGAGGGTGAAGGGGCGAGCTTGGGGGCGCATATGATGGTTTAAATAGGGCGCATATGATGGTTAGCTTTTCCATCTTGTCGGTCTCCTTGATTGGTAAGAAGTGTGCAGATTTGGTTAATCTATCGATGATTACCCAAATAGTATCATAACCACTTGATGTCTTGGGTAACTTGGTTATTAAATCCATTGTAATCCGCTCCCACTTCCATTCAGGGATTTCAGGTTGTTGTAATAAGCCTGAAGGTTTCTGGTACTCTACCTTAATTTTGGCGCAAGTAAGGCACTTGCCCACAAAGGTAGCGATTTTGGCCTTCATGTTAGGCCACCAATATAACTTCTTAAGGTCCAGATACATCTTGTCTGAACCTGGGTGGATGGAGTATCGGGTTTTGTGTGCTTCATTCATAACCACATCTCTGTAACCACCAAGCTTTGGTGTCCAGATCCGATTCATGAAATAATAGACTCCATCATCCCTGACTTCGAAGTTCTTATCCATTCCTCTTAGAGTTTCACCTGCTATGTTTTTGGGTTTCAAGGCTTCAAGTTGAGCTTCCTTGATCTGCGTGGACAGATGCGAATGGATTGTCATGGTCAATGACTTTACTCGGCGTCCCGAGTATTCTTTTCTACTAAGGGCATCAGCCACTACGTTTGCTTTACCAGGGTGATAACGAATTGCACACTCGTAATCGTTCAGTAGCTCCACCCATCGTCGTTGTCTCATATTCAGTTCTTTCTGGTCGAAGATGTGTTGGAGACTTTTATGGTCCGTGAATATTGTGCATTTCGTGCCATATAAGTAATGTCTCCAAATCTTCAGAGCAAACACCACTGCTCCTAGTTCAAGGTCATGTGTTGTATAGTTGACTTCATGTGTCTTTAGCTGTCTTGAGGCGTAGGATATAACCTTTCCTCTTTGCATAAGAACACATCCAAGCCCTTGATTAGAAGCATCACAGTACACTACGAAATCCTCTGTCCCTTCAGGGAGAGACAGCATTGGTGCACTACACAAGGCTCGCTTCAGCAATTGGAACGCTGTTTCTTGCTTTTCTCCCCAACTAAAGGTTACACCCTTTTGGGTCAGAGTAGTAAGAGGCTTAGCTATTCGAGAGAAATTTTGAATGAATCTGCGATAATAGCCAGCAAGACCTAAGAATTGACGGATTTCTGTAGGTGTTTTGGGTGCTGACCAGTTTTCAATTGCCTTTATTTTGGAAGGGTCGACATGTATTCCTTCTGAACTAACCACGTGACCTAGGAAATCTACCTTCCTGATCCAAAATTCACACTTTGAAAACTTCGCATAGAGCTTCTCCGACCTAAGTTTTTGTAATATTTGATGAAGATGCTGGCCATGTTCCTCTTTGCTCTTTGAGTAGATAAGGATATCGTCAATGAAGACTATAACGAATTTGTCCAAGAATGGACGACACACTCTGTTCATTAGGTCCATGAACACTGCAGGTGCATTCGTCAATCCGAATGGCATCACTATAAACTCGTAATGACCATAACGAGTTCTGAACGCGGTTTTGGGAACGTCTTCCTCCAAAATTTGTAACTGGTGATACCCGAATCTTAAGTCTATCTTCGAGAAGTAGTTCGCCCCTTGAAGTTGGTCGAACAGATCGTCAATGCGAGGCAGAGGGTATCGATTCTTAATGGTAAGTTTATTCAGCTCGCGGTAGTCTATACACATGCGGAATGATCCATCCTTCTTCTTTACGAACAAAACCGGTGCTCCCCAAGGTGAGAAGCTCGGTCTTATGAAACCTTTGCTTAGGAGTTCGTTAAGTTGGCTGGATAATTCCTGCATTTCAGAAGGTGCAAGACGATAGGGGGATTTGGCTACAGGGGTAGCTCCAGGGATTAAGTCGATTCGGAATTCAACTTGTCGTTCGGGAGGCACTCCTGGAAGATCATCGGGAAATACATCGGGAAAGTTGCAGACTTCAGGAATGCTTGCGATGTCTTTCACTTCTTGCTTTTTATCTACCACATGAGCTAGGAATGCACAATACTCCTTGCGAAGGTATTTCTGTGCCTTGATGCTTGAAATGATCTGAAGGTTTGTTCCGGGTTTGTCACCATAGATAATAAGAGTTTCGTTAGTTGGTAAGTTCAAACGAATAGCTCTTTCATAGCATAGGATGTCGGCATGGTTGGGGCACAACCAATCCATACCTATTATGATGTCAAAACTTTTGATAGAGACCGGCATAAGGTCTATTGGGAAAGACAAGTCATTTAACATAAGGGTACATCCTATGTATATATCATTGGTGGATTCGGATTTCCCGTTAGCCATTTCTACTGTGAAGGTTTTATTTAGTGGTTGGGAGTTCTGATTTAGTAGATGTTTAAAATTATGGCTCACGAAGCTCCTCTCGGCACCACAATCAAAAAGAATGCATGCATAAGTATTGTTGAGAAGCAACGTACCCGTGACCACAGCAGGGTCTGCCACCGCTTCTTCGTGACCTAGTGCTAGAATTCTCCCAACCCCACCGGCATTTCCAGCTTTTGGACAATCTTTCTTGAAATGCCCCACCTCACCGCATTGGTAGCATGCTCGACTTACTCCAGCGGCAGGTACTTGGTTAAGGGGTTGAGGCGGTGTTCTACAGAATCGGGCAGTATGCCCTTTCCTGTTGCAGTTACGATACTGCATTTCAGGGCAATTTCCGGTGTGATGAAAATTGCACTTGTTGCATTTGGGGAGGCTACCGGCATAGGGCTTAGTTGGTGCTGAGTAGTTAGGGGCAACAGCAGGTGTAGTAGTAGGTATGGTAGCAGGCACAGTAGTAGCATGGACTGCCACTATTTGTTGCTTCTTTGAAGGTTCCAGAGGAGATTTTCCCTTCCTTTTGTTCCAACCCTTCTTGTTGTTGTTGTTGTTCTCCCTAGGTTGTTCTGGGGCGGTAACCACAGAGTTTTGACGGTTTCTGTGGTCAATAAGTGACTGTGCCAGTTCCTTGGCACTGTCACAGGTGACAGGTTTTGATGCAATGACACTTGCTTGTATCTGGGGCGACAGTCCCCAAATATACCTTTCAATCTTTTTGCTCTCTGGAGCAACCATATCCGGACACAGAATCGCCAAATCACAGAATCGATTCGTGTAAGTCGTTATGTCGGCACCGGCCATAGTAATACTCCAGAGTTCTTGTTCCAGTTTCTGGATTTCCCCTAGCGGGCAGTATTCACGCATCAGCATGGTTTTTAGGTTCTCCCGGCTTATAGTATTAGCCACCACCAAAGATAGTGACTTAACATGGCCATTCCACCATGTTAGGGCCCTATCTAAGAAAGTAAAGGCAGCAAATTTAACTTTGCTACCCTCTGGACAGGAGCAGATTTCAAAGACTGCTTCTATCTTCTCAATCCACTGCCTTAAAACCATCACTCCTCCAGTTCCATTAAAGGTCCTGGGTTTGGCATTCGAGAAGTCTTTATAAGTGCACTCCCTCGAGCGCTCATGACCCTCGACAAGGTTAAAAGGACGTGGATCAGCTCCCGACCCACTAGTACCGCCAGCATTGATATGAGATAAGGCAGCCGCTACAGCTGCCGTGACTGCCGCTTGGAACATGGAAGCATCGAATTGAGGGGGTGGTGGTGGAGGTGGTGTCGGTGCTTCCGTTTCATTGTTACGTCTAGGATTCCTACGAGGAGGCATCTTTTTCTATAAAAGTGAATAGATAAAAAGATAGTGAGATATCAAGAATGAATATGAATTTGATATCTCTGAACTTAAACACTTAATTCAACAAGAATCTTGTAAAGAATTGAAAATAGATGTCCACTGTAAGTATAACTTGCAATAGGATAATATAAATTGGAGTGGTTATTTTTCAAAGAATATCTAAATACATGTCGATTGTGTTGATATCTATGTAATTTATATATGTGACCTTCAAGTAGGTCCATAATACTATGAAAGTATCGACATTAAACCGACCTAGCGAAAATAAAAATTTTCGCGGCCGTATTGAAAAGTATGAAAAACAACACTGGAACATATCCTTAATCCCAAAACTTTGGAATGGAATGTTTGTGAAAATTGTAATAGCTCTTGTTGATGTAAGGTGATTATTATTTTATTGATGCTTAATTTTGTAGATGTCCTGAAAGTATTCTATACATTCAGTATATTAAACTAGAAAAGTAGTGTAAACACTACTTGCGACGGTTGCTACGACGGTTACTGGGTTCCGCTTCGTCTTGTGATTTCTAGCGCCTTTCTTGGGCAGCTTGATGCTCCCTCAGTCCTCTGATCTCTGATTCGGCAGCATTAAGTTGCCTTTGAAGGGCTTCAGTATGGTGTTGGGTATCATCTTGCATCTCGTCAAGACGAAGGATATCGGCAGCGTTAGCCTGTGCAGCCGCATTCACTTCTAGGATACGATTGATTGACATCCTTGATTGATCGAATTGTTGGGCAATTCGATTCACTATAACTGGAAGAGCTCTGTCAGCTGCTCCTCCTTCTGAGACGTTATAGAAACCCTGTTGCATTCCGTATGGAGGGCGTTGGCCGTCTTGTCGACTCCAATGGTTTATGTATTGGCCCCACTCGGGTATAGGTATTGCTTCCTCTTGTCCCGGGGGACGTATCCCCGGGTTGCAGACTTGTGGCTCTATATCGGTACCGCTTGACTCGCTGTCCTCAAATGGTTCTTCATCTGAGTCTTCTTCTGGATCTTCCACTATCCATTCCTGATTGCCATGATTTGGAAAATAAGGGTCCCCTGGTGGATGATGTCCTGCCATTGTGTCTGTACGAGAATAAGGTTATGAGAAATGCTTGAAAAGAAAACTAAAGCATATCGATGTTTATAATATTCTTATAGTATTTTATGTTCTGTTCTTAGAGTTTCTTTGGTAGTTGGTAAGTTTTAGATACGTCACAACACTACTATCACTCCCAAACACATGTTGGTCATGTCTGAAATCAATATAGTTGATCAGGCTATATTAAATCTAGACATGATTACATAAATGCTCGAGTTTAACTATAATGTTCAACATCCAAATACTTTTAAGTTCTTATGACTATGTACTTGTAGGGATGAGGGTTAGTATACTTCTTGTAAAAATACTTAAAATTCTTAAAAGTATACTTGTAGTCAGAGCTCTTAGCCCCAATGTATTTATAGTTTGTATATCTTTTATGGATTGATATACTGAGTTCACTATAAACAATGCTCTGATACCAATCTGTCACACCCCCAAACCAGACGGCGGAAACGTCCGGGGGTGGAGGACTTCATTTGTAGTATCACAACACATGCATCATAGTAATCAAAGTACAAACAACCATTGTATTTAAAAGTGTAATATTTACATGTGTTCAATCATTGTATATTGAAACCAAAACAGTTATACAAAGGAAGAAGATAAGACTCCTAATGGCTTCATCTTCTCAAAAAGCTCGGGGAGTACCTGCTATTATTTCCCTGATAATACAAGTAATTTGAAAAGAGAGTATCAACAATAAGTTGAGTGAGTACATAAGTCTTTATGTTTTGAATGGGTGTATTTGTATTTTGAATATGAAAACACTTCTAGAAAATCCCATATTTTCTGTGGTATGTGAAAAGTAGTTTTATTCCTATAAAACCGTCTTATTTGTAAACCATTGTATTTGTAAAACTTGTATTTGAGAGTGTGCCTGGCTTCACCAGCTGTTATTGAAAACTATAGTATAGCATTGTACTTTGCATTTTGTAAACTGGTACTTTGAAGATATACTTACGTTTAGTTGTTTATACACTAACGTGTTGTTAATATCTTTTTAATGAGATATTATAACCATACTAAGACATGAACGCCTGATGAGCGCTTAAACTGTTGATAACAATTGTCACTCAATGGCATGTATGCCTGACTGTAGCTAGCAGCCTGAGTGCGGAGTTGTCAATCCCGATATAGATCTACACACAACTTGTTTCGATCCCCGGACTGGAGATTCTGGTTATAATGTCAGGGCTTTACCTTGGTTGTCTAGACTGAATCTAAACAACCTGAATTGAATGTCTCATAAAAAGCATATAAACGTTACATGTATATTAGTTATGAAAACCCAATCATTCTGAGATAAATGATTGACATTATGTTCATGACTTAGTATCCCGAACATGTATTTGATAAGTGTAAACCCTTGATTTGTTTTGAGTTAAAACCCTTGTTGCATGTAAAACAATGTATTCATATGAATTATTGCTCTATGTATCATAAACTATACCTATTATAATTTATATGTACTTTATGAATTGGTAAATAACTATTTTTGCATGTAATCCTTTGCTCAACATGTTACAAAGGGTGATTAAACTGATGAAATAACTTTTAATTTTATATACATATACAATTTTATAAATAAGTAAAATTTGAACGACCTTCGGACAAATAACTGGTACTATAAGTCCACATCCAAACAAGGAAAAGGACCTAGCATGAATTATTAGTCGTAAGCCTTTTAAATCTTATTTATATTAAATTATATATACAAATATGTATATTTGGGAAAAATATAAGTTTATAAAAGAGTTCAAAATTTGAAGTATTTTCGATGCTTTAAAATCATTTTATCGTGATTTGAAATCATTTATTTATAACACAAAGTTGTTGTGTTATACTTGTATTTCCCCCCTTAAAACAGTAGAAATTATGAAAATACGGGGGTATGAACTCACTTGGTAGGTGGTAATTCGGACAGGGTTTCGTTTCACGAAAAGGAGTTTATTTGTCGAGAAACCGGCTCAAATCGGGCAGAGTTTTGACAGGAGAGAGGATGAATTCTCGAGAATTTCGGGGCTTCACGGCTTACTTCGGGCTCGAGTCTTGATACCGGGGCTTTAAGGGTTGTATATAAGCTTAAGGGTGTGGAAAAAGTGAAAGAGAGTAAAATTTGGGGTGAAAAGTGTAAAAAATCCGGAAACCCTCGCATGCCTTATATAGGCCGAAGCCTCGGATCCGAAGCTTGTGCGAGGCTATGCGAGGCTGACATTCTGCGAAGGGAAGCAGCTTCGGTTCGGAGGTGGTAGGCTCGGATTGGTCTAGCCCTCGGTCCAATGCAAAGAAGCCACGTGCGAAGGGGTGTCCGAGGGTGGAGCGAGGCGTGTGCGAGGAGCATCCCCGGTGTGTCTCCTTGCGAGGCTGTCCGAGTGGGATTGGACCGCAGAAGTGGCCAAATCAGGAGGTGACACGCGAGACTTCGGTCCACTCAGCAGCCGACACGTGGAGGCTCGCATGCGAGGGGTGAGGTGGCGCTACTGTTCATGCGAATTTTCCCGGGTATTTCTATTTTTCTTTATTTTTTTGCCAAAACTTGTAAAATTCATAACTTTTGCATTAGAACTCCATTTTTGACGTTCTTTATATGCACGCGTAGCTAAAATTATACTCTACGACTTTCATTTTGACTTCGTCGGCTAACTTTGAATTTATTTTTAATATTATTATTTTAAACACACCGGGACGTGAATCCGTTATAAATTCATAACTTCTTCATACGACGTCCGTTTTTGTCTGTCTTTTTACCGTTGTACTACTAATGACGAGACCTTCAATTCTCGTTTAGGTCATGTCGGCTAAAAACCACTCGATCTTTATTTCGAGTTTTTAGCTGTACACTGCTATACTGAAACTTCGAAAAATCATAACTTCCTCATACGAAGTCAGATTTTGGCGTTCTTTTTATGAAAGTTCTCGGTTTAACATAAACTATAACTTTCATTTAGATTGTTAAGGCTAGAAAGCCTTTTATCAAAAATTCAGTTTTTACACTGAACAATGTTTTGCCGGTTTTGTCGCGGATTTTCGATTGGTCATTACTTCTTCGTTATAACTCGGATTTTAGTGTTCCTTATATTTTTGGAAACCTTGTTACAATCTCTATCACTTGGTTCAACCCAATTAAGATTATTTAATAATTTATTTTTGAGGGTCAATTATGTAAATATACATAGTATGCCAAAATTTCTCTTTATTTAATTAAAAAGAAGAACAATTTGACCTACACTATTACATAAGTTTGAAATAACGGTTTGTTACATTATCCCCCCGTTAGAGAGAATTTTGTCCCGAAATTTACTTTACAGATAGACTAGGGAAAAAGATGTGGGTATTTTTGTTGCATTTGATCCTCCCGTTCCCAAGTGAATTCAGGTCCCCGTCTTGCATTCCAGTGAACCTTCACTATCGGGATGCGGCTTTGTTTGGTTTTCTTAACTTCCATGTCTAGTATCTCTACGGGTTCTTCCACAAAATTGAGGCTCTCGTTTAACTCGATTTCCTCGAGTGGTATCACAAGAGTCTTGTCGGAAAGACACTTTTTCAAGTTCGAAACGTGGAAGGTAGAATGAATGTTACTTAGTTCTTCGGGTAATCGAAGTTTGTAAGCTACATGGCCGATTCGGGCAAGAATCTCGAATGGTCCTATATACCTTGGGTTCAGTTTTTCAAGCTTTCCAAAGCGTATCATGCCTTTCTAGGGTGAGACCTTTAGCAAAACTCGGTCGCCAACCTGGAATTCCAAGGGTTTTCTCCTTTTGTCTGCATAGCTTTTCTGTCTATCTCAGGAAGCTTTAAGTCGTTCCCGAATTTGTACGATCTTTTCGGTAGTTTCTCGAATAATTTCCGGACCAGTGAGAGCACTGTCAGGAGTTTGACCTCTAGCTAGCTGCGTGTCACCCACTTCAGCCCAGCACAGAGGGGATCTGCACTTACGACCATAGAGGGCTTCGAATGGAGCAGCTTTTATGCTAGTGTGATAACTGTTGTTATAAGAGAACTCAGCAAGGGGTAAATGAATATCCCATGCTTTTCCAAAGTCTATCACGCAAGCTCGTAACATATCTTCTAACGTTTGAATCGTCCTTTCACTTTGTCCATCAGTTTGCGGATGGTAGGCTGTGCTCATGTCTGGCCTAGTTCCCAGAGCGTTTTGCAAAGATTGCCAAAAACGAGAGGTGAATCTACTATCTCTGTCTGAAATAATAGATATTGGTACACCATGTAATCTAACAATCTCCTTGAGGTACGTTCTGGTTAGCTTTTCCATCTTGTCGGTCTCCTTGATTGGTAAGAAGTGTGCGGATTTGGTTAATCTATCGACGATTATTCAAATAGTATCATAACCACTTGATGTCTTGGGTAACTTGGTTATGAAATCCATTGTAATCCGCTCCCACTTCCATTCAGGGATTTTAGGTTGTTGTAATAAGCCTGAAGGTTTCTGGTACTCTACCTTAATTTTGGCGCAAGTAAGGCACTTGCCCACAAAGGTAGCGATTTCGGCCTTCATGTTAGGCCACCAATATAACTTCTTAAGGTCCAGATACATCTTTTCTGAACCTGGGTGGATGGAGTATCGGGTTTTGTGTGCTTCATTCATAACCACATCTCTGTAACCACCAAGCTTTGGTGTCCAGATCCGATTCATGAAATAATAGACTCCATCATCCCTGACTTCGAAGTTCTTATCCATTCCTCTTAGAATTTCACCTGCTACGTTTTTGGGTTTCAAGGCTTCAAGTTGAGCTTCCTTGATCTGCGTGGACAGATGCGAATGGATTGTCATGGTCAACGACTTTACTCGGCGTCCCGAGTATTCTTTTCTACTAAGGGCATCAGCTACTACGTTTGCTTTACCAGGGTGATAACCAATTTCACACTCGTAATCGTTCAGTAGCTCCACCCATCGTCGTTGTCTCATATTCAGTTCTTTCTGGTCGAAGATGTGTTGGAGATTTTTATGGTCCGTGAATACTGTGCATTTCGTGCCATATAAGTAATGTCTCCAAATCTTTAGAGCAAACACCACTGCTCCTAGTTCAAGGTCATGTGTTGTATAGTTGACTTCATGTGTCTTTAGCTGTCTTGAGGCGTAGGATATAACCTTTCCTCTTTGCATAAGAACACATCCAAGCCCTTGATTAGAAGCATCACAGTACACTACGAAATCCTCTGTCCCTTTAGGGAGAGACAGGATTGGTGCACTACACAAGGCTCGCTTCAGCAATTGGAACGCTGTTTCTTGCTTTTCTCCCCAACTAAAGGTTACACCCTTTTGGGTCAGAGTAGTAAGAGGCTTAGCCATTCGAGAGAAATTTTGAATGAATCTGCGATAATAGCCAGTAAGACCTAAGAATTGACGGATTTCTGTAGGTGTTTTGGGTGCTGACCAGTTTTCAATTGCCTTTATTTTGGAAGGGTCGACATGTATTCCTTCTGAACTAACCACGTGACCTAGGAAATCTACCTTCCTGATCCAAAATTCACACTTTGAAAACTTCGCATAGAGCTTCTCCGACCTAAGTTTTTGTAATATTTGATGAAGATGCTGGCCATGTTCCTCTTTGCTCTTTGAGTAGATAAGGATATCGTCAATGAAGACTATAACGAATTTGTCCAAGAATGGACGACACACTCTGTTCATTAGGTCCATGAACACTGCAGGTGCATTCGTCAATCCGAATGGCATCACTATAAACTCGTAATGACCATAACGAGTTCTGAACGCGGTTTTGGGAACGTCTTCCTCCAAAATTCGTAACTGGTGATACCCGGATCTTAAGTCTATCTTCGAGAAGTAGTTCGCCCCTTGAAGTTGGTCGAACAGATCGTCAATGCGAGGCAGAGGATATCGATTCTTAATGGTAAGTTTATTCAGCTCGCGGTAGTCTATACACATGCAGAATGATCCATCCTTCTTCTTTACGAACAAAACCGGTGCTCCCCAAGGTGAGAAGCTTGGTCTTATGAAACCCTTGCTTAGGAGTTCGTTAAGTTGGCTGGATAATTCCTGCATTTCAGAAGGTGCAAGATGATAGGGGGATTTGGCTACAGGGGTAGCTCCAGGGATTAAGTCGATTCGGAATTCAACTTGTCGTTCGGGAGGCACTCCTGGAAGATCATCGGGAAATACATCGGGAAAGTTGCAGACTTCAGGAATGCTTGCGATGTCTTTCACTTCTTGCTTTTTATCTACCACATGAGCTAGGAATGCACAATACTCCTTGCGAAGGTATTTCTATGCCTTGATGCTTGAAATGATCTGAAGGTTTGTTCCGGGTTTGTCACCATAGATAATAAGAGTTTCGTTAGTTGGTAAGTTCAAACGAATAGCTCTTTCATAGCATAGGATGTCGGCATGGTTGGGGCACAACCAATCCATACCTATTATGATGTTAAAACTTTTGATAGAGACTGGCATAAGGTCTATTGGGAAAGACAAGTCATTTAACATAAGGGTACATCCTATGTATATATCATTGGTGGATTCGGATTTCACGTTAGCCATTTCTACTGTGAAGGTTTTATTTAGTGGTTGGGAGTTCTGATTTAGTAGATGTTTAAAATTATGGCTCACGAAGCTCCTCTCGGCACCACAATCAAAAAGAATGCATGCATAAGTATTGTTGAGAAGGAACGTACCCGTGACCACAGCAGGGTCTGCCACCGCTTCTTCGTGACCTAGTGCTAGAATTCTCCCAACCCCACCGGCATTTCCAGCTTTTGGACAATCTTTCTTGAAATGCCCCACCTCACTGCATTGGTAGCATGCTCGACTTACTCCAGCGGCAGGTACTTGGTTAAGGGGTTGAGGCGGTGTTCTACAGAATCGGGCAGTATGCCCTTTCCTGTTGCAGTTACGGCACTGCATTTCAGGGCAATTTCCGGTGTGGTGAAAATTGCACTTGTTGCATTTGGGGAGGCTACCGGCATAGGGCTTAGTTGGTGCTGAGTAGTTAGGGGCAACAGCAGGTGTAGTAGTAGGTATGGTAGCAGGCACAGTAGTAGCATGGACTGCCACTATTTGTTGCTTCTTTGAAGGTTCCAGAGGAGATTTTCCCTTCCTTTTGTTCCAACCCTTGTTGTTGTTGTTGTTGTTGTTGTTCTCCCTAGGTTGTTCTGGGGCAGTAACCACAGAGTTTTGACGGTTTCTGTGGTCAATAAGTGACTGTGCCAGTTCCTTGGCACTGTCAAAGGTGACAGGTTTTGATGCAATGACACTTGCTTGTATCTGGGGCGACAGTCCCCAAATATACCTTTCAATCTTTTTGCTCTCTGGAGCAACCATATCCGGACACAGAATCGCCAAATCACAGAATCGATTCTTGTAAGTCGTTATGTCGGCACCGGCCATAGTAATACTCCAGAGTTCTTGTTCCAGTTTCTGGATTTCCCCTCGCGGGCAGTATTCACGCATCAGCATGGTTTTTAGGTTCTCCCAGCTTATAGTATTAGCCACCACCAAAGTTAGTGACTTAACATGGCCATTCCACCATGTTAGGGCCCTATCTAAGAAAGTAAAGGCAGCAAATTTAACTTTGCTACCCTCTGGACAGGAGCAGATTTCAAAGACTGCTTCTATCTTCTCAATCCACTGCCTTAAAACCATCACTCCTCCAGTTCCATTAAAGGTCCTGGGTTTGGCATTCGAGAAGTCTTTATAAGTGCACTCCCTCGAGCGCTCATGACCCTCGACAAGGTTAGAAGGACGTGGATCAGCTCCCGACCCACTAGTACTGCCAGCATTGATATGAGATAAGGCAGCCGCTACAGCTGCCGTGACTGCCGCTTGGAACATGGCAGCATCGAATTGAGTGGGTGGTGGTGGAGGTGGTGTCGGTGCTTCCGTTTCATTGTTACGTCTAGGATTCCTACGAGGAGGCATCTTTTTCTATAAAAGTCAATAGATAAAAAGATAGTGAGATATCAAGAATGAATATGAATTTGATATCTCTGAACTTAAACACTTAATTCAACAAGAATCTTGTAAAGAATTGAAAATAGATGTCCACTGTAAGTATAACTTGCAATAGGATAATATAAATTGGAGTGGTTATTTTTCAAAGAATATCTAAATACATGTTGATTGTGTTGATATCTATGTAATTTATATATGTGACCTTCAACTGCGTAGACAACTCCTGCTTCTCGGGAGGAGCCAACCTATAGGGTGCCTTGGCTATCAGAGCCGCACCAGGAACTAGGTCGATCCTGAACTCTACCTGACACTCCGGAGGTATACCAGGAAGCTCCTCCGGGAACACATCAGCATAGTCTAGCACCACTGGAACCTCGCTCACCGTCGCCTTACCCGCCTCCCGGGTGTCCATAACGTACGCGACATATCCCGCGCAACCCTGCTGAAGGTAGCGCCTAGCCCTTGCTGCTGAACATACTGTGGGTTCACGCTGTGGCCTCTCGTTGTGGATCACCAACTCTCCCCCACTCGGGGTCCTGATCCGCACTAACTGATGTGCGCAATCTATCACCACCCCATTAGGGCTCAACCAATCCATGCCTATAATCACTTTGTTCCCACGCAACGGAGTGGGAACCAAATCCACCAATTAGCGCTCCTCAAATAACCTCAGGACACAATCTCTAAACACCGATGAGGCCCGCACCGATCGATCATCGGCAATATCGACTTCTAAAGGGCAATCTAACATACATGAGGACTTAGTAAACTTCTTGATAAGCGCAAGAGAAACAAACGATAGGGTGGAAACCAAGTCAAACAACACCTGAACAGGGATATTGTTCACATGGAACAATCCCGTCACCACATCGGGTGTAGCGCGTGCCTCCTCAGTAGTCATCTGAAATGCCCGGCTCCTCACCATTGGAGCCTCTGCCTTGACCTGCAGGCCATCAGTAATCCGCAGGGTAGCTGGAGCGGGCGCCTTTGCTAGCGCTGATGCTGACAACTGGGGGCAATTGGCCTTCTTGTGGCCCCTCTGGTTGCAGTGGAAACACAACAACTCAGGCGTCTGTATCACAGGTGCAGGGGCGGTACAATCCCTGCTGAAGTGCCCTAACTTGCCGCACTTGTAGCAGCCTGATGATCCCAACTTGCACGCTCCCTCGTGCGTCTTGCCACATTTCCTGCAGCGGCCCCGCCCCTATTGGCCTTTCGGCCCCGCATCTGGTCCCTTGGGCTTCTTCCCTGAAGCCCCCGTAACATGACCCTCTTCTGACTTCCTCTTCCGGATGTGCTCCAGATCTACCTTCCTCTCCCTTGCCCTGGCAATCATAGAGTCCAATGTAGGGCAAGCTGAAAAACTGACATGCTCCCGAATATCAGCTCGTAGCATGTCATCATAGCGGGTCCTCCTCATATTCTCCGTCGTCTTTCTCATATCTAGGAACTCCCTAGCCAGCTGCTGAAGCTCGACAGCCAGCGTAAACTCTGCCCTGAACCTGGTCACGAAGTCCGACTAGGTCATAGCCTTGACAGCCAAGGCTCCCAACGAGTCACCAACGGACTCCCGCCAATCCCTAGCTCGATCTCGTAAACACCCTGCTGCAAACCTCACCTTCGAACCCTCAGGGTAGAAGCTAGTCAACTGTGTAGACTCAGTGTTTGCAATCCATCTCCTGGTAACAATGGGGTCCTTCTCCCCGTGAAAATCCGGTGCACCACTGCCCATGAAGTCCTTAAAGGATAGTGTGCGAGATCCCGACTGGCCAGATGCCATGTTGATCCTGAATGCCCGGAGGCGATCCTCCAACAACTCAAGTATCCCTTCCTTGATCGACCCGAAGATAATGGGGGTCGACTCAAGGATGCCTCTGGTGATCTCTGACGCGATGAACTCGCGTAGCCTCTCATCCACTGGCTCGGAACCTGATCCCGAACTCGATCCCTCTCCTGAACTGCCAACTTCTGGCCTCGAGCGTAGTACCACCATTCTGAAATACGTGAATAATAATCATTAGTGATACTGATACCTATGGAGGGATCACACCTACTACAAGTTCCCTGGTCTTATCTTGTCCTTCCTCGGTTCGGGTAGGGATCCTCTGCTTTCAGTAGTACGGGCCCATACTACCTTCCACATCTATCCGTACCTTCTTCAAGGACTGCCTTGACTCCACCAGATCCTTTTCACTACTGCTGATCACTGCTAACATATCCTAGGCTTGCCCTAGGGAAATCTCAAACTCTACCCTACTTGGGCCTCAGCTGCTGAAGGCCTCCTTGTAATGACAATTAGCCATTACTTGAATACCATCACATGTGTTGAGGCTCAGATAATCCTTCGAGTAACAAACTCGGCTCTATGACGGTTAGACTCTGACAAGAGTTGCGCAATAGGGCCAAATCCAACACTCTACGATTATTCAACCCTGGTCACATGTGACGTGACGTATTCACCTAATGTCTAACTCCCAGCACTCAGGGTCCCACAAACCACAAAGCAGACAACATTCAGACAAAATGGAACAATTTCAAGCAAATTCGTCCTCATAGGGAGAAACTGAACTAGCATACAATGCTAGACTCATACTATCAGGCATAACCTAAACAGGCTATCCTGCTGCTGTCTACTCAATTCTAGCATGCAATTTGTGACAACCCGAAATTTATTCCGTCATTTTAACCCCTTTTCTATTAATAACCCTCGTTTTATTTAATTGTCCGTTAACTTTTGGACTAGCTAATTAATTTGGGACTTTTATAAATCATTTAGTAAGGGTTGAAACAAATTAGAAACACCCTCATTATCCCTTGGAAATTTTTAGTTTCAACCAAGTCAAAATATGACCACTAAATCGGGTGCGACCAAAAGCCCCGTTTAACGGCAGTATCGGGTAGATTTCCACTGAGCCTCAACTCGAGCACCTATATAAGGGAGATTAAACTTCATTTCCACCCTTTTTACCCTCTCTCTCTACACACACTCTCTCTACAACTTATTTTCGAGCCAAAAATCGTCCGTTTCGAGCCCCAATCGAGTAAGCAATCTACCCTAACTTGTTGTATAGCTTAGCTAGCATGCAAATTCGTGTTTAAAACATCAAATAGGGGTAAATTCATGTGTTTACGGCCCAAGAGCACTATTGGACCGTGAACACCATCAAATGGGGTTTTTAAGCCCCAAAACCCCTCTAAACTACCCCTATGGTTTAGATATGGCTAAATGACTTATGGAAACGAACTTAGAATGCATTGACCTTAACTTTTGGGGAGTAAACTTGAGTTTACAACCCAAGAACTCGCTTGGGCCGTAAATCCTCTTCGTGGGGAGTAAACTCAAGTTTAAGTGTTAGAAATGCCCTCAAACACCTCCTATGGCCTTGGAAAATATTTCGAACCAACCCCCATTGATGTAAAGGCTTTAAACTTCAATAAATCCAAGGAAATAGGAGTTTACAACCGTAAACCCCCCTAGGAAAGGTCCATGGGCCGTAAACTCCTAAAAGGTGCCCAAATTATGCCCTAAACTCCCCATTTGACTAGGAAATATGCTTAGGATTTTATTCTCTATCATTTAATCCCTTAAAACACCAGAGGAATATGTACATACGAGCTTATGGCCGTAAACTCCTTGTTTAGGGCCGTAAACTCCTTAATTGGTCCATTTGATGCCTTAAGTCCTTTCATACACTTTATATTTGGACCTAGCAAAATTCCACAAGTGATATAAGACATTTTGGCATCCTAGAACACCCTCACCATGAGTTTATGGCCGCAAACTCATGGGGAGTTAGTCCTAGGGCCGTGAACTCTATAAAGAGTTTACTCTTGAAGAGTAAACTCCCTATCTAAGTCATACACACCCTTAAATGTTACCCTGGACACTCCAAGCACTTAACCAAGTGTTTTCCGCACTTTAGGATGCGTATACATGTTTAATTAGTATTATATGTACTAATTCTATGTAAACATATGTCATCATATGTTAATAGGTCACTAAGTGTGTTCAAGTCTTTACTTGACACCGAGCACCCAACCGGCACCTTCGTTCGATCCACTTATAACAGGTGAGTTCATACCCATGAATGAACCTTTTAAATGTTTTTACATGTTTTTATGGGGGGGGGAATACAAGTTAAACATGCTAGTTGTCATATCAATCACATGTGATTGATAACCCGCATGCACAAGGATTTATTACACTGTAAACTGTTTTTACCAAGTATGATACTGTAAATGGTTTTTCCAAAATGTCTTTACTTGTTCAAGTCTTTTCTCAAATTGAGTCTCGCGCTGTATGTTTTACTTCAGATTCAGTTACAACATCATTTTAAACAAAGGATTTCTGTTTTATCAAAGTTCCATTCAAAACTTGTTTATGAAAGGCTTTCAAGGATTTCTAAAGGTTTTCAAACTTATTTTACAAAAGAATACCAAGTCGTGATTTTCTTAAGTGTAAAGGTTTTCCAAAGTTTTCATCAAAGTTTTCTTCCATGTTTTTATACTTCTACTTAGTTAGTACTCCCACTTAGTTAAATACTATAACTTTATTAATGTTTCTACTTCGAGATACGCTTACACTTGTAAACGCTCCTACTTTGTAAACACTCCTACTTATTCACGCTTCCACTTATTAACACTCCTACTTTATTAATGCTACTACTTCACGAACCACTCCTACTTCAGTAATGCTATTACTTCGTAAACGCTTATACCTTATTAGCACTTCTACTTTGTTAATGCTCATACTTCACGATACGCTAATACTTCACGATACGCTTATACTTCACAATATGCTTATACTTCACGATATACTTATACTTCACAATACGCTTATACTACACGATACGCTTCTACTTGTTAAACACTTAAACTTCGTTAAATGCTTCTACTTAGTTAAATGTATGTCTGTGCTTGTATAAGCTATATAAATAATGTTTAAAGGACTTAGGAAGGCTAGTTCGCCCTATTTCCTTTTCTTCGTTGAGATGTGATCTGGTGGGATTGGATGTCCGTCCGAAGGTTGTTTGATCATTAGTTATATATTATGTATACAAGCATAGACATATAGGTTTACATTAGGCAGTTCAGTTGTGAGTCTCTATCATTAGTCCAGTATTCTACTTCAAATCTCACTATACGAGATACATCTTCAATACACGGCCTTCTCCTTTGTCAAGTTAGTTACCAGAGTCTCTTGTAGGGAGAGCGGACACTTTGTGTATACATCTATACGGGATTGACACCCCCACACCCTGACTGCTAGCTACACTCCACGGCCTACCAAGCCAAGGGGTGACAAATTTCATACTTACACCGACGCTTGCAGGGCGTCAAGTTCTCTAGTGTCTATCAGTATGGTTATGGGTATCTCGGGGTTACAACATAACTCTGTATTTTGATAATGATAATATTTAAGGGAAAACTACTTTTTACAACATAACTCTGGCAAGTCTTGGTAGAAGACTACTTTTATTTAAGAAAATATAGGATTTTCTGGAAAGGACTATAATGCACCCTTGATTCTAAAGTACTATTACTTGTATAAAGTTATTTGGATAAAATGACACTAAATACTTATGAGCTCACCAGCATTTGTAAAAATGGTGATACTCGCTTTCAAATAACTTGTGTTCTTAGGTCAGCAATAGACAGGTACATCCCCGGAGCTTTTGATGTAGACTGTTTAGCACCAAGCTGCACTTATACTGTTACTTGTATTACTTTGACGTTCTATGTAATGTAAACCATGTAAAACTATTACTATTAATGCAATGGTTGTTGTACTTTGATTACTATACTACATATGTTGTGATACTTGACATGACGTCATCCACCCCAGAACGTTTCCGCCGTTCCGGTTTTGGGGTGTGACAGATTGGTATCAGAGCATTGTTTATAGTGAGCTAAGTATATGAATTCATAAAAGATATACAACCTATAAATACTTAGGGATAAAACACTCTGACCAAGAATTATACTTTAAAATATAACCATATTTTACCAAAGTATAAGAACATCCAGAATCTAAACACTCGAACACAAGTATCACAAGAGGAACAATAATAAAAGTCTTCGGTTGTTGAGCATTACCGTCAAACCTGGGCAGTTATGTAATCGTAAGCTGGAATAAATGTAACCTGATCAACTACATTTATTCGAGATGCAATGAACATGTGCTTGGGAGTGATAGTGGTGTTGTAACAGGTCTGAAACTTACCAACTAGGAATGCTAGAGCCAAACATAAAGTTTGAAAATACATAGGAGTATTTTGGAATACTAAAAGACTCATAGTAATCATAGAATCATATTCAGAAGATAAGAAACAAACAAGAAATTAAAATACCATAGGGGTATTTTAGGATCCATAGACAACCTTGTGTGAAGAACTAAAAAGATCCTTATTGATATACCTATAATTACAGTGGGTATACTCCCAAGGTTATATATAATAAGGATCCCATAGGCTCAGAATGTGTGGCTTCACTCTATTTCCTTTTCCTCGTTGGGATGTGGATATAGAGTAGTATCACATATTCGAAGGCCTATCGGATCTAAGCTTTATATGATTCGTATACCCTATGTAATCGTAGCAGGACTCGATATGGATCACCCAGTGAAATTTTAATAATCTCTTAGGATTCTTTAGACATTTACATTCTCGCACGAACCCTGTAGAAAACCCTATCCACTTCAGTATTCGGCAGAAGACTTGATTCAGACCCGAAGAGGTTCATTGAGAAGATTTCAAGTTCGGAAATAAATGAACTAGGTTGAGACTATTGAAATCACTACGTGCCTATATCTTTTAGGGACATCGGTGAGAGATTCGGATAAACTTCTAATATTTCCAGTCATCCATCATGAAGTGATGACACCCATAGTCGGATTCGGAAGTAAGGCGGAGTAGAAATTCAATATGTCTTCACGAGAAAAGAACCCTAGGTAACTACCCGAAGGAAACCAATGCCGATTCCAGTCAAAGATACGAGGCAGACAGAGGGAGCCAGTACATGGAACCCGAGAAGTGTCTTTTCTTCGTGTTCGTCACGCTAATACACCCATAAAATAATGCAATTTAGTGAGTTAGTGGTTACACTACTCACGCTATGTGTTAGGTAGATCGCCTTTTCCCGTTGCTAGTGACACGATTAGAGCGGATCCCCACACCTCTATTGAGAGAGTTTAGCCATAAGTCTTCATGAGCCTTTCTTTTCGCGGTATTCGTTCCGAACTGTTCTCAGATCTCTCCAAGCCGGAGAGTGAAACCTTCCTAGTATAAAGGTAACATAGTAGGAACGACTCCCATCTTATGGCTTTGTCCGATACTCACACTCCTACTTTGCATGACAGGACTACATCATAGGGATGTAGGTCGACACTCAGACAACCAGTGTCCGAGGCACGGGAAAAATTTATGCCTAATACAGTAAAGACAAATAGGTCCAGGGTTAACCATCGTCTCTCATCCGATTGAGTTCCTTTCCGTATAGGAAAAACCATGCCTCCGAGCAAGCGTAACCAATCCACTAGCAAGAAACCTACTCTCCTACTCGATGAAGCTACTTTCTAGACTGCAGTCTCGGCAGTCGTTGCAGCTGCCATGGCTCAACTGAATGCTACAACGCCAATGTTAGCAAGAGCCGTATCAGGAATTCCGATCCTAGTGGTGGACAGTAGCAACCAACCCCTGTGTACGCAGCCACCCAAGAACCCCAGCCAACTCCACTAAAGAGAAAACTCAAGATCAAGGAGGAAAGTACCTCGGCGAAAGTGTCAGCACTGTTATAAAATTGAAAATTTCATCAGGTAAAACTATAATGGCTAGATATATACGTTACGTCCATGTATAATTGAGATGGATAGACCTAGAGTGAGTGAATGCCGCCTCATTTCTTGTTCCTCGTTTGGTTGTGGATTTAAGGCGGAGTCGCTCAGTCAACAGTCCTCCCCACCTTAATTATACATGACTACTATATGTGAGGCGATTATAGAAATGCCTCGTGAAAATCCATTCATGAAAAGGTACTCTATTCAGAAACATTCAGGACCCTCTATAGTTCCGCGACGACTCTATCGGTCCAAGTATCCGCGACAATGATACATGGGACGAAACCCAAGACGCCTAAAACTTGTGTGCCTGTTCGGCACATGAATCTATCAACCCTCATTCTATATCATGTCGAAGTATGCCAACTTCGACGCTTCTATCGATCATGGTTTGACTTGGTGCAACCGTGTGTAACTCCCTAGTGTTGTGTAAAAAGAACTTTCACCATAGCCATTTCGGCAAATAAAGGATCTTCCGAACCTAAAAAAAATAAAAATAATAAAGACTAATGCGATCCGTCAGTCGTCACTTTTATTTCAAACCTTCCGAAGTACCCAGGACAAAGGTACCACACACTGTTAACCAACCCTTCTTAGACAGATAGAAACCGAAGTGAAAGACACTACAGATATTCCAGAAGACAATAACCACCCGAAGCATACTCAGTAGAAACCCAGAAAGACCCTTCGCACCTCGCAATTAGGTTCATGAATCAAGAGGATAGAACTCATGGGACCGACCACTGTAACTGAGTATACGCATATGGGTGGTATATAATTGAGATCAAAAGATTTAAGATGTGTGCTTCCTCCCTACTCCCTGTTCCTCGTTGGGTTGTGGGTCTGGGGTGGAGCCGCACAACTGAACATCCTGCCGACCTCAATTATATATGGCTCGCATACACCAAGTATTAGTGGTTAAACCGAGTATGAGCTCTACCACGAACCTCATAGTAAAACCATTCGTCCTATTCCATAAAATAAGAGCTAGAGTCAAGAGAACCACGGCAGGTTGAGCCACTATAATGACCACACATCCGAAATTTGTTGTCATCGTGGTTAAGCTAGCACCCTCGGTTGGTAAAGAAATCTGAGTCATAAGAGTAAAGGACATTGACTACGACCATCCATTCACACTTAATCCCCCGAATTAAGCATCGCAACGAATATCCCGGAAAATCCGAGAGCTGCGGTGAATTAAACTCTGAGAAGAGTGGATGAGGAGAGTAAAGTTCTGAGTGATGGAACCCTATACCGACTAGATTTGACCTAGACCAAGAAAACTCAGAACCTTCGGAAGAGTAGTTGCTGAAGATGTTCGCATTACTCAGGCACTTCATCCACCCCGTTACCGACGAGTAGTGCCTAGGACTCTCCGCCCCTTGCATGGAGGAAATCGTCGTCGCCCTGTAGACGATAGACTTCATTCTCCGAATTGAACACTAGGGTACCGAGAACCATAGGATAACCTCCGCAGCCAAGAATACTAGAATAAAGTGCGAGAGTAGGTTGCTTTAAGCCTTATAACCTAAATCCTGAAGAGATTATAGACTTAACACCAGTTTAGGTGTTAGTCGATTGGTTATACAGGAGCACACACTTTCCACACTAAAACAAACCAACGCCTTGCAGATTAGAACATGTCTTAGAGATACAATGGACTACTAGGTGTTCCACGAATACTATCTCGCGCAGAAATAGTAGAACCACCTCCTGAGATAGTCCAACACTCGTCTGGTAAACCCTATCTCGCCGACCCTTAGGGTTTCCGTTAGGAATATCTCAAGATTCATTAGTGCAGGTTCATTTTTCACAAGATTGAGATAGCCACTCTACAACAAAAAGGTACCGTAGACACATAACCCATCCGATAATCTAGAAAGTCTCTAAAAGCCAATTGACAGGAAATGCGAAACCAAGGACAACCCGAGCTTCCTAAGAACCAACCTGAAGGACTACGCTTCCAGTATGAGAGAGAACGTTTAGAACTTCGGAATGGTGATCACGCTAGTGGTGATCTTGCCTTAGAAGTACATTATGTTCTAAGTACTGAAAGGCTCTACCCTTCCGAGAGCTTTGGACCATCCGAGATCCTTTACGGAGATTGGTCCAACCCTCATCAGACCACTACTACTTTCGGAAATCCCACAAGTTTCTAGACTTGATCAGTACGTGCCCGACGCCACTCTTCGTATCCCACTCATCTTCATAGAAACCATTGAGAACCCTAACTTCGTAGACATACCTGTAGGAAATCGCTAACTGCACGAGACGGAATCCGCATCCCGTAAGTGAAGGTTTGTTGGAATGACAAACACAGGCCAGAGTTCACTTGGGAGTGCGAGGAAAAACCGAATAGGAAGTACCCTACTGCCTCTACTCAGTCATTCACACCTACTTCCTTTCCTAAACCTGAATTTCGGGACGAAATTCCCTCTAACGGGGGGATAATGTGACAACCCGAAATTTATTCCGTCATTTTAACCCCTTTTCTGTTAATAAGCCTCGTTTTATTTAACTGTCCATTAACTTTTGGACTGGCTAATTAATTTGGGACTTTTATAAATGATTTAGTAAGGGTTGAAACAAATTAGAAACACCCTCATTATCCCTTGGAAAATTTTAGTTTCAACCAAGTCAAACTACGACCACTAAATCGGGTGCGAGCAAAAGCCCCGTTTAACGGCAGTATTGGGTAGATTTCCACTAAGCCTCAACTCGAGCCCCTACATAAGGGAGAGTAAACTTCATTTCCACCCTTTTTACTCTCAAATCGAGTAAGCAATCTACCCTAACTTGTTGTATAGCTTAGCTAGCATGCAAATTCGTGTTTAAAACATAAAATAGGGGTAAATCCATGCGTTTACGGCCCAAGAACACTCTTGGACCGTGAACACCATTAAATGGGGGGTTTTTAAGCCCTAAAACCCCTCTAAACTACCCCTAAGTTTTAGATATGGCTAAATGACTTATGGAAACGGACTTAGAACGCATTGAACTTAACTTTTGGGGAGTAAACTTGAGTTTACTTCCCAAGAACTTGCTTGGGCCGTAAAATCCTCTTCATGAGGAGTAAACTCAAGTTTAAGTGTTAAAAATGCCCTCAAGGACCTCCTATGGCCTTGGAAAATATTTAGAACCAACCCCCATTGAAGTAAAGGCTTTAAACTTCAATAAATCAAAGGAAATAGGAATGTACGGCCATAAACCCCCTAGGAAAGGTCCATGGGCCGTAAACTCCTAAAAGGTGCCCAAATAATGCCCTAAACTCCCCATTTGACTTGGAAATATGCTTAGGATTTTATTATCTATCATTTAAGCCCTTAAAACACCAAAGGAATATGTACATAGGAGCTTACGGCCATAAAGTCCTTGTTAGGGCCGTAAACTCCTTAATTGGTCCATTTGATGCCTTAAATCCATTCATACACTTTATATTTGGACCTAGCAAAATTCCACAAGTGATATAAGACATTTTGGCATCCTAGAACACCCTCACCATGATTTTACGGCCACAAACTCATGGGGAGTTAGTCCCAGGGCCGTGAACTCTATAAAGAGTTTACTCTTGAAGAGTAAACTCCCTATCTAAGCCATACACACCCTTAAATGTTACCCGGGACACTCCAAGCACTTAACCAAGTGTTTTCCGCACTTTAGGATGCGTATACATGTTTAATTAGTATTATATGTACTAATTATATGTAAACATATGTTATCATATGTTAATAGGTCACTAAGTGTGTTGAAGTATTTACTTGACACCGAGCACCCAACCGGCACCTTCGTTCGATCCACTTACAACAGGTGAGTTCATACCCCTGAATGAACCTTTTAAATGTTTTTACATCTTTTTATTGGGGGGGGGGGGAATACAAGTTAAACATACTAGTTGTCATATCAATCACACGTGATTGATAACCCGCATGCACAAGGATTTATTACACTGTCAACTGTTTTTACCAAGTATGATACTGTAATTGGTTTTTCCAAAATGTCTTTACTTGTTCAAGTCTTTTCTCAAATTGACTCTCGCGATGTATGTTTTACTTCAGATTCAGTTACAATATCATTTTAAACAAAGGATTTCTGTTTTATCAAAGTTTCATTCAAAACTTGTTTATGAAAGGGTTTCAAGGATTTCTTAAGGTTTTCAAAGTTATTTTAAAAAAGAATACCAAGTCATGATTTTATTAATTGTAAAGGTTTTCCAAAGTTTTCATCAAAGTTTTCTTCCATGTTTTTATACTTCTACTTAGTTAATACTCCCACTTAGTTAAATACTATTACTTTATTAATGTTTCTACTTCGAGATACGCTTATACTTGTAAACGCTCCTACTTATTCACGCTTCCACTTATTAACACTCCTACTTTATTAATGCTACTACTTCACGAACCACTCCTACTTCATTAATGCTATTACTTCGTAAACGCTTATACCTTATTAGCACTTCTACTTTGTTAACGCTCCTACTTCACGATACGCTTATACTTCACGATACGCTTATACTTCACAATACGCTTATACTTCACGATACGCTTATACTTCACAATACACTTCTACTTCACGATACGCTTCTACTTTTTAAACACTTAAACTTCGTTAAATGCTCTACTTAGTTAAATGTATGCCTGTGCTTGTTTAAGCTATATAAATAATGTTTAAAGGACTTAGGAAGGCTAGTTCGCCCTATCTCCTTTTCTTCGTTGAGATGTGGTCTGGTGGGATCGTATGTCCGTCCGAAGGTCGTTTGATCATTAGTTGTATATTATCTATACAAGCATAGAGATATAGGTTTACATTAGGCAGTTCAGTTGTGAGTCTCTATCATTAGTCCAGTATTTTACTTCAGATCTCACTATACGAGATACATCTTCAGTACACGACCTTCTCCGTTGTCAATTTGGTAACCAGAGTCTCTTGTAGGGAGAGCGGACATTGTGTGTATAGATCTATACGAGATTGACAACCCTGCACCCTGACTGCTAGCTACAGTCCACGGCCTACCAAGCCAAGGGGTGACAAATGTCATACTTACACCAATGCTTGTAGGGCGTCAAGTTCTCTAGTGTCTATCAGTATGGTTACGAGTATCTCGGGGTTACCTTATAATTCATGGCCTTAAGGTAACAGGTTTTAACACTGTATTCACTGTTTAAGACCGTGCTAGCTGTATCTTTCATTTGATACTGTCTAGGGTCTGTATTCACTGTTTTAGACCGTCCTAGCTGTATCTTTCATTTGATATTGTCTAGGGTCTGTATTCACTGTTTTTAGACCTTGCTAGCTGTATCTTTCATTTGATACAGTCTGGGGTCTGTGTCTCCTTTTGTTAGACTGAGCCAGGCGTGTCGTTCATTCGATACTCTCCTGGAGTCTATGATTCCTTTTGCCTTAGTCAGCAGTCTTCACTGCTGAGGCATATGTTATTTTCTCTTAAATTCTCCTACTTTCTTTAAAATCAAATCCCGTATTTTGATAATGAAAGTATTTAAGGGAAAACTACTTTTTACAACATAACTCTGACGGTTCTTGGTAGAAGACTACTTTTATTTAAGAAAATACAGGATTTTCTGGAAAGGACTCTAATGCACCCTTAATTCTAAACTACTACTACTTATATAAAGTTATTTGGATAAAACGACACTAAATACTTGTGAACTCACCAACATTTGTAAAAATGCTGATACTCGCTTTCAAATAACTTGTATTGTAAGGTCAACAATAGACAGGTACATCCCCGGAGCTTTTGATGAAGACTATTTAGAACGAAGCTGCACTTATACTATTACTTGTATTACTTTGACGTTCTATGTAATGTAATGTAACACTGTAAAAATTAAAACAATTTTTCACATTTGAAAAACACATTTTAAATAAAACCATTCATTCATAAAATGTCATAACATCATGTTTTTTAATTCATAAATGTCTCCCAAGATCAAAATACATCTAACCCAATATGTGTGTACGAATCAAGCCGACGCCTTCCCGCGGTCATCACTGGTACCTGAAGCACATAACACTGAACACTGTAAGCATAAGCTTAGTGAGTTCCCCAAAATACCACAATAATCACATAATAGCCACTCGAGGCTGTATCTCTGTTGTCCATATGGTCAATGTATCTCAGTGGGGCCCTCCAGCCCCAACTCTCTGTGGGCCCTCTGGCCCTAACTCTAGGGACCCGAAAGTCCCAACTCTATAACTCTGAATCATGCATATCACATATCACAATAAATCACAGCTCATAATAACATGAAATCACACTAGCATATAGCTCTATAATACTTTGTCTCTTAACTCTGCTACCACACTAGGTAAAGTATAGTGAGAAGACTCACCTCGGGTATCTCGGTAAATCTCTGACTCGGTAAACGCTAGTCTAGCCTCCGCCTATTCATATGAAAATAACACTCTATTTAATATAACTCTCAAAGGCTAGACTATGTTCTCTTATGACACTCTTAGAAGGGTAAAAGACCATTTTACCCCTCTCATAGCCTAAAGGCCCCACATTAGACCATACACTAAAAGTCAACCAAAAGTCAACTCTCCGGGTTATGCTGCGCGTACCCAGCTGCACCACAGAATCGGGGAGCGCCACCCAGTACGCGGCGCGTACTAGGAATTATGCCTGGCGTAATCCCCTGCTTCAGCCCTTTTGCTCTTGAGGTCTTAAACCGTTAAGACCTACATCCATATTTTAGATCTGACCCCTTCTAAGCCCCTTAATCCATAAAGTTGATGAATTTAAGCCTTTGCATGGCTGAACAAGTCACTAACTCCCAAAATGATCCATCCTTCAACTCTAGAAGGCTTAAAACACATGCATGACTCCAAAGTAACATCCAAGATGGGAACTTTATAGCTCTACATCACTAATAACACTGAAAAGGGACAGATCTCGGACCATGGAGCACTTTACACTCATAAAGTCTCCACCTTTGGGGTTTTTAGCCCTAAAAAGGACACATACAACAACAAACAAAAGAAGAGGAAAGTTTTGAATTTTATACCTCCAAGAGTAGCTCTTTCCTCTGTAGATCTCAGATCCAAAATGACACCTCAAGCTTTAGCCTCAAAGATCTCCTTTCATCCTTCTTCACCAAGCCACTAAAGCACCAACAAGCTCAAATCAACACTCTCACATACTAAGAACGATGGGGCTCTCTTTTAGGGTTTCACTCACTGATATGGAGGCTAAGGAATGAGCCATAACACCGTTTACATAGTGCACAAGGAGGATTCGGGTATTTGCACCTATGCCGGGTACGCCCGACGTAACTCTAGGTATGCCCAGTGTACCTTGGCGACTCCGCGTCCAAATTAAGCGCGTGAGTACGCGCAGCGTACCCCTCTGGTACACCCAGCGTACTCACTTGCTACACATCCTCCACTCAAGGACTAAACATGACAATTTAATAAAGAACAAGGATGAAAGAAATGCACCTGAATCTCGGGGTGTTACAATTCTCCCCCACTAGAACTAGACTTCACCCTCGAAGTCTCATTCCTCGAACAACTCTAGATGCTGCCCTCGCATCTCTAACTCTGACTCCCAATTCATCTCGGATCCCTTCCGATGTTGCCACTGAACCAAAACCAAAGGTACCTCCTTGTTCCTCAAAACCTTGATTTTCCGATCTCTGATTGCCACCGGTCTCTCAACATAATTCAGGCTCGCATCTACCTGAATATCCTCCAAGGGTACCAATGCCGACTCATCGGCTATACACTTCCGCAATTGCGACACGTGGAAAGTGTCATGGATCTGAACTAATTCTGCAGGTAGCTCCAACCGGTAGGCTACCCTGCCTACCCTTGCAATCACCCAAAAACGACCGATATAACGTGGCCCCAACTTGCCCCTCTTCCTGAATCGGATCACTCCTTTCCAAGGAGAGACCTTCAGGAGTACAAAGTCGCCGACCTGGAACTCGAGCTCGGACCGGCGCTTGTCCACATAACTCTTCTGACGACTCTGAGTGGTGAATAACCTCTGCCTGACCTGCTGTATCTACTCAGTCATCTGCAACACAATCTCTGTACTACCCATAACACGCTTCCCGACCTCTCCCCAGCAAATGGGGGTCCGACACCTCCTCCCATACAACAGCTCAAAGGGCGGCATGCCAATGCTCGAATGATGGCTGTTGTTGTAGGAAAAATATGCCATGGGAAAATACATGTCCCAACTCCCCCCGAAATCCAACACACATGCCCGGAGCATATCCTCGAGCGTCTGAATCGTCCGCTCACTCTGTCCGTCAGTCTGGGGATGATATGCGGTACTAAAATGCAGCCTAGTACCCAACTCCTCGTGAAACTTCTTCCAGAATCTGGAAGTGAAACGCACATCTCAGTTTGAGACAAGCAAGATCGACACTCCATGCCGTGATACCACTTCCCTCACGTAAATCTCTGCCAACTTCTCTGCGGATGAGCTCTCACCGATAGCAAGGAAGTGGGCGCTCTTTGTCAACCTATCCACAATCACCCAAATTGCATCGACTCCCCTAGCAGTTCTTGGAAATTTGGTGATAAAATCCATGGTAATCTGTTCCCACTTCCATTCGGGAACCTCCAACGGCTGCAACTTACCATGCGGTCTCTGGTGCTCGGCCTTAACCCAACAGCAGGTTAAGCACCTCTCAAAAAACCACGCGAGTTTGAGTTTGGCTTTGGTAGTGCGTTGGGTAGGCGAGAGGAGATTCTGGATTCTGAGGTGGATTATTGGCTGAGGGGTATTGTTGTCGCCCGATATCTTAGACATGAGTGAGGTCAGTTCATTAGTACGGGAGATACCATGAGGTGCATGATGCAAATGATTATTATTTCGGTTGAGGTCAAGAGTGAGACGATTTCAGTTAGGAGTATAGTATTTTGTTGGTGTGAAGAGAACTTCGTGACTTGTGTGTTGCTGGGCCGAGATTGTTGATGTGGGAAGGATGTCAGTGAGACGCTTGGAACATGTTATGACTAACCTTTCAAAGTTAATGGCTGGTTGAGAGGTGACCTAGTACCCAGTGTGGAGTAGGGATCGTTGAGAGTAAGTTGGGGGTTTATGATTATAAATGTTAGAGGACAATTTTCAGGGAGCATGATTACCTTCTTATATCTGAAGGTAGGGTGTTGAAAATTCATTGAACAAGTGGGGTTCGATTTCAGGGCAGGAGACGATTCTCTGGTGTAATGTTCCCCTTTCGTCTATAGAAGTTTATTTGAGATTGTTGGGTACATATGGAATGGGTGATTGGTAACCGATTGTTGGATTTATATTTGGAAGTCAGAAGGGATATCTTAGCGGCAGAGGGGCCGGTTTTGATTTGTAACACCCCGAGCTCAGAAGTGCAAGTTTAGGGTTCTTAGTGTAAATGAGGAAGGCCGACTCGGTGAGTTGATGGATAGACTCGGCGAGTCAAGTCACAATTCTGGTCACACGTTAAGTGACCAACTCGGCGAGTCGGACGCTGGACTTGGTGAGTTGGTGCTGGAATGAGAAAAACCCTAATCCGGAGTTTGTGTCATATATAAAGAACATAATACTCTCTCTTCAGCCTCTCTACATTCCCTTTGAGACCCAGAAACCCTAATAGCCATGAGTGAGTGCTTGGGGAGTGTTTGGAGCTTTGAGAAGTGAATTTAGTGGAGGAGACTTGAAGAGCAAGAGGCAACAATCAAGGATTTCGTGTGGATCCAGAACCCACTCCGCCTTGGGACACATTTGTGAGGTATTAAGTTGTTACCGTGACCTTTGCTTCTAGAATCATTCATATGTGGAGGCTAGGGTTTTCCTTGGTTAAGGGAAATGTTAAAGAAGCTTGATCTGAAGCTGAAACTTCATATCTGAACCTATTTTGAGTCCTAAGTTCATAAAGTTTCAGTCCTTGGATGATTGATGAAGCCCCTTTTGTCTAAAACCCAAGCCCTAGTGTGTTTTGAGTTTATATCTCCTTGATATCACGTAAAGTTTGCAACTTTATGTGAGGGATAGCTTGAAGAAGGATAGATCTATGGATTTGAGCCCCAGCATGGCTTAGAAAGCCACTGCATGGGTTAAGAGCTGGAGATACTTGGCGAGTCGCATGGGTGGACTCGGCGAGTTGGATGAAGATAGGCAGGAACTCGACGAGTTGGAAGAACAACTGAGCGAGTCTGTTGAATGTTGCCTTGGACTCGGCGAGTCTGTTCTTGGACTCGAAGAGTCTGGTCGTGAAGTCCTAACCTTTTTGGTTGAGTTGTGAATCGGTGAGTCGAGGGACGACTCGGTGGGTTGAGCGAGAAAGGACTTAGAGTTTATTGGACTCGGAGAGTCTTGGGGCAACTCGGCAAGGTGGGTCGTGGATTTGGAGTTTCTGAGTATAGGGACTCGACGAGTCAGCGGGTTGACTCGGCGAGTAGAGTCAGTCAGGAAGGTAGAATTTGACTGAGGACTTTGACTTTAACCAAGAGTTGACCAGCTGATTTCCAAGGGTAGTTTGGTAATTATCGGTATTTATTTAGTTCAATCTTTTGGTATTGATCAGTGGTGGAGTTCGTGTCGGAGGTAGGAGCAGCATGATCTTATCTTTTCAGTTAGCAGTTGCGAGGTGAGTTATCCTCACTATATCGACAGGGTCTACGACACCAAGGCCGGCCCTTTATCGGATGGAAATCCGGGTAGTTGTTATGTTATTGCTTCGCTATATGTTTGCATCCTGGTAGTTAGGATGCTATATGTTAGTGACCGGTTAGGTCGGTATCCCGGTTAGAGTATGCAATGTATGTGATCTGTTACATCGGTCGATTGGTGAGGCTGGCCCTTTATCAGATGGAAATCCGGGTAGTTGTTATGTTATTGCTTCGCTATATGTTTGCATCCTAGTACTTAGGATGGTATATGTTAGTGACCGGTTAGGTCGGTATCCCGGTTAGAGTATGCAATGTATGTGATCTGCTACATCGGTCGATTGGTGAGGTTGGCCCTTTATCGGATGGAAATCCGGGTAGTTGTTATGTTATTGTTTCGCTATATGTTTGCATCCTGGTAGTTAGGATGGTATATGTTAGTGACCGGTTAGGTCGGTATCCCGGTTAGAGTATGCTATGTATGTGATCTGCTACATCGGTCGATTGGTGATTAATTGTTATATGATTATATGTTATGTGCACATGGTTGGTCGACTGGGGTTGGGTTGAGGCGGGTCCTGCTTTGTGCTGTAGGCCAACATACCCAGGGCGGACTGGATATTCTGAAGGCCCAACGAGCCGTCCGGATAGACTATAGTCCCGAAGAGGGCGGACAAGATATGCCGAGGCTCGGAGAGTGGAGCAGGCCGAGTGAAGGCCCGGTGCAGGCAGACCGGTCATACTGTAGACTCAGAGAGTGGACAAGGTGTAACAGCCCGGATTCCCAGGTATTAGTTATTCTTATAATTTTTGGTGATTTGTGAGGAGACTGCGCGAGTTGGAGCTCAGACTCGCTGAGTATGATCGCGGTTTGGGTGCGGGTTCGCGTCCGGACTCGGCGAGTCCAATAGGTGGACTTGGCGAGTCCACTCTGTTTAACGAAACCCTAATTTCCAGGGTATGAGACCTATTTAAAGGGGCTTATGGCCGTCATTTGCGGCCACCAACCCCAGAGAAAACCCTAAAGAGTCCTTGAGGGTTTTGTGAGAGAGAAGAGGAAGATCCTTGACTATTTGTGGGTGATTTTGCATTTAGAAGAGGATCAAGGCAAGAGGAGTCCAAAAGAGGTGCTAATCCAGTGATTTTCGAGCTCAGAGATTTCATTTGAGGTAACCATTCATTCCTTTCTCAGTCCTTGGTGTAAATCTTAGAGTTAGGGTTTCTTGGTGAAAAGATCCATGGAGTAATTGGCCTCTTTTTGTGTCGGTGCTTTAGATCTGGACCCAAAGAGGTCCAGAGACCCTTTTCCCCCAAGCTTTATGAGTGTTAATGCAGACCATGAGCTTAGAATAGCATTCTAGAGACCATATCATCAAATAAGGCCTTTGGACCTTTGCATGAGCTCCAAGATTGTAACTTTACGTGATGAATGTGCTTCGAAGGACTAGATCTATGAGTTGTTGGAACGGATCTGACCACAGGAGTGAGTTTGAGTGTATGCATGGCATAGACTCGCCGAGTCCGAAGAACAGACTCGGTGAGTAGCATGAAGATTGTCCTTAATGACTCAGCGAGTGGTCTTACCGAGTTAGGGGGTGACTCAGTGAGTCAGGGAGAGTCAGAGAGGGTTGTCGAGTGGATTGAGTCAAGCTGGAACTCGTCGAGTTGTTCTTGAGACTCGGCGAGTTGAGTCGTGGTGGCCCCGCGATTCATGCCAGGTGGAACTCGTCGAGTCAGGGAAGTACTCGACGTGTCAAGGGAGGATCCTAGGGAATCAGTGAACACGTATAGACTCACCGAGTCGCTCTAGTGCACTCGCCGAGTCTAGTCAAAGTTGACCGTTGACCGTTGACCAGAGTTGACCAGTGTTGACTTGATAGGAGTAGTCAACCTTAGTTGTGAAAGTGTTAATTAGAGATATATTGTGTTATAGGAGGATTATAGCTCGGAGGATCGAGCGCGAGTGATTTTCGGGATTTACGAGTTATCGAGATACGCGAGGTGAGTCTTCTCACTATACTTTACCTTGAGTAGGTAATCATAGTTCTGTGACAGAGTATTTGTATGCTATATGTATGTTATGTGTTGTACTGCATTATTTCTATGTGAGTTATGATGTGCATGTTTATAGAGTTGGAATCGGAAGGTTCCCAGAGTTAGAACTAGAGGGTTCACAGAGTAGGGTCTACGGACCCACAGAGTTATTGCCTCGAATGGCTAGTATGTGTTATGCGTGGTATTTTGGGGAACTCGCTAAGCTTTGTGCCTACAGTGTTGGTGTTATTTGTTTCAGGTACTAATGATGACCATGGGAAGGTGTCGGCTTGATCAGTACACACACATGAGATTTTTATGTTATGTGATCTTGGGATTCTTTGTATGACATGGATTGGAGTTTCAAACATTGATGTTTTTATCAAAATTAAATGAATATGTTTTTATATTATGCGAAAAATTATTTTGAAATTCACGATGTTACACCAGGTGAGTTGAAGGCCCGGTGCGGGCGGACCTACCACACTACAGACTTGATGTGTATGGCTAGACTCGGAGGGTGGACCAGGTGGACAGAAGACCCGGTGCAGTGGACCAGTCACACAGTAGACCCGAAGTGCATGGTTGTTCTGTTATGATATGGCATGTTATGTGTATTGTATATGTGGTTGGTATTTTGGGGGTATCTTGTGACAACCCGAAATTTTCTATTCTGAACAACCCTTCGCTTGAATAGAAGTCAGATCTGCTCCTGCTAATTTTCAAGATTTTGGAATAAGTTTGAGCGTATTAGGATTAACACTTTAGGAGATATTAAGAGAGAGGATGCCCTAGAGTATTTTGTGCATCTTAAAAGTTTCAAAACTCCAAGAGTTTGGAGTTTACGGTTCAAATGATATTTTTGGACCAAAAACTCCATGGACTATATACATGGAACTTAGCCATTTTTAGTTCATTTCTTCCATTTCAACTAGAGAAAACCCGATTTCTCTCCCAAGGATCTTCAAACGTTCGTCCCAAATTGTAAGTACTTCAAACCAAGAGTGTATTAAAATGTATTACACGCTTGGATATCATTGAAAACACTCAAGAATCATAAGAAAAAGGAGTTTACAGCCCAAGATCTTCTTGGACCGTAAACCCTAATTTGGGTGCCAAAGTGCTCCCAACTCTTTCCATATGCTTAGAAACGAGTATGGAACCTTCCCTTGATGTGTTTAGCACATAAAAATCACCCAAATACACCATTTATATGTTTTTACGGCTTGGAGATCTCCCAAAGCCGTAAACACCCCAAAGTGTGTTATGATGCACCATATTCCTTCCTTATACCTAGAAGCTAGCCTAGACTTTGACCTTGAAGTGTTTAAGACTTGAGAACATCAAAATACCATGGTCCATAGTAGTTTACAGAAGCAAACACATGGAGAAATAGTCCATCGGCCGTAAACTCCATTTAGGAGTGAATTGTTTCCCTAATCACTTCCTAAGGCTTAGACATGGAGTTAGGATGCTTCAAAATGACTTCTAGCACTTCAAATCAACAATGGTCAAGGGAGTATGAGCTTACGGCCGTAAACTCAAGGGTTTATGACCGTATACTCAATGAATTATGGTCGTTAAAGAGTAAACTCATGAAAGGGGTTCTTTTGAACCCTAAACTCAATGGCCTTGTCCTACAACACTTAGATGCACTCCTTAGCACTTATAACACTTATATAAAGTGTTTATCATGTCCTAGGATGTCTTAACTTGTTAATTAGTTGTTTAAAGACTAATTGGATACATATATGTACTACTATATGTTACCTAGGATCCTTGTGTGTGTACAAGTCTTCACTTGGCACTTAGCATCCTACGGCAGTCAATACATCCAAACCACCAACTACAGGTGAGTTCATACCGCTTAATCAATAGTATAAATGTTTTTAAATGCTTTTATGGGGGCGATACAAGTTGAAAATTGATAGTTATTATATCAATCACATGTGATTAATAACTCCCAAATCAATAGTTTTCTTACTGTTCAAACTGTTTTACAAAACTCTTTATCAAACTGTCTTACATACTATATGTTTCCTTTCAAACTCGGTTACAAATGTGTTTTGAACAAAGTTTTCCTTATACTTAAAATATATTATCAGAAAAAATACTTTCAAATCATTTTATAAACTGACATCAAGTCATCCTTTCTTAGTATTAAACTTTCAAAGGTTTTACAAAACTCCTTTTTTGCTTTTATATTGTCAAATGCATGCCTATATATATATATATATATATATATATATATATATAGTTATATGAATAACGTTTAAAGGACTTATGACGGTTAGCTCGCTTTATTTCCTTTTCCTCGTTGGGATGTGGCCTTAGGGCATCGGCTGCTCGTCCGAATGTCGTCTAAATATTAGTTATATATCATGTATACATATATTGACATAAAAGTTCCTCCAGTCAGTTCAGTACCTTTGGGTAGCAAAGGCATACTTTCGCTTATACATGTACACCATTAGTAACTATTATAGGTATAGTTAGGTGATACCACTTACCATTCCAAGTATAAGGAATCACACAAGAGTCAGTTCATTAATGAGTCTTTACATAGATACGCTTACATGAGTACATTTACATAGATATGCTTACATGAGTACATTTACATAGATACGCTTACATGTGTACATTTACATAGATACGCTTACATGAGTACGTTTACATAGATACGCTTACATGAGTACATTTACATAGATACGCTTACATGACTACGTTTATATAGGTACGCTTACATGAGTACATTTACATGAATACTTTTAAATGTATACTTTTACGTAGATACTATATGATGAGTTACTATTACATATTATATGTGTAGATATTGTTATATAATTATCCTCCTTATCTTTATTTTGTGATATATTCACATAATCGATGAGATAGATTGGACTTAATATCCTAGTACCAAAGGATACTTTGCGGGACTAACCATTCCTAAAACCTTGTTAGCTATATAGGTAAATGCACATCTACGGATGTCTATAGTTGATACCATTATAGGTATACTTTAAGGGACTAACTATTCCTACACCCAGCTGTTAGCAACAGAGGTAAATGTACATCTACGGATGTCTACAGTTAACACTGTTAGTTATCCTAGTACAAAAGGATAATACTTAAGTTATTTATATTATTACCTTTATCTTGTGACACGTTCACATAACCGATTAGGTGAATTATATTTGAGTATCCTAGTACCTAAGGATACAATTTCTTATATTAATAATAATAGTTGTACAGTTGCGTCTTGGTAGAAGGCTACTTTCAAAACAGTCAAGTCTTGGTAGAAGGCTACTTTCAAGACAGACGGGTCTTGGTAGAAGACTACTTTCAAAACAGTCGGGTCTTGGTAGAAATCTACTTTCAAAACAGTCGGGTCTTTGTAGAAGACTACTTTCAAAACAGTCAGGTATTGGTAGAAGACTACTTTCAAAACAATCGGGTCTTGGTAGAAGATTACTTTCAAAACAGTTAAGTCTTGGTAGAAGATTTCTTTTATGGGGATCATAGGGATTCCTAGGGCTTTCCAAACGCTTTCAACTACTTACAAACATTTTCATACATATACGAACTTTCTTTCAAAACAATTTCAAGTCATTCATTACAAGGTTTACAAATCAAAGACACATTAATACTTATGAATTCCCCAGATTTTTGGCTGATACTCGCTTTCAAAATAACTTGTATTCTCAGGTCACAAATAGACAGGTACGACGGTCAGGTTTTGTGAAGACGGAGCAGTTTAGACTCGTCTTTTATTAGGATTATTCATTATGTTGTCTTATATTATGAAAGAAGACAGTTGTAATTAAAATTATACTATTAATGCAATGGATGATGTTGTTTCTTGTTTACTACTTTACGTTGTTGTGATACATTACATGACGTCCTCCGCCCCAGAACGTTTATGTCGTTCTCGATTTTGGGGTGTGACAGATTGGTATCAGAGCATTGTTTTTAGTGAATATAGTATATCAACTGTAACAACGTAAATTCTCAAAACAATTTTTCATTTTTAAAACATACATTTACTCATTAAATATTGTCAAAACATATTGTATCAATTGTTATCATCACAAAACATCTCCCCAGAATCTCAAACATAAACTCAATAAGTGTGTACGAATCATGTCGGCGCCTTCCCGCGCTCATCACTAGTACCTGAAACACATAACACAACAATTGTAAGCCTAAATGCTTAGTGAGTTCCCCAAAATACCGCATAGAACACATACGCCACTCAAGGCTATAATACAACCCTCCTGTCGATGTGTCTCAGCGGGACCCTCAGTCCCGTAGCTCGTTGGACCCTCTGGTCCGGTCATAGCTCGTTGGGCCCTCCGGCCTGGTCTGTATCGTTGGACCCTTCGGTCCGGTCTATAACAATATACAACATAAACATAACACATAATCTCATGCATAACACATAAGACCCTCTGGTCTGCACAATATACCGCTCTAGGTAATGTATAGTGAGAATACTCACCTCGATGTCTCGATAAATATCTGACTCGGAATAAGTGTGATCTAGCCTCCGCCTAATCACATAAAGTAATACACTCATAAATAAAACTGTACTCAACCCTAAAAGTCAACAAGGTCAACGGTCAACTTTGACCGGACTCGGCGAGTGCACTAGGGCGACTCGGCGAGTCTACACGTGTCCACTGACTCTCTTAGATCCTTTCTTGACACGTCGAGTACCTCCCTGACTCGACGAGTTCCACCTGGCATGAATTGCGGGGCTACCATGACTCAACTCGCCGAGTCTCAAGAACAACTCGACGAGTTCCGGCTTGAACTCAGCCACCCTGACTCACCCTGACTCAATGAGTCGTTCCCTCAACACAACAAGTCCACTAACTAAGTGGTTACAGGCAAACTTCATACTACTCGCCGAGTTTGTTCTTCAGACTCGACGAGTTCAAGCCATGCAAAAACTCAGAACCACTTCTGAGGTCATATCTGTTCCATGCAATCATAGATCTGGCCTCCCCAAGCATGATAATCACGTAAAGTCCAAACCCTGATGCTCAAACAACATCTATTTGCTCCTATATGATGTTTTAGCCCCATATTTCATAACCCATGGTCAAAACTCCCATGAATCCTCATAACGCTTGAGGAATAGAGCTTCTCTAGACCTCTATGGATCCCATTCCAAGCCTCATCACAAACAGGGACGATATGGACATCAAATCTAACCAATAAAGGGGTCAAGAAACCCTAAACCTCCATGTTCATCATAACAACAGAAAAGGGAGCCAAAATGTTACCTCCAAAGTGATGCTCTGAGCTCCAAATTCGAAGAATGTCCACCTCCCTTGCTTCCTCTTAGCTAGAATCTCCTTTTCCTTGCCAAACAATGCTTTAAAAGTAAACAATGGCTTCCTCTCTCTCCCAAAACGCTCAAGATCTCTTTAAGGTTTCTCTCTGGGGTTGGTGGCCGCAAATGACGGCCATAAGCCCCTTTAAATTGGTCTCAAACCTTGGAAATTAGGGTTTCGTTAAACAGCGTGGACTCGCTGAGTCCACCCATTGGGCTCGCCGAGTCCAGACGCGAACCCGCGTGCAAAACCGCGATCCTACTCGACGAGTTTAGACTCCAACTCGCCGAGTCTCCTCACCACACCCAAAAAGATAAAAGAATAAAATAATACCTGGGAGTCCGGATGTTACAATTCTCCCCCACTAAAATCATACTTTGCCCTGGAAGTCTCATTCTGCAAATAACTCTGGATGCTGCTCGCGCATTTCACGCTCCGGCTCCCAAGTCAACTCTGACCCTTTCCGATGTTTCCACTGGACCAACACCAATGGCACCTCTTTATTCCTCAAGACCTTGATCTTCCGTTCCCTGATCGCCACTGGTTTCTCAACATAATTCAGGCTCGCATCCACCTAAATATCCTCTAGTGGCACTATTGCCGACTCGTCGGCTATACAATTTTGCAACTGCGACACGTGGAAAGTGTCACGAATCTGACCCAACTCTGCTGGCAACTCCAAACGATAGGCTACCCTGCCTACCCTCGCTATCACCCTGAAAGGAACAATAAATCGGGGCCCCAACTTTCCCCTCTTCCTGAATCGGATCACTCTTTTCCAAGGAGAGACCTTCAGGAGCACATAGTCGTCGACCTGAAACTCAAGCTCGGACCGGCGTCTATCCGCATAAGTCTTCTGACGACTCTGAGCGGTCAACAACCTCTGTCTGACATGCTGGATCTTCTCTGTCGTCTGAAGCACGATCTCGGTACTACCCATTACACGCTGCCCTACCTCTCCGCAACAAATAGGGGTCCGACACCTCTTCCTATACAATAGCTCAAAGGGCGGCATGCCAATGCTCGAATGATGGCTATTGTTGTAAGAGAACTCTGCCAAGGGCAAATACGTGTGCCAACTTCCACCGAAGTCGAACACACATGCTCGGAGCATGTCCTCAAGTGTCTGAATCGTCCGCTCACTCTGCCCGTCGGTCTGTGGGTGGTATGCGGTACTAAAATGTAGCTTCGTACCTAATTCCTCATGAATCTTCTTCCAGAATCTGGAAGTGAAACGTACATCTCGATCTGAGACAATCGAGATCGGCACTCCATGCCGCGATACCACCTCTCTCACGTACATCTCTGCCAACTTCTCCGCGGAAGAGCTCTCAGTGATGGCCAGGAAGTGAGCACTCTTCGTCAACCTGTCCACAATCACCCAAATTGTATCGACATCCCTCGCGGTTCTTTGCAATTTGGTGATGAAGTCCATGGCAATCTGTTCCAATTTCCACTCGGGAATCTCCAATGGCTGCAACTTACCATGTGGACGCTGATGCTCGGCCTTAACCCTACGACAGGTCAAGCATCTCTCTACAAACCATGCGACATCCCTCTTCGTACAGGGCCACGGATAATCCTTTTTCAGGTCCAAAAACATCTTAGTGGCCCTGGGATGGATCGAGAATTTCGATCGATGAGCCTCCTCCATCAAAATGGTACGCATCCCGCCCACGGACGGTACCCCAATCAGACCCTGAAATGTCATAAGCCCCCGACTATCGGTAACGAACTCCGATACCAGCCCGACAACTCATTTCCTCTTCTGGCTCTCAGGCTGCACAGCCTCAGCCCGGGCCCGACGAATAGCATCCAAAACCGGGGTCATCACCGTCATTCTCAAACACACGTCTCGTAATGTGGCGTTCTCCGCCCTACGGCTCAGTGCATCGGCTACAACATTAGCCTTGCCCGGGTGGTACAGGATCTCACAATCATAATCCTTGACCACATCCAACCACCTTCTCTGTCGCATATTTAGGTTGGGCTGATCCATCAAATACTTTAAGCTCTTGTGGTCCGTGTATATCGCACACCGAACCCCGTACAGGTAGTGTCGCCAGATCTTGAGAGCGAACACTACTGCTCCCAGCCCCAAATCGTGAGTGGGATATCTCGACTCATGAGGTGTAATCTGCCTCGATGCATATGCTATCACATGCCCCCTCTACATAAGCACCGCTCCTAATCCGGATATCGATGCGTCACAATAAACCACAAAATCCTCCATCCCTTCCGGAAGGGCTAACACTGGGGCTTCGCATAACTTCCTGCGAAGTGTCTTGAATGAGATGTGCTGCTCCGGACCCCAAGAAAACGCAACACCCTTCCGGGTCAACTTGGTGAGGGGCACAACTATCTTGGAGAAATCCTTAATAAATCTTCGATAATAGCCGACCAATCCCAAAAAACTCCTGATCTCAGTGGGTGATCTCGGCACCTCCTACCTCATAACCGCCTCAATCTTGGCCGGGTCAACCAATATCCTCTTCTGGTTAACGAGATACCCCAAAAACTGGACCTCTCATAACCAGAGCTCACATTTGGAGAACTTGGCATAAAGCCTCTCCGCTCTCAGAACCCCGAGGATCTCCCTCAAATGCTCCTCATGCTGCTCTTTGGATCTCGAATACACCAGAATGTCTTCGATGAACAAGATCACCGAACGGTCCAACATTGGTCTGCACACCCTGTTCATGAGATCCATGAACATCGCTGGTGCGTTGGTGAGTCCGAAAGGCATCACCACGAACTCGTAATGCCCATAACGAGTTCGGAATGCTGTCTTCGGGATGTCCTCCTCCCGCACCCTCACCGGATGATACCCACACCTCAAATCGATCTTGGAGAACGAAGATGCTCCCTGCAACTGATCGAAGAAATCAACGATCCTCGGCAATGGGTAATGGTTCTTGACCGTTAGCTTATTCAATTCACGATAATCAATGTACATCTGGTGCGAACCGTCCTTCTTTTTGACAAAAAGAATGGGCACCCCTCATGGCGAACTGCTCGGCCTGATAAACCCTTTCCCCAACAGCTCCTGGAGCTGCGAGGATAGATCCTACATCTCCGAAGGCGCAAGGCGATAAGGCGCCTTGGCGATAGGCGCAGCTCCCGGAACCAAATCAATACCGAACTCTACCTGCCTCTCTGGAGGCACACCCAACAACTCCTCTGGAAACACATCCGGAAACTCATGCACTATCGGGACCTCATCCACTGACTTCGGTCCCTCAGGACCAAACCTCGCATCCATCACATATGCCACAAATCCCCTACAACCCTGCTGTAGACTCTGCCTCACCCTTGCGGCCGAACAAAATGCTGACCTCGTGCGTGTACCCTCGCCGTACACCGTCAAAACTCCTCCACTAGGGTCTCGAATCGTCACCAATTGACGCTTGCAGTCTATCACAGCTCCATAACGGCTCAACCAACCCATACCAACTATCACACACACGTCCCCTATCGCGATCGGGACCAGGTCTATCAGAAACTCCACACCGAAGATCTCAAGGACACATCCTAGAATCACATCCGAAGCATATACAGCTCGCTCATCAGCTATGGAAACTCACAGAGGCTGATCCAATGCCTCTCGGCGGGTACTAATATGTTGACTAAATGCTATGGAAACAAACGACTGACTCGCACCCGAGTCAAATAACACCAAATCAGGCACGAAATTCACAAGAAAAGTACCTACGCATATGATGATATAAGCATAAAACTCAAATCAAATAAAATATGAAAAGAAGATACATACCAGCCACAACATCGGGCACCGCGCGGACCTCTTCCGCGGTCAACTGAAATGCCCTCCCACGAGCCTTCGGGGCCTCGGCCTTCACCGGCCGAACCTCGGTAGTCCTAGCAGCAGGTGCAAATCATGTGCGGATCCCTGAAGAAGCTGCTGGCATTCGGCCTTCCGATGGCCGGTCTGGTTGCAATGGAAGCAAACCGAAAATCCCTCGGGGGCAATCCCTCACGATGTGCTCCTCCTTCCCGCACTTTTAGCACACACCTGCCCTGCATGACCCCTTGTGGCTCTTACCGCACTTCCCACAAGTGCGGCCCTTCGCGCCTCCAGATCTCGAATCAGCGGGTCTAGCCCGCTTGGCTGCCGGCTGGGACGGAGCCGGTCGCCAATCCACCCTCTGCGAATCGGCCTCCTCCCTGGCCTGAGTCTCTAACTCTATCTCCCTCTTCCGGGCATTTGCCTGAAGCTCAGCAAATGTCCGGTATGTCGAGTTCACCATGAACTCCCGAATATCCCTCCTCAGAACACCCAGATAACGGCTCATGCGAGCCTGCTCAGAAGACAAATGCTCATGGCAAAACATCACCCTCTCATGAAACTTCCTGGTGATCACCGTCACAGAATCGGTACCTTGCTTGAGGGTCAAGAACTCCTGGATCAACCATTCCCTCTCCACCTGGGGAACATACTCATCTCTGAACATGGTGGTGAACCTCTCCCAGGTTACCTCGGAAATCTCAGCCAAAGTGAAGTTCGCCATCACGAACTTCCACCAATCCTTCGCTCCCAGACAGAGCTGGTTCAAAGCGAACCGAACCCTCAACTGCTCTGGACAAGAACACGTATAGAAACATCCCTCGATGTCGGAGATCCGCCTCATAGCGGCAATCAGGTCCTGCGTCCCATCGAACTCTGGTGGCTTCGTGTTGCTGAACTCCCGGAACAACAACAAGTCACCCCCCCTGAGGTCTAGCAGCAGCAACAGCAGTAGTAGCTGCAGCCGCAACAGCCTCAGTCAGCGTCGCATACCGCTCATCAAAGGTCTCAATCAACGTGGTCTTGATGTCCCCTAACATCTCACGAATCTCTGCCCAGATGGCAGCAGCCACCTCCTCATGAATCAATCGACGGATCTCCTCCTCGCTGACACCACTGCTCTCAGGTGTGTGTCGAGTCCCAACCATGATGCCTCTGAAATACAACAAAAATTTATCAGAGATTCGATCGGCCATTCACATACTCGATGACGCAACCCTACTTGTCCTCCATTGTCCAAAAGATTCTTACTTGGAATGCCCACTGATCTGGTGTCTTCAGTAGTAGGGGCCAATATTACTGACCACACCGCATCAGTATTCACTCCAAGTCCTCCTCCTTGGATCTTGGATTACAAGTACTCTACTCTCATGAGCTCATAACTGCTATTTACTCACTTTCAAGCATCTCAGTAGCAGAAATCTCCTAGGCTAAGGTATCACAAATCAGGCCACTCTAGTCCTAATATGTATACCTAGCCTATTCTAGCATGCATAACATATCATATATCATAACACATAATGTAAGGGTACTTTTGGGGGATTCACCGTTCGGGTACTGGCTGATCGTACACACGGCTATGCTCTGTTTGTCTCAAAACTCTTTTTATTCTTTTCAAAAATTTTACTTCATTATCAAAATTTTCCTCAAATCCTTAGTTTGAGTTCAGATACGCCCGAAGATGCATTTTAATCCCTCAAACCAAGGCTCTGATACCAACTTGTAACAACGTAAATTTTCAAAACAATTTTTCATTTTTAAAACATATATTTACTCATAAAATATTGTCAAAACGTATTGTATCAATTGTTATCATCACAAAACATCTCCCCAGAATCTCAAACATAAACTCCATAAGTGTGTACGAATCATGTCGTCACCTTCCCGTGCTCATCACTAGTACCTGAAACACATAACACAACAACTGTAAGCATAAATGCTTAGTGAGTTCCCCAAAATACCGCATACAACAGATAGGCCACTCAAGGCTATAATACGACCCTCCGGTCGATGTGTCTCAGCGGGAGCCTCCAGTCACGTAGCTCATTGGACCCTCTGGTCCGGTCATAACTCGTTGGGCCATCTGGCCCGGTCTGTATCGTTGGAACCTTCGGTCCGGCCTATAACAACATACAACATACACATAACACATAATCTCATGCATAACACATAAGACCCTCTGGTCTGCACAATATACCGCTCTAGGTAATGTATAGTGAGAATACTCACCTCGATGTCTCGATAAATATCTGACTCGGAATAAGTGTGATCTAGCCTCCGCCTAATCACATAAAGTAATACACTCATAAATACAAATGTACTCAACCCTAAAAGTCAACAAGGTCAACAGTCAACTTTGACTGGACTCGGCGAGTGCACTAGGGCGACTCGGCGAGTCTACACGTGTCCAATGACTCTCTTAGATCCTTTCTTGACATGTCGAGTACCTTCCTGACTCGACGAGTTCCACCTGGCATGAATCGCGGGGCCACCATGACTCAACTCACCGAGTCTCAAGAACAACTCAGTGAGTTCCGGCTTGAACTCAGCCCCCCTGACTCACCCTGACTCACTGAGTCGTTCCCTCAACACGACAAGTCCACTCACTGAGTGGTTACGGGCAAACTTCATACTACTCGCCGAGTCTGTTCTTCAGACTCAGCGAGTTCATCCCATGCATAAACTCAAAACCACTTCTGAGGTCAGATATGTTCCATACAATCATAGATCTGGCCTCCACAAGCATGATAATCACGTAAAGTCCAAACCTTGATGCTCTAACAACATCTATTTTCTCTTATATCATGTTTTAGCCCCATATTTCATAACCCATGGTCAAAACTCCCATGAATCCTCATAAAGTTTGAGGAATAGAGCTTCTCTGGACCTCTATGGATCCAATTCCAAGCCTCATCACAAACAGGGACGATATGGACATCAAATCTAACCAATAAAGGGGTCAAGAAACCCTAAACCTCCATGTTCATCATAACAACAGAAAAGGGAGCCAAAATGTTACCTCCAAAGTGATGCTCTGAGCTCCAAATTCGAAGAATGTCCACCTCCCTTGCTTCCTCTTAGCTAGAATCTCCTTTGCCTTGCCAAACAATGCTTTAAAAGTTAACAATGACCTCCTCTCTCTCCCAAAACGCTCAAGATCTCTTTAGGGTTTCTCTCTGGGGTTGGTGGCCGCAAATGACTGCCATATGCCCCTTTAAATTGGTCTCAAACCCTGGAAATTTGGGTTTCATTAAACAGCGTGGACTTGCCGAGTCCACCCCTTGGACTCGCCGAGTCCAGACGCGAACGTGCGTGCAAAACCGCGATCCTACTCGGCGAGTTTAGACTCCAACTCGCCGAGTCTCCTCACCACACCCAAAAAGATAAAAGAATAAAATAGTACCTAGGAGTCCAGATGTTACATCAGCCCATAAAATATATACTAACTATAAATACATTGGGATTAAAAGACTCTGAATAAGAGTTTATGCTTTTAAATAATAAAATATTTAAGTAAGTATATGTGCCTGCATTCATACTAAAATCGGTCTCACACCGACAAGAACAAAAGTATTACGATTGTTGAATATCAAAGGTAAGCTTGGGGATGTATGGTTAGTCTTGGGAGTGGCATAGCCTGATCAACTATGTTGTTCCGAGGAGTGATTAGCACATGCCCAAGAATGTGTGTGATGTGTCAACAAGTCTAAAAACTTACCAACACTACTACAATGAGAACATTATAACAGAACCTAACTCTAAAATACCATAGGGGTGTTTTGTGTTACTATAATTACTTACTTGAGAACTAAAAAGGATCTTCATTACTAAGTTGATAGTTGCTAGGTGGATACACTAAGGCTATATGTAACTAGGATGTTATAGACTTAGAATCTATGAAATTTTTGCTTTACCCCTATTCCTTGTGAGTTTGGAGTTAAGGTCACTTATTCGAAGGCCTATCATGTGTTGATTACATATAACTGGTATGCACTTTACAAATAGTTATGTAACTAATGAAGATTTTTTAATAATTATCTAGATAGTCCGTCTAATAATTAATTCCTTACCCCAATTCTCGCGTAGATAACATGGCTAGACTCCATCCCCATGACAACCCGTACCTTCCAAATGAAGGCAATGCTGAATGGTTAGGAGAAGAACCTGAGAATGATCATCCAATCCCTTTGAATGATCACCATGCTGAAGACATTTTGGATGATGATAACTCCGAACCCGAGGTTGAGAACCTACCCCCGGTAGCTCCCATTCCAAATCCTAACCCTCGTCTGGCTTTTCATGGCCCGACGCCTCCTTGGGTAGAATGCTTGGAAACACGGAACGAAGATCAAGATCAACCCACGTCGTTTAATGGAGACCAAAGCTTCTACAACGTAAACGAAGGGATCTCAGCAGACAGAGTTCTACCAATCCTGCTCCATAGAGTTGCCTGAAACGAAATTCAGGGCAGGATGGCACTCCATCGTATCTTAGAGGTTAATACTAACGCAGGGATACATACCATTCGCACCAATCGCCTTGAACACACTCACGGGAGATCTGAGAGAAACCATGAAACCTGTGACAACCCAAAATTTCCATTCTGTGCAAACAATATCAAGTTAATAGAAGTTAGAACAGTTGCAGTAAATTTTCAGACTTTTGGTATAAGTTTGAGTAGTTCAGGATTTACACTTATAGAGATATCAGTAGAAAGGGTGCACTAGGGTATCGTGCAACCCTGTTATTCCAAAACTCGTTGATATTAGAATTCAATGCCTGAATAAAAATATTTTCTGCCAAAAACCCCAGGAGTATATATATGATTTTGAGCCATAATTATTCATTAGTTACATTTCCAACTAGAGAAATGTCGAATTCTCTCTCAAGGATCTTCGGACTTTCGTCCCAGAATGTGAGTACTTCTATCTAGTTGTATTATAGAGCTTATTATGTGCTTAATACACTAGATATCATAGGAAACCATCAAGATTTAAGAGTTTATGGCCCAAGAACATCTTGGAACGTAAACCCTTCTTTAAAGGGCAAAGAGTACCCTAGTGTAACATCCCAAAATACGACCTGAAAATTTTTGTTTTAATAATAATAAAAATCATATACTGAACGTCATATCATAAAAACCATACGTCGAATATCTCAACTCATAATAAAATGTCGTGAAACAACTGTATCAAATCAAACTATGAATCCAAAAAAACTCCCAGGATAAAGACTGAAGTTGTGGTGTGTGCGATGCCATCATCCCGAGCTCTTCCCTTTACTTGCGGAAGTACCTAAAACCAAAACTAAAACTATAAGCACAACGCTTAGTGAGCTCCCCCAAACTACCACATACCATACAATAACATAAGCACGTACTGGGCCTTGCCCACTTCATCGGACCGAAGCCCGGAAACTGCATCGGACCGTAGTCCGGAACTGACTGGGACCTTGTCCCCTGCATCGGACCGGTGTCCAGAACTAGCTGCATCAGACTGAAGTCCGGAACAGACTGCATCGAACCGAATTCCGGAACTAACTGATCATAGCATATCATAAACACATATCAACTAACACAACACACATCATCATACACACATATACTGCATGCTACGTCAGGCCGTAGTCCGGAACACATAACACATAAATCCTGCCAGAGCCACGAAGGCATCAAACACACTATCTGCTGCGTAGGACCGAAGTCCGAAAACTACCGCTAGCTAATCGGGCCAGCATTGTGGCCGTAGAACCGTTCCTACTGGAAGGAAACTCACCTCGTAGCCTAGCTGCTGAAAGGACTGCTCCGGAATCTGTCTGTTGTGGCTCCGGTTTCACCCCAGCTACAATTTTCATAAGCACCATCAATCAAATACTGATCATAATGATGAGAGAAAAATGACTCTCTTACCCCTGGTCCAAGTCAACCTAACTGTCAAAGTCACCATTGAGTTGACCTGACTCGTCGAGTTAGGTCGCCAACTCGTCGAGTCCTTACTCTTACTTTCTTGATTCTACTCGCTACTACTCTTCGAGTTTTGGCACAAACTCGGTGAGTTCCTCTTTGCCACTAACACTCCGACAATTTGCATCCGACTCGCCGAGTTGTATGAACAACTCGTCGAGTTCTCCTTCATCCGATGAACATTCTAGCTGTGACTCGCTGAGTTGTATGAACAACTCGTCGAGTCTGTTCTTGAGGCATGAAGGTTGCCTTGGACTCGCCGAGTCAGGGCATTGACTCGCTGAGTTCTTCCACGAATAAGTCTAACCCTCTAGCTCACCGAGTCCATATCTCACTCACTGGTTCCACTCGGCATAACTCGAAAAAGGAAAAACAGGGGACTCACGACTCGACTCGCCAAGTCTGAAGAACGACTCGCCGAGTCGTATGCATGCAAACCCTATATACTCGATTCTGCTTGAAACCAGTCCATACCATTATTAGATCTGGGTTCTTGGGACTTTATTAACACGTAAAGTTTCCATCTTTACGTGTAAATAACATCAAATGAAGGTTTTAATGTTCAAAGCACACTATAATAGTAGATCTACAGCTTCCATGAAAAATGGATCCATAAAGGTGCTAGATCTAAGCTTCTGGAATACAAACCTAGCAAGATCTGAAGGCTAATCAACTCCATGAGTCCTCTATGCTACTACTAAGCCAAGAAATGATTCAAGAATAACTTTAATGGCTTTAAAAGGGGAATTAAGCATAGAAACATAAAAGGGCCAAGATATACCTTACTATCTTCTGAAATTCCTCAAAGATCTAGGATCTCCTTCTTCTCCTCTTAATCTACCTTCCTTTTTCTCTCAAGATCTTCAAAGAACACACCAAAATCAAACAAAATGCAAAGAGGGCTCTAGGGTTTTGAGAATGATGCTCTGAGGGGTGATGGGGGCTGACTTGTGGCCTCAAAAGTTGTTTAAATAGGGTGCAAACCCTTGAAATTAGGGTTTCATCCAGACTGGCGGACTCGCCGAGTCCGGAATATAGACTCGCCGAGTCGCCAACTTAAATGTGCTCGAATTCCCGACTCTACTCAATGAGTCCAACTACCGACTCGTCGAGTTCCCCTTAAGACTTGAAGAAAATAACAATAAACAGAATATAAATATCATACCAGAATTGGGGTGTTACACCTAGTCCCTTCCTCTTGCAAAGAAAGTAGCTTAGAATTGTATCCTAATGTGTTTAGCACTAGAAAGCACTCTTAGAACACCAAGAGTAAGGTGTTCACGGCCCAAGAAGTTCTTGGACCGTGAACTCCAAACAATAGGGCTAAAGTGTGCTTCAAACTCTCCTTAAGCCTTGGACACTAGCCTACAATTATTCCTAGTTAAGTTAGGGGCATGAAAACACCAAAAACACCGTTTCCATGGGAGATTACGGTCGTAATCTTCAAGGGGTTTGGTCCCAGGGCTGTGAACTCCTCAAAGGAGCTAAAGAATGCCCTAAACTCTTCCAAAGACCTTGCTATTAAGTAGAAATGCTTCTTAGGGTCTTATAGAGCCTCAAACATCAAATGGTCATGTATGTATGAGCTTACGGCCGTAAACTCATGAGTTTACGACCGTAAACTCATTTGTTGGTGACATTAGGGCTGTGAACTCCATTAGGGAGTTTTCCTTGAACCCTACACACACTTGCTTTTCCCCACAACACTTAGATGCAATCCTAGAGGCTAATAACACCTGGTAAAAGTGTTTAGCATATCCTAGGGTGTCTTGACTTTGTTAATTAGTTGTTTAAAGACTAATTTGATACATATATGTGTTATTATATGTTAACTACGATCATAGAGTATGTTCAAGACTTCACTTGACACCTAACAATCCTACATCTTCAGTTCATCCGTACCACTCACAACAGGTGAGTTCATAACCCTTAATCAATGTTTTAACTGTTTTTAAATGTTTTATGGGGGGGTACAAGTAGATACATGCTAGTTATTATATCAATCACATGTGATTAATAAGCAACATTCAAATGATTTACTACTCATTAGCCGTTTTACCAAACAGATTTCTTCAAATGATTTTCATAAACGTTTTATACGTTTAAAACGCTTTATTATATAATGTATGTTTCATTTCAAACTCATTTTCAATTGTGTTTCAACCAAATTTTTCTTTATACTTAAACTGTTTTATCAAACCCATGCTTTCAACCCGTTTTATAGATTGACATAAAGTCCATCTTTTATTAGATAGTAATCATGTTCAAAGGGTTTACAAAACTTATTTTATGCTTTTGTATTATCAATTGCATGCCTATGTATGTATGGTTATATAAGCAGTGTTTAAAAGGCTTAGGAAGGCCAGCCTGCCATATTTCCTTTTCGCCGTTGAGATGTGGTCTGGTGGGGTATCTGGTATCCGTCCGAAGGTCGTTTAAATATTACTTATATATCATGTGTACATATATAGTCATAAAGGTTCTTCCATATCATTCAATGCCCTTGGGTAGCAAGGGTATACTTCCATGTTTAGACGTACCAGTTATATTACTAGTAAGCTACCATATGGGTAGTTTAGGAAGATACTAATACATTTACTAAAATGTGGAATCATACCACGAGTCAGTTCATTCATGAGTCAATACTTGCTAGATAGAGAGAACACACAATATAGCTAGTACACACAGAACATTACAATACTTTCTAGATAGAGAGAACACACATTACAGCTAGCACACGCAGAACGTTACAGTACATTATTATACATGCTAGATAGAGAGGGAACATACATTACAGCTAGCACACACAAAACATTTCAGTACATACAGGCTAGACAGAGAAAGTGTACACTTTCAGTTAACACATTCTTTTCATATACATTCATGCAGTTATGTGAACCATTGAGCGGGTCATGGCACTTCCTGCCATGACCGCTCTTGTATCCTGAATTTCCTTAATTGGGGAGCATATGAGTTTGCGTATAGATCTATATTGGATTGACTATCCTACACCTTGTTGCTCGCTACAGTGGGAGTTGCAAGTCTACGGGTGCCAAATGTCATTTCTTACGACGTCTTACATCGTCGTTTTACTAGAGTCAGTAGCAGGATACAGGTCGATCACATGTTACTTTAAATTACAATAGATATAAGGTAGTTAGTACGGTGGTAGTTCGATACTACATCATAGTACTATTTCATTTTCCCATTACATTCACTTCGTGAACATTCACACGATGCACGGTAATGTAGAAGCTATATTTTTGGTTAATGATAGTCAGATTTGGGAAAATACACACTCTTACAAGAGACACACACATAGATAATAGATGCCTTGGTAGAAGGATACTTTTAGTAGGAAACATATGGTTTCTAGGATGTTCAAAACATTTTCATACTTATAGTTCATATACATACATATGCTTACATTTCATATACGTACAAATACTTACATACAAATTAAGTCACTAAAATACTTATGATCTCACCAGCTTTAAAGCTGATACTATCTTTCAAAATAACTTATACCCTCAGGTCAACAGTAGACAGGTACCGATGCACGTTTTAGAGAAGATGGAGCTCGTTCAAGACTCATCTTTCATTTTGATTTATACTTTAGTGTTTATCAAAATTTGACAGAACACACTTGTATTAAAATTATATTATTAATGCAATGGATGATGTTTTTTCTTGTTTACTAGTTTTCATTCTTGTGATACTGTACATGGCGTCCTCCACCCCAGAACGTTTCCGCCGTTCATGGTTTTGGGGTGTGACAGATTGGTATTAGATCATTGTTTATAGTGAATTAAGTATATCAACCCATAAAAGATATACATATTATAAATACAATGGGATTAAAATACTATGACCAAGAGTTTATACTTTAAATATTAAAATATTTCATTAAGTATACGTGCCTGCATTCATACTAAAATCGGTGTCACTAGGACAGTACAAAAGAATTACGATTGTTGGGCAACACAGGTGGACTTAGAGACATAAAGTCAAAACTGGAAAGATATAGCTTGATCAACTATATTATCCGAGGGTTGACTTGCATGTGCCTAAGTGTAGTTGTGTGGTTGCAACAAGTCTAAAATCTTACCAACAATACCACAACGTGAACAGTAGAACATAACATTAAAATTAAAATACTATATGAGTATTTGGTTTTACTATAAGTACTTTATACTTGAGAACTAAAATGGGATCTTCATTACTAAGTTGATAATTGCTAAGTGGATACACTAAGGCTACATGTAACTAGGATGTTATAGACTTAGAAGCTGTGAAAATTTTTCTTTACCCCTATTCTGTATGAATTTGGAGTTAAGGTCACTTATTCGAAGGCCTATCCTATTTCGATTACATATAACTGGTATGCACTTCACAAATAGTGATGTAACTAATGAAGATTTTCTAAATAATTATCTAGATAGTTTCTCTAATAATTATTTTCTTACTCCAATTCTCGCATAGATAACATGGCTGGACTCCATCCCCACGACAACCAGTATGTTCTGAATGAGGTCATTGCTGGATGGTTTGAAGAAGAACCAGAGAATGGTTATCTTATCCGTCTCTATGATCACCATGACGAAGACCTTTCGGACGATGCTAACTCCGAACCCGAGGTTGAGAACCTACCCCAGGCAGCTCCCTTTCCAAATCCTAACCCTCGTCTGGCTTTTCAAGGCCCGACGTCTGAGTGGGTGGAATGCTTGGAAACATGGAGCCAAGGACAAGATCAACCCATGCCATTTAATGGTGACCGAAGCTTTTATGACATGAGCATTGGGGGCTCAGCAGACAGAATCTTGCCAATCTTGGTCCGCAGAGTGGCTCGAAATGAGATTCAAGGCAGGACAGCCCTACATCAGATCACGGGAGTTGTCGCCAATGCGAGAATGCATACCCTCCGCATCATTCGTCTAGAAGATGCTCGTGGGAGATGTTAGAGAAACCATGAAACCCTGCTGCAAGCACTGGCTGAATCACGAGCCGAAGTCATAGAGCTCCGCGTACGCCAGAGGGTGTACGAAAGACACCTACTTGATATGGAACGCCAACTGGCTGAACTGAGAGTTCACCAGAGGTATGACCGTCGCCAGTAGTAGATGCCTTACGTTATTTTTCCTTGTTAAAAAGGAATCGTTTTTTTCTGTCTATGCCCAATGTGGCATTTTCTATGAAACTATTTTGTACTGTAAGTACTTTTTGTTAGGTCTTTATGTTTTCAAGAACTATCTTCTCTAGATATCATGTAAGACCTTTTACAAGGTCATTTTTCCGAACTTTTACGTCTTGAATATCAAATATATTGACAGTCGGCTAACCTATGTGTCATTCTTTATTCAAGTACTCTTATCATATTTTCATTGGAGTCTATCTGAAACTTGCTTTAGTCAAGTAATTGGACTATAGCAAGTTAGCTTCGGAGACATTTCCATGTCTCTTTTAGTGGTTGGACCATGTTATTCACCAACCCATGATACCTCGGCTTGAACGACAAGAGTATTGAGACCATTCTACGAACTTACTTCCACTTATTACTAGGACTGCATAATAGGGATGTAGGTCAACCCTTCATGAACACACTTCCATTCTGTACTAGGACTGCATCATAGGGATGTAGGTCAAACCTTCACGAACATACTTCCAATCCGTACTAGGACTGCATCATAGGGATGTAGGTCAAACTTTTGAGAACGTACTCTTGCTCTTTACTTGAACAATCGAAGTACATCTAGGGTTAACCCGAATCGCTCACAAAATCCTTATCTTTCGTGTTACATAATCATGTCGTCATCCAGAAACAGTCAGCCGAACAACGAAACCCCTGCCTTTCCTAAGGACATCGTGACCTTTCAAACCACAGTTACAGTTGCTGTGATGGCTGCCGTGATAGATGTCCTTGCGCACTGTAGCACTATCAGCACAATCAATGCTAATGATGGGGTTGAAAATTCCGATCGTAGTATCCATCTAGGAAGTCATCAAATGGTACCAGTCGCAGGCTCACAAAGCCGAAAAGCAGAGAACAAGAAACGAAAGCGCCAAGCCCAAAAAGAACGCAAGAAATCCCAAAAGGTGACCATGCAACAACAACAAGTGGAAACCCCTGCCATCCCTGTACCGAGCAGGACATACGAGTGAAAACTCCCAAAGTGTGATAAGTGTAGTTTCCATCATCATGGGGCTTGCCATGAGATGCAATGTTGCTATTGCCTAAAAATAGGGCACCATGCTCGTAGCTGTGAAGCACCGGAATGACCCATCACTCAAGCCCCTGACATCATAGTCAACCAGGCTTACGATGGTGGTGTTAAAACTAGACCCTATGAAAGAAAATTTTCAAAATGGATAAACAAGGAGTACACTCGTGTCCACGTCACTCTAGCTCGACACATCACTTCCACCACCAATGTTGGTGTTGTCCAGATATGTCACTAATGCGGTGAAATTGGACACCTCAAGAAGGATTGCCCGATAGCGAAGAACTCTGGCACAGACGGGAAGATTCTTAGGATCACAGCTGCAGGAGAACCTACTCCGGACCCACGTTAATGTAATTTAGGCATTTCATTGTAACAGACTTATAAACCATCCAAAACTAGTGCAACCAGAGTCTTACCATTGGTGAGATCCCGTCGGTAGGGATGCTCATGCTGCATATACTTGTCTTTTGTAGTATACCTAATCCGCAGCAATAGTCTTGTAGTAAATCTAAAGTACTGTAACTCTATTGATGGTTGCACGGTTGTGTTTGTCTGTAATGCCTTATGTTCAAATCTAATGTCTTTAAGTTTCCTTATGATTCTGACATTATCATATGACTCGATTCAATTTCATCCACACAATACCAGCCTCATACGTACGTCTCTTTCTTCGAAATCGCCTTTCCAGCGAAGCCGTCATATCAGAACACCGAAGTACTCATGCATGGAGTACATTATAGTTCTTTTCCTTCCGAAGAAATCCCCGAAGTACCACTCATACAGTATGTCAAGTTCAATCCAAAGATTCATACGGTTGACCTGTCGCTGAAGAATGTACACATAGGGGTGATATATAATCAAGGTTCTACAGGTTTATAATTGATGATTCCACTTTAACTTCTTTTTCCTCGATGGGATATGAGCTTAAAGAAGAATCAGTTATTCGACTATCTTTTCAATCTTAATTATATACAACTTGTATACACGAGATTGCCATCGTTGAACCATGTATGAATTCTAATATGAACTTTAGGGCAAAGAACTGCCCAAGACTACGAGTAATCGCATCGTCATGTGAACAAACATAGAACCCAATATGACTCCTGTAAACAGATCTCCCTATAGTCTAAACACCTATGGAGATACAAGAACAGTCCGGACAATTTAGCGAACTACTCAGCAATTGAATTGGAAGACCAGGCTTCTCACCCTGGAGAGCTCCGGTCTTATTCTTCTAGAAGTCGACGGATTGCATCATATATACCTCGGCTATCGAGGACTCCTTCAAGATTTCCATTAGAAATCATTACCTCTGCCTCGCATAGATGAATCGGTCGAGCAAACGCAAGGAACAAGTTACCTTTCAGAAATGGACCGAGATCCGAATATCAGCAGTTTCGAGTGTTAGGGAAGGATGTCCTGAAGACTACCCTCCGAACTCGATGCAGAACATTCGAGTCCGTAGCGATACCCCTCGGATAGGACCAATACGACCATAATATTCATGAGCTTAATGTGTAGGGTATGCCATTCTTACTTAGATCAGATCATCATTCTCCTTGTAATGACTTACTTATCTACCCTCGTATTAAGAAGGAACCCATGGAAACATTACCCTCGGAGATACTTTTCGGAGAGTTCTCTGAGCACGAGTTTTGGAATTAAAGAGTCAAAATTTCCTAAGACACGCTATTAGTTATGTGGAAATTCTTGAGTACTCTGTCAATTTATCCAAAACCGTTGGGAATTTGTCGGAACCGGAGACACCGACAAAAATACGCCAAATTCTAGGTCTTGCAGACCTACTATCGTAGTCCATTCAGAACTCCTCGCAAATTACAGGATCCCTTACGACTTTCATCCAGCAGGGGGTGGCCCTTGACTGGGAAGTTAAGCAAGAGAAAGAACCTTTGGAATTCCAAGTGAAAGACCAAATTCTTTAGGAAGTCTCACTTTGGGAATGGCTTAATACGCTTCGTAAAGCATGGAAAGCTAAATCTAAGATAGTTAGGACCTCCGAGATTCTTACCAAAATCGGTCCTGTATCTCACGAACTAGACTTACTCCATGAACTTAGTAACATACATTTTACCCTTCGCGTCTCAATCTTGAAACCGTACCTTTCCGTTAGGACTCTCGTAAGTCCACTCGACGAGATTGAAATTCACGAGATCCTCGCCTTCGTATAAGAACCGTAGTGACCGTCTACCGAGTGGTCAAGCGGACGAAGCAGCGCCGCCTGCCTTTAGTGAAGGTTCGTTGGGATACCAACCGAGGACCTGAATTCACTTAGGAGCGTGAGAACCAATCGATTAGGAAGTTCCCCACCACATGACTTGATCATTCATACCTACTTCCTTACCTAAATTCTAATTTCGGGACGAAATTCCATTTAACAGGGGGATGATGTGACAACCCAAAATTTCCATTATGTGCAAACAATATCAAGTCAATAGAAGTTAGAACAGTTGTAGTAAATTTTCAGACTTTTGGTATAAGTTTGAGTATTTCAAGATTTACACTTATAGAGATATCAGGAGAGACGGTGCACTAGGGTATCGTCCAACTCTATTATTCCAAAACTCGCTGATATTAGAATTCAATGCCGGAGTAAAAATATTTTCTGCCAAAAACCCCATGAGTATATATATGATTCTGAGCCATAATTATTCATTAGTTACATTTCTAACTAGAGAAAAGTCGAATTCTCTCTCAAGGATCTTCGGACTTTCGTCCCAGAACGTGAGTACTTCTATCTAGTTGTATTATAGAGCTTATTATGTGCTTAATACACTATAAATCATAGGAAACCATCAAGATTTAAGAGTTTACGGCCCAAGAACATCTTGGACTATAAACCCTTCTTTAAGGGGCATAGAGTGCCCTAGTCCCTTCCTCTTTCAAAGAAACTAGTTTAGACTTGTATCCTAATGTGTTTAGGACTAGAAAGCACCCTTAGAACACCAAGAGTAAGGTGTTCATGGCCCAAGAAGTTCTCGGACCGTGAACTCCAAACAATAGGGCCAAAGTGTGCTTTAAACTCTCCTTAAGCCTTGGACACTAGCCTAGAATCATTCCTAGTTAAGTTAGGGGATTGAAAACACCAAAAACACCCTTTCCATGGGAGATTACGGTCGTAATCTTTAAGGGGTTTGGTCCCAGGGCTGTGAACTCCTCAAAGGTGTTAAATAATGCCCTAAACTCTTCCAAAGACCATCTATTAAGTAGAAATGCTTCTTAGGGTCTTATAGAGCCTCAAACACCAAATGGTCATGTAAGTATGAGCTTACGGCCGTAAGCTCATGAGCTTATGACCGTAAACTCATTTGTTGGTGACATTAGGGTCGTGAACTCCATTAGGGAGTTTTCCTTGAACCCTACACACACTAGCTTTTCCCTACAACACTTAGATGCAACCCTAGAGCTAATAACACTAGATAAAGGTGTTTAGCATGTCCTAGGGTGTCTTGACTTTGTTAATTAGTTGTTTAAAGACTAATTTGATACATATATGTGTTATTATATGTTAACTAGGATCATAGAGTTTGTTCATGACTTCACTTGACACCTAGCAATCCTATATCTTCAGTTCATTCGTGCACTCACAATAGGTGAGCTCATACCCCTTAATCAATGTTTTAATTGTTTTTAAATGTTTTATGCGGGGGATACAAGTAGAATCATGCTAGTTAATATATCAATCACATGTGATTAATAAGCAGCATTCAAATGATTTACTACTCATTAGCCGTTTTACCAAATGAATTTCTTTAAATGATTTTCATAAAGGTTTTATATGTTTAAAACTCTTTATTATATACTGTATGTTTCATTTCAAAATCATTTACAATTGTGTTTCAACCAAATGTTTCTTTATACTTAAACTGTTTTAGCAAACCCATGCTTTCAACCCGTTTTATAGATTGACATCAAGTCGATCTTTTCTTAGATAGTAATCATGTTCAAAGGTTTTACAAAACTTATTTTATGCTTTTATATTATCAATTGCATGCCTATGTATGTATAGTTATATAAGAAATGTTTAAAAGGCTTAGGAAGGCTTGCCCACCCTATTTCCTTTTCGCCGTTGAGATGTGGTCTGGTGGGGTATCGGGTATCCTTCCGAAGGTTGTTTAAATATTAGTTATATATCATGTGTACATATATAGTCATAAAGGTTCTTCCAGTTCATTCAATACCCTTGGGTAGCAAGGGTATACTTCCCTGTTCATACATACCAGTTATATTACTAGAAAGATACCATATGGGTAGTTTAGGAAGATACGAATACGTTTACTAGAATGCAGAATCATACCACGAGTCAGTTGATTCATGAGTCAATACTTGCTAGATAGAGAGAACACACAATATAGCTAGTACACACAGAACATTACAATACTTGCTAGATAGAGAGAACACACGTTACAGCTAGCACACGCAGAACGTTACAATACATTATTATACATGCTAGATAGAGAGGGAGCATACATTACAACTAGTACACGCAGAACATTTCAGTACATACAGGCTAGACAGAGAAAGAGTACACTTTCAGTTAGCACATTCATTTCATATACATTCATGAACTTATGTGAACCATTGAGCAGGTGATAGCACTTCCTTCCATGAACGCTCTTGTATCCCGAATCTCCTTAATTGGGGAGCATATGAGTTTGCGTATAGATCTATACTAGATTGACTATCCTACACCTTGCTGCTCGCTACAGTGAGACTTGCAAGTCTACAGGTGCCAAATGTCATTTCTTACGGCGTCTTACATCATCGTTTTATTAGAGTCGGTAGCAGGATACAGGTCGAGCACATGTTACTTTAAATTACAATAGATTTAAGGTAGTTAGTATGGTGGTAGTTCGATACTACACCATAGTACTATTTCATTTTCCCATTACATTCACTTCGTGAACATTCACACGATGCACGATAATGTAGAAGCTATATTTTTGGTTAATGATAGTCAGATTTGGGAAAATACACAATCTTACACGAGACACACACATAGAGAATAGATGCCTTGGTAGAAGGATAATTTTAGTAGGAAACATATGGTTTTCTAGGATGATCAAAACATTTTCATACTTATAGTTTATATGCATACAAATGCTTACATTTCATATACGTTCAAATACTTACATACAAATTAAGACACTAAAATACTTATGATCTCACCAGCTTTCAAGCTGATACTCTCATTCAAAATAACTTGTATCCTCAGGTCAACAGTAGACAGGTACTTTAGTGTTTTAGAGAAGATGGAGCTCGTTCAAGACTCATCTTTGATTTTGATTTATACTTTAGTGTTTATCAAAATTTGACAGAACAAACTTGTATTAAAATTATATTATTAATGCAATGGATGATGTTGTTTCTTGTTTACTACTTTTCATTATTGTGATACCGTACATGACGTCCTCCGCCCCAGAACGTTTCTGCCGTTCATGGTTTTGGGGTGTGACAAAACCCTGCTGCAAGCCCTAGCTGAAACACGAGGTCATAGAGCTCCAAGTACGGAAGAGGGTGTACGAAAGACACCTACTTGATATGGAACGTCAACTGGATGAACTAAGGGCTCACCGTAGGGGTGACCGTCGCCATTAGGAGATACTTTACTTTCCTTCTTTGTTTTAAAGAACCGTGTTCCTGTCCATGTTTTGCATAGCACTTTTCTATGTGACTACCTTGTGCTGTAAGTACTTTTAGTTAGGTCTTTATGCTGTCAAGGACTTTTGCTACTCTAGATATGATGTAAGACCTTCTACAAGGTCAAATTTTCCCAAACTTATTACATCTTAAACATCGATGATATTGACAGTCGGCTAACTTCCGTGTCACGCTTTGTTCAAATACTCTCATCATACCTTCATTGGAGTCTATCTGAAACTTGCTTTAGTCAAGTCTTGGGACTTTAGTAATTTAACTCCGGAACCATTTTCAAGCATCTTTCAAAGGTTAGATCATGTTATTCACAAACCAATGATGCCTCAACTTGAATGAAAAACGTCTTGAGACCATTGTATGAACTTACTTCCACTCTTTACTAGGACTGCATCATAGGGATGTAGGTCGAACCCACGAGAACAAACTTCTATTCTTTACATGAATGATTGAACGACGTCTAGGTTCAACCATTATCGCTCACAAATTCATTTTCTTTCCGTGTAACAGAATCATGTCGCCAAAGAAAAACGACCAACCCATCAACCGAACACCAACTCTTCAGATTGATGCAGCTACCTTTCAAGCTGCAGTCTCGGCTGCCGTGACAGCTGTTCTGACCCACCTTAACGCTAACAACTCGAATGTTAGCGGGATTGTTAACAATAATTCCAATCCAGGTAACAATCAAGTACCTCAACGAGCAACAAACTACCACGACACCCCAAATCCCAAGCCCAAGAATAGCAAACGGAAGTTTTGGGCTAAAACCAAGGACAAATCGCTTTGAGGGGCGAACAAGAAACAACCACCGGTAACGACCTTCACCGCCATGACATATGTACCTCCTACTACCATTCCTTCTAGTATCCTAATTGTCCCTACACCAGCCAGGCAGTATGCCAGAAAGCTACCGAAATGCTATAAGTGTAGCTTTCATCATCTGGGTAGTTGTCGTCCGTTACACTGCTTTAATTGCAACAAGAATGTACATACTACCAGCTGCTGTAGCACCCGGACCCAACACATTACTTCAACCACCAATGTCCAAATCTCTAGGATATGGCATCTATGTGGCGTAATGGGACACTTCAAGAGGGATTGTCCAGCAGAGAAGAACGACGACAGATCCAGATGAATTTGACCTCAGAATGGAAAGAGGCAACGAAGGACCCTACTATAGTATAGGTTCACTTCTAATCGTCAATATTTTGTATGCTTTTAAAACATGTTTAAAACTAGTGCAACTCGAGTCTTATCTTTGCGAGATCCCGTCAGTTAAGGGACCCTCATGCTACGTATACATGCCTTTTGTAGTATACTTTGTTCGCAGCAGTATTCCTGTAGTTACTCTAAAGTGCTGTAACCCTGATAAAAGTTGCACCGTTGTATTTTGTCTGTAACGACCTTATGTTCAAATCTAATGTCTTTTACTTCTAAGTAAGTCCGACATTATCATATAACTTGAGATAATCTGATCCGCACAATACCAGTTTCATGCGCACATCTCCTTCTGCGAAAACGTCTTTCTAGCGAGGCCGTCATTCCAGAACACCAAAGTACTCATGCATGGAGTACCTCATGTTTCTTATCCTTTATGAAGAAAACTCAACAAACCTCCTCGAAGTACCATTCGTACATTACGTCAAGTTCAATCTAAAGATCCGTACGGTTGATCTATCGCTGAAGAATGTATACATAGGGGTCGTATGTAATTAAGGTTCTATAGGTTTAGAATGGATGATTCCACTTTAACTTCTTTTCCTCGTTGGAATGTGAGATTAAAGAAGAATCAGTTATTCGACTACCTTTTCAATCTTAATTATATACGACTCGTATACACGAGGCTGCGATTGATGAACCATGTATGACTTCTAATACGAACTTCAGGATGGAGACTACCCAAGATCCGAATATCACCAGTTGCGAGTGTTAGTGAAGGATGTTCTAAGGACAATCTTCCAAATTCGATACGGACACTATGAGTCCGTAGTGCTACCCCTCGGATAGGACCAATATGCCCGTAGTATTCGTAAACTTAATGAATAGAGTACACCATTCTTACTAGGATCGGTTCGTCATTGTCCTTGTAAATGATTTACTTATCTACTCTCGTAGTAAGAAGGAAATCATAAAGAGCATCTACAACAAAGCATGGAAACATTACGATTAGAGAAGCTTTACGCGAAGTTCTCTAAATACGAGTTTTAGAATTGAAAAGTCAAATTCCTAAGACACACTATTAGTGATGTGGGAATTCTTGAGGACCCTTCCAAATATCAAAACCGTTGAGAATTTGTCACCACTTAAGACGCTTATGGAATTCGCCAAATTCTAGGTCTTGCTGACCTACCGTCGTAAGTTCATTCGGAACTCCTCACAAAATTACGGAGCCTCTTACGACTTTGATTCAGAAGGGAGTGGCCCTTAACTGAGAAGAGAAGCAAGAGGGAGAAACTTTGGAAGCCCAAATGAGACAAAATCCTTTTGGAAGCCTCACCCTGGGAAGGATTGATACGCTTCAGAAAGCATGGAGAGCTAAATCCAAGAGAGTTAGGACCTCCGATATTCTTACCTGAATCGGCCCTATAACTCATAAACCCAACCTACATCGTGAACTTAGTGACGTACATTTCTCCCTTCATGTCTCGAACTTGAAAACGTACCTTTCCGTTAGGACTCTCGTAATCCCACTCGTCGAGATCGAGATCAATGAAAGACTCGCCTTCGTAGAAGAACTATGGTGACCATGGAAGGAGAGGTCATGCGAACATATTAGAACCGCTTTCACTTGGAAGCACGGGAAGAAAATCGATTTGGAAGTATCCCCACTACTTGTCTCAATTTTTCAAGCCTACTCCATTACCTAAATCTTAATTTCGGGAAGAAATTTCTTCTAACGGGGGGATGATGTGACAACCCAAAATTTTCAATTTTGTACAACCCTTCGCTTCAATAGAAGTCAGATCAGGTCCTGCTAATTTTCAAGCTTTTGGAATAAGTTTGAGCATATTAGGATTAATACTTTAGGAGATATCTAGAGAGAGGATTTCCTAGAGTATTTTGTGCATCTTAAAAGTTTCAAAACTCCAAGAGTTTGGAGTTTACGGCTCAAATGATATTTTTGGACCAAAAACTCCATGGACTATATATATGGCACTTAGCCATTTTTAGTTCATTTCTTCCATTTCAACTAGAGAAAACCCGATTTCTCTCCTAAGGATCTTCAACCGTTCATCCCAAATTGTATGTACTTCAAAGCTAGAGTGTATTAAAGTGTATTACATGCTTGGATATCATTGAAAACACTCAAGAATGATAAGAAAAATGTGTTTACGGCCCAAGATCTTCTTGGACCGTAAACCCTAATTTGGGTGCCAAAGTGCTCCCAACTCTTTCCTTATGCTTAAAAACGAGTAAGGAACCTTCCCTTGATGTGTTATCACATAAAAATCACCAAATACCCCATTTATATGTGTTTACAGTTTAGGGATCTCCCAAAACCGTAAACACCCCAAAGTGTGTTATGATGCACCATATTCCTTCCTTATGCCTAGAAACTAGCCTATACTTTTACCTTGAAGTGTTTAAGACTTGAGAACATCAAAATACCATGGTCCATAGGATTTTAAGGCAGAAAACACATGGAGAAATGGTCCATGGGTCGTAAACTCCATTTAGGAGTGAATTGTTGCCCTAATCACTTCCTAAGGCTTAGACTTGGAGTTAGGATGCTTCAAAATGACTTCTAGGACTTCAAATCAACAAATGGTCAAGGGATTATGAGCTTACGGCCGTAAACTCAAGGGTTTATGACCGTGAACTCAGTGAGTTATGGTCATTAAAGAGTAAACTCATGAAAGGGGTTCTTTTGAACCTTAAACTCAATGGCCTTGTCCTACAACACTTAGATGCACTCCTTAGCACTTATAACACTTATATAAAGTGTTTATCATGTCCTAGGATGTCTTAACTTGTTAATTAGTTGTTTAAAGACTAATTTGATACATATATGTACTAGTATATGTTAACTAGGATCCTTGTATGTGTATAACTCTTCACTTGGCAGTTAGCATCCTACGGCAGTCAATACTGTGACAACCCGATATTTCAACTCTATGTAATGACCTAAAAAGTCAAGTATTGTAACCACTTTTGTGATAATGAAATTAACTTCGAAAATAAAATGTCCAAAAAGCTTCTATTTAATTACATACTATGTTTGATGTCATTAAACCGTGATCGTACGTAAAAAGAACGCCCAAATCCGACTTCGTATATTGAAGTTATGATTTTTCCAAGTTCGGCTTAGCGACAGACAGCTAAAAGCTCGAATCAGAGATCGAGTGACTTTTGACCGGAATGACCTAAACGAGAATCGAAGGTCACGATAATGGTATTTCAGCGGTAAAAAGTCTGGCAAAACTAGACGTCAGATAAAGAAGTTATGAATTTCTAACGAAATTTTCTTAAACACGACCTTTTAAAAATAAATAATAAAATAATTTCAAATTTTTCCGACGGAATCTAAACAAAAGTTGTAGAGCGTAATCTCACCTACGCGTGGATATAAAGAACATCGAAAACGGAGTTCGTATGAAGAAGATATGAATTTTTTAAGTTTATTAAATAAATAAAATATAAATTTTATTATTTAATCTTGGTATTATCCGAAGGAAGAGTCAGCAAGTCGATCCGAGTTAAGCCCAGCGTACTCGGGGTCTATGCGAAGCTATGCCCCGTCCCATCCAAACTCCGAGGCAGTCGAGGATCCGGTCATGCGTGACGCCCGCGTACGCCGAGCGTACCGAGGCGGTTCCCACCCCCTATAAAAGGGATGCGAGGGTTCCGAAGAAAAGGGCTATTCTCTCTCATTTCAATTGCGTTGTTGCCTCATTTTCCATGCCGGTGCTAACCCGAAGCCCCGGTCACTTTGCTCAAGTCCCGAAGGTCGTTTGTACACGCGAGATTCCCGAGAATCCCGAGAAAATCCGTTTTCTCGAGAAGAAATTATGCCCGGTTTTCATCTCGCCTTTCTTCGATCTTTCAAGTGAGTTCATACCCCTTAATTAACCCTTTTAAATATTCTATAAATGCTTTTATATGCTTTCAAGGGGGGGATACAAGTAAAACACACGATTATTATCGTGTGTTATATAAAGTTTTATTATACACTTTTATTCAACATAATCATATAGGATTTATAAACTTTATAGGGAACTTTCGTATGTACCATATATCGCGATAACATTATATCTTTTGAAACGAAAAATGTTGTTATATATGTATAAATTAAACACTTTGTTTTAGATTGCATGTATATGTGTCCAACTTAGACATTATAAAAATCTATACTTTCATAACAAGGGATTCATTTTCTAGGGATTTCTAAACAAACGAGAGACACTTTTAGAAAGCTATAATAGGTATAGTTTTACGAGAACATTACTTACTTTTACATACTAGAAACGCGATTTTCATGAAGTCACTTTCACATACAAGAACAAACGAACATTTTAACACGTAAATCTATTTTTAGACTAAGTTTTGTGAGACATTAACTTCACGTACGTTCGAGTACACATTTCAACTCCTGTATTATATACCAGAATCCCTTAGAGGGGGAGCATGGTGTTTGTGTATAGATCTATATGGGCTTGACAACCCTGCGCCCTGACTGTTAGCTACAATCCACCATTTGGGGTGACAAACGTCAGAACATTCCAATGCCTGAAGAACGTTGTGTATAGGCAATCCGAGTCAATAGCATGGTTATAAAAGTCACACGGGGTATTAAAAATACATTGATTTACGAGGTTTTTCAAACATATTGGATATTTTATACGTACATACATTTTCTAGAAATAAACATTGGTCTTGATAGAAGGCTACATTTATGCTAGTAGAAAATATGGGATTTTCTACGAACACACAAACAATAACAAAACATTTCATTTCATACAAACATTGTCATTTAATACTTATGAAACTCACCAGCTTAAATGCTGATCTACTCTTTCAAAACTACTTGTATGTCCCAGGGCTTCAGTAATTACAGGTATCAAACAGCTTTTGAAGAAGGGACACTGCATCGTCAGTTTAACTTCATATTTTGGCATCATATTGTAATTGGTTTTGAACATGTACTTTTTAAACAATGTAAACTTTCAATTATATATATGATGGTTGTATTGATTTCTTTACTATGCATTCATTTGTTATGCTACCACATGAAGTCATCCGCCCCCGAACGTTTCCGCAGTTCTGGTTTGGGGGTGTGACAGATTGGTATAAGAGCAATGTTTATAGTGAACTAAGTATATCGAACCACATAAGATATATAAACTATAAATGCTTAAGGGACTAATACTCTCTGATAAAACATTTTTTTTGTTTTACGCCTACGTCGTGTTTCGTTTAACTTATAATGTTAGTTCATTCGAGTACAAATACATGCATACAACAAACATATTTTCATGATTATAACTATACGAGAAGTATTTAGACAAGTTGGACACTACGATTAAGACTCGATATATGTAATCGGATTTGGGACAAATATAGCATAATCAACTATATTGTCCGAGATCGGATCAATATATATCGAGGATTGCTCGTAGTGAGCAACAAGTCAAAACTTACCAAAACATCACGAGAATCAAACACACAAATTTAAATACTATAGGAGTATTTATTACTTAGAATAGCTTAACATACCTATTTAGTTTTACATGTTCCAAACATTATTCAATTCTTATAAACCCTATTCTCATACAGTCAAATGGTTGGATTTCATCACCCCGGCGACTCCTACTATCCCAATCAAGGTAACGGGGGATGGGTCGAAGAGGATCCCGAGGAGGACGAAGAACCCATAGAATTGGATGATGACTCCGGTACCGACTCAGAACCGGAAGTGATCAACCCACCACCCGCACAACCTCCCATATTCATAAGGAACTTTCAAGGACCGACTCCCGTCTGGTGAAGTCACCTCCACCATTGTAGCAACCAACAAAACCTACGCCCTCCCTACGGAATGTGCCAAGACTTCTACAATGTCCACGGCGGAGGTTCGGCTGATCGGGCACTCCCAGTAATGGTGGGCAAACTAGCCAATCAGTCCTACCAATCCGGAGTTCAAGCTAGCCGGATTCGGGATGTCAACGTGGAAGTGAAGGTTCACACTTCTGACATCTGTAGGCTGGACAGAATTCAGGACAATGCCCAACTCCATACCGAGGCATTCCAAGCATAAATGATTGCAGACCTCGCTGAATTGAGGGAACAACAAGCCGCCTTTGATAGGCATCTAATGAAATCGAAGCAATCAGATGCGGAGTCAAGCTCCAAGCGCAACCTACGTCGCAAGTAGTGCTTGGCAAAATCTCAAATTTTGTTATAAGTTAGGACCTCGGCTAAAAGTTTTTAAATTTCTTAAACTTTGTAACCGGAGACCCTTATAAGGGTCAAATTTTCGTGATCATTGTATCAACTATTATATTAATATAAGTGGCACTATTATTACTACGTGGAGTATTTCATTCAATCCTTAACAAGTTATGGAAAAACCAAATGCTTGTTTCATATTTTCAGTCTTACAAATAACTTTCATTCTTCTATTTTGAGACTCGTACTATCACCTATTGTTGGGCTATAGCAATTTAGTTCATGAGACACGTACAGTTTCTATGCTATGGAATTCTTATCTTTATCTTTTCAACCTATAGTTGAAGGATGCCTCCGCGTAGGAACCCAAGACGAAACAACGGTGGGGATGCACCTATACCACCACCTCCACCTCCTCAATTTGATGCTGTCATATTCCAAGCAACAGTCACCGCAGTTGTAGCAGCTGCCATGTCACAGATCAATAACCCGAGTACTACTGGCTCGGGAACTGGCACACATCCATCCAACCATGGCGAGAGTCATGGGCAATCCCGAGAATGCACCTATAAGGACTTTACTAATGTCAAACCCCGGATGTTTAATGGAATTGGTGGTGTGATGACTCTAAGGCAGTGGATCGAAAGGACAGAATCAGTCTTTGAAATCTGCTCCTGTCCCGAGCACAGCAAAGTCAAGTTTGCAACCTTCACACTTACTGATAGAGCTTTAACGTTGTGGATTGGCCATGTTAAGGTACTTACCCTGATGGTGGCAAACTCCATAAGCTGTGAGAGCTTAAAAATCATACTGATGACAGAATACTGTCCACAAGGAGAGATTCAAAAACTCGAGCACGAACTCTGGACTCTTCGAATGATTGGTACCGACATAGCAACTTATACCAATAGATTCTGCGATCTGGCAATCCTTTGCCCATATATGATTGCTCCTGAGAGCAAGAAAATAGAGAGATACATTTGGGGACTGTCGCCCCAAATTCGATCAAGCGTGTTAGCTTCAAAACCTGACACTTTTGAAAGTGCCAAGCAACTGGCACAATCTCTTGTTGATTACGGAGGTCATCAGAACTCAACGGTTTCTACACCAGAACCACAAAAGGGAAACAACAACAACAATAACAGGAAGAGAGTATGGAATAAAGGGAAGGGTGGGTCTTCCTAAGAATCCGCGAAGAAACAACAACTGGTTTCAGTGAATGCTGCTACTGTACCTACTACCGTTTCTTCAAATCCCTACCCAACAAAGCCTAATGGGGGTAACCTTCCAAAGTGCACCAAATGCACTTATCACCATCATGGGCCTTGTCGGGAAATGCAGTGCTCCAACTGCAACAGAAAGGGACACACTGTCCATTTCTGCAAGGATCCCGCAAAGCCGATCACTCAAGTTCCCAGCGCGGGTGTAGGCCAAACTTGTTACGGTTGTGGCGAGGTGGGCCACTACAAGAGAAACTTCCCAAAGGCAGCAAATACCGGCTGGGTGGGACGAGTTTTGGCTATAGGTCACGATGAAGCCGTAGATGATCCGACTGTAGTTGCGGGTACGTTCCTTCTTGATAATTCATATGCATGCATATTCTTCGATAGTGGAGCGGAGAGAAGCTTCGTGAGTCAACACTTTGTTCACTTACTTAAACATAAACCTAGCAAGTTAGAAAGATCATTCATTGTAGAAATGGAAAATGGAAAAATGGAAAACTCTAACTACATATACATCGACTGTACGTTAACTTTAGACGGTCGTTCTTTCCCAATCAACCTCATGCCGGTCCAAATTAAAAGTTTCAATGTCATAGTCGGCACGGATTGGTTAAGTCTTCTTCACGCCAACATCATGTGCTTTGAGAAAGCAGTCCGTCTTCGTCTTCCTAGTAATGAAACATTAGTGATTTATGGCGACAAATCAAGTACAAACCTTCGCATCATTTCGTGCATCCAAGCTCGAAGGTGTTTGCGAAAGGATTATCATGCATTTCTTGCACACATCATCGATACAAGTCAGGATGTAAAGGATGTTAAGAGCATTCCAGTAGTACACGACTTTCCTGATATCTTCCCAGAAGAACTACCGGGATTACCACCAAAACGCCAAGTCATGTTCAGAATTGACTTAGTTCCAGGGGCTACCCCAGTAGCGAAATCGCCTTATCGCCTAGCAGCAGCAGAGATGAAAGAACTTTCCAGTCAGCTTAACGAAATCCATCAAAAAGGATTCATTAGACCAAGTTTCTCACCTTGGGGAGCACCGGTCCTTTTTGTAAACAAGAAATACAGATCGTTCCCCATGTGCATCGACTACAGAGAACTAAACAAACTTACTGTCAAAAATCGTTATCCTCTACCCCGCATTGACGACCTAATTGATCAACTTCAAGGAGCAAACTACTTCTCAAAAATAGATCTACGATCCGGATATCACCAATTACGAGTGCTAGAGGAGGATATTCCCAAGACAGCCTTCCGAACTCGTTATGCACACTATGAATTTGTAGTGATGTCGTTCGGATTAAAGAATGCACTAGCAGTATTTATGGACCTAATGAATAGGGTGTGTCGTCCTTACTTAGATCAGTTCTTCATCGTCTTCGTCGATGATATACTTATCTACTCCCGAAGTAAGGAAGAGCATAGTCAGCACCTACGAAAAGTCTTAGAAACATTGCGATCGGAGAAGCTCTATGCGAAGTTCTCTAAATGAGAATTTTGGATTCGAAGATTCGAATTTTTGGGCCACGTTGTTAGCGAGAAGGGGATACACGTGGACCCCTCCAAAATTAAGGCCATTGAGAACTGGTCGGCACCAAAGACACCTACAGAGATTCGTCAATTTCTAGGTCTCGCTGGCTACTATCGCAGATTCATAAAGAACTTCTCTAGCATTGCCAAACCTCTTACTACATTAACCCAGAAAGGCGTGGCCTTTGACTAGGAAGCGAAACAAGAGAAGGCGTTCCAAACACTGAAACAGGCCTTCTGCACCGCACCGATACTATCCCTTCCCGAAGGGATAGAAGATTTTGTAGTGTATTGCGATGCATCAAACCAAGGACTTGGTTGTGTTCTTATGCAGAGAGGGAAGGTTATTGCTTATGCCTCCCGACAGCTTAAGGCACACAAAGTGAACTATACGACCCACGATCTTTAGTTATGAGCAGTGGTATTTGCTCTGAAGATCTGGAGACACTACTTGTACGGAACAAAGAGTACTATTTTCACTGATCACAAGAGCCTTCAACACATCTTTGATCAGAAGGAGCTCAATATGCGACAACGACGATGGGTCGAGTTACTCAATGACTACGAATGTGAAATTCGTTATCATCCTGGCAAGGCCAACGTGGTAGCTGACGCCCTCAGTCGAAAAGAATACACTGGGTGGAGAGTCAAATCTCAGACTATGACTATCCATTCCCACTTATCCACACAAATTAAGGAGGCTCAACGGGAAGCGTTACAACCTGAAAATGTGGCGGGTGAATCCCTGAGATGAATGGAAAAGAATCTAGAAATCAAGGGTGGCGGAGCGTATTATCTCATGGATCGAATCTGGACACCGAAACATGGTGGTTTCAAAGACATAGTCATGATCGAAGCATACAACACGAGATATTCCGTTCACCCAGGTTCAGATAAAATGTATCTGGATCTTAAGAAACTGTACTGGTGGCCTAACATGAAAGTAGAAATTGCTACCTTCGTATGTAAATGCCTTACTTGCGCTAAGGTTAAGGTCGAGTATCAGAAACCGTCAGGATTACTGCAACAGCCGGAGATACCGGAATGGAAATGGTAACGGATTACTATGGACTTCGTAACCAAGTTGCCCAAGACGACGGGTGGACTCGATACCATATGAGTCATCGTCGACAGATTAACCAAATCCGCGCACTTCCTACCAATAAAGGAGACTGACAAGATGGAAAAGCTTACAAGAACTTATTTAAGGGAAATAGTGCGACTGCATGGTGTTCCGATATCCCTTATCTCTGATAGAGATAGTAGATTCATTTCAAGATTCTAGCAGTCACTACAAAGTTCCCTAGGGACTAGGCTAGACATGAGTACAGCCTACCACCCACAAACAGACGAGCAAAGTGAGAGAACAATACAAACTTTGGAAGATATGCTGAGAGCCTATGTAATTGACTTCAAAAAGGCATGGGATATCCATTTACCCCTTGTCGAATTTTCATACAACAATAGTTATCATACAAGCATAAAGACTGCTCCGTTTGAAGCCCTCTATGGTCGAAAGTGTAGGTCCCCTCTGTGCTGGACTGAAGTTGGCGACACCCAGTTAGCTAAAGGACAAGTTCCTGAAAGCACTCTCACCAGTCCGGAAATCATAGGAGAAACGACAGAGAAGATCGTTCAAATTCGTGAACGATTGAAAGCCTCTAGAGACCGACAGAAAAGCTATGCTGACCAAAGGAGGAAACCTTTGGAATTCCAGGTAGGAGACCACGTTTTATTGAAGGTCTCACCATGAAAGGGCTTAATACGCTTTGTAAAGCGTGGGAAACTAAATCCAAGATACATAGGGCGTTTCGAGATTCTTGCTAGAATCGGCCCTGTGGCTTACAAGCTTAATCTACCACGTGAACTTAGTAACATACATCCAACCTTCCATGTCTCGAAATTGAAAAAGTGTCTGTCCGATGAGACTCTTGTTATTCCACTCAACGAGATCGAGATCAACGAGACCCTCAACTTTATGGAAGAACTGGTAGAAATCATGGACCGAGAGGTCAAACAAACAAAACAAAGTCGCATACCCATCGTGAAGGTTCGCTGGAACGCCAACCAGGGACTTGAATTCACATGGGAATGCGAAGATCAGATGAAACAAAAGTACCCTCATCTTTTTCTCTAATTCACTAGTATCTTTACTACTTTAAATTTCGGGACGAAATTCCCTCTAACGAGGGGATGATGTGACAACCCGATATTTCAACTCTATGTAATGACCTAAAAAGTCAAGTATTGTAACCACTTTTGTGATAATGAAATTAACTTCAAAAATAAAATGTCCAAAAAGTTTCTATTTAATTACATACTATGTTTGATGTCATTAAACAGTGATCGTACGTAAAAAAAACGCCCAAATCCGACTTCGTATATTGAAGTTATGATTTTTCTAAGTTCGGCTTAGCGACAGACAGCTAAAAACTCGAATCAGAGATCGAGCGACTTTTGACCAGAATCACCTAAACGAGAATCGAAGGTCTCGACAATGGTATTTCAGCGGTAAAAAGTCTGGCAAAAACAGACGTCAGATAAAGAAGTTATGAATTTCTAACGAAATTTTCTTAAACGCGACCTTTTAAAAATAAATAATAAAAATAATATCAAAATTTGCCAACGGAATCTAAACGAAAGTTGTAGAGTGTAGTCTCACCTACGCGTGGATATAAAGAACATCGAAAACGGAGTTCGTATGAAGAAGATATGAATTATTTAAGTTTATTAAATAAATAAAATATAAATTTTATTATTTAATCTTGGTATTTGTGACAACCCGAAATTTTCCATTCAAATTCAAACCACATCGATCCAATAGAAGTAGAGTTGTTTCAGTGAGAATTCAAACTTTTGGAATAAGTTTGGCAGTTTTAGGGTTTTACACCTGAGTTATTAGGAGAGTGATTGCACTAGGATTTTGTGCAACACTGTAAATCCATTACTCTAGGTCATTAGAAACCATTCCGAGAATAGAAATATTTTCTGCCAAAAATCTCTGGACTATAAAAAGAATTCTGAACCAAATTGGTTCATTATTTGATTTCCAATTAGAGAAAAGCCAAATACTCTCTCACGGATCTTCGGGTTTTTATCCCAGATTGTGAGTCTACTTCCCTAAATGTGTTTTAATAGTTGTTATATGCTTTATAACATTGTTTACATGTCCAAAACACAAAATCCGGGAGTTTACCGCCCAAGAACGTTCTTGGGGAGTAAACTCCAAAATCAAGCCTAAAGGCCACATAGTCCCATTTCCGTGTTAGGCAACTAACTAAGGACCTAGTGTATGATCATTGGAGGCTAGAAACAAATCAAAATCACTTAGTTTGAGGAGTTTACGGCCAAGGAACCACCTCTTGGGCCGTAAACTCCAAGTAAAGGGCACAAATGAGTGCCTAGTGATCCTTTAGCCTTAGAACAAGAACCTAGAAGCCTTAAGCAAGTGTTTTAGACCAACAAAACAATTAGAAACCCACTTTGGAAGGGAGTTTACGGCAAAGATGCTCCTTAGGCCGTAAACTCCAAAATTTAGGGCCAAAACCCCTTCAAACTCTTCCTAGGGCTTAGTCATCATTTTTAGCATGCACCTTAATGGGTTTAGGACCAAGGAAAATCATAAAAAGCATAAGTGTTTGAGAGTTTACGGCCAAGAGTATTTCTTGGGCCGTAAACTCCTTTAATGGGGTCAAAGGACACCCTAAACACTTCCATAGGCCAAGAAACTTTTAGGGCAAGTACTTAGAGGAGATATGGACTAGTTAAAATTCTTAGGACCTCATGTGTGAGGGAGTTTACGGCCCAAAGAGTTCTATGGCCATAAACTCCATCAAATGGTCCCATTTAGTGCCTTAAACCTCCCTTAATCCAAGTATTGAAGCCTAGACTTGTTCCTAGAATTGTTAGACACTTGAAAAGACAATAAGAACCCTCCCAAGGGAGTTTACGGCCGTAAACTCCAAGGGAAAAGGGTCTTTGGGCCGTAAACTCCCCTTAGGAGTCAATATGGTGCCTTAAACTCTTGCCTAGCCTTGAAACAATTCCCCTCTAAAGTTGTAGTACTTCTAAACTCCATTTCATGGCTTGTTTGAGAGTTTACGGCCAGGAGCTTACTCCCCTGGGCCGTAAACTCTAATGATTATGGTCTTTTGACCTTAAACTTCCATTAGGGGCATTGCACTCCTTTATTGCAAACCCATTTGCCTCCTAGCACTTGACCAAAAGTGTTGTCCTCGCGCTTAAATGTTATTACTTGTATAATTAGTGTTATAATCACTAATTATTTATATACATATGTCTTCATATGTAATTAGGATCATTGTGTGTGTCTAAGTCATCACTTGACACCAAGCACTTGTCCGATCCTTCCGTACGATAACAGCCTGTTCATTTCCAGTCACATACTGCAGGTGAGTTCATACCCCTTAACTAATGTTTTAAACTATTTCAAATGTTTTATGGGGGGGGATACAAGTAGAATCATGCTACTTATTATGTCAATCACATGTGATTAGTAAGTTGGAATATATTACTTATTACATCAATCACATGTGATTAATATACAGCATTCAAAAGATTTGGCTACTCATTAGCCGTTATACCAAATAGTTTTCCTTCAAAAGATTTTTATAAACATTTTATATGTTTTCAACTACTTATTACACTGTACTTCTTACTCTGTCATCATATTTCAAACTCATTTACAACTGTGTTTTCAAACAAATGTTCTTTGTACTTATACTGTTTTATCAAACTTATGCCTTCAAATTGTTTTATAGATTGACATCAAGTCGATCTTTCTTTAGACTAATATTTATATTTCAAATGTTACTAAATTATTTATGCTTTGATATTATAAAATTGCATGCCTCTATATGTATAGTTATATAAGGAATGTTTAAAAGGCTTAGGAAGGCTATCCACCCTATTTCCTTTTCGCGCTTGAGATGTGGTCTGGTGGGATATCGGATACTCGTCCGAAGGTCGTTTAAATATTTGTTATATATCATGTGTACATATAAAGTCATAAAAGGTCCTTCCAATTCATCCTATGCCCTTGGGTAGCAAGGGTATACATCCACGTCCATGCGTACTACTTAGATTACTGGTAAGCTACCATATGGGTAGTTCAGGAAGATACTAGAACCAATACTAGAACGCGATATCATACAATGAGTCAGTTCATTCATGAGTCAACCCATATACAGATATACTAGAAACAATACATATACAGATATACTAGAAACAATACATATACAGATATACTAGAAACAATACATATACAGACATACTAGAACGCTTACGTAACAATACTTGCTAGATAGAGAGAACACATATTTCAGCTAGCACACGTAGAACATTTCAGTACACCAGTGTACAATTTCATGATCACACTTACATGAATACGCTTACATATACATATACATATACATATACATAGAACAGACGTCACTAGGGGCTATAGCTCAGAACCAGTTCAGGATCTAACTATACTGATAACTCACACTTCAATTGTGATTGGAATATCGATTATACATGATCATAGTAATGTGAATGCTCACGGCTTGCATTCATGCAGGGGTCGTGTGTAGGTCCTAAAATCCCTCTGATAGGGGAGCGAAACAGTCTGGGATCTAGACATCACATTATACCTTATCCCTCAAATAAGGCAAGTTAAGTATCGATGTACTGATATATATGCACATATATATCCTAATACTATGGTACTTGGAAGTATTACCCTAGACTTAAGGTAATAGGTACGGTTGTAGTTCGACACTACACCATAGTACCATTTCTTTCCTATTACATTCACTTAGTGAATTCTTCATAGGGAGCACGGTAATGTAGTTACTACCTGTTGATAAATAGTAGCCCTTTTAGAGCTACAATGTAGTACTACGTTAATTTTTCCAATACATATGTTAGTGATAACCTCACTTAAACAAAATTGTTCAAACTATATTTTTGGATAATGATAGTTATACTTTGGAAAAATACTTACTCTTACAAGAGACACCCACACACAGAACATTTAAGTCTTGGTAGAAGACTCCTTTTGTTACTAATAGGAATCATAGGGATTTCTAGGGATTTTCAAACATTTAAAGTTGAGTTACAAACATTTTCATACTTATACTAGCTTGCTTTCAAAGTAATGTCAAGTCTTAGAAATTATAAGTTTTTACAAATTAAGACACATTAATACTTATGATCTCACCAGCTTTATAGCTGATACTCGCTTTCAAAATTACTTGTATCCTCAGGTCATCATAGACAGGTACCGATGCAAGGAGAAAGGAAGATGAAGCTTATTCAAGACTTATCTTTCATTTTGATTTATGCTTTAGTGTTTATCAAAATTTGACCGAATACAATTGTATAATAATTATTTTATTAATGCAATGGATGATGTTGTTGCTTGTTTACTACTTTACATTGTTGTTGATATTAAACATGACGTCCTCCGCCCCAGAACGTTTCCGCCGTTCTTGGTTTTGGGGTGCGACAGTATTATCCGAAGGAAGAGTCAGCAAGTCGATCCGAGTTACGCCCAGTGTACTCGGGGTCTATGCCAAGCTATGCGCCGTACCATCCGAACTCCGAGGCAGTCGAGGATCCGGTCATGCGTGACGCACGTGTACTCCCAGCGTACCGAGGCCGTTCCCACCCCCTATAAAAGGGATGCGAGGATTCCAAAGAAAAGGGCCATTCTCTCTCATTTCTATTGCATTTTTGCCTCGTTTTCCGTGCCCGTGCTAACCCAAAGCCCTGGTCACTTTGCTCAAGTCCCGAAGGTCGTTTGTACTCGCGAGATTCCCGAGAATCCCGAGAAAATCCGTTTTCCCGAGAAGAAATTATGCCCGGTTATCATCTCGCCTTTCTTCGATCTTTCAAGTGAGTTCATACCCCTTAATTAACCCTTTTAAATATTCTATAAATGCTTTTATATGCTTTCAAGGGGAGGGGATACAAGTAAAACACACGATTATTATCGTGTGTTATATAAAGTTTTATTATACACTTTTATTCAACAGAATCATATGTGATTTATAAACTTTATAGGGAACTTTCGTATGTAACATACATCACGATAACATTATATATTTTGAAACGAAAAATGTTGTTATATATGTATAAATTAAACAAACTCTTTTAGATCGCATGTCTATGTGTCCAACTTAGACACTATAAAAATCTATACTTTCATAACAAGGGATTCATTTTCTAGGGATTTCTAAACAAACGAGACACACTTTTAGAAAGCTATAATAGGTATAGTTTTACGAGAACATTACTAACTTTTACATACTAGAAACGCGATTTTCAAGAAGTCACTTTCACATACAAGAACAAACGAACATTTTAACACATAAATATGTTTTTATACTAAGTTTTGTGAGACATTAACTTCACATACGTTCGAGTAGACATTTCAAGTCCTGTATTATATACCAGAATCCCTTGGAGGGGGAGCATGGTGTTTGTGTATAGATCTATACGGGCTTGACAACCCCGCGCCCTGACTGTTAGCTACAGTCCACCATTCGGGGTGACAAACGTTAGAACATTCCAACGCCTGAAGAACGTTGTGTATAGGCAATCCGAGTCAATAGCATGGTTATAAAACTCACATGGGGTATTAAAAATACGTTGATTTACGAGGTTTTTCAAACATATTGGATATTTTATACGTACATACATTTTCTAGAAACAAACATTGGTCTTGATAGAAGGCTACATTTATGCTAGTAGAAAATTTGGGATTTTCTAGGAACAAACAAACAAAAACAAAACATTTCATTTCATACAAACGTTGTCATTTAATACTTATGAAACTCACCAACTTAAATGTTGATCTACTCTTTCAAAACTACTTGTATGTCCCAGGGATTCAGTAATTACAGGTATCAAACAGCTTTTGAAGAAGGGACGTTGCGTCATCAGTTTAACTTCATATTTTGTCATCATATTGTAATTGGTTTTGAACATGTACTTTTTAAACAATGTAAACTTTCAATTATATATATGATGGTTTTATTGCTTTCTTTACTATGTATTCATTTGTTATGCTACCACATGAAGTCATCCTCCTTCGAAAGTTTCCGCCGTTCTGGTTTGGGGGTGTGACAAATACATCCAAACCACCAACTACAGGTGAGTTCATACCCCTTAATCAATAGTTTAAATGTTTTTAAATGCTTTTAGGGGGATACAAGTTTGAATACTTATAGTTATTATATCAATCACATGTGATTAATAACTACCAAATCAATAGTTTTCTTACTGTTCAGACTTTTTTACAAAACTCTTTATCAAACTATCTTACATACTGTATGTTTCCTTTCAAACTCGGTTACAAATGTCTTTTGAATACTTTTATATAGATACGCTTACATGAGTACGTTTACATGAATACTTTTACATGAATACTTTTACGTAGATACTATATGATGAGTTACTATTATATATTATTTGTGTAGATACTGTTATATAATTCTCCTCCATATCTTTATTTTGTGATACATTCACATAATCGATGAGATAGATTGGACTTAATATCCTAGTACCAAAGGATACTTTGCGGGACTAATCATTCCTAAAACCTTGTTAGCTACATAGGTAAATGCACATCTACGGATGTCTACAGTTGATACCATTATAGGTATACTTTAAGGGACTAACTATTCCTACACCCAGCTGTTAGCTACAGAGGTAAATGTACATCTACGGATGTCTACAGTTAACACTGTTAGTTATCCTTGTACAAAAGGATAATACTTAAGTTATTTATATTATTACCTTTATCTTGTGACACGTTCACATAACCGATGAGGTGAATTATATTTGAGTATCCTAGTACCTAAGGATACAATTTCTTATATTAATAATAATAGTAGTACATTCGGGTCTTGGTAGAAGGCTATTTTCAAAACAGTCGGGTCTTGGTAGAAGACTACTTTCAAAACAGTCGGGTCTTGGTAGAAGCCTACTTTCAAAATAGTCGGGTCTTGGTAGAAGGCTACCTTCAAAACAGTCGGGTCTTGGTAGAAGACTACATTCAAAACAGTTAGGTCTTGGTAGAAGACTACTTTCAAAACAGTCGGGTCTTGGTAGAAGACTACTTTCAAAACAGTTAAGTCTTGGTAGAAGATTTCTTTTATGGGGATCATAAGGATTCCTAGGGCTTTCAAAACACTTTCAACTACTTCCAAACATTTTCATATTTATATTAACTTTCTTTCAAAACAATTTCAAGTCTTTCATTAAACGTTTTACAAATCAAAGACACATTAATACTTATGAATTCACCAGCTTTTTGGCTGATACTCGCTTTCAAAATAACTTGTATTCTAAGATCACAAATAGACAGGTACGACGGTCAGGTTTTGTGAAGGCGGAGGAGTTGAGACTCGTCTTTTATTTGGATTATTCATTATGTCGTCTTATATTATGAATGAACACTCTTGTAATTAAAATTATACTATTATTGCAATGGATGATGTTGTTGCTTGTTTACTACTTTACATTGTTGTGATATATTACATGACGTCCTACGCCCCAGAACGTTTCCGCCGTTCTCGGTTTTGGGGTGTGACATATCTCACTAAGCTTTTAGGCATACAATTGTGGTTTAATGTTTCAGGTACTTCAGGAGACCGTGGCAAGGCAAAGGCGTGATCATACCGCTCCTCATGTTTATGTTTTGTGATGTGGTTCTTGGAATACTCTAATAATAAATGTATTGAAAACCTTTTTGTAATAACTTCATGAAATTGGGTTGTTTTTGAAAAGTTTAAATTGGTTGGAATTTTTAGAGCGTTACAAGTTGGTATCGCCTTGGTCTGAGTGAATTGGAGGAACATTCATGTGAATCCAGTCTCAAATCAAGGAGAGTTTTCAAAAGAGAATTTAACATGGTTTTCAAAAATGAGTAAAGGAGGACGCGGAGGTACGATCAGTCGGAGGCAGTAAGTAACCCCAAAATACCATACAAGTTATTTATTTATGAGATATGATAGAACAACATGCTAGTACTAGGCTAGGGATCTTCAGGAATTGCATGATAGAGTTGCTTGATTTATGATGCCTGCTGGCCTAGGGTTTCTTTCTGTATGAGATTTCCAGTGTTCCTCTAGGAGTGAGGGTTGAGTGCTTGTTATGCATGTTCATCACTAGGGTATTGTGCTGATACTTGATATAAATATGGGTCGGTGTGGAAGGTAGTATAGGCCCGTACTACTGAAAGCACAGGACCCATATGCGTATCAAGGAAGTCACAACCCCTAGGGCTGGGTTGGGAGTTGGTTCCCGGGTTAGTGCGAAGCATCTGATGTTTTTGTAGTAATTTTCAGTATGGTGGTTACGATGCATGCTGGGAGCGGATCCGGGTCAGGATCGGGAGCAGGAGGGGGTGGTCAGGGTGGATGAGCACCACCCGAGGTTATCGGTCAGATGAGCACAGACGAGTTGGATGCTAGGATTCGTGAGATCCTGCATGATGAGGTTGCTGCTATGTTCTGGGCCGAGTTGCTGGAACTGTTTGGGTCGATCAAGACCACCATGGTCGAGTATTTTGATGAGCGCTATGCAGCTCTTACAGAGAAGGCTGCCACGGCGGCTACAACGGCTATAGCAGCGGTAGGGGGAGGAGCCAGTAGAGGTTTTCAGTATTGGGATTTCGATAATATGAAGCCCCTACTTTTGATGAAGTTCAGGAGCCAATTGTTTCTAGGCAATGGTTGTCAGATGTTGAGGGATGTTTCTTCACATGTCCATGCCCTGATAATCAGAGGGTGAGGTGTGCTCTGAACTTGTTAAGGCTCGGGGCAAAGGATTGGTGGAGGTTGACTACAGGGTCTTATTCAGATGTGCAATGGGCTGTGGTTTCTTGGGATCAGTTTTGGGAGATGTTTAGCACTCATTATGTTCCACGGGTTGAGAGAGAGAGAGGTTGGCTTAGGAATTATTGGAGCTGAAGTAGGATTCAGAGTCGGTGACGGAGATCACCAGGATGTTCACTGAGAGGGCAATGTTTTTCCCTGAGTTTGCTTCGGAGCAGGCTCAGATGTCCCGATACTTGAGTATGCTCAAGAGGGACATCAAACAGTTTGTGTCTACGTAGAGGTGCGAGACCTTGCTGGAGTTGCAGGAGGCTGCTCGGCGGCGTGAGTTGGAGATTGAGTTGCAGTTGAGAGAGCAGAGGCATGCCCCGGCGTAGTCGCAGCCTGCGCCGAAACGGTCCAAGATCGTTGATTCTAGGTTGGGAGATCAGAGCAGCCGCACTTATGGGAAGTGCGGGAAGGGTCACACCGGAGTTTGTAGATCCGGTGGTGCCTACCGCAAGTGCAGAAAGAGAGGGGCATTACGCATGGGATTGCCGCCAGTCAGCCCCGGTTCAGGATATGAGGATTTGTTACCAGTGTCATCAGGTTGGTCACATGAGGGCCAACTTTCCATAGTTTACTGCAGGACTGGTGCAGGCTCCAACACTGGACACTTTGAGGATTACGGGTGGAGGTCAGGGTGAAGCAGAGCTCCCGAGGGCTCAGGGGCGTGCTTTTCGGCTTATAGCAGAGGAGGTCAGGGCAGAGCCGGATAGAACTTTGGGTATGTTTCCTTCTTGATATCTTGTTATCTCATGGTTGTTATGGAGTATTACATCTTCTAGTCTCATTCGCATAATTCATGGTATTGTAATCGTTCGATCTTTCGGGTTTATGGTATTATTGAGGGGTCGGTAGTTAGGGGTTGAAATCAGTTAGCATCCAAGGAATTGATGGTCATAATTTGGTCGTGTGGTCTTGTTGTCGGGTATTGCAATTGTGTTTTGAGAAGTGTTCAACGGGGAGTCGAACTCCCTTAGAGTTCGAGATGCGTGATGCTGGAACGTGGTTTTGTGGAGGTTGGTCGTTTAGAATCAGTTCAAGTATAAGGGAATTTGTTGAGTAAGAATGCTCAAGTGATGCCGGTTGGGTCATCGGTGGTTGGTAGTCAGTGCTCTAAGTGGGGAGAATTGTAAAATTCTTAGGAGGATCGACAATATTTGAGGTTGATTAGCTGTTTAGGATTCAGTAGTGTTTCAGTCAGCCAAGAGTGTGGGTTGATATGAGTAAGTGGAAGACGAGTGGGGCTGGATACAGACCAAGGTTGGTCCTAGGGATAGGCCGGGATTTGAGTATAAGGAATGGAGTTAGAGTTTGGAACCCCAAGTGAGCTAGAACAGTATGTACGGGAGTGATTTCCGGAAGGAATGGTTCAGGGTGACGTAAGACAGTTTTGAGTGGTCTGGATAGACTTAAGGCCTATGGGCGTACCAGTCAGGACGAATGCTTGGGGAACGGTCTAGACAGGTTGAAGGCCCAGGATGGCGGTCCAGACATGTTGAAGGTTCCGAGAGTGGTCCAGATAAGCTGAAGGCCTGGTAAGGCGATCCAGCCATGCTGAAGACTCTGTATGTGTTAGTGGATCGGTTCGAGGAGAGTGAGAAATAGGGTCACCTTGGGATGATAATTGATATGGTTTGGCTCCAAGTATTGATTAGGTTAGTGGAAAGCAGTGCATGGACCCGAGAGTCCTTGCAAGCGGATTCAGAGATAGGGAAGTTCGAGAATAGCAGTTGCTCTACATGGATAATGTAGAGTGAAGTTTAGCTCAGTGGAACGTGCAGGTGCAGTATGGGTTGTTGAGTAGATTTCCTGGAAAGGAAAAGCATGTAGCTCCGGAAGGAGCGTGGGTACTCCAAAAGAGGAGGAAGTGGAGTAAGTGGATTATCAGCAATACTTCAGCTATTAGTAGTAAGTACTGGGATGATACCAATGGTATGGGAACACATCCGGGTTGGGTGTCTGTTGAGGTTGCGGAAGGATTTCCGATAGTGTAGAACCAGAAGAGTTCGGAGGGGATGCAAGGATGGAGCCTTGGATTTTCCAGTATGGTTGTGATCAGGAAGGTATGTATGTAGCAGAAATTATTCATGGGGATGTGTGAAGGTATCGTCAGTTTATCGGGTTTCCAGCCCAAGGATGTTAGAGCAGCTTCGACATGCGTATGTGTCTGTAAGGGAGAGCTCATGGGAGTTGCACAGGAGCTGAAGGATGTTCCATCCTGTCAACTCGGAAAGAAACGAGTCGGTTTCGGAAAGGAAAGCGGGATGAGTCCCAAAAGTGAATTCGATAAAGGATATGCTAGACGAGGAAAGGGGTAGCAGCTTGGTACCGGGTCAGGACCCGGTGGTCCAGGGTGATGTCTAGCTTTGTAAGGGACAACTGATTGTTGTGATTTGGGGCGATGGAAGTATCATTGGGCGATCATCATTTAATGAGGGTTGTTATTAGAGAAGAAATCAGTGGTCGGCTTGAATGAGTTGCCGAAACTCTGGGAGAGAAGAGTTGGACTTTATAGAGGCTCGATGGAAGCGATCGGAGGAACCTGGGTCACTCGATAGCAGGAGGTACATTGTGGGAGTATTATTGGGAATTGTGTCCTGCAGCAGGCTTCAAGGGCGAAAACTAATTTAAGTAGGGGAGAATTGTAAAACCCTGAGCTCAGAAGTGCAAGTTCAGGGTTCTTAGTGTAAATGAAGAAGGCCGACTCGGCGAGTCGATGGATAGACTCGGCTAGTCGAGTCGCGATTCTGGTCACGCGTTAAGTGACCAACTCGGCGAGTCGAAGGCTGGACTCAGCGAGTTGGTGTTGGAATGAGAAAAACCCTAATCCGGAGTTTGTGCCATTTATAAAGAACAGAATACTCTCTCTTCAGCCTCTCTACATTCCCTTTGAGTCCCAGAAACGCTAATAGCCGTGAGTGAGAGCTTGGGGAGTGTTTGGAGCTTTGAGAAGTGAATTCGGTGGAGGAGACTTGAAGAGCAAGAGGCAACCATCAAGGATTTCATGTGGATCCAGAACCCACTCCAGCTTGGGACACATTTGTGAGGTATTAAGCTTGTTACCTTGACCTTTTCTTCTAGAATCATTCATATATGGAGGCTAGGGTTTTCCTTGGTTAAGGGAAATGTTAAAGAAGATAGATCTAAAGCTGAAACTTCAGATCTAAACATCTGTTGAGTCCTAAGTTCATAAAGTTTCAGTCCTTGGATGATTGGTGAAGCCCCTTTTGTCTAAATACCAAGCCCTAGTGTGTTTTGAGTTTATATCTCCTTGATATCACGTAAAGTTTGCAACTTTATGTGAGGGATAGCTTGAAGAAGGATAGATCTATGGATTTTAGCCCCAGCATGGCTTAGAAAGCCACTGCATAGGTTAAGAGTTGGAGATACTCGGCGAGTCGCATGGGTGGACTCGGTGAGTTGGATGAAGATAGGCAGGAACTCGACGAGTTGGAAGAACAACTCGGCGAGTCTGTTGAATGTTGCCTTGGACTCAGCGAGTCTGGTCGTGAAGTCGTAACCTTTTTGGTTGAGCTGTGAATCGGTGAATCAAGGGACGACTTAGTGGGTTGAGCGATAAAGGACTCAGAGTTTTTTGGACTTGACGAGTCTTGGGGCGACTCGGCGAGTTGTGTCGTGGATTGGCAGTTTCTGAGTATAGGGACTCGACGAGTCAGTGGGTTGACTCGGTGAGTAGAGTCAGTCAGGAAGGTTGACTTTGACTGAGGACTTTGACTTTGACCAAGAGTTCACAACTTGATTATCAGGGGTAGTTTGGTAATTATCGATATTTATTGAGTTCAGTTGTTTGGTATTGATCAGTAGTGGAGTTCGTGTTGGAGGTTGGAGCAGCGTGATCTTATCTTTTCAGTCAGCAGTTGCGAGGTGAGTTATCCTCACTATATCGACAGGGTCTACGGCACCAAGGCCGGCCCTTTATCGGATGCAAATCCGGGTAGTTGTTATGTTATTGCTTCGCTATATGTTTGCATTCTCCTAGTTAGGATGGTATATGTTAGAGACCTGGTTAAGGTCGGAATCCTGGAATATAGGATGATGTTATGTTAGTGACCGGTTAGGTCGGTATCCCGGTTAGAGTATGCTATGTATGTGATCTGCTAGATCGGTCGATTGGTGATTAATTGTTATATGATTATATGTTATGTGCACATGGTTGGTCGACTGGGGTTGGGTTGAGGCGTGTCCTGGTTTGTGCTGTAGGCCAACATACCCAGGGCAAACCGGATATTCAGAAGGCCCAGCGAGCGGTTCAGATAGACTATAGGCCCCAAGAGGGCGGACCAGACGTGTCGAGGCTCGGAGAGTGGACCAGGCCGACTGAAGGCCCGGTGCGAGGGGACCAGTCATACTGTAGACTCAGAGAGTGGACCAGGTGGATTGAAGGCCCGGTGCGGGCGGACCAACCACACTGCAGACTCGATGTTTATGGCTAGACTCGGAGGGTGGACCAGGTGGACTAAAGGCCCGGTGCGGCGGACCAGTCACACAGTAGACTCGAAGTGCATGGCTGTTCTGTTATGATATGACATGTGATGTGTATGGTATATGTGGTTGATATTTTGGGGGTATCTCACTAAGCTTTCGGGCTTACAATTATGGTTTAATGTTTCAGGTACTTCAGGAGACCATGGCAAGGCAAAGACGTGATCGTACCGGTCCTCATGTTTATGTTTTATGATATGGTTCTAGGAATACTCTGATAATAAATGTATTGAAAACCTTTTTGTAATAACTTAATGAAATTGGGTTGTTTTTGAAAAGTTTAAATTGGTTGGAATTTTTAGAGCGTTACATGATTCGAATTTAGGAGTTCCTGGTCAGGTTCAGGTATCCATAGAGGAAGATATCGTTTTGGTGTGAGATCCTTTCAGTGGTGCTTTTCGGGTGTTCGGTATCTATCTCTGTGGTTTGAGAAGCGATTTCAAGGGCGAAATCAAATTAAGTGGGGGAGATTTGTAACATCCAGAATTTCGGGTATGATAGTTTGTGTTTCAATTTTTGAGGATTTAGGATTGACTTGACGAGTCGTAGGTCTAACTCGCCGAGTCACGTCAAGTTGATCACGTGGATTTAATGAGCGGACTCGATGAGTCCAAGTATGGACTCGCCGAGTAGGTACAGGGCAGAGAATACCCTAAGTTCCGGGGTTGGAACCTATTTAAAGGAACTTATGCATCTTGGATGCACCTCATATCTCCTGTGAGAAACCCTAAATTGCCAATGGAGCCAAGGGAGAGTTCTTATGTTGAAATCAAGTACTTTTTGTGTGATTTTGAAAAGGAAGAGAAGGGATTCAGCTAGAAGGACCAAAGGAGGTTGTTATTCTGAGACATCCAAGCAAGGATCTCCATTCTAAGGTAGTATTTCACCCCTTCCTTCTGTTTTGTCTAGAATCCTTGAATCTAAGGTTTTCTTCACTCTTTCTTGGATAGTATATGATGCTTATGAGGTCCCAATGTGGAAAACGTATTAGATCTGGACCTTAAGAGGTCCAGAGAGTCCCAGTCTTCCACCTTTTTGCAGTTCCATTGGAGTTATGAATCTAGGATGCCATTTTTAGAGCTATTTCACATATAGAGCCATATATGTGTTACATGAGTATAAAGACTAGACCTTTATGTGATTATTGGGTGTTAGAAGGTCAGATCTATAAGTCAGAGAAACAGATCTGACCTCATAAGGTCAATTGAGAATTGCCATGGAGGGAACTCGCCGAGTCCATAAGAGGACTCGACGAGTCGAGTCGGGTTGCCCCGCGATCCGTGACCAGTGGTAACCCGCCGAGTGAAAGGTTAACTCCACGAGTCGAGTAAGGCCTTATGAGAATTTAGAGGACACGCATGGACTCGCCGAGTCACCCGAGTGCACTCGACGAGTTTGGTCAATGTGTGACCGTTGACTAGAGTTGACTTTAGTTGACCTTAGGGTTTTGGTCAACTGATTCAAGGGAAGTCAGGGAGGGGTAAAATGGTCTTCTACCCATTCTATAGAGATGAGGAAAAGAGGAAGTATTAATTAGAAATTTTTTCCTTTTGTGTTAGGCGGAGGCTCAATCGAGGTTATCAAGCCAAAAGGTATACTAGACATCATGTGAGGTGAGTCTTCTCACTATACTTTACCTAGAGTGGTAATTATGTGTGACCGTAAGGTCTTATGTGTTATGATGAGTATGTAATGTATGTTGTTATATGATCTGAATGTGCTATATTATGTTATGAGTATTATGTATTGGATCAGAAGGTAAACAATGTATGGGCTGGAAGGTCAAGATGATATGGATCGGAAGGACAACAGTATATGGGCCGGAAGGTCAAGATGATACGGACCGGAAGGTCAGAGAAGTTGGACCGGGAGGTCTACCAAGATTATGGGACGGAAGTCCCCTGAGACACATTAACCGGAAGGTCTTGTAGAGTATTAGCCTTGAGTGGCGTATGTGTTGTATGTGGTATTTTGGGGAACTCACTAAGCATTTATGCTTACCGTGTTGTGTGATATGCGTTTCAGGGACTAGCAAGGATCGCGGGAAGGCGCCGACATGATCTGTACACACTGATGAAGATCCATGTGCTTGAGATTCTGGGATATGATTTCTGAGATAACATTTAATTAAATGACTTTTGAAATTATTTTATGAAATTTATTATGTTTGGAATGAAAAAAAAATTCTGAGATTTTGCGTCGTTACACATACTATGAACAAAAAAACTATCATGAACCCTAATTGAAACCCTACTATAATCGAAATACAAGAATTAGGGTTACATACCTTTGATTTGTTGTAGCAAACAAATCACTTCAATCCCTTATGTTTATTGGTCCTTGAAAGATAGCACCAAAAGGATGATGCCTCTAATGGCTCACATCAAAACCCTAGAACTAGAAGACAAGTGATGAGAGAGGAGTATAGTAAATTTTCATTCATATGCTTCTAGGTAATGTCATGAAGGAAATTTGCAAGCCAAGGGGTCATATTTATAGTTTAGGTAACTTACAGGCAAAACAAAATTTGAATTGATTAAATAATATATTGAATCATAATTCAATCCTTTCCTTTTATGCAACCAAGAGGCTTTCACAAACCCTAGAAGATCTCCAAAACCGTCCATGCTTGGATGATTTTTGAACTGTCTCTTTTGTTCAACTCTTGAACAATTACAATTTACTCCTTGCACCTTTAATTAATTCCAATTAATCCCAAATTTATTCCAGATTAATTCTGATTAATAATTAATCAATTCTAATTGATTTCATATTAATTTATTATCATATAAATTAGCAAATCAATTATTTAACAATTTGTCTCATATTAATTTATTAATCACATAATAAATCAACAAATCAACTATTTGTTTTCCATTAATATAATAATCATATAATATATTAGCAAATCATTTTCCCATAATTTCCAATTAGTTTATTAACAGCATAATAATCTAATAAATTATCATTCTCTCTTCTAATATCATTTCTAGATATTTCTAGTTATGAGAACAACCCAAAAAGGACTTCGCTTCTAGTTAAAAGAGTATACCAATTTAGTTATGAGCTTAGACACCTTAATCCAATATTCTCCTAATTGGATGAGTCTATAGGTACAATTGCAAGTATAACCTTGAACTAAACAGAAAATAGTGCATTCCAAAGCCACTGCTAACCCTAAGATAAGTGATCAAATATTCCTTTGTTTTACAAGATATCATACAAAGTCATGGATTAAATGATCAACCTCATGTTTATTTGTTCATTTCCTGATTTCCCGATTTATGATCAAATTTAGACTACAAAATTGAACACCTCAATTTAGCCTGGACCAGACCTAATTCTTATAGATCAACTCAAATCACCGAGGGGCACACAAATATCGCTTTTCTTTTTAAGGAAAAAGGAACAAATTAACTTTTACTATAAAATCATGCATATTACTGACCAAATCCTGCACGTAATTACACTTTATAACACCTGGTTACGAGATGCATTGGAGTAAGCCAATGCACATCCGATTTGAAAAATATGAATTATATATCTACATTTAAATAATAGTAGATACTATCGTCTTAGAATTACTTGTGATTGAATTCCATGAAGTAATCTTTACGCGTGGGTTTACCCAATACTTAAAATCCCTATATTCAAAGTACGCATAAATATTATAGCAATATATATGCAATGTCCAATCCCTATGGACAAACTACAATCAATTAATGACATGCTTGATTCACTACTTACTTCCAAAAGTATAAAAGACTATGCAAAGTGAAACACAATAATAAATTAATTAACTATGGTATTATACCTATTGAATATAAATAAATCCCTTTTATTTAATCACCACAAAAATTATGAATCAAATAACATCAGTCATGCCATGTTATGAACTTAGATAATATGCCTCTCTATGGTCCTTCCTTTGTGAACATATCAACTGGACATTACTCCAATGATGTTCATTTCAAAATTCCAATTTTTTTATCATTATCCAAGATGTAGTGGAATTGCAACTTTACATGCATTCACCTTCTGTGATGTCGAGGTTCTAAAGTGAAAGTGATTGAGCCTTCGATATTACAGAATGTTCCACTAGACCTCGTTACAACAAAATTTTCCATGTTATGAAGTCTTAAATTCAAGGTACACTCCTTGAACACTTCCCTTGCATTAAAGTTTCCAACTCACATGTAGATTCTACAAGCATCTCCCATTATGGAAACATTTCCATATTCCCGTATGACCATCAATTCTAACCAAGAATCATCTCTATCCAAAACATGTCATTATGGTCCTTCCCAAGTAATATTATACTTTTAACTGTCCACAAGCACCCAGTCTTTGGTAAAACCATAGAATGTTCTTGACAATTGTTAACAACTTTAGTCAATCAAAGCTCTAGTCTTTTTCTCATAATGATAAAGGAGTTTGAAAAATTTATAATAAGTAAATATTATAGCATATGTGATTGATCCTATATTCGAAGCATATGGGACTCGAATCATTATGTCCTACATAATCTCTTGCTATAGTATTTCTATATATTGAATGTCTGATGTTGAAACATCTCAACATGCTCTTCATATATTTCATCAACTAAGTTCCATTAAACTATAAGATCTAAACTTTTAGACTCGAAATAAAGTATGAGTGCCCTATCCTATAAGTCTATTATAGCAAAAAAATTCCCAAAAATTTTGCAATTTGTAAATTAGAGACATTGTTCCCTTTGAATCGTATTGTCAACATACAATATCAGCATAACAATTATGCTCCCACTAGCTTTGACATGTACCTAGAAATCAACTGGACTTATAGAAATCAATACCCTTTGACTTTCTTACAAAAGTGCAGATTTCTATTACGCGATGTTTCGATAAGTCTCTAACTAGATTTCTTAAGCTTATGTTGGGGTGCAAAGTTCTTCATGTATGACTTTGTAATGGGTTGACTTGTATAGACCCACTTGCATGTGGTGCATTAGCCTTTTGACTAATGAGTATTTGAGAGTGAGGGAGAGACATGTAAACACCTCTATATAAGGTGGGTTTGTATACTTTGTAGAGGTGTGCTTGAAAGATGTATTTCATAGTGATTAGTGAGTGGGATATTTATGAAGTTCTAGACTAGATCCCTTTTTGTACTCATGTACTATGATCAAATATATCTTTTAGCACCCAAATCACCGTGTTCAATTGTGAAAACTTTAATTCCGCATGCCAAACCATGTTCTTTGTCACTACAGCTTATACACCCTATTTTAAAAGAGTGCATGTGTGTGTGTGTGTTTATGAAGACATAATCAGGATCATATTCACAAATAGTTTCATTAACAATGAAAGGTACTTACTTGGAAGTACGAGCTTTGATGATGATGATGATGCCATGTAGTGATTCCTTTCTTCCCATAATGTTGCTTTTCTGATTGTTTGATGGAGAGTGGTTGATTGATTTCTTGATACAAATGATTGTGGTGATATATAAGGGTTAGAGCATAATTGAAGTCATCTTCATTTCCCCTGATCGTTTATATGTACAAGAGAATTAATTCATCAGTTGCAACTTATGGGAAAGAGATTTAGAACCATACAAATATAGTCCCTCAAGTTATGAACAATTGTCATACCCATCATACTACAAATATTTAAGTCCAAGGACCTGTTCTGTCAACATGGCAATTATCATGGTACACAATATAAATGTACCTAACATGAAATAAATATTACAAAATAGTCCTAAGGCCACAATAATGTTTTATTTTCCAACATTCTCCCACTTGGCCGAGAGACTATTTGTATACATGTTTCATTATTGGACAAGATAAGTTCATCATGTTTCATATTAATATCAAAAGAAGAAAAGTACAACCTTGCACATCCATTTTAGATACGGGGCCCCCACCGATCATACTAATGATATTTATTAAACTTATGATTAATATAAACCAAATGACTTTAGAGTTAAATGGTAATGCATTATATTTGTCTATATATAAATTGATAGTGCACACGTTATTAATATAGACAAATTGTGTATTATGGAGGAAAAACAATCAAGTACTTGAATAATGAGAATTAAAAGTTATAGTATAGCACTATGCTAGAATTGCATTATACTAAGTCTAGCCTTAAACCCATATCGAAGACATCTTGAAATACTTCGAGTAGTAGACCTTTCGTCAGCGGATCTGCTAGCATATCATTAGTGCGTATGTGCTCGATACAAATACCATTATCCTCCTCTTCTTCTTTAAATAAACAAGTATTTATATCGAGGTAAAGCCTCATTACACTTTAATTATTGCTAGTAAAAACCTTATAGAGGCAAAGTTATAACAATTTACGTTCTTTTAACAGCCTTTAAATGGAGTTTATTATCATGAGCCTTGTGATGAAATTTCTCAACAAGACTCCATAGCAAGTTGCATTATGTGTGACAACATATTTTGCCATCATAGTTGATATAGCCATCAGTTTTACTTATGACTCTTCCATGATATTGGTTGACTAATAGCATAAAGATGTATCCCAATAATGACTATTCATCTTTGCATTTGGCAAAGTACAGTAAAAAATTATATGATTTCCCAATTATAAGTTCGTTTATAAACAAGTTTGTAATTATTAGTCTCATGTAAATATAACAAAAACTTTTTTTGGCAACATTTCAATGATCCAGACTGTGATTTGATTGAAAATAGATCATCATGCCAATAAGCGACTTCGGGATGAATATAAACTGCCTACGTAAGATTTCCAACTACTAAAGCATGAGACATTAATTTCATTTGATATTATCGTACCTTTGTTTTTAGGTATTGAAATGAACTGAAAATGTTTCTTTTAACAATGGAAATAACTAAAGGGAAGCATTGTTGCATACTATTCTTACTAAATAAACACTCAATATATCCCTTTTAGGGTAATCCTAATTGATGTATTCATATGCCTATAAGATAAAAGGCTTCAGTAGGATCTTTTATATTGAGGTCACATGATAGCAATTTTTTTATTCATGCAACATATAAATGTCATTACTCGCTAATAGATAGTCATCTATTGATAAAACGAGCATGATAAAATTTCCTCCCACTGATTTTGAGGTATATACATAGATCTAATTGGTTCTTAATCAACTTGTTAATGTTTCATTGAATGTTAGATAACATTGACAGGAAGCCTAATTTAGCCTATATAATTTATTCCTTGAGTTTGGATGAGAACATTCTTGGTAATAAATGCCCTCCTTTTGTGAATACCCTTTAGCGACCAAACAAGCTTTATGTCGTCCAATGTAAATCATTTGGGATTTAGTTTATTCTTAAAGATCTACTTGCATCCTATGGGTGTGAAACCATTTGGTAATTGAGCAAGATCTACTTGCATCGTATAGCTTCATTCTACTTGATCACAAGTTATGGTATCACTATCCATGTTAGGACCGACCTCATTTAATCATCATAATTTATGGGCCACCCATGTCATAGACAATGTCTTGTATGCTATAGAGTTTCTTGAGTTTCAATGTCAATCTAGTAAGGGGTTCATTTTGTGGTATTTCAATTGCCCTTTCATTTGAGGAGACTTGTTCATAATGAAAACTTAAATATCCTAGTGCTTATCATAATTGACACTTGAATTATAGTTGAAGATTCTTGGAGGTCAAAGATCCCTCAATGAAACACTCCCACTGATTTTGACATTCTCAAGAAATCTGACATGTTTCATATCTAGAATCCAGGTACTATGTGATCTAACATAAAATTGGAAAAATTTAAATCTTTTAGGATACGTGATAAAGAAACAAGTTACATTTTTCAAGTTGAGTTTCTACAACCGAGGATTCTAGAGTTTTGTCCAGGCCTTAGGCTTGATTTCCTTTTTGTCCACAAAAGAAGTTTTAGGAACAAACTTTGAAGAAACTCTATTCAAGATGTAGACCATCACTTTTAATGCCTTGGTCCATAAAAGTGTAGGAAAGTTAGTGTTTGCAAGCATATTTTGTACCATGTGCATTAAGCTTTTATTTCTCCCTCAGATACACCATTTATTGAGGAGTACCCATCATGGCGTATTGGTTAATTATCCGATGACCTTTACAAAATTGAAAGAAAGATCGAGGTGCTTAACCAACATCTGTATGTTGACCATAATACACAAAACTCATATCCATTCTCATTACTTTTATTTTATGGTCAAGATAAATTTCAACTATTTCCCGAAAGGTATCAAGCATTTTAGGAGATTCAGAATTTTCATTCAACAAGTATGGATACAGGTGACAAGAATAATCATCAATAAAATAAAATTTAAATGATTTATAATAACATAAATCCGCTAGGAAAGTCCACACATGGTGGTATAGATTAACTTTTAGCAATCTTGGACTTCTTGTGGATCTTTCCTTATTCCCATTTACATACTTAACTCATTTATTGAATCTTGAGTAGCAAAGTTATAGTGGAACTTCATATTTTATGAGATGTATCATCTTACTATGTCATGTATGACCTAAGCTTTAATACCACAAGATAGATGAAGTCTCCACTTCTCAATTATGTTCGTTCAAATTATCATTACATGATAGTAAAGATTCCAAAAGTGATTGCCATATGCAACATATGGGAATTGAAACAATAGTTACATCATTGTATCATAACATAAAAGTATAGCCACCATTCGCTAACTTAGATACAAACAATAAGTTTCAAGTTATACTCTATACATAAAGAGTATTATTAAGACTTAAACAATAACCACCTTCCAAAAAATATATAATGAAGGTAGGTCACCGCTTCAATGTTTAAGTCATCATCACTCCCCACTTGATTCTCTTTGATTCCTATCCAATTTTGGATAGTATGGAATCCTGTAATGAAATTCATACGTATATCAATGAGTTGAAGTCAATCTGCCATGTATTTATATGGACATCAAGATTAAGGGACTAATAAATCATAAAGTATACGAGTTACATTTCATCATAAGCATTTTATGAATATAAACTATGTGGTTTCTTACGAATAACTTGTTACTTGTACTTTCACTTGAACTTGGACCTTACTAAAATTCATTTATCATCTTATTACTATGCTTTAATTAAAGGTACGTAAGGAAATAACTAGTATGATTTAACGGGATAACAAAATAAACATATCAATGTACCTATCACTAACACCAAAATGATAGATTTTATAGATACCTTATCCAATTATCGGTTTCGCTTTGGATAAACCAACTATTAAATGTTATGGCATCCTAAAAGTTATACTATGCTACACAAACATTGAAATCACCTATGGGTAGAAACAAAATATTTATGCTATATATGCTTAAAATTCATTGCATAAGTCATTATTCAATTAGCCTTTGGGTTCCTTGAATAATACATCAAACAATTGCTTAATGTGGTGTTTAATCAACTCCAATGTCAAACCAAGCAACCTTTCTTTGGTCTAGTCACTTAAGTCTAACATCGTAGTTACCACTCATCACTTCGAATTATAAAATTTCGAATTTATTAAATTATAGATATTTAGCTGATTTTATAAACAATGTATTGAACACTCGTTAAATTTGATAATCACATCTTGACGCCTTGTTCCCGAGTTTATTTTTTTTGTAAATTCAATAAAGGAAAGGGAAGGAAAATTTTGACGGAAAGAAAGGGAGGTGAAGGAAAATATTCATTACTCCGTGTTCCTGAGTTCGAAGGAAATGAAAGGAAAATTTTAAGTTTTTGTGTTCCCGAGTTACAAGGAAAGATCCGCCCAATTTGGGAGGAAAATTTGGAAGGAAAATATGACTCCAAAATTCTTCCCCTCCCCTCACTTTCCTTTCGTTAATGAGAGTGGCGAATCTAGCACCAAAAACCACATGTTCCTTATGTAAATAAAATTTAAAAAAATATGAAACTGTAAAAATACTAGTGGTGGCGGGTTGGGTTGTATGACTAAAATATTTAAACATCCGTTCAATAGATATAATAAACTTATTACAATTGAAACCTACGAGGTCTTATTTATATCTTGAAACATATTCACAATTGCGTCATTACCGATACCTTTTAAAACATTTTTTTCAATATACGACACTAAACTATCACTCAAAAATTGATCTCTCATTTTGTTGCGTATATCGGTCTTTATCAACTTCATTGCTGAAAATACGGGTAAGATCAATGAAAGTTTCACAAGAAGGTAAATCTTAGGAAATATTATATGCTTCTTTTCTTCGACCATCTTTTTGGCAAGGTCTCCAATGCTCTTCAAATCAGCAAATCGTTCATCTTCTCGCACATCTTTAATGTAATTTCCATGTTCCACTTCAAGAACTCGAAGATCATATTCTGTTGGAAACTCTTCTGGATAAAGTGTAGCCATTTTCATTATTTTTTCTAAATCAAAGGCTTTGAAAGATTGACTTGGGCACAAACAAGCAATACAGAGAAGTAAATTTGTGTTTACTTCATTAAAGCGATTGTTCATCTCTTGAAGTTGCATATCAATCACCTCCTTAAATACATCAAGTTGATAATGGTGCAAGTTGTCAACCTTAAAAATACACACACACACACACACACACACACATATATATATATATATATATATATATATATATATATATATATATACATATTAATAACTTGATCAAGGTGTTAATTGGAAATAACAAACATTACTAACATGTGAACCTCTGCGACGACTGTATCCATTAAATATATTCCTCTTCTAAATCCACGACTTTAACTTCGTTTTTAGAACAAAACAAAGTCACTTTCTCTAAAAGTGGGCCCCATCCCACATCTCTAATTTCTTGAATTGCTTTTTTTGAGCTACATACTTGATTCAAAGTATTTACGATATCTTGGTCTTTTCTTTGTTGTATTGTATTCAAATGATCCGTCACTCCCAAGATATTAACCATAAAAGGAAGACAAAACACACAATCAAACGATTTTAACCACATTAAGAAGCGAATTGCTTCAACTCTACGATCACGATCACTATCAAATTCACCAAGGTCTTCAAGTACATCACAAATGAAAGCATATATGGTTTGGATATTTAATAAAGATGCAAAATGAGAACCCCATCGAATATCAGACGATCGTCTAATACCGACTTCTTGATTCAAACCGGTACCACTCTGAAGCTCACCTAAAATAAACCACATAAGAAATGGATTAGCCGAATAAATAGCATAAACAAATAAAAATAAACCACATAAATCATACCTTCTGCCAATGCTACCATAACTTTATCTGATTGTTTTTTTCTTAACTTATCTCGTCTTTTGTAAGAAGATCCAATAATATTTAACAACCGAGAAACCACATCAAAGAAATCATTAATCGTCGTGTGACTCTTTGCAACAAACACTGGGGCTAACTATAATTGGTGAGCAAAACAATGCACAAAGTGTGCAGATTTTGTTTCATTCATAATCAAAGTCTTCAATCCATTGAATGCACCACTCATACTACTAGCACCATCATACCCTTGTCCTCTAATCCTACTAGGACTCAAATTCCGTTTTGAAAGCATATCATAAATGGTAGCCTTTAGTGACAAAGCTGAAGTGTCATTAACATTTCTAAGGCTAACAAACCTTTCTACAACTTCACCTTTTCTATTTACAAACCGCAAAACCAATGCCATTTGTTCTTTACATGACACATCACGTGACTCGTCTACTAAAACTGCAAAAAAATCATTTCCAAGCTCTCACATAATAACATTTAAAATTACATCTGAACATGCTTGCACAATATCTTCCTGAATTTCACCACATTTCATTTGTGCATTTTTTGGGGCATTCTTTAACACAACGCGATCTACAACATCACATCGATTGGCTAACCACTTTAGTAGTTCAAGAAATTTACCTTTATTATCCGAGTCCTCTTTCTCGTTATGACCACGAAATGCTAACCCTTTTCGGAGTAGGAACCTAACACAATCAATCGAAGCATTCAAACGCGTACGATATTCTTTTTCTTGTAAAGTAGTTTGTTTCTCAAAAGCAGACGTGATGGATTGTCTTTGGTTCATCAAACTTTGACATATTTGGACAGCAATAGTGTGTGGAGTTCCTTCTTTGTGGTTATCTATTCCTGATTTCCTATTCCAAGCCTTGAATCCAGATTTCACAAAATTATCTGATCCACCTTGATTGGGTATACTTGATTTGAATAGATAACAACATAAACAGAATGCAACATCCTCTTTTATACTATATTCTAACCAATATTTATTATCATCAAACCAAGATTGAATAAATCTTCGAGGTTTACCTCCAAAATCAAATGGTGGAAATTTATGATTTAGAGGTTGGAAAGGCCCTTTTTGTAAGTATGCCCTTCTAATTTCATGTCTTTGGTTTACATGATAAAATTCTATATTCGGTCATTCAAACGGATCAATCGGTAGTGAGTTTAAATCCACCTTCGTATACTTATGTTGTTGTTCGCTATCTTCTTTCTTTTTATAAAACTTATGCAAAGACATTCTTGATTCTTGATTCTGAAATAAAATTATGAAATTGAATGTTACAACTTACAAGAGTATCAAACTAATAACCATTATCAATATTTTGTTATCAAATCAACAAATAATAAAATCAAGGCAACATGAACCAAACTGAAAATCTAATCACAATTCAGTTTGGTTTGATTTGAAAATTAAGCAAATCAAATTTTGTGGTTAAAAATTAAATCCAAAAGTTTAAAAGTTTCAAAAGTCTAAATAAATTGAATGAATATTAATCAAATGATAAGAATGTTAATCTACTAATTAAGACAAGAATTCTGATTAATTACACTTATAAGTTAAATTAAATTCAAATATTAGTCTCACTGGAAATTACAGCTTGCATTTTGTATCAGCATCCATATTCCATAACTATGTGTTTTTAACTCATTAAATGGAATTGTCAATTAATTACTTAATCAAATTAAATTCAAAATTTGTTGCTAACGTGTTGTGGACAACTTTTGTCTTTTGGTGAAGAATTATACAATTATACAAATCAAATAAATGTAATCAATGATAATGAGTCGATCAGAACTCATATAAAATTGCAATTTATAAATTACAAACCTGTTGTAGATGATCACTTGGAAGCCGTCGGTGGGCTCATTGACGGAGACAGCCGGCGACTTGGCCGGACGACAGTCGGCGAACGGAGAAGGTAAAAAGCGGTGTCCATTTTTTATCAGGAAACGGTGCAGCAGTTCGGCACATCAACGAGGGGTATGAGCGTCGTTCCGTTTCTATTTTCCTTTCCTTTTGTTTTTTTTTTTAATAATTAGATTGCGCTATTGATTAGTGAAAGTGGGGTAAGATGTTGGACTGTTAAATATAAAATATATGGGCTGATGATAAATTTTTTTTACCAAAAATAATTAGGTAGGTCATTTTATAAACATTAGGTAGTTCCTATTTTTTTTCTATATATTCTTGTTCTATTAAAAAAAGGTAGGTCTTAGGACCTACCTCACCATATGCTAACTACGCCCTTGGTTAATGAAACTCAGGAACACGATTTTCCTTCCACACCTCTCACTTTCCTTCCGTTTCCTCCCATTTCTCTCCTTAAGTAGACTCAGAAACAAGGCGTGAAAGCGAATGAATAAATAAAGGCCAATTACAAGATAAATTTTATTACGGAGGGAAATTTGATATAGATAAATATGATCCAAGTGTCATAAATTAATGACACATTGATTGACATCATATTGTACGTTATATATAGTTGCAAACGAATGGCCACTTAAAATATATAAAAACTTATGTATCACATATAGCGATGTATACACGAAATAAAGACAATCCATAATTGGTCTTACAACATGAACAAAAAATACATCACCAAATAAGTCATATTTAAATTTATCTTTCGCCAACATAGAATATATTTATTTTGTAGTGGGCCAATAAATTTGTTAATTGATAAGCTACTATAATATATAAGTTGAACTAACAGTAAATAAATAAATGTTAATCCAGCTTATATCATAAGTATATGTAGGGGTGTTCGTTTGGATGGATCGGTTTGATCCGATCCAATCAAGTAAAAATCAAATTGATTTCGGTTTTCAAACCATGAATCTGATTTGTCCAAATTAAATTCAAATCCGATCCGATCCGATCTAATTACAATTCGGTTGGATCGGTTTTTATAATTCAGTTTTCAAAAACCGAAACATTTTAAAACGACATATAATTATAATATTACCAACTATACAAAAGAAGCAAAAACAAATAATTTAGTTGTGATTTGAAATTTATAAACAACTAATAAGAAAATATATTATAGTTAAATATTTTGTAGATACAAAATTTCGAGAGAAAATGCATATTAATGTTTTTTTATCGGGTGAAACGTTTTGAACATTTTTGAAAAAATAAATTACAAAATTAATAAATAATTATAGATATATATTATAAATAGATAAATAATAAATGTTTATTCGGTTTTTTGGACTATTCGGTTCTGATTTTATAAACCAAAACCAATCCGAAATCCAAAATAATAATTCCGTTTTGTTGAAAACCAATCCAAATATCCGAAGCAAATAATCCAATCCAAATTACACAATTGGATAATTCGGTTTTATCCAAATTTTGAACGAACCTAAATATATGTCACCAGCTTATATCATAAGTACGTGTCATTCTTTTACTTATGATATTAATTATGTTTATATTTTTCATCAAAATCGGAAATGATAAAAAACTTATTTTAGAATCATTCAACGTAAATGTTTATAAATATGTTTGTAATATTTTAATTTGAGTTTAAACGAATCAAATGATAAGCATACATCCCATTAAGCATCATTTGGGAATATATATGATATTCGGTATCTGACTATATGCATAATAATATATATGAGGCCCAATATTCAAATCTAAAACAAATAAAAGTAAAGAAAGTTCATTACAAAACCTTTTGGATCCGTCGAAACAACTAAAAAAGGATAATGACTTAAAAATGTAATATATTATTCGATTTTTATACATTTGGTCATTGTTTTTTTTTTGTCCACATTTACCCCTTCAACTTGTTAAACTGTACACATTCAGTCCTTATGACCGGTTACTCCAGGTTAGCCAGGAAAAATGATTTAATAGGGTAATATATTTCTCATTTTGTACATATTTAGTCCTTAATATTTTTGTACATATTTAGTCTTTAATATTTTTTTGTTTTAAAATAAGTCATTTTTGTTTTTATACACATTCAATACTTATGAATGTTTAGTTTGAGTTTTTGTGACAACCCGAAATTTCTATTCTGTACAACCCAACAATTCAATAGAAGTCAGAAAAGTTGCTGCTAAGTTTCAAACTTTTTGGAATAAGTTTGAGTATATTAGGATTAATACTTTAGGAGATATCAGGAGAAAGGATACCCTAGAGTATTTTGTGCATCTTAAAAGTTTCAAAACTCCAAGAGTTTGGAGTTTTACGGCTCAAATGATATCTTTTGGATCAAAAACTCCATGGACTATATATATGACACTTAGCCATTTTTAGTTAATTTCTTCCATTTCAACTAGAGAAAACCCGATTTCTCTCCCAAGGATCTTCAACCGTTCGGCCCAAATTGTAATTACTTCAAACCTAGAGTGTATTAAAGTCTATTACATGCTTAGATATCATTGAAAACACTCAAGACTCATAAGAAAAAGGAGTTTACGGCCCAAGATCTTCTTCGATCGTAAACCCTAATTTGGGTGCCACAGTCCTCCCAACTCTTTCATTATGCTTAGAAACGAGTATGGAACCTTCCCTTGATGTGTCTAGCACATTAAAATCACCAAAGTACCCCATTTATATGTGTTTACGGTTTGGGGATCTCCCAAAACCGTAAACACCCCAAAGTGTGTTATGATGCACCATATTCCTTCCTTATTCCTAGAAACTAGCCTAGACTTTAACATTGAAGTGTTTAAGCCTTGAGAACATCAAAATACCATGGTCCATAGGAGTTTACGGCAGAAAACACATGGAGAAATGTTCCATGGGCCGTAAACTCCATTTAGGAGTGAATTGTTGCCCTAATCACTTCCTAAGGCTTAGGCTTGGAGTTTGGATGCTTCAAAATGACTTCTAGGACTTTAAATCAACAAATGGTCAAGGGATTATGAGCTTACATCTATAAACTCAAGGGTTTACGACCGTAAACTCAATGAGTTATGGTCATTAAAGAGTAAACTCTTGAAAGGGGTTCTTTTGAACCCTAAACTCAATGGCTTTGTCCTACAACACTTAGATGCACTCCTTAGCACTTATAACACTTATATAAAGTGTTTATCATGTCGTAGCATGTCTTAACTTGTTAATTGGTTGTTTAAAGACTAATTGGATACATATATGTACTACTATATGTTAACTAGGATCCTTGTGTATGTACAAGTCTTCACTTGGCACTTAGCATCCTACGGCAGTCAATACATCCAAACCACCAACTACAGGTGAGTTCATACCCCTTAATCAACAGTTTAAATGTTTTAAATGCTTTTATGGGGGGGATAAAAGTTGAATCATGCTAGGTTATTATATCAATCACATGTGATTAATAAGTAGCATACAATTGGATTTACTACTCTTTTAGCTATTTTATCAAACAGATTACTTCAAATGGCTTTCCAAAACCTTTTTACTCGTTTAAAACTCCTTGTTAAACTGTTTTACATACTGAATGTTTTCTTTCAATCCCTGTTACAGTTGCGTTTCAAAACAAAGGTTTTCCTTATACTTTAGATTGTTCTTATCAAACAAACTGTTTTCAAATCGTTTTACAAACTGACATCAAGTCATCTTTTCCTAGTTATAAAACTTCTATAAGGCTTTACAAAACTTATTTTATACTTTTATATTGTCAATTGCATGCCTTTATATGTATAGTTATATAAGTAATGTTTAAAGGACTTAGGAAGGCTAGTTCGCTTTATCTCCTTTTCCTCGTTGGGATGTAGCTTTAGGGCATCGGTTATCCGTCCGAAGGTCGTCTAAATATTAGTTATATATTATGTATACGTATATAGAAATAAAAGTTCTACCAGTCAATCCAATACCCTTGGGTAGCAAGAGTATACGTTCATGTTCATACGTACAGGTCATATTACTAGTAAACTACGATAGGCGTAGTTTATGAAGTTACTAATTATATTACTAGAACGAAGAATCATACAATGAGTCAGTTCATTCATGAGTCAATACTTGCTAGATAGAGTGAGAACACACAATACAGTTAGTACTCACATTACATTTCAAAACTTGCTAGATAGAGTGAGAACACACAATACAGTTAGTACACACAATACATTTCAATACTTGCTAGATAGAGAGAAAACAGGCATTGCAGCTAGTACACGCAAAACATTACAATACATACAACCTAGACAGATGGAGAACATACAACACAGCTAGCACATTCATTTTATATACATTTATACAGTTATGTGAGCCATTAAACGGGGCATGGCACTACCTACCATGGCCGTCTTTGTATCCAGAATCTCCTTAATTGGGGAGCGTATGAGTTTGCGTATAGATCTATACAGGATTGACTATCTTACACCTTGCTGCTCACTACAGTGGGACTTGCAAGTCTACGGGTGTCAAATGTCATTTCTTACGGCGTCTTACATCGTCGTTTTACTAGAGTCGGTAGCAGGATACAGGCCAATCACATGGTACTTTAAATTCCAATAGATTTAAAGTAGTTAGTACGGTTGTAGTTATTTGATACTACACTATAGTACTATTTCATTTTCCCATTACATTCACTTCGTGAACATTCACACGATGCACGGTAATGTAAAAGCTATATTTTTGGTTAATGATAGTTGGATTTGGGAAAATACACACTCTTACAAGAGACACACACAAATACTAGATGCCTTGGTAGAAGCCTACTTTTAGTAGGAAACATAGGGTTTTCTAGGAGGTTCAAAACTTTTACATACTTACATTTCATATACGTACAAATACTTACATACAAATTCAGACACTAAAATACTTATGATCTCACCAACTTTAAAGCTGATACTCTCTTTCAAAATAACTTGTATCCTCAGGTCAACAGTAGATAGGTACCGATGCAAGGTTTAGAGAAGATGGAGCTCGTTCAAGACTCATCTTTCATTTTGATTTATACTTAAGTGTCTATTAGACATATCAGAACACTTGTATTAAAATTATATTATTAATGCAATTGATGATGTTGTTGCTTGTTTACTACGATTCATTGTTGTGATACTATACATGACGTCCTCCGCCCCAGAACGTTTCCGCTGTTCCTGGTTTTGGGGTGTGACAGTTTTTCTCACGACATCTTAGGTGGGACAATCATTGATGAAGTGTGTGGGGTTGTTGATGTTAATGTGTAATGTCTCATTTTCACAAAAAAATTTCATTTTTAAATAAGGCAAAACTCCCTAATTATAAATCCATTATTAGGAAAAAAATGTTTATTCCAAAATACATTTATCGAAAATCAAAGTAATATAAGTAACGCGGAATCCTCAATATTGTTGTTGAGTGTGTACAGCCATGTATTCTCCTTCTCACGACCAACGATAGAACCTGAAAACATAAACTAATAGGTAACCACACAGTTTAGTGAGTTTCCCCCAAAATACTCGATACAACCAACATATTATCATGCATAACGGACCCACACTCATCAGATTGGAATACCTTGGCCCAATTAGTCATCGGACTGGAACGCCAACATGCAACAGGTCAAATCAGTCATAGACTGGAATACACACGGTTTGTTGGCATGCCGCCTTAACCCAACCGCTCTTCTTGAGTCTTCATGCCTATAGCTTATAGTCGGCCCGCACTAGGTATCTTGGCCTACAACATATAGCAAGACCACATCAACTTATCCCACCACCATATGACTATCCCACATAAGATATCGTGAGAAAAACCTAAAAAAATCATTCATATGTATTATAACTACTGAATGAATACAAAAATAGAAATGACTTATTTTGCAATATATATATATGATGAGTTCAAAAACTCTGTGATCGATTAGATCTTTGTAACAGGTATATTAATAAAACAGAAACAGTAATGTAAAAACACAAGTATGGATCTGAATGTGTCGAATGATTTGATTAACTCAATCCTCAGCAGAGCTCGATGAAGAATTTCCGCTATAGAGGATTCTAGGGTTACAAAGGATAAGAACTTGTACGCTATCAAATCTCTATCAATCTTACGTTAAGAATGCATGCAAGCATCTATATATAATAAACCCTAAACAAAACTCACGGATGGACAGGCCCATACCGGAGACAAAACTTGGACTAGCTAACGAGCCCAAAAGACGCAACACTAAACTGGACCTAACAATCTCCCCATTTGCGTCAATTTGGAGCGAGACTATCATTTCTTCTTGCTTGGACCAGCTGCTAGAACTTTCTTGGTAGTATCAAACAGACGCGAGATAAGGGCGAGGATTGCTTGTCTGAACCGAATGTACCATTGAATCATATCATCACAGTACTTCTTGTCATCCTCCGAATTCTGCTTGCACCGATGAATGATCCCTAAGACATGTTCCAGACATGCAGTGGTATAGAGATGTTTGTCTGCCAAAGCGAACATGCATTTTTGGCCTTCATTTCTGGTAAACATAACGGAGTTTCTCTTCAAGTCAATCTTTCCCATCTGCATCATGTTTAGGTCACTTGTTGAACCAACAGGAGATATGGTAGGCTTTTTCTTGAATACGCTTGCTATCTCTGGATCCATCTTGGCGACTTCCATGATGTAACAAACAAGCATCCTCTTGAAGTGGTCGATGATCGGACCATATTCTGCTTCATTAGTAAGAAGGATGTTGTGCAAGATGATCCAGTCGTGTGGATTCAAGTTGGGAAGATCAGCAAGCGAGATGGCATGTTCTGTCTTGGCAGATCCTCTCAGCACCTTAAACCGAACGTTGGTGAAGTTTCCTTCCCTGTACGGCTTTAGAACCCGAACATTGATAATCTTCTGAGCGCTCCATGTTTCGTACTGTGGTTGAGCAGCCCTCAGATAGAATTTGACTAAGTCCCTGTCAACCTTTGGATGAGGATGAAGGAAACTCAGCAATGTTGTCAAAGGCATGAAAGACAAACGCCTTTCGGGTCAGTGGCATGTTGAACTGAGAATCGACAGAATTATCACGATCAAGTGAGATCACCGGTTCTAGCCACAAGCTGCTTGGAGTTTCTATGGCTTCTTTCAGCAACTTCTCAAGAGTCCAAGGAGGAAAAAGAGTTTTCATGCTCTCGAGAAGGTCGTGAGCTTCTTTTTGTCTTCTTTCGGCTTCTTCAGCCTCTCTAGCTTCACAAGCGCTGATGTCAGCATCTTTATCTCGACCTTGCTTCTTCAGAAGGTCTGCAATGGTCTCCTTATCTTCATCGCTCTCTTCAGCAATTTGCTTGCCCTTGTCTTTAACACCTGAACCTGAGGCTTCGCCTGTAGGAGGAGGTTCAGTTGTGTGTGTTGCTGTTGAAGTAGGAGGCGGTTGAGACACATTTTTTTTTCTCCCCCTTGTTTCGGAATGGACACGAAATCAAGGAGCCCTTCAATCTTGCTCACGAGAGAGAGGGCAGGAGCAAGTTTTTCTGCAAGATTTCGCCTGACAGAATAGTTGAGTATCGGGTCATGTGCTTCCAAGATGTTTGAAATGGATGCGTGGACATCCGAAACACACGATGAAATCACCTCTCTTTCAGATCGAAGAGACTCAATCTCCTTTTGAGAATTGGAGAGTTGAAGACTCTTGACCTTCAGAGCGGTGGTCTTTCTGGAAAGAGCGTCCATGAGTGAGTTTTCAGCAGCAAGGTCCTCATGGAGCTTAGTCAATCGTTCCTCAATCGTCGCCTTAAACGCTGAGTTGTCGTCTGAGAGAGTCTGACGAAGAGAAGCAAAAGACTTCATTTCTGATGCAACTGAGGTAGTCAGCTGGTTGACAATGGGTTCCAGCTTTGTTTTGGTGGCTTCAACATTTTCCTGTAATGACTGTAACAAAGAAGAAGCATCAGTGAATAGTTTATCGACTTTTTCGGTCGCTGCCTCACAGGCTTTTGTTGAGGCATCAATGGCTGCAGTGGTGGAGTCTAGAGAGACTTGATGAGCTTTGGAAAAAGCATCAACAATCTTCTGAATGGCAGCTTCAGAGATAGAGGACTGTGATGAAGAAGAGGAGGCGATGAGCGAATCTATTTTATCGTGAAGCTCCTTGAGATGCCTCTTTGTGACAGGAGCATCGTCATCGTCATCACTCTGAACTTGAAACAGACTGTAATAGACCGAATCAAAGGTCATGTCCTCCCCACCGAGGAATGGTTCTTCACTCTCTGCTGCATGAGCAAGAGATGAGGGGGTGGTGAGGGTGGAAGCTCGGTAGTTGTAGTAGGTTCGGGTTGGGTTGTATGTTCGGTAGTTGGTGTGGGTTCGGGTGCTTTAGTATGAACCCCCGTATGAGATACGTTGGTTCTGACTTCAACAGTGGTTGTGGTGGTTGCTTCGGTAAAGATGGGTGGGGGTATTGGGATGGAGGTGGATGGTATTTGAGTGGTGGAGGTTATGGGGGAATGGAAAAAGGAATGGTAATTGGTGGAGAAGAGATTGGAGAAGTGGAAAAGTGAACTTCTGGAGAAGGAGATCGTAGTGGAGTGTTACCACGAGGAAATCCGTCAGAGTCAGAACTCTCTCCCTCAGATTCGCTTGAGGAGGAAGCGATAATTAGCTTTTGCCTTGGTTGGGTTTTTCTCTTCTTCAGCGGAGGGGATTGGACAGCCTTGGTGGTTTTTCGTTTCTTGGGAGATGGGCCTTTTGCTCCCTTACCAACTTGCTTGTCTTTGCTATTGTTAGTTTTCTTTCCCCTTGGCGCAGGCTTGTCAGCTTCATGGATGGACTTCAGCATTTCAGGAGTAGGATCTCTCGGACCAGAGCGTCGAAACTCCTTGTATGTTTTAATAATCCGGCTTTCGGCAGGAACGTCTCCATACATCGACTCAGGGATTGAGCCAATGAATTGAAATTTGGAGGCATCGGAGACAATGATCTTCGTGGTATGAAAAGTACCAATCGAAGACATTGGAGAACCAGCAACAATGGGGACGTGGTACTTGTCCATCACCCATTTTCTAATGAGATTCCAAAATCGAGCATAGGAAATCTCGGAATGCCGAGATGTAGAAGACAGACTCTGAATGAGCTGTTGCCATAGGACCGACCCGTAGTCCAAGTTGATATCGTTGTAAATCCCTTACTGAATCGAGATTAACAGACGACTTGCTCCGTCTGATCCAGCACTGCGTTCAGACAGCCCCTTGAACAGCACTGTAAACAACCCATTCCATTGAGGAGGCATGCACGATTTCTTGAACTTCGTGACCATTGTCAGCACCTCAGTATACCCCATGTTGTAAAACATAGAGAACATGTGACCCACCGGAATCGATTTAGGGTTAACTCTAGTTGAATCAGGTTCAAACCCTAAAATTGAGCAAAACCTCTACTTGGAGATTGACGCCTTGTGATCGAGCACGTCGAAGAAGATCCTGTTTGACAGTGTTGTCGTAATGAGTAGTGGCGAAAATCTGAGATAAGAACTCCATAGGAACTGCTTCAACTTTGGTAAGAGCAGGAGCAATCGTCGAGTACTTGAGGCATTCGATTATCGAGAACATGAAAGCATCATAGACCTGAGGAGTAAGATCGATGATCAAACTATGTTGGGGATGAATCGGGAGGATGTAGGAAGTGGCATGAACTGATGATGAATCCGCCATTATTGTGAAGAAGATGGGAGAGATGATGAATAGTAGAGTGCTTGAAGGTTTTCTTGCTCTCTGAAATATGGGTGCAGTAAAGAGGTAAACAATGGTTTACATTACTTTTTATACTATGGGTAGAAGAGAGAGAAGAATCTGTCCCAAATCTTGGAGGGAAATACGAAGAGTTTTTCGGAAGTGATGGATGCGTGACAGTTGGTATCACCGATGATTATGCATGAGAGAGAGTGTTAGTCCCGATTCACACGCCTTCCCATCAGGCGCCGTTTTTAAGCAAAACGGTTCCAATTCACATGCCTGGATTTCAAGCGCCGTTTGAAAATCAAATCAATTGGACTCCCGCCTGAGTCAGCATCTAATCATCTTATCCTTTTAGATTTAACGTCATGTTAAAGCAAAATTGCCCACGTGGATCAATATTAACCACAACCCTTTTATAACTACAAATCCCATTTAAAAATTATGCCTTGTAATTAATGAAACCAGAATTTTGGAAAATCAAAAAGATTTTTTGTGCTTAGTGTGTAAAAGAAAAAGAAATAAAGCAACACATATGAGGGATTTTGTGATGTCAGTAAAGACACGAAACAAAGGATCCCGGGCACGAATCTCTTCCTTCAAAGTCAACAGATACTTTAAAGTGTTTGTATGGTTTCCCGTTGAATAACGCTCAGACACTTATTGAGAAGTGTTGAAAGCCTTCTTTTAATCAGGCTAATTTGGGTGGCTTTCGCTTCAATTCAGAATTCCTGATCTTGATATAAGACATAAATCGAACGAAGTACTTGTGAGACCAATGCAGTCTGTTGAACAAGTAGTTTTGAAATAATTCAAGTGGCTAGAGAAAATAGTTTATGTAAAATCTCAAAAAATTTAAAACTGGATTCCAAGGAGAGAAATGTTATGGGACTTAACAATTTCATAGGAATCACACAAAAGAAAAATAGAGATTTGACTTTCCATCCTCATTGATAAATCCGTCAAATCGTTAGTGAAAGCTTAGAGCAAAATTGATTGTTCACCGTCAATGCATAGTAGGTATTGAATTGTGGGTTTCACTTAGTTCGTAGTGGCACGAAGCTAAGATCATAAATACAGAAATTGTGTAACCATAAACCTCAGTGGTAATTTCTGAGAGTCTCAAGGGTTACGTGTATGAAGCGAATGAGATGGAGAAAACTAGTGTAGATGGTGTAAAGAAACCAAAGTACATCTGCTGTTAAAATAAGGACCAAGCAGAAAACTCTTATCTCATGTGAGAAAAGAGTCAGGTAGCTCATGATTAGAATAAATATGAAAGCCTAATTGGGAAGACAAGGTTTGTATGTACCAAGTCAGTAAGGCTATTATTCAGAATCAGGTGAGGCTTTGGACACATACAGCAGCATGCTTCTAGGGACACTTAACTAGTGAAATTATTTCCCCATAAATAGACACACAAAAAGATAAGACACAAAACAAAACAAAATAATAGAAAAAATAATAAAAAATATTTTTGGAGTTTTTGAATTCACGAAAAGAAAATAAGAAAAGGAGTAAAAAAAATATTTTTGGAATTTTGGATTTAAAGAAAAAATATAAATAAATTAAAAAAATCAAGAAAAAAATGAGACACAAAAAAATGGGACACAAAAAAAATTTCGAACCGAACCCGAGCGTTCGGTTTATTTCGGTTTTAAATTTTTTTTTGGAACCGAACCCGAGCGTTCGGTCTATTTCGGTTGCCAAAAAAAAAGTTTGAAAAAGAAAAGAACTTTGAAAATAAGAGAAATAAATTTGAGAAAATAATACAAAAGGTTTAAAACCAAAGAAACTACCTTTGAGTGATAAGCGACGATCAGTTAATACGACCGAACCCGAGCGTTCGGTTCATTTCGGTGTACCAGAACAAGATCCGAACCCGAGCGTTCGGTTCATTTCGGCACACATGAGACCCGAACCCGAACGTTCGGTCTATTTCGCTTCCAACTTTTAATTTTGAGAAGTAGTCTTTGGTACTGACTCCGATTCCATCATTCCTAGCCCTTGTAGAATTTTGTTGAAAGATGCTTCAGGAAGAGCTTTGGTGAAGATGTCAGCCAGTTGATCAGTGGTTCGAACAAAGTGAATTTCGACGTTCCCATCTTCCACATGATCCTTAATAAAGTGATACCTCAGTGCTATATGCTTGGTCTTGGAATGTTGCACTGGGTTATGACAGATCCTAATTGCACTTTCTGAATCGCAATATAGTGGGATCTTTTTCATATTGAGTCCATAGTCCCGGAGCTGGCTTTGGATCCAAATCACTTGAGATGTACAGGAGGCAGCTGCGATGTACTCTGCTTCGGCTATAGATAGAGATACACATGTCTGTTTCTTTGATTTCCAGCTAACCAACTTCCCGTCTAGGAATTGGCAGACTCCAGTGGTGCTTTTCCTGTCTAAACCACAACCTCCAAGGTCTGCATCTCAGTAGGCTTGAACGAAGAAACCTGAGTTTGATGGATACCATAAACCAAGAGAGGTTGTTCGTTTTAGATACCGAAGTATGTTTTTCACTGCAAGCATATGGGGTTCACGAGGATTCGCCTGAAATCTAGCACAGTAACAGACAGAAAACATTATATCAGGCCTGCTAGCAGTAAGGTACATTAAAGAACTAATCATCCGGCGATATAACGTAATATCGACTGCCGGTTTTTCCAAGGATGGTGTGAGCTTGGTGCCGAATGCCATTGGAACTTTAACCTTTGAGTCTCCCATCATGCCAAATTTAGCAAGAAGAGTCTTGGTGTAAGCTTCGTGGTTGATAAAGATGCCTTCGGGTCCCTGTCTAATATTTAAACCAAGGAAAAAATTAATCGGACCCATTGAGCTCATTTCAAATTTAGTCTCCATCAGCGTTCTGAATTCAGCTGTTAAGCTAGGATTCGTTGAGTCAAAGATGATATCATCAACATAGATTTGAACAAGCATAAGGTGGTTACCTTCCTTCTTACGAAAGAAGATTGGGTCAACCGAACCTTGTTTGAATTTTGACATCTTTAAAAACTTGGTTAGCGTTTCATACCATGCCCTAGGTGCTTGTTTCAGACCGTAAACCGCCTTGTCCAGAATATAAAAGTGATTGGGGTACTTTTCATTAACAAATATAGGAGGTTTCTCCACGTAAACTGTTTCTTCAAGTTCTCCATTCAGAAAGGCGCATTTCACGTCCATTTGGTAGACCTCAAAGTTCTTGTGTGCAGCATAGGCCAGAAGTATTCGAACAGATTCCAGCCTTGCTACCGAAGCAAAAGTTTCCTCATAATCAATTCCTTCCTCCTGGCAGTACCCTTTTACCACAAGAAGAGCTTTGTTTCGAATCACATTGCCTTCCTTGTCCATTTTTTTTCTGAATACCCATTTGAGACCAACAACTGAGACATCTTTAGGAGTTGGAATGAGGTGCCATACTTTGTTTCTATAGAACTCGTTGAGTTCATATTGCATAGCTTGAACCCAATCAGAATGATCAAGAGCCGTATTTACTGTCTTCGGTTCAACTTTTGATACGAAAGAATTATACATGCAGAACTCTACTTTGGAGAATAGAGATGTTTGCTTTGCCTTCAGTTGAGATCGGGTGAGGACCTCTTCAGAGACATTACCCACTATCTGAGATACAAGATGATCTCTTGTCCATTTAACAAGAGGAGGGTAATTTGGATCATAGGATGGATCCAATTCAGCGTTGACCATTTCTTCCAATTCAGATTGACTATCGTCGTCGTAGAACATATCGGAGTTCTCCCCCTCGACTGATGAGCTTTCAGGTGTAGCTTGACTTTCTGGTGCTACAGGACTTTCTGGTGTTGTCGAGCTTTCGGGTGCTGAAGTGCTTTCGGATGCAGTTGAGCTTTCGGGTGGAACGGGAATAGAATTCTCCCCCTCAATTTGTGAGCTTGGTTGTTTTGAAGAAGGTGGATTCTCCCCCTCAAATTAAGCACCTTGCTCAGGAGGTTCGTTTGGAACTTGTTCTCCTTCACCCATTCGTTTGGCGGCATCTTCGACAATTTGCTTCAGATGGTCGACTTTGTTGTCTGCTGCCTTGGCATCCGAGAGAGTAGCTTTCTCAGGTTCATTGAATAATTCTACAAACTGATCGAACAAATTAGCAATTGAGGCTGTGACTTGACTTGTTTGAGTGAAAATCTCTCCAATTGTTTCTTCAGTAGCTTTTAGCTTTTTGATGTAGTTATCATCGAAAGTCACATAATATGTTTCTTCGATCTTCCTGGAGCGCTTATTTAAGACCCGGTAAGCTTTTGAAGTAAGAGAATATCCCAGAAAAATTCCTTCATCAGCTTTAACGTCAAACTTGTTACGATGTTCTTTGGAGTTGAAGATGAAGCATCGTGAGCCGAATACATGGAAGAATTTTACGTTCGACTTTCTGTTATTTATGATCTCATATGGAGTAAGAGAAAAGCGCTCGTTGAGATAAGACCTATTCTGCGTGAAACATGCTACAACAATAGCGTCAGGACTGTAGGATGTGCAACTCCGCTCTAGGTCCACAACTCAACGGAGAACATGAGATAGGGCGGAAGCACACATACTAGATCTGCGTACTCATACTCATATACCACCCTCGCGTATACACTAAATAATAATAGGCAGGCTGTATTCGTCCTTAGCCTCTATGCTAGAACTTGGTCTGCTGGACGAGTGGTATGTCGTTACGGTCTGCGGACGTGTGTCGATAAGGCTTCAGAGGGAAAAGTAGTCTTCGCACGAGTACTTTGGGGGTATAAAATGCGAAAGATAAAGTTTAGGTTTAGGTCGGACCTTTGATACGAATGACGAAAGTTTCTAGAATTCGCCAATCAAGGTGATAGAAACATATGAACTCGGTATGGTGAGGACCACACCAACTCATGACGAAAGGAAATCAACGGACTCTATACTGAACAAAGTTTTGGTCAAATGAAAGAAACGTCTGATATACGACGATGTATCCCTGGTATGGTTTGTATTGTACTCCTAGTATGTTCAACAATGTACTCCTTGTAACTGATCTCGTGTTTCCTGTTTTCTACTTGAAGTTAACACTCCTATGTATCGTACCACTATGTGCGCATACATACAAATAAAAGTGCTTTATTAACTGAAGGGATACTTTTATACTATAATCCCCCATGGTACCACTACCATCGCCCGTCATATACCAATTGTGCATTTTTAAGATGTGCCAGACGGTCGACTGAGTATCTCTGCCTCAAACACTCAACCAATTAAGGAACGAGGACCTAAGCGGAGTCACTCACTCTAAGTCTGCAACATCTTAGCTGCGCACAACCCTGAATGTATATGGTGAGCCATAATAGCTTCTCTAAGGGATCTTTTAGTTCTTTTGAATATTGTGACCTATTTCAACATGTGAGTTGGTATAGTTACTTTTAAGTGTCATCCCCAATTTTACTCTTATATGAATATAAATTAATTTTTAAAAGTAATTACTATTTTGAAAACGTACCACTACTCGTTGACGAATCCGGGGTAGATTCTCCTGCGGTGATCATCAGAATACGTCCATCGGCGCCTGAGTTCTTGATTATCGGGCACTCCCTCTGAATGTGTCCAGTCTCATCACAGCCATAGCAGGCTTGGTTTTCTTCAGTTCTGAGGACTTGGGAGATCGGTTGAGCCGGTACCATGCAGTAACGGACTGTGTGTCCCTTTCTGTGGCAGTTCAGACACTGCATTTCTCGGCACACTCCAGTGTGGTGAAAGTTGCGCTTTCCACACTTTGGAAGGTTTCCAGCATAACGACTGGCAGATGCTGAAGCAGTAGGCGTCGTAGCGGCATACATAGTACTCGCTTGTTGTTCTTGTGTGATGTCTTGTGTTGTTTGCTTCTTCTTTCTCTTGTTCTCCGACTCTTGATTATAGGCCTCTTCCCTAGATGACTCGGGAATAGGGACTTTTACGCTGTGGCGGACTCCATGATTGATGAGTCGCTGAGCCAAGCGTTTAGCACTATCGAACGTGGCTGGGTTAGAAGACAGCACATTTCCTTGGGTCGGAGCAGTCAGACCCCAAATGTATCTCTCTATCTTCTTCTTTTCCGAGGTAATCATCTCGAGACATAGAGCTGCTAGTTCGCTGAACCGGTCCGTGTAGGTCACTATGTCTGAGCCGACCATAGTGAGATCCCTCAGCTCTTGTTCCAGTTTTCGAATCTCACCTAACGGGCAATATTCTTCCCCCATTAACTCCTTTAGGTTTTCCCAACCTATGGAGTTTGCCACTGATAGGGTCAGTGACTTAACATGGCTGTTCCACCATGTTAGGGCTTTACCATCGAAGGTGCAGGCAGCAAACTTCACTTTGCTTCCTTCGGGGCATGAACAGATTTTGAAGACCGACTCTGTTTTCTCGAACCATTGCAGGAGGGCAATGACTCCTTTAGTCCCTTTAAAGGACAGTGGTTGACATCTGGTGAAGACCTTGTAGGAGAACTCTCCCTGGCGCACAGGGACCTCACCATGAGTAGAATCGGTAGGCACTTTGCCTCCACCTGTACCGGTGGAGTGATATTGTGCCATGGATGTTGCCACAGCCTCGGCCACTGCAGCGTTCAAAGTTGCTGCATCAATTTGTGGAGAAGGTATGGGAGTTATTGGAGTAGCGTGTCTGGATGATCTGCGAGGAGGCATCTTTGCTAAAAGAAAACAAAGGTGAGACAGAATAAGTCTATAGCAACGGACACAAGCCAAAAGCTGAAAAGACAAGGTTATCCTAGTTCTGGAAGTATCGGGTCCTTACTTCCACAGGGTTCTAGGAACAATTCATAAATGAGTCTATACCTAATAAACTCTATGAATTTGAATAACTATCCTCGAATGAATATCTATTTCCTGAATAACTGTTACCAGTTGCATGTATGAAAAAAAAATTCTAACACATGTAATGTGAGCAGTGTTTCCACTCGCTTGCTAAATTAACCCAGTTAATATTTATTAGTGTGACGCGTAAGATGTTTTTGGTTACTTCGACTGATCTTTCCTTGAAATCTTCTCATTGGTTTTTCCTTGTTCTTCCTGAACTCTTCTGTTGTCTACTATGAGGAAGTGGTTACGTATATCTGGGCTTGTTGTGCGAGAATGAAAGTGACTAAAGAACCTATGAGCTTTAAGGTAACTTTATGGGGTGATCCTTATGGAATCCTCCTATAATTATACCAGGTATACCAGTTGGTATTGTATATAATTGAAGATCAAATAGACCTTCGAACAATTGATCCCACCTCAACACTACTTCCTTAAAAGGAATGGATAGCGAAGCGTCGGTCACAGATTGTATGTCTATAGGGTCTTGATTATATATAAAACTTTATGAATATACCCTGTAAGATTATAGACCTATCCGCAAGGGTCTTTTAAGTTATCACATAAGTTATGTATCTGGACTAAAATACTCCTATAGTATCCTAATGTAATGTACTTGTTATGTTCTAGAATTTTTATCACGCTATCGTATCATAAAATACTCCCATAGTACTCTAACTCTAACTGTGCTTGTTCTGGCGTTCTCTTGACTGGTGTTCCGGTAAGTTTTAACCCTGTTGCAACACCACATCATTCCCAAACACATGTTGGTCACATCTCGAACGAATATAGTTGATCAGGCTATATTGATCCTAGCTATGATTACATAACTGTTCAGGTTGGCGACAGTGCCCAACCTTTAAATGCTTTTAGTTCTGTTATCCTTGTGATCCTAGTTCTATTATGTACATGTATGAGCAAGTAGGTATATTTTTATAACTTAAAGTTATAATCTAAAATATATCATTATCTAGAGCACTTAAGCCCCATTGTATTTATAGACGTATATCTTTTATCGGTTGATATACTTAGTTCACTATAAACAATGCTCTGATACCAATCTGTCACACCCGAAAATCGGAACGGCGGAAGCATTCGGGGGTGGAGGACATCATGTCAAGTGTCACGAGATATGTATATGGTAAGCAAGTAATGAACAACCATTTCATTTAGAAAGAAAGTGTTTACAATGTATGTGTTCACAAAACATAGAATTCATAAACAAATAACAAAACAAGACTTGAAGCTATAATGCTCCATCTTCTAAAGTTCCAGCACGAGCACCTGTCTAATAGTCTCCTGAGAATACAAGTTATTTGAAAGAGTTGATCAACAATTAAGCTGGTGAGTTCATAAGATTTTAGTGATATGAGTAAGCTGTAAAATGTTGTTCAAAAATGTATATGTAAAAGTGATGTAAGCTGTAAGTTTGGTTTTGAAAAGTTTTCCTGTTCCTCTAGAAAATCCTATATTTCCTTCTTTAATGGAAGTTAAGTAAAATGACACTACAAGCCTTTCTATGCGTACTAAGTGGGTACAAGTTATATATATACTTAGAGTAAACAAACAATCGATTGTGCACATCTGCCCTAAACTCACAACACAACGGGGAACAATAAGTAAGGTGGATAGCACACATTACATTGGTTGTTAGATCGTTGTCATATATAACCTTGTTGTATTCACTTGTTACTCATGGAGTTATTTGTAATGGTTCCTTTAGATCTAAAGAAGAGTTCTTTTAAGAAAACCTATGTTTCTTATAATAAAATAATGACTACGGTGATTACTTTTATAATAGCTTTGTTTATACTGCTATATATAATCTGATATTGGGTAGATAGTTAATTGGGGGAATCTGCCCTAAGCCCACAATCCAACGAGAACAGGACGTCGAGGGAAAACCCATATTTAACTAGATATCGGATATTAATTCTATATATAAACATGGTGTATAAACTAAGGAATTATAGAGTTAACTCACTTAAAGTCTTTTAATAACTGTACTGCTTAATAAAATGGATTAAGCCTTTTCTGGGAAATCTCTAGTTTTGTCTATCAAAAAAACTGACTTTGATAAGAAGTTATGTACTAGAAAAACTGTGTTTTGACTGTCTTATAACTTGATCCATACTTGGTACCCCTATGATGACTTCATGTATACTAAGCATCAGTATATATATATATATATATATATATATATATATATATGTATATATATATATATATATATATATATATATATATATTCAGATAGATAATAGATTGGGGGAACTCGGTTCAAGACCACATCAAACGAGAACAGGAAATGAAGCGAAGGCACACATCCTATTAGCTTTCAGAATCTATTGGCATATATGTAGTCTATAGTGTATACATTAAGGAATCCTAAAGCTAGCATCATGGTCCTAACTTTTAAAAGTAGCCTTCTACCAAGACTCGATTCTTTGAAAGCAGTCTTCTACCAAGACTCTCCTATTATGAAAGCAATCTTCTACCAAGACTCTACTGTTCCTTTGTCAACTGAAAAGTACATTCTCCCTAGTTTATAACCTATCTCGATTAGAGAATAGATTAACCTTCAAGTGTTACCGACACTTTCTGAAAGTAATGGGAGAAATGAGTACCCTGATGCCGTTTATAACGACATATGGGGGTACTAACAACCTAAAAACATATGTGTGTTTTATTACGGTCAAAATGTGAAAGCTAGAACCCCTACTAACCCGCTCTTATGTATGGAGATTGAGGGAACCAAACGCGACCCGAGCAAATCCATGCAAGCCGTGTAATTCACATTAAAGTTAGATCCTGTCTGCGTGTTGTCATGCTATAGCAAATTTACTTGTTTGTTATGTTTTGTTCTGGTATTGTTTGATTCTCTTCACTATTTGTTCTGTTCTGTTATGTTCTGTGTGTGCTTCATTGTACTAGAAGTAATGAATAACATTCTCCTAAACTATACCTATAATAGTTTACTAATGTTCTAAGTGGACTGATACTGAAAAGACTCATTTATCTACAAAGTTGTGCTTATACTTTAAAAATGGAGTTTTGTATAACTATAAAGTAACATAACATTTAGAAGAGGTTTGAAATGTTTTAACAACTTATAAATAACATAAGTAACATTCTGAAAGATGTTTAAAACAAACATTTACACAATTATCATTGTGTTCAACTTGTATCCCCCCCTTAAAACAATTAAAATAATTAAAAGATTCATTACGGGGTATGAACTCACTTGATGTGGGTGATTCAAACAGGTATGCTCGTACGGATGAGAAGTTCCACGAATGAAGTTCCGAGACACAATAAGTCCTAAATGATATTTAAGGACACATAATGACATGAATATAGTGTTTATAAACAACTATATGAAAGGAAACACCTTCCGGGACTAGGAAACACCTTAAGCAAGTGTTGGAATCACATGTGGTTCAACCTAGGAGGGTATGAAGGAACTTATATGAGTTTACTACCATGAGTTCATAGCCCAAGGGAGTTTACGGCCGTAAACTCATGGCTACACATGTGGGAAAGCAAGTATGAAAGCTAGGGAATTATTTAGGGACATTAGCTTTAGCCTAGGATGAGAAAGACCACTTCTTTTGTCACTTTTGGGGTGTTCACGGCCCAAATGAGTTTAAAACTGTAAACTCATGGCCAAATATTCTTAAGAGGGTCCTAAAGGTCATAAAGAAGCATTCAAAATTCATGCATAATACCTTGGAAGTGTTTGTGGCATCTAAACACCTCTATCTTGAGTTTACGGCCCATGGACCATTTGGTCATGTGTTTGCAGCCGTAAACACTTATGGGTGTTGTTATTTTGGTTGTTTTGGCTCCTAGACACATCATGGTAAAAAGCTATGCTAGTTTCTTGGCTTAAGGGTGGCATTTAGGGCATTTTGACACCCTAAAATGGAGTTCACGGCCCAAGAACTTCCTTGGCCGTGAACTCACTTTTGGTCCTTGATTTTAATTGATTTTGATGCCTAAAGATGTCAAGGTTTGTCCCATGTTTGGTTTCCAAGGTCTAGGGGTCATTGGGCACACTTTGGCCCTTAAAATGGAGTTTACTCCCCAAGGTGTTCTTGGGCGGTAAACTTACAGATTTTGGTGTTTTCTTATGATTTCTAGTGTATTGAGCATATATAAAGCTTTAAAACAAGACTAGATAGAAGTACTCACTTTCCAGAACAAAAGTTCGAAGATCCTTGAGAGAGAATTTGGCTTTTCTCTAGTTGGAATTGTAACTAATGAATAATTTGGTTCAGAATTCTATATATAGTCCTGGGATTTTTGGCAAGAAATATTTTATTCTAGGAAAGAACTCTAATATCATTGAGTTTTGGAATAATAGAGTTGCACAAGACCCAAGTGCAACCTCTATCCTGATATCTCCTTAAGTGTAAATCCTGAAGTGGATTTTTTTTTTTAGGTTGTCACACTCCGGTTACTGAACCAAGCTCAAGCTCTCAGTCGCTCCCAACGACCTCCCAAGAAACATTAGCTACGTAAAATTGCTATATCTACCTTGCTACCCTGGCTCCCTAAGCCCTGGGATCCTCGATCCCCTAACTTAACTCTAAGGCCTCTAGCAGGTCCCACCTGCACTGCTAAAAATCTCACGGGCCTCGCCCATGGGTCTCACCCAAACAATGTCTTAGAGCGGCCTCTCCCTCAAGTCTCACTTATCTTGCTACTATCGCTTGGGCCTTGCCCACAGGTCCCACCCAAACCAAACTACTGAGGGACCCTACCCCCAGTCTCACCTATCTAGGGCTACACAGGTCCTAAACCATCCTGAATCCTAGACAAACTATCCTTTCTCGATCCATATCTGACTAACTAGGACATACGGGCCTCGCCCACACTCCTCTGACTAGGATATTCGACCCCCCACCCACATTCCTCCAACTACTGTCAACTAACCAAAAAACATTCAACAACAAGTGCTCCATAGTCTAACATCCTAATTAACGCTCGCGCTACCGGGAAAACATCAACCTGCTTTGCCAAACGAGTCCTCCACTACTACGAATACATTAATTCAATGTCAGGATGGTTCTGAAACTCCCGACTCCCCGCTGCTCTATCCAAACAGCTACGTCAACTGCTTTCCTTCTTAGCCAGGAGGTAAACGCATCCAGGTTGCGCTCCTACCCAAGCGCCTAACTACTGGGATAATACTCCCCCACTTCAATTCGACTAGATCCTTACAGGTTCCAGCTAGGAAAGGATTCCCAATCCTTTTCCCCATCTAAACGTCAATCTGCTGTCAGCCATGCTTACCACCACTAAAGCTCCAAAACTAACTAATACCAAACCCGAACCGCTCTTGTAGACTAATAAGACACTTTCCGAGTCCCATTCACACCTGCTACATCGACTACGTCCTAAAAACCGGCCCAAAAAAAGGGAGGAGGATACTGCTATGAACTACTGCCAAAAATCCATGGTATGTAGATGGCATATGCTCTGAACACCAACATAAATAGAATTCTAACATACATTTGCTAACATATATGCAGTACCATACCAAAATGATCATGAATAAAAAAAAACTGACAGAAAAGCAAAAGATACATACCTGCAACGTCCGGTGCTGCTCGGGCATCCACCGTAGGCAACTAAAAAGCCCTGCTCCCCACCTGTCGTTGGTGATCCTCATGGTTGCAGGGGAAGGTGCCATCACCTGTCCTGCTTGAAACAAACTTGGACAGCGGGCCTTCTTGTGTCCCCTGTGTCTGCAATGAAAACATATCAGGTCTGATCCCTGAGTGGTGGTAGCAGTACAATCCCTGTTGAAATGACCAGTCTGGCCACACTTGAAGCAGCCATAATCACCACCACTACCACTCCTTCACACACCCTCGTGCGTCCTGCCACACATGCCATAATTACTGCGGCCCTGATAATCCCTTGATCTCACATCCAACCCCTTGGGTCTTTTGCCTGAACATGTGGTTACCTGATCCTCCTCCGGCTTCCTCTTCCTGAGGTGCTCCAGATCGATCTCACTCTCCCTAGCCCGAGCAATCATATCCTCCAGTGTCTTACAGCTGGACCTGCTCACAAACTCCATGATGTCACTCATCAGCATCTCGTGATATTGGGTCTTCTTCGTCTCGTCGTCCGCGACATACTGTGGAACAAGAAGATCCCTCTCCATGAACTTGGTGATGATCTCCGCCAATGTCTTTGTAGTCTGTCGCAACTCTTGAAACTCTTGTGGTAACTGTTGCACCTCAATCACTGGTGCAAACTCGGCCCTGAACCTGGTAAAGAAATCACTCCATGTCATTGCATCCAACACCGCATCATCCCCAATGGCATGACCAACCTCCTCCCACCAATCCCGTGCTCTGTCATTCAGAAGACAGGAGACAAGTCGGACCTTGTCCCCTTCGGGACACCGGCTCGTACAGAAAGCATTGGAAACATCGGCCAACCACCTGTTGCTAGCAATGGGGTCCATAGCCCCATGGTAATTCGGAGCTCCACAAGCCCTGAACTCCTGAAATGTCAATGTACGCACTCCTATCTTGGCCATGATCTCGGTACGGAAGGCTCCAAGCCTCTTATCCAAAATCTCTAGTATGCCCTCCTTCACCATACCAAAGATCACAGGGGTCTGGTCTAGAAAATTGTGTGTAGTCTCAGCTGATACAAACTCCCTCATCCGTTCCTCAAGCTGCTCGAGTCCAGAATTCGAGCCTGATCCCTCACTTGCGCCTGAACCGCCCACTGGTCTCTCCCGCAACGTCACCATGTTGAAAACATATCATAACTACCATCAGAATACACTTCGCTACTGAGGGATCTCACGCACTCACTACAAGTTCCCTGGTCTTATCACAACCCTTCTTGAGTTGAGTACGAATCCTCTACTTTCAGTAGTATGGGACCCTACTACCTTTCACATCTATCTGTACTTTACTCAAGAATTGCCTCGACTACACCAAGTCCCTTTCACTACCACTAACACTACTCCTAATGCTAATCTCATCCTAGGCTTGCCCTAGGATAACCGCCAACCCCAAACCTAGTCCTCAGCTACTGAATGTATCCTAATAATACCAATTAGCCACTAACTGAATGCCATCATATGTGACGAGGCTCAGATAATCCTTCGAGTCAAGGAATCCTCCTTACAACGGTTGGACTCAGACAAGAGCTGTGCAATTGGGCCAAATCCAGCACTTTGAGCTTATTCAACCCTGTTCACATGTGACTTGACACATTCATGTAATGGGTAACTCCCATCACTCAGAGTCCCACAAAGCACCAAGCAAGTAGCATTTAGACAAAAAGGGAAATCTAACCAGAACATAATCAAGCAATTCTATCCCCAAAATAAGAATTTGTACTAGCATGCGATGCTAAGCTCATATAATCAGGCATAACCTAAATAGGCTATCCTACCATTGGCTAACTGATACTAGTATGCAGTTCACAAACACATATAACAGGCATATAAGGCATCCTCCTAGATCCTTAGCCTTAAATCTAGCATGTTGATCGCATAATCATATTATAACATAAACTTGTATGGGTAATTTGGGAGAATTTACTTGAGCTCGGCTGATTGCATGCACCACACCCTCTTTCTCTTTTCAACTATTTTCCTTTTCTCAGAATGCGTTTTTATAAAAACAATTTTCTTTTTAAAATTTTCATACCATGACCTAAGTTTGAGTTTAGTCACACTCGAGAGTGTATCAGAATCTTTCAAACCAAGGCTCTGATACCAACTTGTAACGACCCAAAAATCATGATAAAAAATTTCTTTTTTAATTTAATAATAAAACCACAAGTGTCAACAATTCATTCAAAACATATCACAACAGAGTATCAAGTCTAAAACATTATTTTATTTTATCAGAGTAAACATCCCAGGCTAAAACTCCTTTGGTGTGTGACATGCGATCACCCCGAGCTCTTCCCTCCGCTACCAGAAGTACCTGAAACCAAAACTAAAAAACATAAGCATAAAGCTTAGTGCGTTAGCCAACGTACCACATAACACATACATAACCACATATTGGGCCCCCGCCCAGTGCATCGGGACGTGCCCGACATCGGACTAACTCTAGCATCGGGCCCGCCTGGCATCATGCCCCACTCGTTATACAAATATGTTTCTCTTAGGCCCCTCCTGTCTCTGGGCCTTGCCCGTTAAACATACAACATAACACATAACATGTAAGTTAAACACACTCTACTATATTCCTGTACTAAGGCCTCGCCTATCTTGGGCCCTGCCCCTGCCCTACTAGTGGTGAGTCATGGAACCCTGCCCAAGATCCTGCTGATAGTGAGCTACGGGCCCCCGCCCACACTTATCCCTCGCCTATCTTGGGCCTCGCCCTTGCTCTGCTACTAATGAGATACATAAATATGTCCATACTCTGCTAGTGGTGAGATATAGGACCTCGCCCACACTCACCTCCCTACCAGGCACATACGAGTATCACACAGAAAACAAGTATAAACTATCATGCAGGCATTCCTCGGGAACCCGCTCGACATCGGATCGTGATCCAGAATTACATACTAGCATACAGTGCCTGGGGCTAACCCCCGGGTCTTTCTACTCATAAACTACATGGCCGACATGGTTGCCGTAGACCCATTCACACAGGGAGGAAACTCAACTTACATTACTGAAACCTTGCTGATATCCCTCTAGCTGCTATCTACCAATTCCCGAACTACTGCTCCTTCGGGTCCCCGAGCTACCAACACCAAATATCACTTAGTCCAATAAATTAATCCATCTTAGGGTAAAATGACCATTCTGATGGGTTTCATCTAAACTAACATCCTATGTGACCATGTAAACCCTAATGCTTGGATCAGGGCTTCACTAATTGTACATAAAATCATCCAAGGCTTACAAACCCTAGATCTAATGAGAAGAATTCGAAATTAAAGTTACAAATAAGATCTAGAACATTAACTCTTGTTGCTAGCTTGAATCTTCTTGTCTTTGAAGCTTAGAGTCACAAGTGTCACTCATTTAATGGCTTATAAACACCAATAGCAAAAGAATGACTTATGAGAAAAAGAAGGATCACCAAAAACGTCCTAGGGTTCTTCCAAAAGAGTTCACCATTTTTTTGGGCCATAGGGATCTTTATATAGTGAGGCCATTAGGGTTATGAAACAAGGAAACCCTAATTTGACTGCTTAGGCTCCAAGCAGCCCATGGACTCCTTTTAGAACACCCCTTGGATGAATTCCTTATGGGCTTCCCATAGAATTCGTCCAACCTATGTTCCAAGGTGATCCATAGCCCAATTGTAATTATCTTATAATTACAGTTCCAGTCCCCTATGTTTAATTAATGTCTTTTAGTCACAAAACTAACCATTAATTTATTCTTGACTAATATTAATTAAAAGATATGATTTCTCCTTTAATATATTATTCATATAATATATTAATAAATCATAATTAATCATCTTTCTCAATAAATTATCCTATCAAGTTGCTGATGGGTTTTAGCTATATGAACATTCCTATGTGCACATGCTACCCTAATGCTTGGATCTAGGTTTCTCTAATTAAACATACATTGAATCCAAGACTTCTAATGGCTAATAGAGTATAATAACAATATGAAATCAGAATTAGAAGTTTACCTTGAGTCACTTGCTTGATCTTCTTGTCCTTGAGGCTTTAGAGTCACAGTTGTCACTCCTTTAATGGCTTACAAACACCAACTAGCAAAGAAGATGATTTAGGAGAGAGGAGAGGGGATCAAATCGGCCAGGGTTTCTTCTCAAAGCACGAGTGCCGATTTCCCTTCACCCTTGGAGTCTATTTATACTTGTAAGGCTCCTAGGGTTTCACCCTTAAACCCTAATTGGATAACTTAGGCCCTAAGCAATCCAATACCCTAATAGATAAGCCCTTGGACGAAATCTAAGCCTATCCAAAGCCCTATAATTCGTCCCCCCTTATTCTTAAGGGATTTATAGCCAAAAGTCAAACTATCACACAATTGACAGTTTATACGCCTTTATTTAATTAATCTCTTTAAGTCACCAAATCAATTCTTAATTAATTTATGACTTATATTAATCAAATAATAATATTATTATTCCTTATATTATTCTCATAATATATTAATAATATTACTTCTGTCATATAACTCATCCTGTCAAGTTGCTATGGTGAAGGCAACCCAAAAGGACCATGCACAACCGGGTCAAATACTTAGCTAATATAGTTGCAGCCTTAGATACTATTCCAACAGTCTCCCACTTGGATAAGTCTGGTAACTATATACAGAAGTATAATCCGATTTGCAATCGTAGCTCTCAAAGACGCTGTCAAACTCTGATCTAATCAATCTTGTCCTTCAGATAAGAGATCGTACAGTCCTCTGTTTAGATATCATGCTGACAATTTTATGGAATTAATTTGTCTAGCATTTGGTTTCTCGATCTCCGATTTATTTGACATAGAACTTAATCGAACACATCAATTCAGTTCTGACCGGGCCCGACAGATAAGTCAAATCAAATCATCGAGCGGCTGAGATATCGCTTTTACCCTCTTAGGATAGAAGTAACAGATAAACTTCGAATTATATGCATTTACTTATTCAGTAATCAACTATACACAACAATGTATTTTATAACATCAAGTTACTGATGCGGTTTCGCATTATCAATGTACAACCAATTAACAAATAACAAACCATATATCTTGGTTTTAAGACCATATGATATTATCGTCTTGCGTTCACCCTTTTTATCATATTCCATAATGTGATTCCAGCAAGCGCGGGTTTGTTCCAATGCTCAAAACTAGTTCATAAGCACTCATGAACATTGCAGCAACCTTTTGCTATGTCTAATACCATTTAGACAATCTACACACCAATTCATGACAATCTTCATTCATACCTACTTCCAACATATGAATGATTGTGGACAATTTGAACAATTCGATTATTCTTAATAAACTCAATTATTCTGGAAGTCAAAACATGCAAAAAAAATGAAACAATAGTTAAAGAATTAACATAAAACAGTAACATTACTCATAAATAATACTCTTTTATTTAATCATCAAATGTTAATTATATTTAGCTATTACACGTTTCTACAACTATCTAATCTATGCTAATATCATCCTTCAGCCCAATACTCCTAGCATGCTGCAAGTGCTTAACCCTACTCAGTCCCTTCGTAAGCGGATCTGCTGGGTTATCTTCTGATGATATCCTCTTTACTACGAGTTGTCCCTCTTCTACACGATGTCTAATAAAATAATATTTTATGTCGATATGTCGAGATCTACCATGATCCCTCGGTTCCTTGGTCAAGGCAACCGCTCCTTCATTATCACAGAAAATCTCCATGGGCTCGTTTATGGCAGGTACAACTCCAAGATCACCAATGAAGTTCTTTAACCATATTGCCTCCTTCGACGCTTCGCTCGCTGCAATGTACTCTGATTGACACGTTGAATCAACTACGGTTTCCTGCTTGGAACTTTTCCAAGTTACTGCTCCTCCATTCAAGGTAAAGACCCAGTCCGACTGCGAATGGTAGTTGTCCCTGTCGGTCTGAAAGCTGGCGTCACCGTACCCTCGCACCTTCAAGTCATCACTCCCTCCAAGGACTAAGAACCATTCCTTCGTCCTCCGAAGGTACTTAAGGATATTCTTTACCTCAATCCAATGGGCTTTGCCAGGGTTCCCTTGATATCTGCTAACCATGCTCAAAGCAAAGGCTACATCAGGGCGAGTACAAGTCATAGCATACATGATTGAGCCAACTGTGGAAGCGTATGGTACTCGGCTCATTTTCTGCTATTTCAGCTTTGGTACTCGGACTTTGAGTCTTACTCAACTTGGCATTACTTTGTATCGGTAATTATCCCTTCTTTCAGTTTTCCATACTAAAACGTTTTAGTACCTTATCCAAGTAAGTGTTCTGACTAAGTCCTATTAGTCTCTTACTTCGTTCTCTCACTATCCTTATTCCCAAAATATAGGAAGCCTCTCTGAGGTCCTTCATAGCGAAGCACTTCCCGAGCCAGGACTTAACCTCCTGCAGAGTTGGGACGTTGTTTCCTATGAGTAGTATGTCATCGACATACAGAACGAGGAAGCTTACTATACTCCCACTGTCTTTGTCATATACACACGATTCATCTTCGCTTCGTACAAATCCAAACTCTTTGACTTTCTCATCGAAGAAAAGATTCCATCTGCGAGACGCTTGCTTAAGTCCATAAATGGACTTCTGAAGCTTACACACTCTATTTGGATGCTTCGGATCGACAAAACCCTCTGGCTGAGTCATGTAAACATCCTCAGCCAACTTTCCCTTAAGGAAAGTGGTTTTGACATCCATTTGCCAAATCTCATAATCATGAAATGCGGCAATAGCTAGCATCACTCTAATAGACTTTATCTTCGCGACTGGTGAGAAGGTCTCATCATAGTCAACTCCGGGAGTTTGAGTAAAGCCCTTCGCAACCAATCACGCCTTATATGTGTGTACGTTTCCATCCACGTTAGTCTTCTTCTTGAAGATCCATTTGCACCCAACGGTCTTACGTCTGGGCACGTTATCAACCAAATTCCAAACTTGGTTTTCATACATGGACTGGATCTCGTTGTCCATTGCCTCTTTCCATTTCACAGACTCCGGGCCTACCATGGCTTCCTTATAGCTATTAGGTTCATCTAGATTTATTAGTGTACCATCACTAATATACGTATCCCCTTCGATAGTAATATGAAAACAATAAAACTGGGGTTGAACTCTAACTCTTTTGGAACATCTAAGAGGTAAGGACTCGTCAATCGGTTCAACCAGAGTTTCCTCCTCAAGCTGAGTGTCAGCGATAGAGGTTCCTTCATCTATCGACTCTTGGATCTCTTCAAGCTCGATTTGCCTCCTACTGTCTCCTTGGCTAATGAGTTCTCGCTCTCGGAAAACTCCTCTCCTCGCAACAAAGACAACATTGTCCTTCGATCTATAGAAGAGATATCCAAAGGATTTATGCGGGTAGCTGATGAAAATACATCGCTCACTACGAGGTTCGAGCTTGTCGTGAGTATCTAGTCTTACGAAAGCCTCGCAACCCAAAACCTTGATATGTGCCAACGAGGGAGCGTTCCCTGTCCACATCTCGTGAGGTGTTTTTGCAACCTTCATAGTAGGGACTCGGTTAAGGATATGGGCGGCAGTCTCTAAGGCATACCCCCAAAAAGAGATAGGTAGTGAAGCATGACTCATCATAGAGCGAACCATGTCTAACAAGGTTCGATTACGCCTTTCTACCACACCATTCAGCTGCGGTGAAACTATTCCACACTCCTTGAGATATTCGTGGAATTCAAGACTTAGGTACTCTCCTCCTCGATCAGATCGAAGCATCTTGATTTTCCTTCCCAATTGATTCTCCACTTCATTCTTGAACTCTTTGAACTTTTTAAAAGTTTCTAACTTTTGCTTGATTAAGTAGATATACCCATATCTACCATAGTCATCGGTAAAAGTCACATACAAGTAGTTCCCATCCTTCGTGGTTGATCTAAACGGTCCACATACATCGGTATGTATTAGGTCCAATAGACCCTCACCCCTTTCACACGTAGTTGTGAAGGGTGACTTAGTCATCTTTCCAAGCAAACAAGACTCGCATGTCTCATCTTCCCTAAGGTCGAATGTGTCCAATACTCCATCCTTTTAGAGTTGGGCTATGAGCTTCTTGTTGACATGTCCAAGACGACAATGCCACAAGGATGCTCTATCCATACCTTTGGAAGAATCCATGAATAAAACATCATTTCCTAAGTTATCTACAATCATAACAGTTTCATAAATTCCATTACACAGTATTGCTTCAAAATATAAGACACCATTTAGATAAGCAAGAATAGAACCATTCTCATTATTAAAAGAAAATCTAAAACCTTGTCTAAACAAACCATGAAAACAAATGATGTTTCTAGCCATTTCTGGAGAATAGCAACAATTGTTCAAATCTAAAGATAAACCATTCCTAAGCACTAAAGAATACACTCCAATCTTGGTCACAGGTGACCATCTTCTGTTCCCCATGATTAGATTTATTCTTCCCTGCAAATCAGAACAAATGTGGTAACCACAACCGGTATCAAGGACCCAAGAAATTGCATGAGACGAGTAATTAGATTTAATGGTATATATACCTGCAAAAGATGACTTGATCTTTCCTTCCCTGATGGCTTGGAGGTAGTCTGGGCAGCTTCTCTTCCAATGCCCTATTTTATGGCAATGATGGCACTCTGCCTCCTTAGGGTTAGGACAGGGTTTAGCAGGATCAACTTTGGTCCCACTAGAAGAGGAACCATCTCGTGACTTTCCCTTGCGGTGGCTCTTAGACGGAGCCTTCCTCTTTTTGCCTCTTCCTTGCCTAATGGCCAAAACAGGAGCAGCGGGTGGATTGGGAGCGGGTGCAACAGACTTGTCCTTGAGGTTGCTTTCAGCAACCCTAAGGAGACCTTGGAGCTTGCTTAGGGTGACCTCTTCTTTGTTCATGTGGTAGGTCATCCTAAATTGATTGTAACAAGGAGGCAAATAGTGAAGCACCATGTCGATCGCCAAGTCTTCCCCAAAGTCAACATTCAACTTGCAAAGACGTTCGACATACCTTTGCATCTTTTGCAGGTGCACGGTAAGAGATTCTCCATAACCCATTTTGGCAGAAATCATGTTAGTGAAAATCTCGTAACGCTCTTGCCTCGCGTTTTGGTGGTATCTCTTCAACAAGTCTTGGTGCATTTCGTACGGATACATGTCCTCATAGGACTTTTGGAATTCGACATTCATGGTAGCTATCATGATGCAATGTACCTTCGTTGCATCACGTTCATGAGTCTCAAAAGCAGTCATTTCAGCCGGAGTAGCGATTTTTGGGTTGATCTTCTCGAGCTTCTCATCGAGGACATACTCTTTGTCCTCATAGCGAGCAATTGTGCGAATGTATCTTATCCATTCACAAAGCTTCATCAATGTGAATGAACTAGCAGCAACGTTGTTTGCGTTCGACATCTACAAATAGAAAGGACAAAGATAGATTAGAATATGAATCCCTAATTATCACCAAATAACAAAATTAGGGCTAGGATCCAACAACAATATTTACATGTTAGAAAAGGGATGCCGTAATCTAACATGCAAACAATTTGAAGGTAAGTGAATGACGATTCACTAATTCTCCACCATAAAAACATAACTTTAAGTTCTAAATGTATTGAGAATTCCTAGGTTTGGATGAGATTCATTAAAACTTTTCAATGTCATGTTTAAATCTCGATATTCCCCTCTCGTTTGTGACTGGGATACCGAGGATCACAAAGTGGCCGTGAATTACCATGCAAATTCACATGGTGCCTTCATTGTAACGATCACCTATTCGATGTGCCGGTAAACCACACACGCTCCATCGAACTACGATAAATAATGAATCACCCTTTGCCACCTTTGCTTAGAACCAATTAGTGTGCCGGTAAACCACACACGCTCCACTAACTTCTTAGCAAGGGTGCAAAGTGTAATTTTATGGGATTGCATCAATTCATTTTTCCTAAAGTAACTAGGATTGGGAATTTTTGAAAAAACATGTAGTTACTTTTTTTTCATATTATACTTTTAATGAAGAGATGAGGTTTCCCAATCCTACTCGTTCGGCTAACGACCCTCCATCAATCAAGCAAGCGGTGGGTGTGAGTGTACACCCATTAAGAGCCATTTTATAGGCAACAACCATATACCCACCTTATAGACCGGCTTCATGAATGAGGCCTACTAATGGTAAGACTAGCATTTTAATTATATATATATATATATATTAGTATAGGGTTGAATTTTAAACTTGTAAAATTCTAGGGTTTGAAATTTAAATTGTCTAAATTAAACTTTAATCACAAAACATAAATTTCAAAACTTGAGGGCAAGTTTTAAATTTTTTCAAAACATAGAGGATCAAATAACAAATAATCTAAATTAACAATTAATCACATAATTATCCATATTTAATTTATTTAATGATTTCTTGCAAAACAATTTACCAATTTAATTAAAATAATTAATCAATTATCAAATAAGGAAATAAATATTTTATTAATTGATAAATATCTTCAATTAGGTCAAGAATATACTCACATATATCATAAAATTGGATTTATATTGATCTAATATGATTAAGGCAAGTATCTCAAAGATAAACAGCAAGAAATCCCGAAGATTTCTCTTTTTAACGCTCGAACTCGCCGAGTACCCAGACGGACTCGCCGAGTTGAGCCTACTCGCCGAGTACCACCATGGGACTCGCCGAGTTCATCAGGCAGAGGACAAAAAAACGATTTTTTAAGCAACAAACAAGCAATCAATGCATCAATTCAATAGAAACCAATCTAGGCTCTGATAGCACTGATGGGTTTTAGCTATATGAACATTCCTATGTGCACATGCAACCCTAATGCTTGGATCTAGGTTTCTCTAATTAAACATACATTGAATCCAAGACTTCTAATGGCTAATAAAGTATAATAACAATATGAAATCAGAATTAGCAGTTTACCTTGAGTCACTTGCTTGATCTTCTTGTCCTTGAGGCTTTAGAGTCACAATTGTCACTCCTCTAATGGCTTACAAACACCAACTAGCAAAGAAGATGATTTAGGAGAGAGGAGAGGGGACCAAATCGGCCAGGGTTTCTTCTCAAAGCACGAGTGCCGATTTCCCTTCACCCTTGGAGTCTATTTATACTTGTAAGGCTCCTAGGGTTTCACCCTTAAACCCTAATTGGATAACTTAGGCCCTAAGCAATCCAATACCCTAATAGATAAGCCCTTGGAGGAAATCTAAGCCTATCCAAAGCCCTAGAATTCGTCCCCCCTTATCCTTAAGGGATTTATAGCCCAAAGTCAAACTGTCATACAATTGACAGTTTATACCCCTTTATTTAATTAATCTCTTTATGTCACCAAATCAATTCTTAATTAATTTATGACTTATATTAATCAAAAAATAATATTATTATTCCTTATATTATTCTCATAATATATTAATAATATTCATTCTCTCATATAAATCATCCTGTCAAGTTGCTATGGTGAAGGCAACCCAAAAGGACCATGCACAACCGGGTCAAATACTTGCCTAATATAGTTGCAGCCTTAGACACTATTCCGACAGTTGCTTTGGTGAATGCAGCCCAAAAAGACCATGCACAACCGAGTCAAGTACATACCAAATATAGTTACGGGCTAAGACACTAGTCCAATAGTCTCCCACTTGGATAAGTCTAGTAACTATAATGTAAGTACAATCTGATTAGCAATCGTAGCTCTCAAATTTGCTATCGAACTATGATCTTATCAGCAACCTGTCCTTCAGATAAGGGATCACATATTCGTCCATTCTAGATATCGTATGAACTGAGACATAGATTTTAATCATCTCTTTGTTCATGTGTTGTTTTCGGATTTCCGATTTATGACGACTAACAACAGACTACAGTTGAACACATCAACTTAGTCCACGCTTGGCCAAGCACTTAAGGTGCCATCACTAAATCATCGAGGGGCCCACATATATCGCTTTTATCCCACTTTGGGTAATAGAACAGATAAACTTCGAATCAATTCTCGCTTGTACTCACCCACCGAATCACACACAACAATACGTTTTATAACACCAAGTTACTGGCACGTTTACATATTATCAATGTGTAACCAACTCGCAAGATACAACTCACACATCTTGGTTTTAAGAATATAAGATATTACCGTATCGCCAATCACTCATGATAAAATCCATGAAGCGATCCAAGTGAGCGTTGATTTAATCCAATACTCTAATCTTATAAAAGCACTCATGAATTATGCAACAAACTTGTGCTATCTCTAAACACTTTAGACAATCTACAGACGGATTCATGACAGTCTTCATTCATACCTACTTCCAAAGTATGAGCGACTGTGGAGCGTTTTAATAATCTTATTATTCAGGAATTCAAAACATGAAAAGTGAAACACAAGAATAATACTTATCCTATATGGTCCCAAACCTTTGAGTATAAATAAAATAATTTATTTAATCACCATATTAATTACTCATTATTTGTTGTTTCGGGTAATCAACTTCTTACTTGAATTATAACAACAGTTTTCCCATGCTCTCAGCATGCACACTATGATTTCCTATGGTCCTAACTTTGTAAAATAGATCAAATGAACACATTTCCAATGATGCTCATTTCACAGTTCCTAATCCTAATCAATTAGTTTAAGAATACAAAATTTTTGCCACTACTAGAATATGTTAGATTCTAACATTTTATGCAATGGTCCTTTCGTAATATCACAGCGCAAAACTCACCAAGACTTTGCCAATGAAATTACAAATTTCTCTATTAGAGATTCTTACAAGACAACTCCATAGTCATGAAGTCTGATATTCAAAGTACATTCCTTTGAACATCCTTCTTGCATAATAGTTTCTAATCTAGACATTGATTGTTGATATCCAACTCCCAATATAGAAACATTTCCATATTTTCTATATGACAACTCATTTTAAATAGAATCTTATCAATTCATAATAATGTTAATATGTTCCATCCATGACTATACTTCCAACTGTCTAGAAGCGACCAATCCTTGGCGCACCTTAGATTGTCCTTGATAGTTGTTTAATTATTTTAGTCAAATCCGGCTGTTGGGTCAAAAATATGGTTTATACTTTTCTTTTTCTAAGCATTTATTGTTTTAATTATTTGGGCCAAAAATAGTATATGATTAATTGTTGCTTGGACCGAAAACCCATGTGTTTTCGGTCTAGCATTGAATTATTTGTATTTTGGGCTTGGCCTTCAGTCCATATATATATATATATATATATATATATATATATATATATATATATATATATATATATATATATATATATATATATATATATATATATAGCTAAGGAGCTTAAGTTTGTGTATTCTAAGGTGTGAGAGAAACAAGAGAGAAGAGTGTGCGTGAACTATGTGTATGGATTATCAATCAGTTCATTAACACATCATAGATTCATCTTCTTCTTCTTGTCTTTCTCTTCTAATTTGATCTGACATCATCGAATTTATTCAGATTCCGCACCATCAATGGGATCTGATTGATACACAAGCAGATTAGGGGACTTACAAGTGGTATCAGAGCTTAGATTGTATCAATCAATTTTTTTCAGATTTGGAGCTTATTTGGTCTTATTTTGAAGAGATTTTTGCGTTTTTGGATAGATCTTGGCAAAATAAGGGGGGTTTGTTCTTCGCGTTTTTGATCGAGTTTTGGAACAAAAATGGTGAAAAATGTCGTTTTTTTTGTGATCTGAAACAATATTTTTTGGTCAGCAGAAGTTTCGGTCGGAGTTTGCGGCCGAAGTTTTCGGTCGGCGGCAGATTTCGGTCGGAGTTTGCTGCCGGAGTTTTCGGTTGGCGGTAGTTTTCGGTCGGTGGCCGGGGAGATTATGCCTGAGTTGACGGCCGACGGCTCGGCAGTTTACGGCTTGGTGGATTGCGGCTCACTGGACGGATAAGGAATTCGGTGGACAGATTATTGGCTTACCTTCATGCGCTTCTTATTTAAAAAATTGAAAGTGGAATTAGGGGTGCCGGGGAGCAAACCCAGGTGATGTGAGTCAACAATCACCAGCCTTAACCAGTTGAGCTACAAGGCAACTTGTTAATCAGCTTGCGTGTTTAAACATTATACACTTCGCAACAAGCAGAAAATAATCAAAAGAAATTTGATAGTTTCAAGACTCAAACTTGGGTCTTCCATTCTATCCTCCTTTGCGCCTTACCAGTTGGACTAGCAAGTCCTTTGTTCCTCTTCTTCAAAATTTAATTCAAAACAACTCCTTGTCGCCTCTAGTTTCTAATATTTCACACATTTAACCCAAAAAAAAACAGTTTCCTTTATTTTTAAATTTTGTTTTCAACCAAAAATTTTAGTTTTTAATTTTTTACTTTTATTTTTTGACTTTTGACTTTAAAATTTTGACTTTGACCTTCAAGTTTGACCTTTGACTTTTAATTTTGACTTTTTCGTTTACCTTTTAAAATTTCAAATTTAGCCTTTTGGTTTGAATTTTCAAGTTTGACTTTTTAAATTTGAATTTCAAGGTTGACTTTCTCTGTTTTTAATTCATAGGGCAATTAAAAAAAATTATTTAAAAAAAAATGAGTTCTGCATCAATTTCGGTAAATGAAGTTTCATGTACTCCATCTTGTGAAACTACTATTAATTTTCTTTGAGATCAAATCGATTTATTAAAAAGAGAAAATGAAAACCTCAAATACAAAGGCTATACTCTTAGGAAATGTCAGAAACCTCTGAAAGCTCAATTAGAGGCCAAGACTAAGGACTTCAGGAAATGACAAGAAGATTACAGCAATAAATGTGAAAATTACGATCACATTAAGAAAAAGCTTTCTGTTGTAACTAAAAAACTCGACACTTTGAAAATTAGGTGTGGAAAAACAGATTTATACTGCGTCAAGTAAGACAGTTGAGTCCTTACTACTAGAAAAACAGTCTTTTACGACGCGCAATGTCATAAAACGCTCAGACGACGCGCAAATGCGTGTCAAGGAAGGCCATGTCATAACGAGAGACGACACGCTTTTGTGCGTCGTCTATAGACGATGCGCATTTACGACACACATTTACGACGCTCATTTATGACACGCAATGCGTGTCAAGGAAGGCCATGTCATAAAGGAAGATGACACGGATTTGTGGAGCGTTTAGGACACACATTGCGTATCATTAAAGCCCCTGTCATAAATGAAGATGACACGCATTTGCGTGTCATAAACTTCAGCAACCATTTACGATATACATTTACGACGCATCTTTACGATACTCATTTACGCATAATACAAAAATATGGAAACAAATATATACAAAAACAATCAATTTCATCCAATAACATCATGTCAAAAAATTGTCATACATTGGTATTACGGGATCTAATTGTACATTGTTATTAAGAGGTTTTTCCTAACTAGATAACCTAATACTACATTGTTATTAAGGAAAACCTTATTTCTACTTCTTATTGTTATGTTTCTGTTCCCACATGGTACTTGTTTTCATCAACACAAGCAAGTGTGGTTAGTGAAAGTGTATACCACTCCCATGGTGCATCCCTTCATTGCAGGATTGGCGACTCCAATCCACTTCCCTTGAGAACATTACACCATTAATCAGAATCAAAATAACAAAAAACAATCATAAAAGGTAAGATGAAAAACAAAATCAAAGATATAGTTACATCAAATTCAGAAAACAATTACCCTAGCTACATTTGTTCTATTTGCAGTCCCACTCCAATCCACTTCCCTAGCTGGATGTGCGGTCAAACTCCATCTAATTGTCCTTGCACAACCGAACAAACAAACATGACTATCAAAGATATAGTTATGTGAATTTCAAAAAAAAAATACCCACCTGAACATTTGTAGAGTCTATATCTATTCGTAGTCGTCTGGTATTTCAGCAAACATGTATTACCTTTGAGGATGAAAAACATTAAGGTTGGATCCATGGAAACTAGAAATCAAAATTTCAACTTATGAGAGAAATTAAAAGGTAGAAATTGAAGCTTACCTACTTATTGTTGCATCCACATAATACTCCCACATCCACTTCATATAACATTTTGTACACAACTTTATTTGACCACCATATGTCCTATATCCAAACAAATACAACTCATTTAGCTACAACCAATAGATATTAACATAGGTGCGTTAAGAAAAGGTATTACAACTCGTCCTAGTGGTTTCATTTTATGTGCAGCCTTGGTCCCTGAGTCATTAAATCATTAAATCTAACTATTCAATTGTTAGTTTTTTAAACATGACCATTTTGCGCTTGGACCAAACTAATAACAAAGCACCGTAGGGTCCAAAATGGCGTGTTTTTTATTTGTAAATATAATTAAATATATAGATATGCATATGCATATACATATAGTAAATTACAAATTTGGACCGTATGGTGTGTTTTTTATTAGTTTTTCCCAAGGGCAAAATGGCAATATTTAATAAAATTAACAACTGAGTAGTTAGATTTAACGATTCAATGACTCAAGGACCAACGCTTCACATAAAATGAAACCACAAGGACGAGCCATGCAACAAAAATCAAAATTGGATTCCACCAAACTACAAGGTCCATTTATGTAATTTACTAAGGTAGAAAAGCTTTTGTAGTATTTATGAATTTCAAATTTTTTTTTCCAGGCAACATATTTTTTTACCATAAGAAAACTTACCTAAGCTGAAAAGAATATAGATTTCATCGAGGAATATTTATCAGCTTCAAAGGACTTCTCGTGGACAAGTATTATAAGGATGAGAATAGAAAAACAAGATTAGAAATTTGGGAACTCCTGTTAACAATTTGAGAACTTAGCCAAACATTACAAGAAGCCACTCCAAGTTAACAATTTGAGAACTTAGCCAAAGATTACGAGAGCTTAGCCAAAGATTATATAAGTTTGTGAATCTCTTCTGCAGCACATCAGATGTGCTTTTTCCTTGAAACTATGCTGCTACTTGAGATACTATAGAAAGGAAATGTGATTTGGACATAAGAGAGAGAGAGAGAGAGAGAGAGAGGGAGAGAGAGAGAAACAAGATATGAATAAAATAGTTACTTACACAGAACTGCAATGGATTCCTCCCCTGATGGATTGTTATTCGAACATCAACCAGATCAGTCTGTAATTACAAAAAATAGAAACTATATAAGGATGAATATGCTAAAAGGTAATTTGATTTTGAAAAAGCTAGAGAGAGAGAGAGAGGAATTTCAATTGGAATGTCACTTGAATCCATTAAAGTACTAGGCGAAGCATCAAAGCATAAGATTAAGCATCAAAGCATAAGACTGGAATTTCAGTCGACAATCAATTTCCCGTCAATCTCCAATTCAACATTCCAAAAGCCAAATTGACGATCCCAATTGCAAATTGAAGCAATTCCGTTTGGTAAAAACACGTTCCAATAATGAATTTGGCCATGTGATGGGATCGTCAAAATTAGACTAAGTCAAAATAAGTAAAAATTAGACTAAAATTTTGAAGGCGTGCGCTTCTGAAAATTGTTCCGCCTTAACCGATTCCTATACGCTTCACTATTACGAGGCGTACATATCAAATCCTACCACAGAGGCGGCGCCTCTAGTTCGATCAGCAGCCACTTTGCCTCAAGGTGTGCCTTAAGGCGTGCGTTTCTCACATTTTTTAGAACGATGTCTCTGTCCAAGATACAATAGTTGAGAAAATGACAAACAATCGGTTGAAGGACCTGACTGCAACCTTCAATAACGGAAACACCAATTGAAGCACCTAACTCCCATGTGATCACCAAGAAGTAGCACATTGGTTCTCTTTTTCACAGAGGCACCATCGATCACATGCTCATCAATTTCACCCAAGTTATCATGTAAAGAAGCAACAATATCAAGAGCATGCTCATTCTTTTTCAAACTATGAATCAACTTCTCTGAAACAACCATAAAGTTTCATACTTTTAAAGAAACAAAACCAATTCAATCTTATTATACAAACAATGAATCAAGAATTTACCTGTAAAAGCTACTAGGTTACCATTATGGTCAAATTTCATCCGGTTTGATACAATCTTAACAATAACGAATGTGTTATTCATTCAAATTTTTTCCAATATTTAAAATCAAAACTTTGTCAATGTCTTGTCAAAATCTGTAATAACCTACAGTTTAAACAATGAAATAATTGCAAAAAGTTAGATCGATAATCATTAAATCTAGGAAGCGAAAAACGGCCTGCATGCATCAGCATTTCAGTATTAGAATAAAGATCAATAAAACTGGTGACAACTCATGATTGACGCAACATGTATACACCTGCGCCATCTCATTTGAAGTCGGCAAGGCCTGCATGCATCCTGAAAGTAAGTTAATAATCATCCAATTATAGTAAAAAAAAATACAAACGATGAATGAAAGTAGGTTGTTATTACCTGTTACTTTTCCTTTATTCTCTGCTTGATGTGCAGCTGCTGATGGCCATGACTCAAAATTAGTCTTGAATGCCACCGTTTCATAACCTTGAATTAATCGGGTTACAAGGGTGGATTTTGGTCGACCATGAGTAGTGATATACTCCAAGATTTTTTGGCATAAATAACTAAAACTTCAATTGAAGATTAGAAAAATTCAATTGCATTTCTGAAAAATAAACACTTGAAGATTTAGTCTTGACTTGTTAATACACTTCCAAGCTCATCCGAATTATTAGGGCAAGATTTTCTTCATACTCAACAGAAAGTCCATAGCACTTTTGAACCTACACAAAAAGTAACAAATTTCACTAGAAATGGTATGATAGTTGAGTGGGGCATTTCATCGAACAGTTGGTGGTCATTGAACATGGGATGTATTCCCATGCCCCTTTTTTATGAGGTTGGAGTCTCCATGCATACTCGAGAATTATGTCATTTTCTTAACCATGTGAAATGTGGATATAAAGTTATAATTATAAACACCATTAACATACCCAATAGCTATTGGCATCATTACGTTAGGAAAACCTGTAACAGGTTGCTACCCACTGCTTGACCCATATGGCATATCATGTGAATGAAGTCGGAATATTGTCTTTTCATGCATCAAATTCAATACTGATCCATATGTAATCTACCATATATAGAGTTTCAACAAATCAACATTGACGAAAAGAAAAATCAACAAAAGTGTATACCTCAGAATTCATATCAGTCTTTTGTGCAATATCAGGTGATATAAGTATCAGTTAACATTATCATCCTCTTGAGATTGCTTATTAACTAGATCATATATTTTCTTCTTGTATATGCACAAGTATATGATTTTCAAACGTAAGGTACAAAACAAAAGTAAAGATTTTAATGTAAATTTTTTCAAGGAGATTGATTACGTTAGCTCATGTTGTTCAGCTTCAGTTAGCTTGACACCCTCTAATAAATATTGTTCATCTTCTATATCATCTCTGAAATTGCAAAATATATGATGCTGATAAAATACCAAGTTTGAGTCCCAAATACTCTTTGAAATCATTGGCGAGGGAATATATGGCACTGATCAACGTCTCCAATAAAAAAACCCTAGCTAAGACTTAGAGAAATTAGGAGAAGTAAAATGCTAGGTGGACGAACATAAAATTAATTAAGCAAGATTTGTGAAATCAGTAAAGAGAGGACAAGAGTCTGTTTGTAATGAAATTTAACAGATAGGGAAGATGATAGAAGAATGAAAACATTGAGAAGAGAGAAAAACAAAAACATACCTTAATCAGACCTACAAACTTGTAAACATGAGTAGTCGTTGCAGTCACTGGCAAGGTCAGGTAAGCCTAAGGTCGCCGACGAGGAGAGGTGAGTCGGAGGTTGCCGGCGAGGTGAGGTGGGCGAGGTCGCCAATCGATGTTGCCGAGAACTCTCGTCTATGTTTTAAACTAAACCATGCATTCTTTTCAAATATTTAAAATCAAACTCAAGATAACATATAAGATAAGAATCGAACCTTCTTCTGCGTCAATCGGATGCAAGGCTTGTAAGGAGAAGGGATTTTCGACTAGTGAAAACAAGGGAGAGAATAACACAAGGCGGGGTTTTCAATTTTTCGGATTTCGTTTCCCCCTTATTTTATTTACAGAGAACGCGTGTTTCCTAAAAAATTTATAAAACGACGTGCTTATACGACGCACTATTTTTAATAATCGCTTTCCGTGTTTTTTTTGTCTGACACAAATTTTAGGGCACGCAAAAATGAGCGCCGAAAATTCTTCAAAATTCTAAAGATCTGACATTATTCTAAGGGCACACACTTTTGCGTATCATTAATCAGCGTGTGTCCTAAATTGCGCGTCGTAAAAGGCTATTTTTCTAGTAGTGCCTTATTTAAAAACCAATTAAAATTCAAAGATAATCTAAACAAGGGCCTAGGGTATGATAGTTGATGGGTTATGAGCAAAACATCATTCCTATGGTGTACATGTAAACCCTAACAGCTTTTGGATCTAGTTTGTCTAATGAACATGCAATTGAATATTCAAAGCTATAAACCCTAGATCTAGCATGCAATTAATCATATTAACATAATATTGGGGTTTAGATCTTACCTTGATTGTTATATAGCAATAACAATCTCAAATCCTCCTTTGTAATGGCTTTAGAAAGCGTAGAGTCACAAGTGTCACTCCTCTAATGGCTCACAAACACCAAGAGCAAGAGGATGAAGAATGATAAGAGAGGAGGCACCCAAAAATGTGTAGAAACCCTAAGGAATCAGTTGGCCACGTTTTTGGTGCCCTAGGGTTCCTTAAATGTTGAGGCTATTAGGGTTATCTAACAAGGAAACCCTAATTTGACTGCTTAGGCCCTAAGCAACCCATGGACTCCCTCCTTAGAGACCTTGGACGATTTCTAATGGGTTTCCCCATAGAATTCGTCCACTCCATCTTCTATGGAGTCCATTAGCTCAATACACAATTGACAGTTCTAATCCCCTTTATTTAATTAATCTCTATTAGCCACAAAATTAATTCTTATTAATTATTGACTAATATTAATAAAACAACATGATTTCTCCTTTAATATATTATTCTCATAATATATTAATAAATCATAATTACTCCTCTCTCTCCATAATTCATCCTATCAAGTTGCTTCGATGAAGGCAACTTAAAAGGACCATGCACCATCGGGTCAAGTACATACCAAAATAGTTATGGACTTAGACACTAATCCAACAGTCTCCCACTTGGATAAGTCTAATAACTATTATGCATATGACTTCAGATCCTGATCTGCAATCGTAGCTTTCAAAAAACCGTTGTCAACTTTGATCTTATCAGATACGCGTCCTTTAGATAAGGGATCATATATTCCTCCATTCTAGATATTATATAGACTGAGACATGGATTTAAATCATTCTCTCTGTCTATGTGTTGTTTCTCGATTTCCGATTTATGACGACTGACAACAGACTACAAGTGAACACATCAACTTAGTCTCGGCTTGGTCAAGCGTTTAGGTGTCATCACTAAATCATCGAGGGGCCCACAAATATCGCTTTCATCCCACTTTGGATAAAAGGAATGGATAAACTTTGATTCAATGCTTGCGTGCACTCACTCACCGAATCACACACAACAATACGTTTTATGACACCAAGTTACTGGTGCGTTTACATATTATCTATGTGTAACCGACTCGCAAGATATAATTCACACATCTCAGTTTCAAGAATATAAGATATTATCGTCTTACTAATCACTCGTGATAAAATCAATGAAGTGATCCAAGTGAGCATGGGTTTAATCCAATGCCCAAATCATATTCATAAGCACTCATGAACGTTGCAACAAACATTTGCTATGTCTAATACACTTTAGACAATCTACAGACCAATTCACGACAGTCTTCATTCATACCTACTTCCAACATATGAACGACTGTGGTCCGTTCGAATAATTTTATTGTTCTGAACCAATTTAATTATTCAGGAAGTCAAAACATGCAACGTGAAACACAAGAATAATACTAATCCTATATGGCCCCAAACTCTGGGTATAAATAAAACATTTTATTTAATCACCTTATTGATTACTCATTATTTGTTTTTTCGGGTAATCAACTTCTTACTTAAATTATTACTATAGTTGTCCCATGCTCTCAGCATGCACACAATGTTTACCTACGGTCCTTACTTTGTGAAATAGATCAAATGAATACATTTCCAATCATACTCATTTCACAACTCCCAATCCTTATGTGTCTCGTTCTTAAAATTCGAACTATGAAGAGGGATACCGTAATCATAATCGAAATTTAAGAACACAATATGTATCCTTTGACTAAATTTATTAAAATTTCTCAATCTAATCTTTAGATTTTGAAACGAAGTACAATATTATCTCCCTTAATTATAGCAAAACAACTTTTCAACCCTTACGACTTTGCAAAGTATAACTCTTTTTTTCTATAATTAATATTGCTAACTTGCAATACTTGCCTTAACAATTATATAAGCACAACATTTAAGCTCCCACTATCATGATAATTATTATCATATAAGCATAAGACTTATTCTCCCACTAGCTTTGACATGTTTTAGAAAACATCTGAAATTCCAAAAAACAATACTTATTGAATTTTTGAAGTTCATATTTCTAATACCTAATGCTTTGATAATCCTTTATCTAAGCTTCTTAAACTTATACACATTTGCTTTAGATAGCTCATATGTGTGTCTAAACAATTCAGACTAATTGTCAAATCTCACAATTCGAATTATGGAAAGGGATACCATTACCATAATCGAATTCGAGAATACAATTTTCACAATCACTATCTTATTAAAATCTCTCTTAGTGAAAACATCTCCTTACAATCATTTTCATGAAGGAGGGAATCTTATGACACTTAGATTTTACGGTGTATGTGTTCCTATCCATGTGAATTTGTCAAAACCAAAGCTTGCGACAAATCCAAACTCATATGGACTGAACTTTCTAAATCTTGATTTCTTGCCTTATTGTAACACGAGTGCCCACCATGTCTTCCATGTAGTTAAGCAGCTCACCCTTTCATATCAATGTACTTTTCATTGATCAAGGTGCTTGCCTTTTATGTGTTCAAATGAGAACTCATAGAATTCACATGAATAATTAACTCAATTGGAATGGCACAGAAACAAAAAAAAAATGTCAACACGATAGGTTATAAACCTCAAGTCGTGTGCTAGTAATGATTGATAAGGTTTATTCTTGATTTGTTCTTGAAACCTTTGAAGACCATTGAGACTCCCACTGACTCCTTGACATATAAGATTCTCTTGTCAAGAAACATTCCTTGAAAAACCAAATATTCAAGAGTTAGTGTAGTTCTTATCAAGACAAAACACTTCACATAATTGGTCCTAGTTGGTCTTTGTCTTATCCAAGACAACACAACTTACCAATTTCAAATGTGCAAGAATAATAAAACTTTTCCAAATTCCACATTTGTTGAATGTTATAAACTTTCTTGAGGCTTGTCACTCAATTTCACAGTCTTGGAGTATAACTCTAATACTTGATATTGGAACGAACTTTGATCGACTTCTTGATTTAACCATTTCTTCAATTCTTGATTCCTCTTCTTAGACATACAATTGCACTAAGACTCGCTTAGAGGATCAATTGAGATATGGTTCTGAATCATTAAGACCTGTCATAAAACATAATAAAAGGTACTCTCCCTTCTTTTTATAATAGATAAACTTTTATCTTTCTACCTACTTGATTCTTCTTTATTCGTTCTGCTATTTATTGAAACTCTTTCAATCAACTGAGAATTACACTTAATCTCATAAGTATAATCATATTTACTTAACCATAGTAAATCATTACGAATATCTTTGTTACTCTTGTGGTGGACTTGATCAACACACAACCTTGTGTACTTGATCTCCTAGTCCTTCACTTGACACTTTGTCAACGAATTAGTCTAATTTCCAAACATGAAATTTCTCATTCATCATGCAACCAAGTTGTATGATTCCCAGTTTTTATCCAATTGAAACCTGGGCGATGAGAAACTTTTCCTATTTGGTAAATTCTTTACCTTTCCACAAATAACATAATTAAGAATCATATCCATTATTGCTAATTATAGAAACCTTCAAACATCAATTTTTCATACACGTCATTGCAGGGATAAATAAATAATATAAAATCAAAATTTATTTTATTGCGGAAAAACTTGTCCTTACAATGCAATCCAGTTGAAAAACTATGTGAATACATATTTCTTAGCAATCTTAGTCTAACTCCAAGTAGTAGCTCAAGATTCTAATCTTCAAGTAATGCGATCGAAATCCATTTCTTCATGATTAGATTCCGCTCACTTCTTCCCTTAAGCTTCCTCTTTTTTCTTCGATCCTACAAAACATCGAAATGTAATCTTATCACATCATGTATTAAGAATCTAGAATAGGAACTTAAAAGAGTTAGTTAATAGATTTTACCTAAAGTAGAGTCATACGTTTTGACTCTCCTATCTCTTAGATCTCTTAGGTAAATAGGGCAGCTTCGTCTCCAATGCCCCTTCTCTTGGCAATAAAAGCAAATTGACTCTTTTGGAACAACACACAAAACTGCTTCTGACTTTGCCTTTCTCTTATGATCAAACTTTTCAATCATGGCATGCCTTTCGTTTCCATTGCCTATATCCATAGAGGTCTGGAAGGCAAATCCACCAATCAACTTTGCTTTTCCAATGTGCCAAATCATTGCTGATTCAGCAGCAACAAGCATATAGGTGAGATCGTTGAGGGTTACTGTGACAACCCGGAATTTTCATTTGTTCAAACATTAAAGTCAACCACTTAAATTAAAAGTGAATTACATTCCTAATAATTGTTAGCCAATTTAATGTCCATTTGAATTTTTTTAGTATTTATTCTTCAAACAAACAGATGAAAGGAAGTACCGTCTCGAGTCTTGGAGTTGCCAAACCGCACATACCACCTTAATAAGGAGTTCACGGCCAAACTTTTAGAGTTTGGGCTGTAAACTCCCTAGCGGCCATGAACTCATGCCTTAGGCATGAGTTTACTCCCCAAACTCCTCACTTTTCACATCCATTCTCAAGAACACCCTCTATTCTCTCTCAACTATCATCCCGTCTTTCACCTGATCTCCCGAAAATGTAAGTGTTTCTCGACTTGATTTTTCGTTATAACATAACACCTAGTGTTTATACATCATTTCATCCATTCTATCTTGTAAGTACACTTGCCCTCGCTTCTTGGGTGCTTAATATGAACTTGATAACACTTGAAAATCATCAAATAACACAAGAACAAAGGAGTTTACGGCCAAGGATGTTCTTTGGCCGTAAACCCCTTTTTAAGTGGTAAAATGGACATTAGTCCCTTCTTAAGCCTTGGATGCCAACCTTGAACCTTCCTAGAAGTGTTTAAGAGCTTAAACAACAATCAAAACATGTCTCTAAGAGAGTTTACAGCCTTGAACACATAAGAATATGGTCATTTGGCCGTAAACTCCACTAGGTAGTCTTATTATGCCCCTAATGCTTTCCTAAGGCTTGGAGTTGATCATCGGATGCTAAATCATGACTTGTAAGACCTCAAAACACAATTTGGCACTTAGTACCATGAGTTTAAAGCCCTAAACTCATGGGGAAATGGTCATGGGCCGTAAACTCCATAAAGGGGTGGTTCATGGGCCATAAACTCCAATGCCATGTCATACAACCCTTAGGTGCAACCCTTTGGTACATGTAGCACTTGAATCAAAATGTTTCCATGACCTAGGGTGTCTTAACTTGATTATTTAGTTGTTAATTGACTAATTAGATTACATATATGTTTATTATATGATAACTAGGACCATTGTGTGTGTTCAAGTCCTCACTTGACACCTAGCACCTTGTCCGACAGTTCCGAACAAACCACTCACTGCAGGTCAGTTCATACCCCTTAAATTAACTTTTTAAATGTTTCTAAATGTTTTTAAATATTTTATGGGGGAATACAAGTTGAATCATGCTAGTTATTATATTAATCACATGTGATTAATAACTAACATACAAATGGATTACTATAGGGTAATTGTTTTACCAATAAGATTTCTTCAAATGACTTTCTTAAACGTTTTTACATGTTTAAAACTCTTTATCAAACTGTCTTACATACTGTAAGTTTCCTTTCAAACTCTGTTACAAATGTGTTTTCAAACAAAGGTTTTCCTTATACTTAAACTGTCTTAACAAAAAAAAATACTTTCAAATCGTTTTACAAACTGACATCAAGTCATCGTTTCTTAGTATTAAACTTTTCAAAGGTGCTACAAAACTTCTTTTATGCTTTTATATTATCAAATGCATGCCCATATATGTATAGTTATATAAGTAATGTTTAAAGGACTTAGGAAGGCTAGTCACTTTATTTCCTTTTCCTCGTTGGGATGTGGCCTTAGGGTATCGGTTAGTCGTCCGAATGTCATCCAAATATTAGTCATATACCATGTATACATATATAGACATAAAAGTTGTTGGGTTTTGAGCAATCTAACACTCCTAAGTGTACATGCAACCCTAAATACCTTGGATCTATGTGTTGGGCTGAAGTTTTATTTAATGTTGCGTCTTTTGGGCTCGTTAGATTAGCCTTGTATTCTCCGGTTTGGGCCTGTCCAACCGAGAGCCTTTTATGTATTGTATATAAGTTTAATGCTTGCATGCATATTAGGTTAAGATTCTAGAGATTATCGATATAGCGATTGATCAAGAGTGATATATTTTTCTGTAATCGTTCTTGTAATCTTCTAATCCTTTACAGTTGATGTTCTTAATCGAGCTCTTCTAAGGATTTTATTTAATCATTCGACACGATTGATTCAAGCTGTCTTGTTCTTAATATTGCATTCTGTTTTGTTATTAAAATCGCGTTCTTGCTGTTTCATATTCATATACTTGTTCAAGATCTAATCGATCTTCATAGATTAAAAGTTGTTTTAATCCCATCAATTGGTATCAGAGCGGGAGGCTGTGTAATCGATACACATTTTTTCTGTGAAAAATATTTCCATTAGGGTTTTTCCGCAATCATTGATATTTATTGAGCCGTCATCTTAATTGACGTATCTTACTATTTATTGTTTTGCCCTAATCTGCTTTATTACAAGTCTGATCTTTGAACAGGTTTTTACAATCATAATGGACACGACGCAATCAAACCCTATTAATATTTCCAACAGCATCGATTCGACAACAAAGATTCCAATCTTATACACCCATGACTATGAAGTATGGGCGCATCATTTTGAAGATTACGTGATTAGATCGGAGGACAATGGTTTTCTCATATGGGAAGCCATCATCAATGGACCGTTTTCTCATTCTGCAACATCCAGAATCATTAAGACGCAAAAAGAGTACAACGATCTGCTCAAGGACGTGACGAATATTGTGCAAGATGAAAAAGATAAATTCCAGTGCAATATTAAGGCGCTAAGGTTGATCAGATTCGCCCTTCAGTCCGATACATTCAGACTGGTCAGCTCATGCACTACGGCGAAGGAAGTGTGGGATAGACTTCGCGAACTGTATTCAACAGACGAAGATCTTGAACATTCTATCCAAACCTTGCTTCTATCTGAGTTTGGAGAATTCAGGCAAGGGGCCGAAGAAACTGTGACCCAGACGTTTGATCGCTTCAATCATCTTCTCAGCAAGATGATCAAACACGACATTGAAAGGAAGCTCATCGAACAAAAGGTTACCTTCTTGAACGGACTGAGATCTGAATGGAGAGCAGTTGTTTCCACAGTCAAAGCCCATGAACAGTTTAAATCATATTCTTTGGCGAAACTGGTGGGTATTCTAAAGTCCCAAGAGAAGATTGTGGTTCAAGAGAAGAACGTTGTGTCTAGTCTTGGTTCGTTGGCCCTCCTATCTAAAAGTAAAGCCGTGATGGAGGATGAAGAGCTCAACTTGGAAGAATATGACCTCACAACTGAGGATTATGCCATGATGGTATCCAATCCTAAGAGGTTCATAAAGAAGAGATTCCCCAGCAACAAAAACCGAAACTGGCAGGGGAGTTACAGCTCTGAAAAAGCAAACAATGAACCGAAGGCTGAGGAGCCCAAGAAGGAACCGAAAGCAGATGGCGATTCCGGAGTAAGTTGTTTCTATTGTGGTGGCAAGAACCACTATGCTAAGGACTGTGTTCTTAAGAAGATGGCTGAAAAGGACGATGGAAAGGATGAGGAAGCCGTGCTGCAGAAGAGATTGGATGAGTTGAGAAAGAAGAAGTCTACCGCTAACCCTACTATTAATGCTCTTATTGTGCAGGGTTCGGTTAATGACGATGAGTTCGGTAGCACAGAAGTTTGGTCTATTGACTCAGAAGACGAAGAAGTGAGGAAGCCTACTCATGGAAAGGCTTATATGGCTAAAGAGGAAAGCAGTGGTGGAAAATGCTTCATGGTGTCTGGCGTATCTCAAATGAGGGGATGTAATACCGATGGAGGAAGCAATGGACCGAAGGTGCAGGAGGATATGTGCTTTACGGCCAAACCACTCAGCCAGCAGTTCAATGAGCTTGATGAACTGATAAAGAAGGTACAATCTGTTTTTATTTCATCTAAAGTACCATCATCCTTATATGAGAAAGAACTAAAAAAATGTTAATACAAGAATTTCTCATTTAGATAGTAGCTTAACTCAAACTCGAGTCACCAATTCTAACCTAACTGATCAATTAAGCAGGGTGGCGTCGAAGAGTGAGGAGTGGCGTATGTGGATTGAGTTAAAAGAGTCGGAATTAATTAAAGTCAAAGACAAAAACATTTATTTTCAGAGAGACAATTTGAAATTGTTAAAACAACGAAATGTTTTTTGTTTAATAGCTAAACGTTTATATTCCAATATTACTCAACTTCACTTGGACTGTGAGATAGGCCAAAAGATCCATCGCATGATTTTGCCTTTCTTAGAATTTAAGGAGGATGAAATCGATGCCGAAGCCTACAATTGTGAGAGTGTGATATCATCTGATGATGTCAACCCAACCTACAAAATTGGACTGGACAAAATTGAGTCCTTCATTAAATCCAAAGACCACAAGGACATGCTCAAAAATCTTTTGGATGAAAATGACAAACTTAAACTGAGAACCGAAACCATACAAAAGTTTGACTCTCTAAACGCCAACGTAAGCTCAGAAAACAAAATCGATGTTGAAAATGCATCTGAGCTTAACGAGGACGATAACATGAGTGAAATTTCTGTAGAGGATACGGTTGACTGCTCAGAATTTGCTAAAAGCGAAACTGAAAACCACAAAAATCTTATTTCTGAAAATTCTGTGGAATTCGCTAGATTGTCCCAACAAAAGTCCCCGAAATTAGTAGAAAAAGCTGTCGTGTATCAAAAAGTCAGGACCACTCCGAATCAGGTATACAAGGTGACCGGAGTAACCGAACATCAAACAGCTGAACTCACGGTTATTGTTAATGAAGACAATGCTGATGGCTGTGATGAGTTCTTCTGGGAAGCTCCTATTGATAATGGAAACGAAACCGTTGGCCTATCTGAAAGAACCTCCTGGATGAAGAAAGGGAGATACATACCTGAACCCTTGAACAAGCCTGATAATTTCAGTGAACCAAGCACAAGTGGTACAAAAGATACTCCTCAAGAGGTTGATCGTTCAGCAAAAGAAGACATTCCTTCAACGCCAACAGCTCGAAGTGAAACTTCATCAGATACTCTTTCCACTTCCTCAGGGCAAACTGAATCTCCTTCAGATATTCCCTCTGCTCCCTCGGCTCAAAGAAAAACTCCCGAAGTTCAAAAGGAACCAGCCAAGGTGACATCAAAAACGAAAGCGAACGTTCATCATCAACCTAAGCAGATGAGGGATAAAAAGATAGAAAGGAACCTAAGATACAGGAAAAACCTTTCTGAAAGGAAACAATTTTGGCACTCCCAGAATGCATACTATTCACACAAAGACAAGAATCTGAAGTATGAAAACAATCCCGTAAGAAAGCCTGAAAGTTCCAACAACCGAAAGCCAAGGTTTGGTTCGCAAGAAAACAACAACCGAAAGTCAAGGTTCGGTTCACAAGAAGATACCAACCGAAAGTCAAGGCTCGGTTCACAAGAGGATTTCAACCGAAACCAAAGGTTCGGTTCCAAGAACAACTCCAACCGAACGCAGAGGTTCGGCTCTGAAGTCAAAAGAGAACACGACTCGAAGGTCAGCCCTTCCAATGATCAAAAGCAAAAGGGTCACCTAGAGTCATCAGCCAGGAAATCCTCCCCATCCAAATTCTCTCGCTCTAATTCATCTCGTTCTTCTACTTCTACTCATTCATCTCCATCTTGCTCTAAAGCTAATCCCGCTTTTCCTCAAAAACCTCATTCATCAGCTGAACAGAAGGGAAAGCAGAAGGTCGATGAATCCAAACCTGAGTCCAAAGCGAACAAACCTAATCTTAACAAAATAAAAGTCTTCACCATTAAAAGGAAAGATGAAACAACTCTAATTAAAAGAACATATCTAGTTGACATCTCTCTTACTATTCCCGTTCCTATGAAAAGCTCACATGGACCCAAGAAACTTTGGGTTCCTAAATCTGCTTAATTTTTGCAGGTTATGAGTGACGAGCAGTTTGACGAAGAATGGTACATCGACAGTGGCTGCTCGCGTCACATGACAGGGAGGAAAGAGGAGCTAAGGGAATACAGATCTCTTGCAAATGGTGGCAACGTTAAGTTTGGAAATAACTCTTTCGGCACCATAAAGGGATATGGGATGATAATGAATGGTGATTTTACCATAAGGAAGGTGGCCTATGTGGAAGGACTTCAACACAACCTCATCAGTGTATCTCAGCTTGTTGGAGGTACAGGTCTCAAAGTTTCATTCGATGATGAAGGTTCTGAAATCATAGAGAAAAAGACAAAGAAAGTGATTCTGAAGTCAGAGCGAAAGGGTGAAATGTTTCCTCTGAACATGAAACCCATCAAAGGAAACCCAGCCATATGTCTGCTATCAAAAGCTCAATCCGACGAAAGCTGGTTGTGGCACCGAAGACTCTCTCATCTCAATTTCAAAGATATCAACCGACTTGTTACTGGAGGTCATGTTAGGGGTCTTCCATTGCTCAAGTTTGACAGAGAGCATTTATGTGCTGCATGCGAAATGGGAAAGCAGAGTCGTCAAAGTCACCCATCCATAATTAACACAAAAGTTGTTGAACCACTCGAATTGCTTCATATCGATTTGTGTGGTCCTTCATCTATTGAAAGCATCGGTGGTAGCAAGTACATTCTTGTTATCGTTGATGACTTCTCTCGATTTACATGGGTGTTCTTTCTAAAGCTCAAATCTGAAGCGACTCAAAGGCTGAAAGTGTTTATCAAGCAAATTGAAGTACAGCTCAAGAAGGTCGTTCGAAACATCAGGAGCGACAATGGTCTCGAATTTAAGAATAGGGAGTTTGAAGAGTTTCTTGCAGAAAAGGGAATTAGTCATAATTTCTCAGCTCCCTACACACCACAGCAGAACGGAATAGTCGAAAGACGAAACCGATCTCTGTGTGAAGCTGCCCGAACTATGTTAAGTTTCGCTTCCTTACCTCTTTATTTTTGGGCTGACGCTATTTCTGCTGCTTGTTATACACAAAACAGGTCCTATCTCAACAAGCGATTCACGCTCACACCATATGAGATATTAAACAACAGGAAGCCCAATGTGAAATTTTTCCACGTTTTTGGCTCAAGGTGTTTCATCTTTAACTCTAAAGAACATCGCAACAAGTTTGATGTCAAAGTCGACGAGGGAATTTTTCTGGGTTACTCACTCACATCCAAGGCGTATAGGGTCCTAAACAAACGTTCAAGAAGGATTGAAGAGACATACTATGTGACCTTCGACGATAACTATGTCAAGAAGCTACATGCCATTGATGACACTACCAGGGAAATCTTTCCTCAAACTGGCCAAGTCACAGTCTCAATCGCCAATTTGTACGAGAATTTTCTGGAACTCTTTGACGAACCGGAAAAAGCTTCTCTCTCAGAAGCCGGTGCAGCTGACAACAAAATTGATCATATGAAGCAAATTGTCGAAGATGCTGCGAAAAGAATGCATGAAGGAGAATCGCTCACTGATGAATCTCCAACCAACACTGCTTCAGTCGAGGGGGAGCCAAGCTCTACTGCTTCAACCGAAGGTCCTTCACCAACCGAAAGTGCTTCTCCAACCGAAGAGGCCCCTCCAAACGAAGGTGCTTCAACGCCCGAATGTCCGGCACCACAAGAAACCCCCGAGCCTCATGTTTCTCAAGACTCATTATTTGAGGGGGAGCATGATGATATGACGCTTGATTTCGATAGCCAATCTGAGCCGGAAGAGATGATCAACACTGAACTAGATCCAACCTTCGATCCGAATTACCCTCCTCTTACAAAATGGACCAGAGATCATCCTATCTCTCAAGTAGTTGGTGATATATCTGAAAAGGTTCTGACCCGATCTCAACTGAAGGCAAAACAGACATCCTTATTCTCAAAGGTAGAGTTTTGTATGTTTAACTCATTCGTATCAAAAGTTGAACCGAAGACGGTGAACACTGCCCTCGATCACTCTGATTGGGTTCAAGCAATGCAAGACGAACTGAACGAGTTTGAAAGGAACAAAGTCTGGCGCCTCATTCCAACTCCTCCGGATGCTTCGGTTGTTGGTCTTAAATGGGTTTTTCGAAACAAAATGGACAAGGAAGGTAATGTCATAAGGAACAAGGCTCGTTTGGTAGTCAAGGGATACTGTCAGGAGGAAGGGATAGATTATGACGAGACATTCGCTCCAGTAGCTAGGCTAGAATCGGTTCGAATATTTCTGGCCTATGCTGCTCACAAAAACTTTGAGGTTTTCCAAATGGACGTCAAGTGTGCATTTCTCAATGGAGAACTCGAAGAAACTGTGTATGTGGAGCAACCTCCTGGGTTCGTGAACGAAAAGTATCCAAATCATTGCTACATTCTCGATAAAGCTGTGTACGGCCTCAAACAAGCTCCGAGAGCCTGGTATGAAACGCTTACAAAATTTTTAAAGATGTCCAAATTCAAACAAGGTTCGGTTGACCCAACCTTCTTTCGAAAAAAGGAAAGTAACCACCTTATGATAGTTCAAATTTATGTCGATGACATCATCTTTGGCTCTACGAATCCCAGCTTAATCGCTGAATTCAGAAAGTTGATGGAGACTAAGTTTGAAATGAGCTCAATGGGTCCTATTAATTTTTTCCTTGGTTTAAATATAAGACAGGGACTCGAAGGCATCTTTATCAATCAGGAAGCTTACACGAAGACTCTCCTAGCGAAGTTTGGCATGATGGGAGACTCAAAAGTCAAAGTCCCAATGGCATTCGGAACCAAACTTACCCCTTCACTAGATAAACCGGCTGTCGACATCACGCTCTATCGTCAAATGATTGGCTCACTGATGTATCTAACTGCTAGCAGGCCTGATATCATGTTTTCTGTGTGTTATTGTGCTCGATTTCAGGCTAACCCACGCGAACCTCACATGCTGGCAGTAAAGAACATCCTACGCTATCTCAAGCGAGCCGCCTCCTTAGGTCTATGGTATCCATCCAATTCAGGCTTCTTCGTTCAAGCCTATTCTGATGCTGACCTTGGAGGATGTGGACTCGACCGCAAAAGCACAACTAGTGGCTGTCAATTTCTTGATGGGAAGTTGGTCAGCTGGCAATCCAAGAAACAAACGTGTGTGTCGCTGTCTACTGCCGAAGCGGAATACATTGCCGCTGCATCCTGCACATCACAAGTGATTCGGATCCAGAGTCAACTTCGAGACTATGGACTCAATATGAAGAAGATCCCACTATATTGTGATTCTGAAAGTGCAATTAGGATCTGTCATAACCCAGTGCAACACTCTAAAACCAAACACATAGCACTGAGGTATCACTTCATCAAAGATCATGTGGAAGATGGAAATGTCGAACTTCACTTCGTAAGAACCACTGATCAACTGGCTGACGTCCTTACCAAAGCTCTTCCAGAAGCGTCGTTCAATAAAATATTGCAAGGGCTAGGAATGATGGAATCAGATTCAGTACCTCACACTATCTCTCCACCTCAAACGTAAGAAGCGAAACCAACCGAACGTTCGGGTTCGGTTTAACCATCTCACTCGCTCATTACTTCAAAGGTAGTTTTTCTGTGTTGTATATTTCGTGTGCAAAATTTGTTTTTCTTTGTGTAAAAAGTTTTTCTTTGTGTAAAAAGTTTAAAATTTTCCTGAACCGAAACCAACCGAAGGTTCGGGTTCGGTTTTTCAAAATTTTCCTGAACCGAAACCAACCGAACGCTCGGGTTCGGTTTTTACAACTTTTTCCAACCAAAACCAACCGAACGTTCGGGTTCGGTTTTTCTTTTTTTCCTAAGTTTTTTTTTACATCGTATTTTTTTCTTTTCAATCTTTTATATTTTTTTTAAAGTCTTATTTTTTTTATTTTTTTTTTGTTGTTTTGTCTTCTTTTTATTATTTAAAATTACAAAACTCCAAAAATAACTTTTGTGTGCTCATTCGTTTATGGGAATATATTTGATGACTTACTTAAGTGTCCCTAGAAGCATGCTGCTGTATGTGTCCCAAGCCTCATAAGATTTTGAATAATAGCCTTCATGACCTGGTATACACAAACCTTGTCTTCCCAATAAGGCTAACTCATTTATTCTAATCATGAGCTACCTCACACTCTTCTCACATGAGTTAAGAGTCTCCTGCTTGGTCCTTGTTTCTGCAGCAGAGGTACTATGTTTTCTTACACCATCCCTATTACACTTCTCCATAACATTCGTTTCATCACTCTAACCCCTGAGACTCTCAGAAACTACCACTGAGGTTTATGGTTACACAACATCTGTGTTTAGGATCTTAGTTTCGTGCCACTACGAGCTGAGTGAAACCCAAAATTCAACACCAACGCATTGACGGTGACCAATTAACTTGATCAAGTTTTCACCAATGAATTGACGAATGTACCTTCATGGAATCTCAATTTTTTCTTTTTGCGTGATTCCAATGAAATTGTTACACACCATAACATTTCTTCCCATGGGATTCATTTTTAAATTTATATCTGAGATTTCATATTAATCCAAGCCACTACAAAATCAACTCAAACCTACTTGTTCAACAGACTACACTGGTCTCACAAGTACTTTGTTCACGTTCGTTCTTATATCAAGAATTGAATGGTTGAATCAAAGCGAACCACCCTTAATTAACCTAATTAAAAGAAGCCTTTCAACATTTCTTAATAAATGTTTGATCGTCATTTAACGGGATTCCACACTGACACTTTGGGGTCTCTCTTGACCTTGAAGGAAGAGATTCATGCCCGGGATCATCAGATTCGTGTCATTATTGACATCACAGATAATCCTAAAAAGAGTTGCTTTATTTCTTTATTTTTTACACTCTTCGCACGAAAATCCTAGATTTTCAAAGATTCCATTACTAATTATTTTACAGGCTGGATTCTTATTGGATGGTTACTAATAAGGTTATGGTTAGCAATAATCCACGTGGGCGTTTAATTCAAAAGATGCCGTTTAAAAAGGGATAAGACCAAAAGGTTGCTGACGCGGCGGGAGTTAAATGGATAGAAATTCAAACGACGGTAAAATGGAAGGTGCGTGAATTTGAAACGGCCGCGCTTTTTCTGACACTTTTGGACGCATGTGCAGTATTGAAGCGTCAACAATCTGGCATTAATGGCGCGTGTGGAAATGGAAACGGTTCCTCTCCCTGAACCGGCGCTTATTGGGCGGCGTGATCCTAGGAATCTGACACTCTCTCTCCTACTTGATCATCGCACGTCCCAACTGTCTTCAATCAGTCACTCAAAAACCCTTCCATATTTCCATAAGAGATTTGAAATGATTTTTCTCTCTCTTCACCTACTATAAAAACCCATCAACACCACCTTTTACCTCTTTACTGCCCCCATAATTTCCAACGCAAAAATACTTCCAAACTCTCTCCCGGTTATCTTCTTCTCCCAACCTGCAACAATGGCTGAATCTTCTTCCGTCCATGTTACTTCTCAGATTCTTCCAATCCGTCCTCAGCAATGCCTCGTGATTGATCTCAACCCACTGGCGTATGATTCTTACATGTCGCCGGTCATCGAGTGTCTCAAGTACTCCTAGCTTGCTCCGGCATTGTCACGGATTGAAACGGTGCCAATGGTGGCCTTATCTCAGGTCTACGCGACGGCTTACTATGACAAGGCCGTCGACAGGGTATTCTTCGAAGTGGCGGAACACAAGACGTCGATTTCTCGCCCCCGCTTCTGCACCATGCTTGGGTTTGCTGCTGACCCATCGCGCGTTCACCCGGAGACAATTCCGGTTGGTATGCTGTATAACATGTTCTACAACATGGGCTACACGGAAGTTCTCACCTCCGTTGCAAGGTTCAAGAAGTCCTGCCTACCGCCCCAATGGAATGGGTTATTTACAGTTCTCTTCAAGGGACTGTCAGAGAGGAGCTCAGGATCGGACGGGGCCAGTCGTCTTTTCCTGTCGATTATGTATGGGGTGTACAACGGGATAAATCTGGACTATGGGTTTGTCCTTTGGCAACAACTGATTCAGAGCCTCTCTTCCTCTTCCCGACACTCCGAGGTGTCGCTGGCCCGGTTCTGGATCTTGATCACAAGATGGGCCATGGACAAGTTCAACGTTCCAACAGCCGACGGTGCATCAATGTCTTATATTGGTACGTTTCATACCAAGAAGATCATCGTATCCGATGCTTCCAAATTTTCGTTCATTGGCTCTATCCCGGAGTCGATGTATGCTGATGTGCCCGCTGATAGCAGATTGATCAGAACGATCAAGGAGTTTCGCCAAACTGGTCCGAGGGAACTGACACCGGATATGCTACGATCAATTCATGATGCCGACAAACCGGTGGCCAGGGGCAAAATGGGTGAAAAAGGGAATCAAGTGTCCAAAGCTCCAAAGGGACCTTTTCCCAAGAAGGGAAAACAACAGAAAGCTGCATCACCCCCACAACCGAAAAGGAGGAAAACCCAACCGAAGCGAAAGCTACTTATTCCCTCCTCTTCAAGCGAATCCGAAGGTGGGAGTTCGGACTCTGAGGGCTCACAATGAGACGAATCTCCTCAACGAGGCAACACACCCCCTCGGTCCCCAACCCCGGAGATGGAACTTCATCAATCCCCAGTTCCTTCCCCTCCACCCACAATACCTATTTCCATTCCCACCGTAAACCCTACTCTACCACCAACCTCATTCCCTATACCTCCACCCATATTCACCACCTCAACCGAAACACCACCTGTTACCGAAACCCCGCCAGTAACCGAACCTCCACAAACCGAAACCCATACACAACCACCACCACCCGAAACTAACCCCCCACCCACTCAACCTGAACCAACCAAACCCATCACACCCCCAGCTTCACCACCACCTCAATCTCCAGAAGACGCCTCTGACAGCGATGATCAATACCTTGCTGGTGATCACATGAACTTTGATTCGGTCTACTATAGTCCGTTTCAAGTTCAGAGTGATGAGGAGGATGATGCTCCAGTGACAAAGAAGCATCTCCGCGAGCTTAACGAGAAGGTTGATCAACTTCTCGCCTCCTCTTCCAACCAGCAGTCTTCCTTGTCTGAAGCTGCCCTTCAGAAAATCGTTGATGCCTTCTCCAGGGCTCAACATGATTCAATGGCCTCAGCAACTGCTGCGATAGACGCCTCCACCCGAGCCTGTGAGGCTGCGACCGAAAAAGTCGATAAACTATTCTCCGATGCTTCTGACCTGCTGAAGTCCCTGCAGGAAAGCACCGATGCCACAAAGACAACTCTGGAACCGATTGTTCAGCAATTGGCCAAGTTCGTCTCGACGGAGTTGACTTCGTTCGCTACCCTCCGACAAAATATCAGCGACGACAACTCGGCACTCCGTGCCGCCATTGATGCCCGCCTGGCAAAGCTACAAGAGGATCTTGCAGCTGAGAACTCTCTAATGGACGTTTTGGCAAGTAAAACAACTGCCCTAAAGGTCAAGAGCACGCAGCTTTCCAACTCTCAAGACCAATTGGAAGCTCTTCGATCCGAGAGGGAAGTAATAAAGACGTGTGTTTCGGATGTCCACGCCGCTCTATCCAACATCCTGGAAGCACACGATCCCATCCTTAATCATTCGGTGAGGCGCACCCTCGCTGAAAAGCTCTCCCCGGCCATCGATTTATTAAGCAAGATTGAAGGCCTGCCGAGTTTCGTGTCCATTCCGAAACAAGGGGGAGATGAGAAGAAAGGATCGAAACCACCTCCTTCCTCCAAAGCTGCTTACACCACCGAACCACCCCCAACTGGTCATGCATCGGGTTCGGGTGTGAAGAACAAGGGCAAAAACATAGCGGAGGGAGGAGATGAAGATGAAGATGAAGATGAAGACAAGGAGACCATTGCCGACATGTTGAAACGGAAAAACAGTCGCAATGCTGATGATGATGCTAGTCGTGTGGCGCGTGAGGCTGAAGAAGCTGAACGAAAGCAAAAAGAAGCCCACGATCTCCTTGAGAGCCGAAAGTTGCTCTTCCCTGCCTGGACCAGGGATCGTTTAATAAAAGAGGCCATAGAGACTCCAAGCATACTATGGCTCGAGCCGGTGATATCGTTCGACTGCAACAACACCATAGATTCGCAGTTCGATATGCCACTGACTCGAAAGGCGTTCATCTTCCACGCCTTCTCCAACATTTTTGAAGTCCCGCATCCGAACGATGAGCTTGACAGGGAGCTCATTGACTTCTACCTGGAGGCCGCTCGCCCTCAATACCTTACATGGAGCGCCCAGAAGATTGTCAATGTTCGGGTGATGAAGCCTTTTGTCGTGGGGAGATTTACAAACGTCAAGTTCAAGCTTATCTGTGGATCTGCAAGAACTGCTCACATCATCACCCTGGCGGATCTACCAAATCTGAATCCTCATGACTGGATAGTCTTGTATAATATCCTGCTGACAAACGAAGCCGAATATGGTCCCCTCTTAGACCATGTCAAAAGGATGTTGGCTTGCTACATCATGGGGGTTGCCCAAATGGATCAGGAGGTAGCCACTGTTTTCAAGAAGAAACCGAAAGTAGCACCAGTGGGATCGGCCAGTGATCTAAACACAATGCAAATGGGCAAAATAGATCCAAGGCGAAACTCAGTGATGTTCACCAGAGCCGAAGGACAGAAATGTCTATTCGCTTTAGCCGACAAGCACCTTTACACCACTACCTGCTTGGAACACGTCTTATCAATCATCAAGCGGTGTAAAGACAATTCGGCCGATGACATCAAGTACTTCAATGATATGATCAATTGGTACATCCGGTTTAGACAGACCATCCTCTCAATAACCAAGTGTCTGTTTAGTACCGTGAAGAAGAAGGTACCAGCTTCAGCTGCCGGCCCAAGTAAGAAGTGAAGGTCTCGCTCCAAATTGACGCAAAGGGGGAGATTGTTGGGCTGAAGTTTTATTTAATGTTGCGTCTTTTGGGCTCGTTAGATTAGCCTTGTATTCTCCGGTTTGGGCCTGTCCAACCGAGAGCCTTTTATGTATTGTATATAAGTTTAATGCTTGCATGCATATTAGGTTAAGATTCTAGAGATTATCGATATAGCGATTGATCAAGAGTGATATATTTTTCTGTAATCATTCTTGTAATCTTCTAATCCTTTACAGTTGATGTTCTTAATCGAGCTCTTCTAAGGATTTTATTTAATCATTCGACACGATTGATTCAAGCTGTCTTGTTCTTAATATTGCGTTCTGTTTTGTTATTAAAATCGCGTTCTTGTTGTTTCATATTCATATACTTGTTCAAGATCTAATCGATCTTCATAGATTAAAAGTTGTTTTAATCCCATCACTATGTTTTCTCTATTATACATGCAAATATCAACTTTCCAAGGTATTGTTCTATTCTAGCATACAAAACTTTGAATAACACAAGTTAGAATAACATACCTTTTGTTGGTGCTTGTCTTCATGAAGCTTGAGTGCCTAGTGCCCCAAGTGTGACACCTCAAATGGTTCACACAACACCAAATACACCTAGAATAACTTGAGAGAAACTTGAACACTCCATGAAGTCATTTAGCCCTCACACTCACACATAGTGCCCGATTTCTTGAGCCATGGGATTCTTTTATATGGTGGCTATTAGGGTTACACCATGTAACTCATGACTTTACCCATTCCTTATGCTCCATGGATTTTAACCTCCATGGAGCATCCATGGGTCACCCCATGGACTTAGTCCAACATAAGGAATCTTGGATCACAAGCCCACATATATAAGAATGAATGATTTACACAATCAACCCATATATTTAATTAGTCTCCTTTTGATCACTTAATTAATTCCAAATTAATTTTTGATGAATACTAATTAAATAACCTTATTAATATATTAGAACTTATAATATATTAATAAACCTTAAGTGTTATTTCTCTCACTTTAGTCTATCCAAGTGCATGATGCCATGCAACCCAAATGGACCATGCCGGGTCGGGTCAAGTCTTACCAATTATAGTTATGGACTTAGACATTAATCCAACAGTCTCCCACTTGGATAAGTCTAAAACTATTATTGCAAGTATGACTTCAGAACCCGACTAGCAATCGTAGCTCTCAAAAGCTTTTGTCGAACTCTGACCTTTTAGATGAACTCTGACCTTTGTCAATGACTTGTCCAGTAGATAAGGGATCATATATTCCTCCATTCTAGATATCATATGGACTGAGACATGGATTCTAATCATTCTCTCTGTCCATTTTTGTTTCTCGATTTCTGATTTATGACGACTGACTAATTGGACAAATCAAATCAGTCCTGGCCCGGCCGAGCACTTCCATTTGTCATCATCAAATCATCGAGGGGCCCACATATATCGCTTTTATCCCGAAGGTAAAAGGAATGGATAAACTTCGACTCATATGCTTGTACTAACTATTTGTTGAATTATACACAAAGGCACGTTTTATAACATCGAGTTACCAATGCGTTTATGTGCAATCAATGTATAACCAACTCATAGTCAACAACTCATATCTCTAGGTTTGAAGAATATAAGATATTATCGTCTCATGATTCACCCGTGATAAAATCCATGAAGTGAATCCAAATGAGCGTGGGTTGAATCCAATACTCAGCCCTTATGAGTACTCATGATTGTTGTAGCAACTATTGCATTGTCTAAAGCACTTTAGACAAATCATACAAGCCAAATTCACGACAGTCTTGATTCATATCTACTTCCAACATATGACCGACTGTGGATGGTTTGAATAACTTGGTCAATCAGGAGAATGACCTCGTTATTCTGGAAGTCAAAACATGCAAAGTGAAACACAAAATAATACTAGTCCTATATGGCCTCAACACTTTGAGCGTAAATAAAACACCTTTTATCTAAGCACCATATTGATCACTCATTATTCATGTTTCGATTAATCAACTTAATACTTGAATTGAATTAGTAGTGATGCCATGCTCCAAGCATGCATACTATGTTTCTCTAAACAATAGCTATGCCATACACCAAGTATACACACTATGTTTACATGTGGTCGTCTCTTTGTGAAATGTATATCAATTGAACATGACTTCAATGATTCTCATTTCACAATCCCAATCCTTATTGTAAATGTAAGAATACCAAGTTCTTGTCATTTACCGTAATCTATGCAATGATCCTCTTGTAATGATATTCACACAAGTCACAAAGACTTGGCAACAAACATTACAAAGTATTCCAACGGAAAGAAATTCCATGGAGATGAAGTCTCAAATTCAAAGTACATTCCTTTGAACATCCTTCTTTGCATTAAGTTCTTTAATCTTACATAGATTCAAAGAATAACTTCCACCTATGGAAACAATTCCATATTCCCATCTTGACCATCACTTTTGAACAAGAGTTGCCTTCTTCCAAAATATGTCAATATGATCCTTACTCTATACTTCCAATTGTCCATGAGTAACCAAACTTTGGAAAACCCCAAATTGCTCTCTACAATTGCTTAATCATCTTAGTCATATCCAGTTCTAATCCATTTTCCCTTCTTAACGCCCTAAGCATTAGGAAAATTTAGAATGGATGAATATTATAACATATGCAACCGATCCTATATCCGAAGCATATGGGATACGATTCATGTTATAATATTTTTATTTGCCATGTTCTCATAATTCGAACTATGAAGAGGGATGCCATAATCATAATCGAATTTTGAGAAAGCAACATATATAGAAATTCCTTATGTTGAACCATTTCAACATAACATTCATATATATTCTTGACTAAAGTTGATTAAAATCTCAATCTAAGCTTGTAGAATTGGAATGAAGTATAAATTTCTCTCCCTTAATTATAGTAAAACAACTTTTTCAAAGCGAGTTGAAACTTTTGTTTTCTATAATTAACATTGCTAACTTGGAACATAATCATCATGCTCCCACTAGCAGAATGATTATTATCTAACTAGCATAACACTTTATGCTCCCACTAGCTTTGACATGTACCTAGAAATCAGTCAGATTTCTGATACTAGACTGCCTTGATAAGACTTTATCAAATCATACACCTGGAGTCTAATCCTTTCCTTAGATAGCTCACATGTGAGTCTAAACCTTTGCCATTCTCATTAGTTAGTGTGCCGGTTAACCACGCACGTTCCACTAACAACTTGAGAATGCAAACTTCACACTTGATATCCATTTAAATCTACTTAGTGAAAGAGTTTCCTCACCATCATTTTCATGAATCAGAGAGAAACCTTATGAAACTTAGATTTTGATGGTGTATGTGTTCCTATCCATGTGAATTTGACATAACCATAATCACACGACAAGGTTAATGACAAATCCAAATTCATATGGACTGAACTTGTGCAGTCTTAATTTCTTGCCACCTGGTAGCACAAGGGCCTGCCATTGCTTCCAAGTTGTTATGCAACCAGTTGAGAACTCTCAGAACTCCAATGCAAAACCAACTTTAACTGGAATGCGCACAGAATATGTCAACACGATAGGTTACAAACCTCAAGTCGTGGTCTAGTGATTAACAAAACTCTTGGTTAGTTCTTGAATCTATCTTAAGATCCTTTTCAGACTCCCACTGAGCTCTTGACATATAAGATTCTCTTTGTCAAGAACTATTCCTTGACAAAAACAAATATTCAAGAGTTAGTGCAGATTCTTATCAAGTTAAACACTTCTCACAATTGGTCTTAGTTGGTCTTTGTTTTATCCAAAACATCACAACTTATCAATTTCAAATGTACAAGAGTAAGAACAAATTTTACTCTACATTTAACAAGTGTTTTAAACCTTTCTTAAGATTATGTCACTCAAGGCTTAATCTTGGAGTATGACTCTAAGATTTAATTTTGGAACGAAGTATAATTTATCTTTTGATCTAACCATTTCAACAATTCACGATTCCTCTCCTTAGCCAAACAAAATGAACCAAGGTGTCCTTAGAGGATCAATTGTGACATGTTTTCATAATCACTAAGATAATCATAAAACAAGATACTCAAGTACTCTCCCATCTCTTCAGATTAGAGAAACTTTTATCTTTCTGCCTTATTTGATTCTTCTTACTCATTATGTCTATCATTGAAACTTCTCCAATGATCCAGAACTATACTTAAACTTGTAAGTATAACCATATTTACTAAACTTTAGTAAATCATAATGAATAATCTTATCAACTTTGTGGTGGACTTGATCAGCGCACACCCAAGTGTATCCGATCCCTTTGTCCTTCACTTGATTCACATATACATGTGAACAAGGAATTAGACTTAATTTCCCAAATATATAAAAAATCTCATGATCATACAATACAAGTTGCATGATTCCAAGTTTCTATCCAACTGAAACTTGGGTGATGAGAATCTTTCCTTATTTGGTAAATTATGACACTTCCACTAATGAAAGAATCAAATCCATTTACACATATTGCTTATCAATGGAAACATGTAATCAACAATTTTTCACAAATGCCATTATAAGGATACTTAAAATAAATAAAATCAAAACCATTTTTCTTTTTATTTTAAAACTTTGCAGAAAAATTTATCCTTACAATCCATATGGAAAACTTGTTGTTATCTATTCCTAAGCAATATATCATAACTCTTAAGTAACAACTCAAAATTTTGAGCACCGAACCATGCGATCGAAATCCATCTTCGCGGTCAGAATCAGCATATACTTCCTTTAAGTTTCTTTACCTTTTCTTTGATTCTTAAAACATCAACATGTGACCTCGTGACATTATGCAATAAGAATCTCAGAATAGAAACTTAATAGAGTTAGACAATGGACTTTACCTGAAGTAGAGTCAAACCTATTGACTTTACCATCCTTAAGATGTTTCGGCTAAATTTAGAAGCTTCGCAACCAATGTCTTTCCTTTGGCAATAGAATCATATGGACTCTTTGGAAACGGTACATGGGACTATCACAGACTTAACCATTCTCTTTACCATTTGGTCAACCAAGTTGACTATGGCCGATCCCTTTCCATTGGGAAGAGAAAGTTTTTCCTGGACCTCCAATGTCACCATTTTGAATGTCCAAATAGGTTTGGAAAGTAGATCTTCCAATCCAATTTGCTTTACTAATGCTCCAAATCATTGCTGATTTAGCATCATCAAGCAAACAGGTAAGATCATTAAGGGTCTTGTCGCGACCTGTCATCAGGGAGTGACTAAAGAACCAAGTCAGCAGCCAGCTACCTCGAGACTTCGACACCTGACTCTCCCGACCTGTCAATATGTGGTTTAATCCCCAAGATCTAAGCACATATAGACTTTGCTTGCCAATAGGGGTTGAGTGACTTAGAACTTATCAAGTCTTAAAACTTGTGGGATAGGGAGATTTATTAGAGGAGGTGGATGAACTGAAGTATGATTTCTAGTCCCACAAATGCCCAACAAAGGGATTGATCTTTCACCTTCATTGCCATTTGGGATATCATCTTCATTAGGAAGCTTGTTCCTTAAGATTTGGGAAGACCATAGCTGTCTAAACTAGACATCTATAATGGGAGAAATTCATGTTAGTTGATTTAAAGTCCTTAATATAACACCCAATATGAAATATTAAGGCTAGGACCCAACAACCTATTTATAACTGGAAGAGGGATGCCGTAATCCAAATTATAAAATAGTTGAAGGTAGGTAAATGACAATTTACCAATTTCCACCATGAAAACGAAATATTTTATTATTCGGTTTTATTAGTTTTGAAACTCCTAGATCTTTTGAGATACATTGAACTTTTCAATGGCATGTTTGAATCTCGATTGTGCCCTCTCAAATTTGTGACTGGGATGCTGAGGATCACAAACAAGGTGTGAATAACCATACAAATTGACTTGGTACCCTCAACAATATTACCTAATCGATGTGCCGGTTAACCACACACGCTCCACCGATCTATAATAAAGTCAAGTTACCCTTTGCCACTCTTACTAGTCCATGTTAGTGTGCCGGTTAACCACACACGCTCCACTAACGACTTGGTAAGGTACAAAGTGTAATTTTATGGGCTAGCACCTTTTCACATTTTCCTAAGTAACTAAGATTGGGAATTTATAAGTGTTTAGTTACTTAGTATTTTTCATTATACTTCTAATGAAGGGAGAATTATAGTCCATTCCTACCCATTCGGCTAACGACCCTCCACCGGTCAAGGAAGCGGTGGGTGAGAGTGGGCACCCATTAAACTACCATTTTATAGGCAGTAACCTTATACCCCCCTTATAGACCGGCTTCGTGAATGAGGCCTACTAACGGTAAGATTGACTTCCTCTTATACATATCTATATAATTAAAATTATAATAATAGTATAAGGGTGGAATTTTAAAGTTTTTAAAATTTCAATGTTCAATTTGGAATTAAAGTATACATGAGGAGTAACTTTTCAAATTCCAAAACTTGAGGGCAAGTTTTGAAACTATTTCAAGACTCTTTAAATCATAACTTATGAGTTTAATGGTTCATTAAAATGAAGACTCTTCATTTTAATGTAACCCCTTATTCTTTAAAAAACACTTTAAAGAAGTGTCTCTTCAACATCCATAACTTGAGGACAAGTTATGCAGTCATTAAACTATTTAATGGAAAAAAAAATATTACATTTTATGTAACCTACAAAACTTTTATGAGTTTTTAAGATTCATAAATATGACTTTTCACATAACTTAAAGACAAGCTACAAAAACATATTTTATGAACTTCTTTTAGACTAATATGGATTGAAAACAACTAAAACATAATTTTTTCATTATCAATCTAAACTAACTCATAAATCAAGGAAACATAAAATTCATGAAAATTCATAACTTGAGGACAAGTTATGAACTCCATATAATTTTCAACAAGATCATGAATTATATCAACAAACAATTTGCATACAATTCCTATGATCTAGCAAAGCTCATGAGCATGATCGTTCATAATCAACAATTTTCAAGAATAACATGAACACATATAAACTTGAAACTTTTATTATAGCATTGAAATTGGTTTAACATAATCATTACCACATTCAAAACAAGTTTTATAAGCCCAAAACAGTCAAAGGTAATGATTCTAGACCAATTCTAGCACCAAAACTCGAAAATATGCTGTCTGGGGGTCCAACTCGTCGAGTGCATGAACAAACTCGGCGAGTTGGATGCATTTTGCCTTGGACTCGTCGAGTCCCTTCATGGACTCGGCGAGTCTGCTGGGCAGACAGCACCAAAAGTCGACTTTTAAGCAGTTTAAGCAAGTACAACAAGAAAACAAGCCTAGGCTGTGATACCACTGTTGGGTTTTGAGCAATCTAACACTCCTAAGTGTACATGCAACCCTAAATACCTTGGATCTATGTTTTCTCTATTATACATGCAAATATCAACTTTCCAAGGTATTGTTCTATTCTAGCATACAAAACTTTGAATAACACAAGTTAGAATAACATACCTTTTGTTGGTGCTTGTCTTCATGAAGCTTGAGTGCCTAGTGCCCCAAGTGTGACACCTCAAATGGTTCACACAACACCAAATACACTTGGAATAACTTGAGAGAATCTTGAACACTCCATGAAATCGTTTAACCCTCACACTCACACATAGTGCCCGATTTCTTGAGCCATGGGATTCTTTTATATGGTGGCTATTAGGGTTACACCATGTAACTCATGACTTTACCCATTCCTTATGCTCCATGGATTTTAACCTCCATGGAGCATCCATGGGTCACCCCATGGACTTAGTCCAACATAAGGAATCTTGGATCACAAGCCCACATATATAAGAATGAATGATTTACACAATCAACCCATATATTTAATTAGTCTCCTTTTGATCACTTAATTAATTCCAAATTAATTTTTGATCAATACTAATTAAATAACCTTATTAATATATTAGAACTTATAATATATTAATAAACCTTAAGTGTTATTTCTCTCACTTTAGTCTATCCAAGTGCATGATGCCATGCAACCCAAATGGACCATGCCGGGTCGGGTCAAGTCTTACCAATTATAGTTATGGACTTAGACATTAATCCAACAAAAGTTTCCTCAGTCAGTTAAGTACCTTTGGGTAGCAAAGGCATACTTTCGGTTATAGAAGTACATTATTAGTAACTGTTATAGGTATAGTTAGGAGATAGTACTTACCATTCCAAGTACAAGGAATCACACAAGAGTCAGTTCATTCGTTAGTCTATACAACTACATTACATGTTACATGAATACGTTTACATAGATACGCTTACATGGATACTTTTACATGGATATTGTTACGTAGATACTATATGATGAGATACTATTACATATTATATGTGTAGATACTATTATATATAATTCTCCTTTTATCTTTATTTTGTGATACATTCACATAATCGATGAGATAGATTGGGCTTACTATCGTAGTACAAAAGGATACTTTACGGGACTAACCATTCCTAAAACCTCTGTTAGCTACAGAGGTACATGCACATCTACGGATGTCTACAGTTGATACCATCACAGATATACTTAAAGGACTTTCTATTCCTAAACCCGGCTGTTAGAAACAGAGGTAAATGTACATCTACGGATGTCTACGGTTAATACTATTTGGCAGTCGCGATGTCGTGTTTATCCTAATACAAAAGGATAGTACTTATATGGCTATATTTTCCCTATTACTTTTATTTTGTGATATGTTCACATAAACGATGAGGTAGACTATATCTTATTAATAGTAGTCATTCTAGGCAAAAACCATCTTTGTTACTTTCAAAATAGTTACGTTTTGGTAGAAGACTACTTTTATATTAGTAGAAATCATAGGGATTTTCTAGGGTTTCCAAACGTTATTCGACTACTTACAAACATTTTCATACTTATACAAACGTTTCCCCAAATGTTTACAAGTCTTTACTTCACAATTTTACAAATTAAAGACACATTAATACTTATGAATTCACCAACTTTTTGGCTGATACTCGCTTTCAAAATCACTTGTATTCTCAGGTCACAAATAGACAGGTATGACGACCAGGTTTTGTGAAGACGGAGCAGACAAGACTCGTCTTTTATTCTGATTACATATTTTGATGTCTTATTACTATGAAAGAACACACATGTATTAAAACTTTAGTTTTAATGCAATGGATGATGTTGTTGCTTGTTTACTACTTTGCACTGCTATGATACCTTACATGACGTCCTCCGCCCTAGAACGTTTCCGTCGCTCTCAGTTTTGGGGTGTGACATATTGGTATCAAAGCATTGTTTGTAATGAATTAAGTATATCAACCCATAAAAGATATACTAACTATAAATACAAAGGGATTAAAAATACTCTGACCAAGAGTTTATACTTTTAATTTAATAAAATATTTAAGTAAGTATACGTGCCTGCATTTATACTAAAATCCGTGTCACAATGACAAGAACAAAAGTATTATGATTGTTGAATATCACAGGTAAGCTCGGGGATGTATGGTCAGTCTTGGGAGTGGCATAGCCTGATCAACTATGCTATTCCGAGGAGTGATTAGCACATGCCCAAGAATGGTTGTGATGTGTCAACAAGTATAAAAACTTACCGACACTACTATAATGAGAACATTATAACAGAACCTAGGTCTAAAATACCATAGGGGGGTTTTGGGTTACTATAATTACTTACGTGAGAACTAAAAAGGATCTTTATTACTAAGTTGATAGTTGCTAAGTGGATACACTAAGGTTATATGTAACTAGGATTTTATATACTTACAATCTATGAAATTTTTGCTTTACCCCGGTTCCTTCTGAATTTGGAGTTAAGGTCACTTATTCGAAGGCCTATCCTGTTTTGATTACATATGACTAGTACGCACTTTACAAATAGTGAAGTAACTAATGAAGATTTTCTAATAACTATCTAGATAGTTCCTCTAATAATTACTTCCTTACCCCAATTATCGCGTAGATAACTGTTGGATTAATGTCTAAGTCCATAACTATATTTGGTAAGACTTGACCCGACCCGGCATGGTCCATTTGGGTTGCATACCATCATGCACTTGAATGAGAGAAATAAGACACTTATGGTTATTAATATATTATAAGTTCTAGTATATTAATAATAAGAATAATAAGATTATTTAATTAGTATTGATCAAGAATTAATCTAGGATTAATTAAGTAATCAAAAGAAGACTAATTAAATATATGGGTTGATAGTGTAAATCATCCATACTTGTATAGTGGGCTAATGCTCCATGGATAATCAAGTTGGGCTAAAACCCATAGGATGGTCCATGGATGCTCCATGGTGTATTTGTACCCATGGATCCAAGGAAATGGAAAGCCATGACAATTAAGAGTTTACCCTAATTGTGTAACTATATAAGCATCTTATTATTGAGGAAAAATTGGCCACTAGTAGTATTCAAGAAAGGGCTAGCCGATTTTGGTGAGTGTAGAATTCTCTCAAGTCATTCTAAGTGTTTTGATGATTGTGATTCCATTTGAGGTGTCACACTTGGGGCACTAGGCACTCAAACTTCATGAAGACATTCTACACCAAAGAGGTATGTATTCTATCTTGCTATAGTCATTGTTATGTATGCTAGATTAGGAAAATACCTTGGAAGTTCTTATTTGCATGTATAATAGAGAAAACATAGATCCAATGTATTTAGGGTTGCATGTACACTTAGGAAGTGTTAGAATGCTCAAAACCCAACAGTGGTATCAGAGCCACGGGTTGTTTTCTGTTATATTGATGCAAATATTTTATTTTCAAAGTTGGAAAAAAAAACATGAAGTTTGTCAAATTTTAAGATAATTACTTGTTCTTGTGAAAAACTAATTATTTGTAAAATTTGAATAATGTGCTTTATGAGTTGAATTAGGTCAAATTTAATAAAAGATAAAATAATATGATTATTTTATTAGTTTTAAAAGTTTGATCTAAAGAGTTTTATTTTTTTTGAAACCTCCATAAGTTACGGATATGAAAAGGTTTTTAAAAAAAATTGATTCAAAGTTTTATGGAGTTACAAAAAATTTGGTGTTAATGTTTTAAAGGATTCCATAACTTAAGAATAAGTTATGGATCACCAAAAGTTTTTTGTGTTACCTTATTTTATGAGTGAATTTAGATTAATGAATAAAATTATGTGATAGTTGGTTTTAATCCAAATTAATCTAAAAGAAGTTCATAAAATGTGTTTATGTAACTTATAAGTCACATTTATGAATCTTAAAACTCATAAAAGTTGGAAAAGGTTACAAAAATGAAGAGTCTAGTTCTAATTAAATGGCTTTATGACTCCATAACTTGTCCTCAAGTTATGGAGGACCAAGAGTCTCTTCATTTAATAAAATAAAAAAAAAAAAAAAAAGTGTAACCTTAATTAATTCCATAAGTTATAAAATAAAGAAAAGTTAATTCTTTTATTAGTTTAAAGTCTTCCATAACTTGTCCTCAAGTTATGGAACTTGAAGAGTTTTTGGATTAAAACTACTTTAAACACATAAGTTATGGAATTAATTAGTTTTGAATAGTTTCAAAACTTGCCCTCAAGTTTTGGAATTTGTAAAGTTTTCACTTATGAATACTTTAATTCCAAGTTAGCCCTTAGAATTTTAAAAGTTAAAATTCAACCCTTATACTTTATAATGTTATAAGTTAATAATATATATATGTATAAGAGTAAAGTCAGTCTTACCGCTAGTACGCCTCATTCACGAAGCCGGTCTATAAGGTGGGTATAAGGTTGTTGCCTATAAAATGACAACTTAATGGGTGTCCACTCTAACCCACCGCTTGCTTGACTGGTGGAGGGTCGTTAGCCGAACGGGTTTGACAGGACTAGAATTCTCCCTTCATTAAAAGTATTAATGATAATACTAAGTAACTAAACTCTTAATAATACCCAATCTTAGTTACTTAGGAAAAATGTGAATAAGGTGCTAATCCATGAAATTACACTTTACACTTTGTCTAAGTCGTTAATGGAGCGTGTGTGGTTAACCGGCACACTAACTTGGACTTAACAAGGTAGGTAAAGGGTGACTTAATATTTATCATAGTATCGATGGAGCGTGTGTGGTTAACCGGCACATCGATTGAGGGGTAATTTATTAAGGGTACCAAGTGATTTGCATGGTTACTTCACACCTTGTTTTGTGATCCTCGGCATCCCAGTCACAAAACCTGAAGGGCACACTCGAGATTGAAACATGCCTTTGAAAAGTTCAATGAATCTCAAAGATCTAGGAGTTTCAAAACCAATTAAAACCTAATAATACATTTCGTTTATCTTGGTGGAAATTGGTGAATCGTCATTCACCTACCTTCAAATATTTTATAGCTTGGATTACGGCATACCTCTTCTAAGTTATAAAATAGTTTGTTGGGTCCTAGCCTTAATATTTCATATTGGGTGTCATATTAAGGACTTTAAATCAACTATCTTGAATATCTCCCAAAAGATGTCTGGTTTAGACACCTATGATCTTCCCAAATCTCTTGAAACAAGGTTTCCTAATGAAGATGATGTCCCATGGATATCATACTTCTTCACCTCTTCAAATTATTCTCCCTAACCCACAAGTTCTTGAAAAGTTTAAGGTCACTCAGGCCCTATTAGGCAAGGCAAGGTCTAGGTGTGGTCACATCTTGGAGATGTAGTCACATATTGACAAGCCGGGAGAGTTGGGTGTCAAAGTCTTGAGAAAGTTGGTGGTTCAACTACTTTCTAAGTCACATAGTGAGTTCTTTTGGAACACCTATGAAAAAGACTATGAGAAGACCCTTAATGATCTTATCTATTTGTTAAGATCAACTTCCTAAAACTTTATGGACATTGACAATGATGACATTGGATATCCAGTAAAGCATTCTCTACCCAATGGAAAGGGATCGGCTATAGTCAACTCGGTTGACCAAATGGTAAAGAGAAAAGCTAAGTCTGTGATAGTCCTGTGTACCATTATCAAAGGGTCCATATGTTTGTATTGCCAAAGAAAGGGCATTGGTTGCGAAGCTGCCAAATTTACCTAAGGATGTTAAAGTCAATAAGTTTGACTCTACTTCAGGTAAATTCCACTATCTAACTCTGTTAAGTTTCTATTCTGAGATTCTTGATACATGATGTGACTGGGTCACATGGAGATGTTTTAAGAATCAAAGGAAAAAAAGTGAAGAAACTTAAAGAAAGAATATGCTGAATCTGATCGCGTAGATGGATTTCTATCGCATAGTTTGAAAAATCGGATTCTTGAGCTACTTCTTAGGAGTTATGAGATATTGCCTAGGAATAGATAACAACAAGTTCTCATATAGATTGTAAGGATAAGTTTTTTCCGCAAAGTTTTAAAATAAAAGAGAATTTTTTGATTTTATTTATTTTAAAATATCCTTACGATGGCATTTGAGGAAAAATTGTTGCTTATATAATTCCGTTAAGAGCAAGAGTGGAAATATGAAATTGATTCTTTCATTTGTGGTAATGTCTAAATTTACCAAATAAGGAAAGATTCTCATCATCCAAGGTTCAATTGGACCGGAACTTGGAATCATGCAAGTTGTATAGCATGATGAATGAGAACTTTCAAGTTTTGGAAAATTAAGACTAATTACTTGTTCACATGGATGTGTGAATCAAGTAAAGGACTAAGGGATCGAGTACACATTCTTGTGCACTGGTCAAGTCCACCACAAAAAGTTTGATAAGACTATTCGTCATGATTTACTTAAGTTCAGTAAATATGATTATACTTACAAGCTTAAGTGTAACTCTGAGACATTGGAAAAGGTTCCAATGTAAGGCAGAGCGAATAAGAAGAATCAATTTAGGCAGAAGGATAAAAGTTTCTCAAATCTGAAAAGATGGGAGAGTACTTTAGTATCAGTTTTTGTGATCATCTTAATGATTAAGAAACCATAGCACAATTAGTTCTCTAAGGAAATCTTAGTGCATTCTTATGACTAAGAAGAGGGATCTTGAATTGTTGAAGTGGTTAAATCAAGAAGATGAGTCATACTTCATTCCAATACAAGTCTTAGAGTCATACTCCAAGATTGTAATTTGAGTGACATGTCTCAAAAGAAGGTTAAAACACTTGTCAAATGTAAGAGTAAAAGTTTTTCTACTCTTGTACATTTGAAATTGGTAAGTTGTGATGTTTTGGATAAAACAAAGACCAACTTAGGCCAATTGGGTAAAGTGTTTTTCTTGATTAGAATCCGCACTATCTCTTGGATGTTTGACAAGGGAGTCTTATATGTCAAGAGGACAGTGGGAGTCTTAAAGGTCTTGAAAGTCTCAAGAAATAATCAAGAATAAAACCTGAAGTTCTTTGCTAGCACACGACTTGAGGTTTATAACCTATCGTGTTGACATATCTGTGCCCATTCCAGTTAAAGTTGGCTTTGCATATGAGTTCTTAGAGTTCTCAGTTTGTTGCATAACAACTTGGAAGCAATGGCAGGCCCTTGAGCTGCCAGGTGGCAAGAAGTTAAGATTGAGTTCAATCCATATGGTTTTGGATTTGTCATTATCTTTGTCTTGTGATTATGGTTTGACAAATTCATATGGGTAGGAACTCATACACCATATAAATCTAAGTGTCATAAGGTTTCTCTCCGATTCATGAAAATGATGGTGAGGAAACACTTTCACTAAGTAGATTTTATCTAGATAGCAATTGTGATATTTGCATTCTCAAAGTCGTTAGTGGAGCGCGTGTGGTTAACCGGCACACTAACCTGGACTTGTGAGAAGTGGCAAAAAGGTCTAAACATTATAATTACGGCATCCCTCTTCATAATTGTTTAGATACACAAGTGTGCTATCTAAGGGAAGGTGTATGATTTTGATAAAGACTTATCAAAACAATCTAGTATCAGAAATCTGAACTTTGGTAAGAAAGTCAGCTGATTTCTGAGTACATGTCAAAGCTAGTGGGAGCATAAGTGTTATGCTAATAATCATCATGTTAGTGGGAGCATGATAATTATGATAAGTATTGCAAGTTAGCAATGTTAATTATAGAAAACAAAAATTTTAATTGGGAAAAAGTTGTTTTGCTATAATTAAGGGAGAGGAAATTATACTTCATATCAAATCTATAAGGTTTAGATCTGAGGTTTTAATCATTTAGTCAAGGATATATATGAATTTCATGTTGGAATGGCTCAACATAAGGAAATTCTGTATATGGGTCCATTATTTGCGTTCTAAAATTCGATTATGATTACGGCATCCCTTTTCATAATCTGAATTATGAGAACTTGGCAAATTGAAATGGAAATATTATAGCAAAAGACTGGTTTAGTCTTTATGTAAGACATCATGAATCGTGTCCCATATGCTTCGGATATAGGATCGATTACATGTGCTATAATCATCCGTTCTAAAATTTTCCAAATGCCTGGGGCATTAAGAAGGGAAAAGGTTTAGAACTGGATATGACTAAAAGGATTAAACAATTGTCGAGGACAATCTAAGGTTTACCAAAGATTGGTTGCTCAAGGACAGTTGGAAGTATAGTGATAATTCTGGAAGGACCATATTGACATAATCTGTAAGGAGGCAACTCTTGTTCAGAAGTGATAATCAAAATGGAATCTGGAAATGTTTCAAAGTTAGAATTTTCACTCTGTGTAAGATTAAGGAAACTTAATGCAAGAAGGATGGTTCCAAGGAGTTGATCTCCTTTGGAATGATCTGTAATGTTTGTTGTCAAGTCTTTATGACTTTGTGCATAATCATTACAAGAGGATCAATGCATACAAGTTTAGAATCTGACAGATTCCAGTAAATGGCATGAATTTGGAATTCTTGCATTTGCAGTAAGGATTTGGGAGTGTGAAAAGAGAATCATTGAAGTTATGTTCAATGGATCTAGTTCACAAAGTAAAGATCATAGACAAACATAGTATGCATACTTAGTGTGTGGCATGAGTAGTGTTTTGAAAAAAAAACATAGTGTACATGCTTGGAGCATGGGACAACTATTGTTTTAAATTCAAGAATAAAGTTGATAGCTGAAACAGTATACAATGAATAATGTGTAATCATATGGTGATAAATAAAAGGTGTTTATTTATGTTCAAAGAGTTGATACCATATTGGATTTAATTATTATTGTGTTTCACTTTGCATGTTTTGACTTCCCGAATAAACTGGGTTATTCTTTCGGAATGACTAAGTTATTCAAACCATCCACAGTCGATCGTATTTTGGAAGTAGATATGAATTAAGACTGTCATGATGGGTTGTAGAGGTCTAAGGTGTTGGACAAGGCTACAACAATCATGAGTGATCATAAGTTCTGAGTATTGGATTCAACCCGCGCTCATTGGAATCACTTCGTGGATTTTATCACGAGTGATCATGAGACGATAATATCTTATATTCTTCAAACCTAGAGATATGAGTTGTTACTATGAGTTGATAGTACATTGATAGCACGAAAACGCATTTGGTAACTCGGTGCTATAAAACGTGCCTTTGTGTATGATTCAACAAGTAGTAGAACAAGCCATATGAGTCGAAGTTTATCCGTTCCTTTTACCTTCGGGATAAAAGCGATATCTGTGGGCCCCTCGATGATTTGATGATGACAAATGGAAGTGCTCGGCCGGGCCAGGACTGATTTGATTTGTTCAATTAGTCAGTTGTCATAAATCGGAAATCGGGAAACAACAAATGGACAGAGAGAATGATTATAATCCATGTCTCAGTCCATATGATATCTAGAATGGAGGAATATATGATCCCTTATCTAATGGACAAGTCACTGACAAAGGTCAGAGTTCATCTACAAGGTCAGAGTTCGACAGAAGCTTTTGAGAGCTACGATTGCCGGTTGGTTCCTGAAGTCATACGCAATAATAGTTTTAGACTTATCCAAGTGGGAGACTGTTGGATTAATGTCTAAGTCCATAACTATATTTGGTAAGACTTGACCCGACCCGGCATGGTCCATTTGGGTTGCATACCATCATGCACTTGAATGAGAGAAATAAGACACTTATGGTTATTAATATATTATATGTTCTAGTATATTAATAATAAGAATAATAAGATTATTTAATTAGTATTGATCAAGAATTAATCTAGGATTAATTAAGTGATCAAAAGAAGACTAATTAAATATATGGGTTGATAGTGTAAATCATCCATACTTGTATAGTGGGCTAATGCTCCATGGATAATCAAGTTGGGCTAAAACCCATAGGATGGTCCATGGATGCTCCATGGTGTATTTGTACCCATGGATCCAAGGAAATGGAAAGCCATGACAATTAAGAGTTTACCCTAATTGTGTAACTATATAAGCATCTTATTATTGAGGAAAAATTGGCCACTAGTAGTATTCAAGAAAGGGCTAGCCGATTTTGGTGAGTGTAGAATTCTCTCAAGTCATTCTAAGTGTTTTGATGATTGTGATTCCATTTGAGGTGTCACACTTGGGGCACTAGGCACTCAAACTTCATGAAGACATTCTACACCAAAGAGGTATGTATTCTATCTTGCTATAGTCATTGTTATGTATGCTAGATTAGGATAATACCTTGGAAGTTCTTATTTGCATGTATAATAGAGAAAACATAGATCCAAGGTATTTAGGGTTGCATGTACACTTAGGAAGTGTTAGAATGCTCAAAACCCAACAGTGGTATCAGAGCCACGGGTTGTTTTCTGTTATATTGATGCAAATATTTTATTTTCAAAGTTGGAAAAAAAACATGAAGTTTGTCAAATTTTAAGATAATTACTTGTTCTTGTGAAAAACTAATTATTTGTAAAATTTGAATAATGTGCTTTATGAGTTGAATTAGGTCAAATTTAATAAAAGATAAAATAATATGATTATTTTATTAGTTTTAAAAGTTTGATCTAAAGAGTTTTATTTTTTTTGAAACCTCCATAAGTTATGGATATGAAAAGGTTTTTAAAAAAATTTGATTCAAAGTTTTATGGAGTTACAAAAAATTTGGTGTTAATGTTTTAAAGGATTCCATAACTTAAGAATAAGTTATGGATCACCAAAAGTTTTTTGTGTTACCTTATTTTATGAGTGAATTTAGATTAATGAATAAAATTATGTGATAGTTGGTTTTAATCCAAATTAATCTAAAAGAAGTTCATAAAATGTGTTTATGTAACTTATAAGTCACATTTATGAATCTTAAAACTCATAAAAGTTGGCAAAGGTTACAAAAATGAAGAGTCTAGTTCTAATTAAATGGCTTTATGACTCCATAACTTGTCCTCAAGTTATGGAGGACCAAGAGTCTCTTCATTTAATAAAATAAAATAAAAAAAAAAGTGTAACCTTAATTAATTCCATAAGTTATAAAATAAAGAAAAGTTAATTCTTTTATTAGTTTAAAGTCTTCCATAACTTGTCCTCAAGTTATGGAACTTGAAGAGTTTTTGGATTAAAACTACTTTAAACACATAAGTTATGGAATTAATTAGTTTTGAATAGTTTCAAAACTTGCCCTCAAGTTTTGGAATTTGTAAAGTTTTCACTTATGAATACTTTAATTCCAAGTTAGCCCTTAGAATTTTAAAAGTTAAAATTCAACCCTTATACTTTATAATGTTATAAGTTAATAATATATATATGTATAAGAGTAAAGTCAGTCTTACCGCTAGTACGCCTCATTCACGAAGCCGGACTATAAGGTGGGTATAAGGTTGTTGCCTATAAAATGACAACTTAATGGGTGTCCACTCTCACCCACCGCTTGCTTGACTGGTGGAGGGTCGTTAGCCGAACGGGTTTGACAGGACTAGAATTCTCCCTTCATTAAAAGTATTAATGATAATACTAAGTAACTAAACTCTTAATAATACCCAATCTTAGTTACTTAGGAAAAATGTGAATAAGGTGCTAATCCATGAAATTACACTTTACACTTTGTCTAAGTCGTTAGTGGAGCGTGTGTGGTTAACCGGCACACTAACTTGGACTTAACAAGGTAGGTAAAGGGTGACTTAATATTTATCATAGTATCGATGGAGCGTGTGTGGTTAACCGGCACATCGATTGAGGGGTAATTTATTAAGGGTACCAAGTGATTTGCATGGTTACTTCACACCTTGTTTTGTGATCCTCGGCATCCCAGTCACAAAACCTGAAGGGCACACTCGAGATTGAAACATGCCTTTGAAAAGTTCAATGAATCTCAAAGATCTAGGAGTTTCAAAACCAATTAAAACCTAATAATACATTTCGTTTATCTTGGTGGAAATTGGTGAATCGTCATTCACCTACCTTCAAATATTTTATAGCTTGGATTACGGCATACCTCTTCTAAGTTATAAAATAGTTTGTTGGGTCCTAGCCTTAATATTTCATATTGGGTGTCATATTAAGGACTTTAAATCAACTATCTTGAATATCTCCCAAAAGATGTCTGGTTTAGACACCTATGATCTTCCCAAATCTCTTGAAACAAGGTTTCCTAATGAAGATGATGTCCCATGGATATCATACTTCTTCACCTCTTCAAATTATTCTCCCTAACCCACAAGTTCTTGAAAAGTTTAAGGTCACTCAGGCCCTATTAGGCAAGGCAAGGTCTAGGTGTGGTCACATCTTGGAGATGTAGTCACATATTGACAAGCCGGGAGAGTTGGGTGTCAAAGTCTTGAGAAAGTTGGTGGTTCAACTACTTTCTAAGTCACATAGTGAGTTCTTTTGGAACACCTATGAAAAAGACTATGAGAAGACCCTTAATGATCTTATCTATTTGTTAAGATCAACTTCCTAAAACTTTATGGACATTGACAATGATGACATTGGATATCCAGTAAAGCATTCTCTACCCAATGGAAAGGGATCGGCTATAGTCAACTCGGTTGACCAAATGGTAAAGAGAAAAGCTAAGTCTGTGATAGTCCTGTGTACCATTATCAAAGGGTCCATATGTTTGTATTGCCAAAGAAAGGGCATTGGTTGCGAAGCTGCCAAATTTACCTAAGGATGTTAAAGTCAATAAGTTTGACTCTACTTCAGGTAAATTCCACTATCTAACTCTGTTAAGTTTCTATTCTGAGATTCTTGATACATGATGTGACTGGGTCACATGGAGATGTTTTAAGAATCAAAGGAAAAAAAGTGAAGAAACTTAAAGAAAGAATATGCTGAATCTGATCGCGTAGATGGATTTCTATCGCATAGTTTGAAAAATCGGATTCTTGAGCTACTTCTTAGGAGTTATGAGATATTGCCTAGGAATAGATAACAACAAGTTCTCATATAGATTGTAAGGATAAGTTTTTTCCGCAAAGTTTTAAAATAAAAGAGAATTTTTTGATTTTATTTATTTTAAAATATCCTTACGATGGCATTTGAGGAAAAATTGTTGCTTATATAATTCCGTTAAGAGCAAGAGTGGAAATATGAAATTGATTCTTTCATTTGTGGTAATGTCTAAATTTACCAAATAAGGAAAGATTCTCATCATCCAAGGTTCAATTGGACCGGAACTTGGAATCATGCAAGTTGTATAGCATGATGAATGAGAACTTTCAAGTTTTGGAAAATTAAGACTAATTACTTGTTCACATGGATGTGTGAATCAAGTAAAGGACTAAGGGATCGAGTACACATTCTTGTGCACTGGTCAAGTCCACCACAAAAGTTTGATAAGACTATTCGTCATGATTTACTTAAGTTCAGTAAATATGATTATACTTACAAGCTTAAGTGTAACTCTGAGACATTGGAAAAGGTTCCAATGTAAGGCAGAGCGAATAAGAAGAATCAATTTAGGCAGAAGGATAAAAGTTTCTCAAATCTGAAAAGATGGGAGAGTACTTTAGTATCAGTTTTTGTGATCATCTTAATGATTAAGAAACCATAGCACAATTAGTTCTCTAAGGAAATATTAGTGCATTCTTATGACTAAGAAGAGGGATCTTGAATTGTTGAAGTGGTTAAATCAAGAAGATGAGTCATACTTCGTTCCAATACAAGTCTTAGAGTCATACTCCAAGATTGTAATTTGAGTGACATGTCTCAAAAGAAGGTTAAAACACTTGTCAAATGTAAGAGTAAAAGTTTTTCTACTCTTGTACATTTGAAATTGGTAAGTTGTGATGTTTTGGATAAAACAAAGACCAACTTAGGCCAATTGGGTAAAGTGTTTTTCTTGATTAGAATCCGCACTATCTCTTGGATGTTTGACAAGGGAGTCTTATATGTCAAGAGGACAGTGGGAGTCTTAAAGGTCTTGAAAGTCTCAAGAAATAATCAAGAATAAAACCTGAAGTTCTTCGCTAGCACACGACTTGAGGTTTATAACCTATCGTCTTGACATATCTGTGCCCATTCCAGTTAAAGTTGGCTTTGCATATGAGTTCTTAGAGTTCTCAGTTTGTTGCATAACAACTTGGAAGCAATGGCAGGCCCTTGAGCTGCCAGGTGGCAAGAAGTTAAGATTGAGTTCAATCCATATGGTTTTGGATTTGTCATTATCTTTGTCTTGTGATTATGGTTTGACAAATTCATATGGGTAGGAACTCATACACCATATAAATCTAAGTGTCATAAGGTTTCTCTCCGATTCATGAAAATGATGGTGAGGAAACACTTTCACTAAGTAGATTTTATCTAGATAGCAATTGTGATATTTGCATTCTCAAAGTCGTTAGTGGAGCGCGTGTGGTTAACCAGCACACTAACCTGGACTTGTGAGAAGTGGCAAAAAGGTCTAAACATTATGATTACGGCATCCCTCTTCATAATTGTTTAGATACACAAGTGTGCTATCTAAGGGAAGGTGTATGATTTTGATAAAGACTTATCAAAACAATCTAGTATCAGAAATCTGAACTTTGGTAAGAAAGTCAGCTGATTTCTGAGTACATGTCAAAGCTAGTGGGAGCATAAGTGTTATGCTAATAATCATCATGTTAGTGGGAGCATGATAATTATGATAAGTATTGCAAGTTAGCAATGTTAATTATAAAAAACAAAAATTTTAATTGGGAAAAAGTTGTTTTGCTATAATTAAGGGAGAGGAAATTATACTTCATATCAAATCTATAAGGTTTAGATCTGAGGTTTTAATCATTTAGTCAAGGATATATATGAATTTCATGTTGGAATGGCTCAACATAAGGAAATTCTGTATATGGGTCCATTATTTGCGTTCTAAAATTCGATTATGATTACGGCATCCCTTTTCATAATCTGAATTATGAGAACTTGGCAAATTGAAATGGAAATATTATAGCAAAAGACTGGTTTAGTCTTTATGTAAGACATCATGAATCGTGTCCCATATGCTTCGGATATAGGATCGATTACATGTGCTATAATCATCCGTTCTAAAATTTTCCAAATGCCTGGGGCATTAAGAAGGGAAAAGGTTTAGAACTGGATATGACTAAAAGGATTAAACAATTGTCGAGGACAATCTAAGGTTTACCAAAGATTGGTTGCTCAAGGACAGTTGGAAGTATAGTGATAATTCTGGAAGGACCATATTGACATAATCTGTAAGGAGGCAACTCTTGTTCAGAAGTGATAGTCAAAATGGAATCTGGAAATGTTTCAAAGTTAGAATTTTCACTCTGTGTAAGATTAAGGAAACTTAATGCAAGAAGGATGGTTCCAAGGAGTTGATCTCCTTTGGAATGATCTGTAATGTTTGTTGTCAAGTCTTTATGACTTTGTGCATAATCATTACAAGAGGATCAATGCATATAAGTTTAGAATCTGACAGATTCCAGTAAATGGCATGAATTTGGAATTCTTGCATTTGCAGTAAGGATTTGGGAGTGTGAAAAGAGAATCATTGAAGTTATGTTCAATGGATCTAGTTCACAAAGTAAAGATCATAGACAAACATAGTATGCATACTTAGTGTGTGGCATGAGTAGTGTTTTGAAAAAAAACATAGTGTACATGCTTGGAGCATGGGACAACTATTGTTTTAAATTCAAGAATAAAGTTGATAGCTGAAACAGTATACAATGAATAATGTGTAATCATATGGTGATAAATAAAAGGTGTTTATTTATGTTCAAAGAGTTGATACCATATTGGATTCAATTATTATTGTGTTTCACTTTGCATGTTTTGACTTCCCGAATAAACTGGGTTATTCTTTCGGAATGACTAAGTTATTCAAACCATCCACAGTCGGTCGTATTTTGGAAGTAGATATGAATTAAAACTGTCATGATGGGTTGTAGAGGTCTAAGGTGTTGGACAAGGCTACAACAATCATGAGTGCTCATAAGTTCTGAGTATTGGATTCAACCCGCGCTCATTGGAATCACTTCATGGATTTTATCACGAGTGATCATGAGACGATAATATCTTATATTCTTCAAACCTAGAGATATGAGTTGTTACTATGAGTTGATAGTACATTGATAGCACGAAAACGCATTTGGTAACTCGGTGCTATAAAACGTGCCTTTGTGTATGATTCAACAAGTAGTAGAACAAGCCATATGAGTCGAAGTTTATCCGTTCCTTTTACCTTCGGGATAAAAGCGATATATGTGGGCCCCTCGATGATTTGATGATGACAAATGGAAGTGCTCGGCCGGGCCAGGACTGATTTGATTTGTTCAATTAGTCAGTTGTCATAAATCGGAAATCGGGAAACAACAAATGGACAGAGAGAATGATTACAATCCATGTCTCAGTCCATATGATATCTAGAATGGAGGAATATATGATCCCTTATCTAATGGACAAGTCACTGACAAAGGTCAGAGTTCATCTACAAGGTCAGAGTTCGACAGAAGCTTTTGAGAGCTACGATTGCCGGTTGGTTCCTGAAGTCATACGCAATAATAGTTTTAGACTTATCCAAGTGGGAGACTGTTGGATTAATGTCTAAGTCCATAACTATATTTGGTAAGACTTGACCCGACCCGGCATGGTCCATTTGGGTTGCATACCATCATGCACTTGAATGAGAGAAATAAGACACTTATGGTTATTAATATATTATAAGTTCTAGTATATTAATAATAAGAATAATAAGATTATTTAATTAGTATTGATCAAGAATTAATCTAGGATTAATTAAGTGATCAAAAGAAGACTAATTAAATATATGGGTTGATAGTGTAAATCATCCATACTTGTATAGTGGGCTAATGCTCCATGGATAATCAAGTTGGGCTAAAACCCATAGGATGGTCCATGGATGATCCATGGTGTATTTGTACCCATGGATCCAAGGAAATGGAAAGCCATGACAATTAAGAGTTTACCCTAATTGTGTAACTATATAAGCATCTTATTATTGAGGAAAAATTGGCCACTAGTAGTATTCAAGAAAGGGCTAGCCGATTTTGGTGAGTGTAGAATTCTCTCAAGTCATTCTAAGTGTTTTGATGATTGTGATTCCATTTGAGGTGTCACACTTGGGGCACTAGGCACTCAAACTTCATGAAGACATTCTACACCAAAGAGGTATGTATTCTATCTTGCTATAGTCATTGTTATGTATGCTAGATTAGGATAATACCTTGGAAGTTCTTATTTGCATGTATAATAGAGAAAACATAGATCCAAGGTATTTAGGGTTGCATGTACACTTAGGAAGTGTTAGAATGCTCAAAACCCAACAATAACATGGCTGGACTCCATCCCCACGGCAACCCGTACTTTCCGAATGAAGGCAATGCTGAATGGTTTGGAAAAGAACCCGAGAATGATCATCCAGTCCCTTTGAATAATCACCATGCTGAAGACATTTCGGATTATGATAACTCCAAAACCGAGGTTGAGAACCTACCCCATGCAGCTCCCTTTCCAGATCCTAACCCTCGTCCGACTTTTCATGGCCCGACGCCTCCTTGGGTAGAATGCTTGGAAACATGGAGCCAAGGACAGGATCAGCCAAAGCCATTTAATGCAGACCACAGCTTTTATGACCTGAGCAAAGGGGTCTCAGCAGACAGAATCTTGCCAATCCTGGTCAGCAGAGTGGCCCAAAATGAGATTCAAGGCAGGACAGCCCTACATCAGATCACAGAAGTTGTCACCAATGTGAGAATGCATACCCTTCGCACCATTCGTCTGGAAGATGCTCGTGAGAGATCTGAGAGAGACCATGAAACCCTACTTCTAGCACTGGAAGAATCACGAGCCAAAGTCATAGAACTTCGAGTACGATAGAGGGTGTACGAAAGACACCTATTTGATATGGAACGTCAACTGGCCGAGCTGAGAGTTCACCAGAGGGATGACCGTCACCAGTAGCAGATGCCTTACTTTCTTTCCATGTTGAGAGGAATTGTTTTTCCTATCTATGTCCTATGTGGCATCTTTCTATGAAACTACCTTGTACGGTAGGTACTTTTAGTTTGGCCTTTATGTGGCAATAACCTTTCTGTGTTATTCTTTATTCAAATACTTTCATCGTGCTATCATGGGAGTCTATTTGAAGCCCACCCTAGTCGAGTTATTGAACTAGGGAAATTTAGCTCAGGGATCATTCCCAATTCTTTTTCACGGGTTGGATCATGTTATTTACCAACCGACGGTACCCTGTTTTAAATGCCAAGCGTCTTAAGACCATTCTATGAACATACTTCCACTCTTTACTAGGACTGCATCATAGGGAGGTAGGTCAAACCTTCATCAACAAACTTCCAATCCGTACTAGGACCGCATCATAGGGATGTAGGTCAAACTTTCGAGAACATACTCTTACTCTTTACTTGAGCGATCGAAGTACAAAATCGCTCACAAAATCCTTATCTTTCGTGTTACAGAATCATGTCGTCGTCCGGAAATAGTCAGCCGAACAACGAAACCCCTGCCCTTCCTATGGACACCGCTACCTTCCAAGCCGTAGTTACAGTTGTAGTGATGGTTGCCGTGACAGTTGTCCTAGCAAACCGTAACGCTATCAACGCAAGCAATGCTGACGAAGGGGTTGAAAATCCCGATCGTGGTATCAATCCAGGAAGCAAACAAACGATAACAGTCGCAGGCTCGCGAAGCCACAACTCAGAGTTCAAGAAACGGAAGCGTCAAGCCCAAAAGGAACGCAAGCAATATAAGGGAACACTCCCGAAGTGTAACAAGTGTAGTTGTCATCATAAAGGAGACTGTCGGGTATTGCAATGTATCAATTGCAACATTCTGGGGCATGTTGCCCGTTCTTGTGGAACCACCCCCACCACCAGAGCCAGCCAGGGTTGCTATAATTGTGGTGAGACTGGACACTATAAAAGGAATTGTCCAAAAAGGAAGAAAAACGAAAGCACCCACGTCTACGTAACTCCGATCCAACACATCACTTCCACCACCAATGTTAGTGCCAGCTAGATATGTCACCAATGCGGTGAAATTGGGCACCTAAAGAAGGATTGTCCAATAACAAAGAACTCCGGCGCAAGCGGGAAAATACTAACGATCATTGCCGCATGAGCGACTACTCCGGCCCCATGTTAATGTAATTAAGGTGTTTCGTTGTAACAGACTTATAAACTATTTAAAACAAGTGCAACTGGAGTCTTATCTTTTGTGAGATCCCGTCAGTAACGGAACCCTCGTGCTGCGTATACTTGTCTTTTGTAGTATACCTTGTTCGCAGCAATAGTCTTGTATAAAATTTAAAGTACAGTAAATCTGTTAAAGGTTGCACTGTTGTGTTTTGTCTGTAACGCCTTATGTTCAAATCTAGTGCCTTTACTTTCAAGTATGTACGATATTATTATACCACTAGAGTCAATTCGATTCGCAAAATACCAGTTTCGTGCACACGTCTCTTTCTCCGAAATTGTCTTGCTAGCGAAGCTGTCATTCCAGAACACCGAGGTACTCATTCATGGAGTACCTCATGTTTCTAATCCTTTCCGAAGAAATCTCAGCACACCTCCCTGAAGTACCACTCGTACTGTACGTCAAGTTCAATCCAAAGTTCCATACGGTTGATCTATCGCTGAAGAATGTATACATAGGGGTGGTATACAATGTCACACCCCAAAACCAAGAACGGTGGAAACGTTCCGGGGTGGAGGACGTCATGTACAGTATCACAACAGTGTAAAATAGTAAACAAGCAACAACATCATCCATTGCATTATAAGTAAATTTTTAATACATGTGTGTTCTTTCATTGTAATAAGACACCAAAAATATACAATCAAAATAAAAGACGAGACTTGTCTGCTCCGTCTTCTTAAAACCTGGCCACCGTACCTGTCTACTGATGACCTGAGAATACAAGTTATTTTGAAAGAGTGTATCAACTTTAAAGCTGGTGAATTCATAAGTATTTACGTGTCATTGTCTTGCTTACTAAAAGTTGTTTTAAAAGTCATGTAAACCTTTAAATGAAAATGTTGATGTAAGTATGAAAAGCCCTAGAAAATCCCTTATTTTCTATTAGTTTGAGATGTAGTCTTCTACCAAGACCCGAATGATTTGTTATGACAATGTAGTCTTCTACCAAGACTCGAATGTTTTGTTATGACAATGTAGTCTTCATCCAACACCCAAATGTTTTGTTATGATAATGTAGTCTTCTACCAATACCCGAATGTTTTGTTATGATAATGTAGTCTTCTACCAAGACCTGAATGTTTTGTAAGTAAAATGATAGTTTTTCCTTCTTTTTGACTACTACAAACAATAATTAGTCTAACTCATCGTTTATGTGAATATATCACAAAATAAAGTAAATAGGAAAAAAATAACCATGAAAGTGTTATCCCTCGATACCAGGACTAACACGCTATCGCAGTAAGCGATATGTATAACCTAATGAACCTCCAAAGATGGTCCAATTGTCCTCTGTAGCAGCAACAGGTTGGAGGAAGGGTTAGTCCCATAGCTGACTCCTAATATAAGTGGTAACCTAATGATCGTCCGAAGATTTTCATCTCATCCTCAGTTTCAACATCAGGATGGAGGAATGGTTAGTTCTGATATCAATATATCTATGATATGTGATAACCTTAGTCATCCGTAGATGTTCTTCATCCAGTGGTACTAACAGTTGGGTTCCAGAATGGTTAGTCCCGTCTAGACATCCCGTCGAACAGGGATAGGCAGGAAAATTTACACAGAAGGTACGAATAAATCTTCCTCGAAGTTCTAAGTACAAGTATCCATGTAAGTGAATACAGGATAATGCACCCATGTATGGTATTCATGTAAGTGTGTTCATGTATCACATAAGTATATGTAAACATATTCATGTATCAGGTAAGCATATGTATATGTACTCATGTATCAGGTAATGTACTGGTGTAGACTCATGAATGAACTGACTCTTGTGTGATTCCTTGTAATAGGAATAATGTTTGATATCTTCAAATTATCCCTATGATAATTTACTGAATGGTAATTGGTTGTTCAAGTAGGTTTAAACACTCTTACTACTCAAGGGTGTGAGAAACTAAATGAAAGATGTAAACTATAACATCAATACATATATCAGAATATAAGTGTATATGCATAGTTTAGTTCAAGAATGTAAAATGGTTTTGTAAGAGATTTAAGGGTTTTGAACAAATATAAAAGTGACTTGATATCATTTTGATAAACATTTCAAAAGTAATACATTTGATAATAAAGTATTTTAAAGATAGAAAAGCATTCATGCCTCACATTTTGTAGTATGTGAAATCTGTTGAATGAAAACACAGTTATAAAATACATATAGATGATTTAATAACATGCTGTTTTCTACTTGTATTCCCCCCCCCCCCATTAAAGCATTTAAAATCATTTAAACATTGATTAGGGGTATGAACTCACATGTAGATGGTGGTTTGGATGAAAAGGACGGTGTAAGATTGTTAGGTGTCAAGTGAGGACTTTTGCGCAAGTAAGGCATTTACTGATGAAGGTAGCAATATCTGCCTTCATGCTAGGCCACCGGTATAACTTTTTAAGATCTAGATACATCTTATCTGAACCCGGGTGGACGAAATAACGAGTGTTGTGAGCTTCCGTCATGACCAAGTCTCTGAAGCCACCGTGTTCCGGTGTCTAGATCCGATCCATGAGTTACAAGGCTCCGCCACCCTTGATTTCCAAGTTCTTATCCATTCCTCTAAGGTATTCACCAGCCACGTTTTCAGGATTCAAAGCGTCGAGCTGATCCTTTTTATTTTGCGTGGACAAGTGTAAATGGATAGTTACAGTCAAAGATTTGACCCTACGACCAGAATATTCTTTCTGACTTAGGGCGTCGGCTACTACATTGGCTTTACCCGGGTGATAACGAATATCGCACTCCTAATCACTGAGTAGCTCGACCCACCGTCGTTGTCTCATGTTGAGCTCTTTCTGGTCGAAAATGTGTTGTAGACTCTTATGGTCAGTAAAGATCATGCTTTTTGTACCATACAGGTAGTGTCGCCAGATCTTCAGAGCAAACACAACTGCTCCTAGTTCAAGATCGTCGGTGGTGTAGTTAACCTCATGCGTCTTCAGATGTCTCGAGGCATAGGCTATGACTTTACCTCGCTACATCAGAACACATCCGAGTCCTTCATTTGATGCATCGCAATAGATAACGAAGTCCTCTATCCCTTCGGGGAGGGATAGTATAGGTGCGGTGCACAAGGCTCGTTTGAGCGTTTGGAATGCTCTTTCTTGTTTCTCTTCCCAGCCAAAGGCTACGCCCTTCTAGGTCAGGGTTGTAAGAGGTTTTCCTATACGGGAGAAGTTCTAAATGAACCTGCGATAGTAGCCAGCCAGACATAGAAATTGGCAAATTTCTATAGGTGTCTTCGGTGCTGACCAGTTCTCAATGGCCTTAATTTTGGAAGGGTCCACGTGTATTCCCTCTTCGCTAACAACATGGCCCAAAAATTCGAATCGCCGTATCCAAAATTCGCACTTGGAGAACTTCGCGTAGAGCTTCTCCGACCGCAATGTTTCTAAGATTTTATGGAGGTGTTGGCTATGTTCCTCCTTACTTCGAGAGTAGATGAGTATGTCATCAATGAAGACGATGACGAACTGATCCAAGTAAGGACGACACACCTTATTCATTAGATCCATGAATACTGCGGGTGCGTTGGTAAATCCAAACGGCATCACCACAAACTCGTAGTGTCCATAACGAGTTCGGAAGGCTGTCTTGGGAACATCCTCCTCTAACACTCGTAGTTGGTGATATCCATATCCTAGATCTATCTTCGAGAAGTAGTTGGCTCCATGAAGTTGATCAAATAAATCGTTAATGCGGGGCAAAGGATAACGATTTTTAATGGTAATTTTGTTGAGTTCTCTATGGTCGATGCACATGCGAAATAATCCATCTTTCTTCTTGATGAACAAGACCGGTGCTCCCCATGGTGAGAAGCTTGGTCGTATGAATCCCTTCTTGAGAAGTTCGTTAAGTTGACTGGAAAGTTCCTGCATCTCAGCCGGTGCAAGACGATAAGGAGATTTGGCTACTGGGGTAGCTCCTGGCACTAAGTCGATTTTGAACTCGACATGGCGTTGCGGTGGTAAACCGAGAAGTTCTTCTGGGAAGATGTCGGGAAAGTCGCGTACTTCTGGGATGTTCTGAATGTCTTTCGTTTCTTGACTTGTATCAACGACGTGTACGAGAAATGCATGATACTCCTTCCGCAAGCACTTATGGGCTTGAATGCAGGAAATGATGCGAAGGCTCGTACTAGGTTTGTCGCCGTAGATAATTAAGGTTTCGTTGTTAGGATGGTTAAGACGAACTTCTTTTTCAAAGCCCATGATGTCGGCGCGAAGAAGACTCCACCAATCAATGCCGGTGATAACGTCGAAACATTTAATTGGGACTGGCATGAGATCTATCTTTAAAGTATGGCCATCTAAAGTTAAAGTACAACCTACGGATATGCAGTTAGTACTCTCTGTTTTCCCGTTAGCCATTTCTACCGTGAATGAACTATCTAACGCTCATGGTTTTTTTTTATGCAGGTGGGCAAATGTGTGACTTATGAAACTTTTCTCTGCTCCACTATCGAATAGTATTCAAGCATATGAGTTATTAAGGAGAAACGTACTAGTAACTATCGTAGGATCAGCTACCGCTTCCTTGTGGCCTAGGGCCATAACTCTTCCAACTCCTCCAGCCATCCCCGCCTTAGGGCAGTTCCACTTGAAATGGCCCACTTCGCCACAATCGTAGCAAGTTTGGCCCATACCGGCGTTAGGAACCTGAGCGGCCTGAGCTGTTGGAATCTTGCAGAAACGGACTGTGTGTCCCTTCCGGTTGCAGTTAGAGCACTGCATCTCCTTGTAAGGTCCGTGGTGGTGGAAATTACACTTGGTGCACTTCGGAAGGGTTCCAGCATATGTTTTTGCTGGTAAGGGGTTCGCAGGGACAATGGGAGTCACTGTGGCAGCATTGATCGCCACAAGTTGTTGTTTCTTGGAGGATCCTTGCAAAGTCCCTCTTTTCCTCTTATTCCACCCCCTTCCTGTTGTGGTTGGGGTTGGACTTTTGTGGTATGGGTGTAGGGATTGTTGGGTTCTGAGGTTTTTGGTGATCGATGAGAGATTGTGCCAGTTCCTTGGCGCTATCGAAGGTAATAGGCCTAGAAGCTATCACAATTGACTGGATCTGGGGCAACAGTCCCCAGATATATCTCTCTATCTTTTTGCTCTCAAGAGCAACCATATCAGGGCATAGGTTTGCCAGATCACAGAACCTATTAGTGTAGCTTGTGATGTCGTATCCAACCATTTGTAGACCCCAGAATTCCTGTTCAAGTTTTTGTACTTCACCTTGAGGACAGTACTCTTTCATCAGCATGTCCTTTAACTTTTCCCAGCTGATGGAATACGCCACCACCAAAGTCAGATAGTTAACATGGCCGTTCCACCATGTTAGTGCTCTGTCAGAGAAGGTATAAGCTGCAAACTTGACCTTGTTGCCCTCCTGGCAAGCACAGATTTCAAAGACGGATTCCATCTTTTCAATCCATTGTCTCAACACCATAACACCCCCAGTTCCATTGAAGCTGCGGGGTTTGGCGTTCGTGAAGTCCTTGTAGGCGCATCCCCGAGGGTGTCCATGGCTTTCGTCGTGGTTCGAGGGAGGTGCACCTGTTCCTGATCCACTAGGGGCAGGAGCGTTGATTGCTGACACAGTAGCTGCAACTGCTGCTATGAAAGCTGCCTGAAACATATTGGCATCGAAAGGATTAGGTGGTTGAAGAGGTTCAGGTGGTGGTGGAGGTGGTGGTATCGGTGCTTCGTTGTTTAGGTTACGCCTTGTATTTCTGCGTGGCGGCATCTTTAACTATACAATTAAAAGATGACGACATGGATAAGAATAAATGAACAATGAATGTGTTTCATGGACTAACTCCCCATAGCCCAACAACAGAATGAATAGAATGACTAAATGCAGATGACAGCGTTGGGATAATAATTTCCATAAGATTAGATATCTGTCAATAATACTAGAATTACAGATGTAACAAGTTCCGGAAAAATGGCTTAGAAGTAGGCCTTACATCAACCAAGATGGAAAATTTTGACAAGATTAAGACTAGATCAAGACCTAACAGGTCTAGGATTTATAAAGACAGGAAATTAGACCAAAGTTTTACATAAACTAAGTTATATCAAAAAGATGAGTTGACGAGATTCTATCGGCGACGAGAACTGCTAGCATGAGTTCTTGATCCCGATAGTAGACGTTCCATGTCCCTCATACGCCTGTCAGCTCTCACTTGCTGAGCATGAAGTTCCCTAACTTCAGCTTGAGTTTCAGCAAGTTCCCTCTGTAGATTTGCATTGCGGACCAGATTCCTTTCATGAGCAGACTCTAGTTGGCGAATGTGGATAGTGTTAACGCCAGAGTTGGCTTCAATCTCCACGACCCGGTCAATAGTTGCTTGACCCAGTATCGTGTTTTTGGAAATTCTACAAACCATGATGGGTAGGACCCTGTCAGCAGAACCTCCTTTAGTGAGGTTGTAGAATGGGCTGACCTTGTTCCTGACTCCATCTAGTCAAGTTAGTGGCCCATAGAGGTGTGGGTCCTTGAAACATAGGACGGGGGTTCAGGTTTGGGTTTTGGGCAGCTGGGGGTAGGTTGTTGACTTCAGGCTCCGAGTCAGAACTATCGGAAAAACCCTCAGCATGGTGATCATCCAAAGGGATTGGGTGATCATCTTCTGGTTCTGCCTCTAGCCAACCAGCATTGCCTTGGTTCGGGAAGTACGGATCGTCGTGGTGAAATCCAGCCATTAAAATCTACACGAGAAAAGGGATATAAGAAATAGCTAAATAGACGAACTGACTAAGATAAATATAGTAAGACCAAATACCCCTATGGTATTTCTTTATGGTTGTGTTGGTAAGTTTTTAGACTTGTTGCCATATCACAACCATTCTTGAGTATATGTTAATCACTCCTCGGACCAGCATAGTTGATCAGGCTATGCCATTCCCAAGACTGACCATATATCCCTAGGCTTACTTGTGATATTCAACAATCGTAATACTTTCGTTCTTGTCATTGTGACACTGATTTTAGTATGAATGCAGGCACGTATACTTACTTAAATATTTTATTATTTAAAAGTATAGCTCTTAGACAGAGTGTTTTAATTATTTATATTTAGTATATCTATTATGGGTTGATATACTCTATTCACTATAAACAATGCTCTGATACCAATCTGTCACACCCCAAAACCAAGAACGGCGGAAATGTTCCGGGGTGGAGGACGTCATGTACAGTATCACAACAGTGTAAAATAGTAAACAAGAAACAACATCATCCATTGCATTATAAGTAAAGTTTTAATGCATGTGTGTTCTTTCATTGTAATAAGACAACAAAAATATACAATCAAAATAAGAGACGAGACTTGTCTGTTCCGTCTTCTCAAAACCTAGCCACCGTACCTGTCTACTGATGACTTGAGAATACAAGTTATTTTCAAAGAGAATGTCAGCTTTAAAGCTGGTGAATTCATAAGTATTTAAGTGTCATTGTCTTGCTTACTAAAAGTTGTTTTAAAAGTCATGTAAACCTTTAAATGAATATGTTGATGTAAGTATGAAAAGCCGTAGAAAATCCCTTATTTTCTATTAGTTTGAGATGTAGTCTTCTACCAAGACCCGAATGTTTTGTTATGACAATGTAGTCTTCTACCAAAACCCGAATGTTTTGTTATGACAATGTAGTCTTCTACCAAGACCCGAATGTTTTGTTATGATAATGTAGTCTTCTACCAAGACCCGAATGTTTTGTTATGATAATGTAGTCTTCTATGAAGACCCGAATGTTTTGTAAGTAAAATGATAGTTTTTCCTTCTTTTTGACTACTACAAACAGTAATTAGTCTAACTCATCGTTTATGTGAATATATCACAAAATAAAGTAAATAGGAAAAATATAACCATGTAAGTGTTATCCCTGGATACCAGGACTAACACACCATCGCAGTAAGCGATATATATAACCTAATGAACCTCCGAAGATGGTCCAATTGTCCTCTGTAGCAGCAGCATGTTGGAGGAAGGGTTAGTCCTGTAGCCAACTCCTAATATAAGTGGCAACCTAATGATCGTCCGAAGATTTTCATCTCATCCTCTGTTGCAACAGCAGCATGGAGGAATGGTTAGTTCCGATATCAATCTATCTATGATAAGTGATAACCTTAGACATCCGTAGATGTTCATCACCCAGTGGTGCTAACAGTTGGGTTCCATAATGGTTAGTCTCGTCTAGACATCCCGTCGAACAGGGATAGGCAGGAAAATTTACACAGAAGGTACGAATAAATCTTCCTCGTAGTTCTAAGTACAAGTATCCAGGTAAGTGAATACAAGATAATGCACCTATGAAACAGTGTTCATGTATGGTATTCATGTAAGTGTGTTCATGTATCAGGTAAGTATATGTAAACATATTCATGTATCAGGTAAGCATATGTATATGTACTCATGTATCAGGTAATGTACTGGTGTAGACTCATGAATGAACTGACTCTTGTGTGATTCCTTGTAATAGGAATAATGTTTGATATCTTCAAATTATCCCGATGATAATTTACTGAAAGGTAATTGGTTGTTCAAGTAGGTTTATACACTCTTACTATTCAAGGGTGTGAGAAACTAAATGAAAGATGTAAACTATAACATCAATACATATATAAGAATATAAGTGTATATGCATAGTTTAGTTCAAGAATGTAAAATGGTTTTGTAAGACATTTAAGGGTTTTGAACAAATATAAAAGTGACTTGATGTCATTTTGATAAACATTTCAAAAGTAATACATTTGATAATAAAGTATTTTAAAGATAGAAAAGCATTCATGCATCACATTTTGTAGTATATGAAATCTGTTGAATGAAAACACAGTTATAAAATACATATAGATGATTTAATAACATGTTGTTTTCTACTTGTATCCCCCCCCCCCCCCATTAAAGCATTTAAAATCATTTAAACATTGATTAGGGGTATGAACTCACCTGTAGATGGTGGTTTGGATGAACTGAACGGTGTAAGATTGTTAGGTGTCAAGTGAGGACTTGTACTCACACTACGATCCTAATTGACATATAATCACACATATATGCACTCAATTAGTCTTAAATTACTAATTAATAATGTTAAGACATCCTAGAACATAATAAGCACTTTATATAAGTGTTTTAAGCCCTAGGGATTGCATCTAAGCTATTGTGGGACAAGGTACTTGGGTTTAGGGTTCCAAAGGACCCCATATATGAGTTTACTCTCCATATATCCTCACACATGGAGTTTACGGTTGTAAACTCGATGGTATTTTGTGTTTTGAAGTTCTAAATGATTCCAAGAATTATTCCAACTTGGTGGTTAAATCCTTGGAAGGGTTTAAGGCATAGAAACACCCCTTTGAGGAGTTTACGGCCTTAAGGACATTTCCTTTAGAGTTTGCGGCCGTAAAATCTTACGGATGGGTGTTTTTGATGCTTTCAAGTCTTATTCACATGTAGTATAGGTCTCAAACTTTTATCCCAAGCATATGAAGGCCTTAGGCACACTTTGGTTCCCTTCTTTGATGTTCACGGCCCAAGAACCTTATTAGGGCCGTGAACTCACTTTGAGGGGTGATTTTGATGTGTTTTGGTCCTTGATTTAAGTGGAAACAATTGCTAGTAAACGTCTAAGGCTTTAGGTGCCATAAAAGCACCCTTTTGTCCATGATTTTGGAGTTCACGATCCAAGATCATCTTGGGCCGTGAACACCTAAACTTGGGTGATTCTTTGATGTTTTCTTGTCCCTAATACACTCCTATACAAGTCCAAGGTAGTGTAATATCATAAGGGAAGGTCTAGGCATTGTTTCGGGAGTTTACCGCCCAAGAACACCTTGGGGAGTAAACTCCTAAATCTAGTGATTTAGCCATCTAAATCATGTTATAAACACATAATAAGCTTCTAACACTACTAGAAAGAGTTACTCATGTTTTGGTATAAAAACCCGAAGATCCGTCAGAGAGAAAATGGCTTTTCTCTAGTTGGAAATGCGAATATCGAATGAATTTGGTTTAGAATTCTATTTATAGTCCTGAGATATTTTTGGCAGAAAATATTTTTATTCCTGAAATGATTTCGCATATAACAAAGTGTTGGAATAACAGTGTTGCACTAAACCCTAGTGCATCCACTCTCCTGATATCTCCTGAAGTGTAAACCCTAAATTACTCAAACTTACACGAAAAAGTATGAAAATTAACTATGACTGCTATAACTTCTATTGAAGTGATATAGTTTGTTCAAAATGGAAATTTCGGGTTGTCACATATAATCAACATTTTACAAGTTTAGAACTGATGATTCCACTTTAACTTTTTTCCTTGTTGGGATGTGAGCCTAAAGAAGAATCAGTTATCTGACTACCTTATCAATCTTAATTATATACGACTCGTATACAATAGACTGCGATTGATGAACCATGTATATCTTCTATTATGAACTTCAGGACGGAGACTACCCAAGACTATGAGTGATCGCATCGCCAAGCGAACAAACTTAGAACCCAATAAGACTTCTGTAACCAGATCGCCCTACAGTCTAACACCCATGGAGATACAAGAACCTTCCGGACATTTTAAAAACTACTCAGCACTAGAATGGAAAGACCAAGCTTCTCATCCTAGAGAGCTCCGGTCTTATTCTTCAAGAAGATAGACGGATTGCTTCGTAATTCCATCGACTTCAGAGACCTTGACAAGATTTCCATTAGAAATCATTACCCTCTGCCTCGCATAGATGAGTCGGTTGACCAACCGCAAGGAACTATTTACCCTTCAGAAATAGATCTAAGGTCCGAATATCATCAGTTACGAGTTTTAAAGGAGGATGTCCAGAGTACAATCTTCCAAACTCAATACGGACACTACGAGTCCGTAGTGATACCCCTCAGATACGACGAATACGCCCGTAGTATTCATGAACGTAATGAATAGGATATGCCATTCTTACTTGGATCAGTTTGTCATTGTCTTGTAAATGACTTACTTATCTACTCTCATAGTAAAAGAGGGCAAGGGAAGATCCACAACTTAACCTACCCCACGAACTTAGTAACGAACATTTCTCCCTTCGCGTCTCAAACATGAAAACATACCTTTCCGTCAGGACTCTCGTGATCCCACTCGACTAGCTCGGGATCAATGAGATCCTCGCTTTCGTGGAAGAACCGTAGTAACCATAGGACCGAGAAGTTAGGCGAACAAGGCAAAGCCGCTTCCCATTGGTGAAGGTTCGTTGGGATACCAACCGAGGACCCGAATTCACATGGGAGCGCGAGGATCAAATGAAATTGAAATATCCTCATCTATTCGCTTAGTTATCTGTAACTACTTTAATTGCTTAAACTTTAATTTTAGGACGAAATTCCCCTTAACGGGGGGATGATGTGACAACCGGAATTTTCATTTGTTCAAACTTTAAAGTCAAGCACTTAAATTAAAATTCAATTACATCCTAAATAATTGTTAGCCAATTCAAAGTCCGTTTGAGTGTTTTTAGTATTTATTCTTCAAACGAACGGATGGAAGGAAGTACCGTCTCGAGTCTTGGAGTTGCAAAACCGCACATACCACCTAATAAGGAGTTCACGGCCAAACTATTAGAGTTTGGGTGCCAACCTTGAACCTTCCTAAGCCTTCCTAAGCCTTGGGTGCCAACCTTGAACCTTCCAAGAAGTATTTAAGACCTTAAACAACAATCAAAACATGTCCCTAAGAGAGTTTACATCCGGGAACACATAAGAATATGGTCATTTGGCTGTAAACTCCACTAGGTAGTCTTATTATGCCCCTAATGCTTTCCTAAGGCTTGGACTTGATCATCGGATGCTAAACCATGACTTGTAATACCTCAAAACACAATTTGTCAGTTAGTACCACGATTTTATGGCCCTAAACTCATGGGGAAATGGTCATGGGTCATAAACTCCATAAAGGGGTGGTTCATGGGCCATAAACTCCAATTCCATGTCATACAACCCTTAGGTGCAACCCTTTGGTACCTGTAGCACTTGAATCAAAGTGTTTCCGTGACCTAGGGTGTCTTAATGTGATTAATTAGTTATTAATTTACTAATTATATTACATATATGTTTATTATATTATAACTAAGACCATTGTGTGTGTTCAAGTCCTCACTTGACACCTAGCACCTTGTCCGACACTTCCGAACAAACCACTCACTGCAGGTGAGTTCATACCCCTTAAATTAACTTTTTAAATGTTTCTAAATGTTTTTAAATGTTTTATGGGGGTGGGAATACAAGTTGAATCATGCTAGTTATTATATCAATCACATGTGATTAATAACTAACATACAAATGGATTTACTATACGGTAACTGTTTTACCAATCAGATTTCATCAATGACTTTCTTAAACGTTTTTACATGTTTAAAACTCTTTATCAAACTGTCTTACATACTGTAAGTTTCCTTTCAAACTCTATTACAAATGTGTTTTCAAACAAAGGTTTTCCTTATACTTAAACTGTCTTATCAAACAAAATACTTTCAAATCATTTTACAAACTAACATCAAGTCATCGTTTCTTAGTATTAAACTTTCAAAGGTGTTACAAAACTTCTTTTATGCTTTTATATTATCAAATGCATGCCCATATATGTATAGTTATATAAGTAATGTTTAAAGGACTTAGGAAGGCTAGTCACTTTATTTCCTTTTCCTCGTTGGGATGTGGCCTTAGGGTATCGGTTAGTCGTCCGAATGTCATCTAAATATTAGTCATATACCATTTATACATATATAGACATAAAATTTGTTGGGTTTTGAGCAATCTAACACTCCTAAGCCCGGCTGTTAGCAACAGAGGTAAATGTACATCTACGGATTTCTATGGTTAATACTATTTGGCAGTCGCGATGTCGTGTTTATCCTAATACAAAAGGGTAATAGTTATATGGCTATATTTTCCCTATTACTTTTATTTTGTGATACGTTCACATAAACGATGAGGTAGACTATATCTTGTTAATAGTAGTCATTCTAGCGAAAAACCATCTTTGTTACTTTCAAAACAGTTAAGTCTTGGTAGAAGACTACTTTTATACTAGTAGAAATCATAGGGATTTTCTAGGGTTTCCAAACGTTATTCGACTACTTACAAACATTTTGATACTTATACAAATGTTTCTCTAAATGTTTACAAGTCTTTACTTCATAGTTTTACAAATTAAAGACACATTAATACTTATGAATTCACCAGCTTTTTGGCTGATGCTCGCTTTCAAAATAACTTGTATTCTCAGGTCACAAATAGACAAGTATGGCAACCAGGTTTTGTGAAGACGGAGCAGACAAGACTCGTCTTTTATTCTGATCACATATTTTGATGTCTTATTACTACGAAAGAGCACACATGTATTAAAACTTTACTTTTAATGCAATGGATGATGTTGTTGTTTGTTTACAACTTTGCACTGTTATGATACTTTACATGACGTCCTCCGCGCCAGAACGTTTCCGTCGTTCTTGGTTTTGGGTTGTGACAGTTACGTCATGGTTCATCATATAGTACTCTCTTATCAACTCACTATATGAGTCAGGAAGTGACTGAATAACCCAGTCAACAGCCAGCTCGTCACAGACAACAGATCCCAACATTCTTAACCTATCAATGTGTGACTTCATCTCTAGGACGTGTGCACACATTGATTTTCTTTCGTCATGTTTACTTTCCTAAAGGGCTTGAGTGAGTTTGAACTTTTCAATCTTTTGAACTTGTGGGTAAGGGAGAACAATAGGAGGAGGTGGAGGAAGTGAATCATGATCTTGTGTTCCTCGATCGAATCGTGGAATATCATCTTCATGTGAAAAGCTTGTTCCACGGGATTTGGGAAGACAATAGTTGTCATACTTTGACGTCTACAAAACGGGAGAAAAATCAAGTTAAGTTGATCAGGATCCTCGATGTGACACCCAAATGAAACATCGAGGCTAGGATCCAACACAATACTCCACAACCTATAAGAGGGATGTCGTAATCTAGTTGCAGAATATTTGAAGGTAAGTAAATGAAGATTTACCAATTTCCACCATGAAAAACGAAAAATAAATTTAAGTTTTAAATCTATTGAAAATTCCTAGATCTTTTAAGATTCATTGAACATTTCAATGGGATGTTTAAATCTCGATATGCCCCTCGATTTGTGACTGGGATGCCGAGGATCACAAAACAGGGTGTAAATAACCATGCAAACTTACATGGTGCCCCTAATGTTACAGTCACCTATTCGATGAGTCGGTTAACCACACACGTTCCACCGAACTATGACAAACAATGAGTCACCCTTTGCTAACTTTTCTTAGAACCATTTAGTGTGCCGGTTAACCACACACGCTCAACTAACGTCTTCGCAAGGGCACAAAGTGTAATTTCATGGAATTTCATCAATTCACTTTGGCCTAAAGTAACTAAGATTGGGAATTTTGTAAAAGCGTTTAGTTACTTTTGTACTTCATTATACTTATAATGGAAGGTTTCTGTCCTATCCTACCCGTTCGGCTAACGACCTTCCACTACTCAAGAGTGCGGTGGGTAAGAGTGGATACCCATTCAATCGCTATTTTATAGGAAATTTCCTTAAACACCCCTTATAGACTAGCTTCGTTAATGAGGCCTACTAACGATAAGACTGACTGTTTACTCATACATATATAATACTAGACTTTTAATGTTATATATAGTATAGGGTGTATTTTACACTTTTAAAATACTAGGTGTTCTAATTTAATAAATAATACTTTTAATTTAATTAAATGTAAATCAAAACTTTATGGATTTATTAAATCTCTTTTAATTATACACCTTAATTAATTAATAAAACCATAAGGGTGTGATTCGAACTTTTCAAAACAATACTAGGTTTTAGAATTTAACATTTCTAAATTAAACATTTGATCAACTTTTAAATTCCAAAACTTGAGGGCAAGTTTTGAAACATTTCAAAACATTAGGGTTTAACTATTTAAATTTCAAAAACAAAACTTTTAAGTTCAAATTTAAACTATAAAACCTAAAGGGATTAATTTGAAACTTTTCCAAACTTTGTCAAGAATATTCTAGATCACAAAATTCAAATAAGGCAATTAACAATTAATTGGTGGTAATCTAATTTGACCTAGTCCAAATTCTTGCAAGATAATTCACCAAATAATTCAAATAATTAAATCTAATCATATAACCAAATAATTATTTAACTAATATGAAGTTATCTTTAATTTTGGCAAAGATAATCACCCAATATGATAAAAATCTGATTTATATCAATAAAAAAACGTTTTGGTAACTATCCCACAGCCAAAGAAGCACAAAATCCTAGTTTTCCCTCTTTCTGACCAGCTGACTCGTCGAGTCAGGCATGGACTCGGCGAGTTCACCATGAAATCGGCAAGTTCATCTATGGACTCGGCGAGTTCAGCCCCCAGAAACCCTAAATTTCGATCTTTAAGAAAGGATAATTCACAATAGCATCAAATACATCAAACAAATAGCCATGGCTCTGATACCACTGATGGGTTATGAGCAAAACATCATTCCTATGGCGTACATGCAAACCCTAATAGCTTTTGGATCTAGTTTGACTAATGAACATGCAATTGAATATTGAAAGCTATAAACCCTAGATCTAGCATGCAATTAATCATATTAACATAAGATTGGAGTTTAGATCTTACCTTGATTGTTATATATCAATAACAATCTCAAATCCTCCTTTGTAATGGCTTTAGAAAGCTTAGAGTCACAAGTGTCACTCCTCTATGGCTCACAAACACTAAGAGCAAGAGGATGAAGAATGATAAGAGAGGAGGCACCCAAAAACATGTAGAAACCCTAAGGAATCAGTTGGCCACGTTTTTGGTGCCCTAGGGGTCCTTAAATAGTGAGGCTATTAGGTTTATCTAACAAAGAAACCCTAATTTGACTGCTTAGGCCCTAAGCAACACATGGACTCCCTCCTTAGAGGCCTTGGACGATTTCTAATGGGTTTCCCCATAGAATTCGTCCACTCCATCCTCTATGGAGTCCATTAGCTCAATACATAATTGACAGTTCTAGTCCCCTTTATTAATTAATCTCTTTTAGCCACAAAATTAATTCTTATTAATTATTGACTAATATTAATTAAACAATATGATTTGTCCTATAATATATTATTCTCATAATATATTAATAAATCATAATTACTCCTCTCGTTCCATTATTCATCCTATCAAGTTGCTTTGATGATGGCAACCCAAAAGGACCATGCACCATCGGGTCAAGTACATACCAAAATAGTTATGGACTTAGACACTAATCCAACAATAGTGTTCCTCCCCCTCTCAATCATAACTATATATCCATCCCTATGACACATGAAGAAATTGATAGGGAGGCACATCTTCAATATGGGAAACCTGTTGTGGTTGTGCCAGAAAAGGTTGAGGTGAACGTTTCTAATGATTCTGTTACATCTGCAGGTAAAGTAGTAGAAGATGAGAACAACCTGCTGTTGAGAAATACAGGCCACCAAAACAAGCGAAACCGACGGCTTGTTTCAAGTGTGCATGTGGGAACAACCAGAGACAAGGCATGGACACGCCACCAGGGGCAGGAAGAAACAACTTCCCAGTGAAGAAAAAGACATGTTTTCACTGTGGAACACCTAGTCACATTGTCCGAAACTGTCCAAATCGTGCATATGTTCCCTACAACGCACAAGGATGCCAGAATGTGCCAAGAGGGAGACCTTCCAAAAGAAACCCCTCAAGGTCACTTTCAGATAAGGGTGACTGGAATGCGCAGACGAGCAAGAATTCAACTCCCAAGGCCAAGAATCAAAATCCCAAGGTCAAGAAGGAAATGTCAGGCAAGAAGCCTAATCCAAGAGATGTTCCAGTGAAGCCAAGACCGGCTAGGTTAAGGTCATCTCAAAGGACGACTTCAAGTTCAAAATCAAGTGCCGAGGCACCCATCCGCTTGAACAAGAAATGGGTCAAACCCAACTACCGATGGGTACCAAAGGTTCAATCTAACAAATCTTCTAACGATTCTAATATTTCGTCATCTTCTATTTGTGATATGCAGGATATGTCATGGGAGAGAGTTCCTTGAAAAGATGACAAAGGTCAACCCAGTTTCAAAATGGGCTGGGTTCCAAAGACCAACTGATCTCGCTTGCTGTCGAAATAGCTATGGAGGCATATCATCAAACTTCAGTTTGTTGATAGTGGTTGTTCCAGGAACTTGATAGGAGGCATCTCTCAACAGTACAACATTCAGAACTTTGTTTGAGAGTATGTGTCCTTTGTGGGAAAGGAATAAAGGAAGGGATCACATATGGGGTTAGTGCTTAATGACATGAAGAATTTTCAGATCTGTTCTGAGATTATACATGTTCTTCTCAGACCTTCTGGATGCAAATTCAATCGGTGAATTATGGTTTGAGTTTTCTTCTCGATACTCTTTAGTTTATTTTACACTGATTCATTTTGGAGTTAATCTTTTATTTTTCTTATAGTTTTTCGTTAGTAGGTATTATTGGGAAGTGATATCAACAAGTGATAACAAGCAATCTGAATCTGTGTAAGGTACCAAAGCTGAATTGTCTAGGCTCTGTGTTCGATGCGCTGGTAGGCACGAAAAGTTTAATGGACTTGACTAGGTACAGATGAACTTATGGAATCTAGAGACTTGATAAATCTTGACCTATATAGTTCCGTTTAGCCTGACAATATGACGCATGGGTAGGTTGAACAGGGAGATATACATGAGAATTTACCGGTCACATTAAGAGAACCCGTATCTAGAACTGTGGTTTAACTTTTCCTTAATATACGGATTTTGTCCTTAATTCAAATATTGACGGGGCGACTGGGGAATTACGGTAAATTAGGTCTGTAGAAAGTTATTTTCTTTCTTTCCTACTATTAGTCATATGTTGCCTCCTTTGTGTGATCGAAAGATCCGACCTGGACTGCAACATATGCAAATTTGTCTCTCTGCATCTTCTGTCTATGCTATTCTTTCTACCTGTTAGCCATATGTTGTCTCCTTTGCGTGATTAGTAATCCAACCTGGTACACAGCATATGCAACCTTTTGCTTCTCAATTCCTCTGAAATTCTAGTTAGTCATATGTTTCATCTTCTGCGTGATTGGAAGAGATCTGACTTGGGTGTACGACATATGCATTCTAAATCTATCCTCTCTCCTAATAATTGTCTTCTCACCTAAAGTAAGGAGCATCTCAGAAGTCCTTGATTATTGGGGTATATCAGGAAGTGGGAAACATGTTCTAGTACAACTAACATTGAACGATTTATAAGTTATCTATAGAGCTCGCTACTCCACTTAGGTGGACAACAATATCCTTGGTCGTCGTTAGTTGAATGGTCCTTAGGAAGTCTTATCTAGGAACATAGGTTCAACTTGTCTTGTCACTTATATCATGTCCAAAATTTGTCACAATTTTTCGTGCTTAAGTGGACCACAATACCGGCGATCGACTAGATCTATTCATGAAGGGGAAGGTACTGACAAACGGATTAAGACTGTCTAACAACTTTGATCCCAAATATTTTTGTTTTTGTTAAATTTGTTCATAGTTTTCCTCTATGCACAAATTTATGGGGAGTATTAAAAAAAATCAAAAATCAAACAAAAAAAATCCAAAAATAGTGTTATATTCCGTTTTATTTCTTGTTCATAGAAATCAAAAATCCAAAAATATTTTTGTTTCTGTTTTTATTTTTCCAGAAAATATAAAAAATCCAAAAATATTGTGTGGTAAGTTATCTTTTAGTTTTGTTTCGTCTTGAAAAAATGAATTCATATGTAGATTTGACTCATGGAGACTTTATCGAGGATTTTATGAGCCAAGGCTTTATCCGTGATCATCGAAGAATTCTCTTTCGAAGGAGCAAGAAATGAAGATTATTCTTTCGACATTCAATCTTTCAGCCCTAGAAGCATGGTGAAACTATAATTGAAGATTATGTGACGGATTGCATTGAAACCTCATCAATCAGTCTGCTTTTATCTTTGTACTTGCTGAAGTGATCCAGAAGATTATTTCTCTCTGTTAGTTCTCTTTGAAGATTATCAAGCTGAAAGCGCCATCTTTCAAGAATTAGTACATGAAGCTTCCTCACCCAATGTGCGTTCAATTTCAAATCTTGAAGAAAAGCCCAACTGCTCCAGATGAAGTCATTCATTGAAGATTCATCAAGATCATCTTGACGTTGTGAAGAATTTGAAGATAATAGCTGAAGCCAGGCTCCCAATGAAGATTGACAAGAAGTGACAGCTACTTTTTAAGGGGAGCTTGTGGGGTCAATTAGAAAAGAAAGCTATAAACTAAGGGGGAGATTGTTGGGTCAAAAATATGGTTTATACTTTGCTTTTCTAAACATTTACAAGAGAGGAGACTGTACGTGAACTATGTGTATGGAGCATCAATCATTTCATTAATACATCATAGATTCATCTTCTTCTTCTTCTCCTTCTCTTTTAATTTAATCTGACATCATCCAATTGATTGAGATTCCGCACCATCAATTGGATCTGATTGATACACAAGCAAATTTGGGGACTTACACCGGTTCTATTCCCTTTTCCGCTCTAAATGCCCTATGCATTTGGAAAATTTTAGAACGGTCGAATATTACAGCATATGCAATCGATCCTATACTCGAAGCGTATGGGATACGATGCAACAAAACGTGATACTTTATCAGCTTCTTGCTATAATATTGTCATAATGTTCCTATTTTTGTGTTCTCAAAATTCGAACTATGAAGATGGATGTCGTAATCATAATCAAACTTTGAGAATGCAAATAATAAATATATACTTGACTAAATTCAATTAAAATTTCTCGATCTAAGCTCTTAGATTGGAAACGAAGTATAACATACTCTCCTTTAATTATAGCAAAAACAACTTTTCAACTCCTACAACTTTGCAAAGTGAAACTTTTCTTTTTCTATAATTAATATTTCCAACTTGAAATACTTAAAATAATAATAATCATGCTCCCACTAACATGATGATTATATCCATTCCAGCATAACATTTATACTCTCACTTGCTTTGACACGTATTCAGAAAACAGTTGGACTTCTAGAACACAATACTTATTGATTTCCAAAGTTCATATTTCCAATACGATATGCTTTGATAAGCCTTTTATCTAAGCTTCTCAAACTCACACACCTTTCTTTAGACAGCTCAGATGTGTGTCTAAACTAATTCAGAACTTATATTACTAAGTCCTAAATGTTCAGACTAATTGCCAAATCTCACAATTCAAACTATGAAGAGGGATGTCGTAATCATAATCGAATTTGAGAATGCAATTTACATAATCGCTATCTCCTTAAAATCTCTCTTAGTGAAAGTGTTTCCTCACAATCATTTTCATGAAGGAGAGAAACATTATGACACTTAGATTTTATGGTGCATGTGTTCCTATCAATGCGAATTTGTCATAACCGTAATCATAAGATAATGTTTGTGACAAATCCAATCTCTTATGGATAGAACTTGTTCATTCTTAATTTCTTTCCATCAAGGGTCCTACCATTACTTCCAAGTTATTTAGCAGCTCACCTATGCCAGTCAATGTATTTTCATTAAACAAGGTGCTTGCCTTATGCAGACTATTGAGAACTCGTAGAACTCATATGCATAATCACTCAATTAGATTGCCACAATAATATAATTTTCTCAACACGATAGGTTACATTCCTCAAGTCGTGTGCTAGTGTTTAATAGGTTTACTTCTTGATTTGTTCATGAAACTTTTCAAGATCTTTAGATTCCCACTGACCTGTTGACATATTAGATGCTCTTATCAAGAAACATTTCTTGACAAAAACAAATATCCAAGAGTTAGTGTGTGTCTATATCAAGACCAAACTACATGCAATTTGGTACTAGTTGGTCTTTGTCTTATTCCAGACATCACAACTTACCAAAATGTGCTGGTGTAAGAACATTCCAACTTAAGACTATCTCACTCAAGTCACAATCTTGGAGTATGACTCTAAGACTTGATTTTGGAACGAAGTACCATACATCTTATTGAGTTAACCACTACAACTATTATCGATTCCTCTTGTTAGCCAAACTAGTGCACTAAGGTGTCCTTAGAGGATAAATTGCAATATGGTTCCTATGATTACCAAGACGATCATAAAACACGATACAAAAGTACTCTCCCTTCTTCTTGGATTAGAGAAACTTTTTATCTTTCTGCCTTCATTGATTCTACTTATTCATTCTTTCATTCATTGAAACTTTTCAATGATTCAAAATTACACTTAATCTTGTAAGTATAATCACATTTACTAGACGTTTAGTAAATCATGACGAATAGTGTTATTTTTTAATTATGTTTGACTTAACTAGCACACAAAATTATGTACTAGTTCCTTTAGTCCTTCACTTGACTCACATAATTATGTGAACAATCAATTATTCTTAATTACTCAAATATCAAGATTTCCATACATCACACAATACAAGTTATATGATTTCAAGTTTCTGTCCAATTGAAACTTGGGCGATGAGAATCTTTCCTTACTTAGAAAGTTATGACACTACCATAAATAACATAACTAAGAATCACATCCATTTCAACATTGCTAATAATAAAAATACACAAACATAAATTTTTCATTCATGTCATTGCAAGGATAAATAAATAAAACAATATCAAAATTTATTTTATTACGGAAAAATTTGTCCTTACAATGCAACTTAATTGAAAAACTATGCTATTACATTTCTTAGCAATCTATCCTAACTCTAAAGTAGCAGCTCAAAATCTGATCTTCGAATCCATGTGATCGAAATCCATTTCTTCACGATCAGATTCAACATGCTTCTTCCTTTAAGCTTCCGCTCTTTTCTCTGATTCTGCAAAAACATCCAAATTTCATCTTATCACATCATGTATTAAGAATCAATGAATAGGAAATTAAAGGAGATAGATAGTGGATTTTACCTGAAGTAGAGTCATTCGTCTTGACTCTCCCATTTCTTAGATCTCTCAGGTAGACAGGACAGCTTAGTGTCCAATGCCCCTTCTCTTGGCAATAAAAGCAAATTGACTCTTTTGGAACAGCACACGGAACTACCTAAGACTTTTCCTTTCTCTTATGATCAAACTTTTCGACCATGGCATGCCTTTCGTTGCCATTGCCTATGTCCAAGGAGGTTTGGAAGGCAGATCCACCAATCAACTTTTCTTCTCCATTACGCCAAATCATTGTTGATTCAGCAGAAACAAGCAAATAGGTGAGATCGATGAGGGTCACGTCATGGTATATCATATAGTACTCTCTTATGAACTCACTATATGAGTTAGGAAGTGACTGAAGAACCAAGTCAACAACTAGCTTCTCACAGACAACGACTCCCAACATTCTTAACCTATCAATGTGTGATTCATACAGAGAGAGACCGCAGGGTGGACCGACCTTGTGTTCAGTAGTGAAAGTGAGGCGCTACCTTCAACAGGTTTGCGCAGGGTATGTCACCAATTTTACGATGGGTTTTATGCATAAGAACAATCCTATGTGCTCATACAAACCCTAATGCTTGGATCTAGGTTTCTCTATTGTATATGCTTTGAATCCAAGACTAACAAACTTAGATCTAACATATTATAAACTGAATTAGGGTTTAGAGAATTACCTTTGATTGTTATATAGCAATAACAATCAATTCCTTGCATGGATTGGCTTCAAAAGCTTAGTGCCTCAAGTGCTGCACCTGTAATGGAGTCACAAACACCATATACAACTTGGATGAAGAGGAGAAGAAGAGAGGCTGCCCAAAAACAACTAGAAACCCTAGAGAATCACTTGTCCACGTTTTTGGGGCCTAAGGGGTCCTTTATATACTTGTGTGGGCTGCTAGGGTTTCAGTCAAAACCCTAATGGACAGCTTAAACTCTAAGCAGCCCATGGAACCTTATGGATAAGGCTATGGACGAAAATATGATGGGCTTCCATCATAATTTCGTTTACCCCTTGATCCTTTAGCATTCCTTAGCCCAATAACTCAATTATCCAATAATTGCAGTCCAATCCCCTAAGTTTAATCAATCTCCTTTAGCCACAAAATTAATTATCAATTAATTCTTAACTAATATTAATTAAACAATATGATTTCTCCTTTAATATATTATTCTCATAATATATTAATAAATCATATTTAAACCTCTCTCTCCTTAATTCATCCTACATATTGCTATGGTGAAGGCAACCCAAAAGGACCATGCTCAAAATCGGGTCAAGTACATACCACTTGGATAAGTCTAATAATTATTTTCCGTATGACTTCAGAACCTGATCAGCAATCGTAGCTTTCAAAATCCGCTGTCAACTCTGATCTTATCAGATAACGTGTCCTCTAGATAAGGGATTATATATTCCTCCATTCTCAAGATATCGTATAGACAAAAGACATGAATTTCAATCATTCTCTCTATACTGTTTCCTGACTTCCGATTTATGATGACTGATAACAGACTACAATTGAACACATCAACTTAGTCCCGGCTTGGCCAAGCGCTTAGGTGTCATCACTAAATCATCGAGAGGCCCACAGATATTGCTTTTATCCCACTTTGGGTAAAAGGAATGGATAAACTTCAATTCAAATGCTCGCTTGCACTTATTGATCGAATCACACACGACAACAAGTTTTATAACACCAAGTTACTGGTGCGTTTACTTATTATCAATGTGCAACCGACCAACAAATAAAAACTCACACGTCTCGGTTTCAAGAATATACAATATTATCGTCTCACTAATCACTCGTGATAAATCCATGAAGTGATCCAAGTGAGTGTGGGTTTAATCCAATACTCTAATCTTATCAAAGAACTCATGAACTCTGCAGCAAACTTGTGCCATGTCTAAACATTTCAGACAATCTACAGACAGATTCATGACAGTCTTTATTCATACCTACTCCTAACGTATGACTGACTGTGGATGTTTGAATAACCTAGTTATTCTGGAAGTCAAAACATGCAAACTGAAACATAACAATAGTACTTCATCCTATCTGGCCCCAAACTTGTGAGAGTAAATAAAACACCTCTATTTATCCACCATATTGATTACTCATTATTTATTATTTAAAGTTTCGGATAATCAACTCATTACTTGAATTACAACTACAATTGTCCCATGCTCTAAGCATGCACACTTTGTTTCCTATGGTCCATGCTTTGTGAAATAGATCAATTGAAAACTTTTACAATGATTCTCATTTCACAATTCCTTAATCCCCATTGTTAGTGTAAGAACACAAGGTTCTCGCCACTACTAGAATATGCTAGATTCTAACATTTCACGCAACGATCCTTTCGTAAAGTCATAGCACAAAAGTCACCAAGACTTCGCTAATGAAATTACAAAGTACTTTCTTAGAAATTGTTGCAAGACAATTCCATAGACGTGAAGTCTCACATTCAGAGTGCATTCCTTTGAACATCCTTCTTGCATAAAGTTTTCTAATCTAGACACAGAATCTCAATATCCAACTCCCAATATGGAAACATTTCCACATTTGCCATATGACAACTCATTCTTAATAGAATCTTATCTATTCATAATAATGTCGATATGGTCCATCCAATACCATACTTCCAACTACTCACAAGCGACCAATCCTCAGCGAACTTTGGATCATCCTTTGATAGTTGTTTAATTATTTTAGTCAAAACCAATTCTAGTCCTTTTCCCTCTTAATGCGCTAGACATTTGGAAAACTTTTAGAATGGTAAAATATTATAGCATTTGCAATTGATCCTATACCCGAAGCGTATGGGACACGATGCATAATGTTTTACATAAAGATATGATACTTTATCAATCTTTTGCCATAATATTTTATGTGTCATGTTCTCATAATTCGAACTATGAAGAGGGATGTCGTAATCATAATCGAATTTTAAGAACTCACAATGTATCCTTTGACTGAAACTATTAAAATTTCTCAATCTAAGCTTTAGATTTTGAAACGAAGTATAATATTCTCTCCCTTAATTATATCAAAACAACTTTTCAACCCATGCAACTTTGCAAATTGAATCTTTGTTTTTCTATAATTAATATTGCTAACTTGCAATACTTGCCATAATAATCATAACACTTATGCTCCCACTATCATGATGATTATTATCATATAAGCATAACACTTATGCTCCCACTAGCTTTGACATGTGTTTAGAAAACAAATGAACTTCCAGAAAACCAAGCCTATTGAATTTCTGAAATTCATGTTTCTAATACCAGATGCTTCGATAATCCTTTATCTAAGCTTCTTAAACTTATACACCTTTGCCTTAGATAGCTCATATGTGTGTTTAAACAATCTAGAACTTAGGTTACTAAGTTCCAAATGTTCAAACTAATTGCCAAATCTCACAATTCGAACTATGGAAAGGGATGTCGTAACCATAATCGATTTGAGAATACAATTTTTCACAATCGCTATCTTCTTAAAACCTCTCTTAGTGAAAGCATTTCCTCACAATCATTTTCATGATGGAGGGAATCTTATGACACTTAGATTTTATGGTGTATGAGTTCCTATCCATGTGAATATGCCAAAACCAAAGTTTGTGACAAATTCAACCTCATATGGACTGAACTTTCTTAATCTTGATTCCTTGCCTTATGGTAACACAAGTGCCCACCATGTCTTCCAAGTAGTTTTGTCCTTACATATCAATGTACTTTCCATCGACTAAGGCTCTAGTATGCGTTCAAATGAGAACTCATAGAACTCACATACACAATTAACTCAATTGGAATGGCAAAGAAACAAAATAATGTCAGCACGATAGGTTGCAAACCTCAAGTCGTGTGCTAGTGATGATCGATAAGGTATATTCTTGATTTGTTCTTGAAACCTTTCAAGACCATTAAGACTCCCACTAACTCCTTGACATATAAGATTCTCTTGTCAAGAAACATTTCTTGACAAAGCAAATATTCAAGAGTTAGTGTAGTTCTTATCAAGACAAAACACTTCACAATTGGTCCTAGTTGGCCTTTGTCTTATCCAAGACATCACAACTTACCAATTTCTAATGTGCAAGAATAAGAAAACTTTTCCAAATTCCACATTTGATGAGTGTTATAAACCTACTTAAGACTTGTCACTCAATGTCACAATCTTGGAGTATGACTCTAAGACTTGATATTGGAACGAAGTATGATTGACTCTTTGATTTAACCATTTCTACAATTCTCGATTCCTCTTCTTATACATGCAAATGCACTAAGACTCACTTAGAGGATCAATTGAGATATGGTTCTTAATCATTAAGACTTCATCATAAAACACAATAAAAGGTACTCTCCCTTCTTCTTAGAAGAGAGAAACTTTTATCTTTCTGCCTACTTGATTCTTCTTTATTCGTTCTACTATTCATTGAAACTCTTTCAATCAACTTAGAATTACACTTATTCTTATAAGTATAATCATATTTACTAAACTTTAGTAAATCATGACGAATATCTTTGTCATTCTTGTGGTGGACTTGATCGATGCACAAGCTAGTGTACTTGATCTCCTAGTCCTTCAATTGACACTTTGTCAAAGAATTAGTCTAAGTTTCCCAAATGTGAAAGTTTTTCATTCATCATACAATACACATTGCATGATTCCAAGTTTCTGTCCAATTGAAACTTGGGCGAAGAGAAACTCTCCCTATTTGGTAAACTTTTGATATTTCCACAAATAACATAATTAAGAATCAAATCCATTTTGCTAATTATAGAAACATTGAAACATCAATTTTTCATACATGCCAATGCAAGGATAAATAAATAAGATAAAGTTAAAAAATTTATTTTATTGCGGAAAAAATTTGTCCTTACAATGCAATTGAAAAACTATGTTATTTAACAATCTATTCTAACTCCAAGTAGTAGCTCATGAATCCATTCTTCAAGTAATGCGATCGAAATCCATTTCTTCACGATTAGATTCAGCTCACTTCTTCCCTTAAGCTTCCTCTTTTTTCTTCGATCCTACAAAACATCAAAATGTAATCTTATCACATCATGTATTAAGAATCTAGAATAGGAACTCAAAAGAGTTAGATAATGGATTTTACCTGAAGTAGAGCCACACGTCTTGACTCTCCCATCTCTTAGATCTTTCAGGTAGTTAGGGCAGCTTCGTCTCCAGTGCCCCTTCTCTTGGCAATAAAAGCAAATGGACTCCTTTGGCACAGCACATCGGACAATCACAGACTTAGTTCTTTCTGGACTTCCAATGTTGCCAGTGTCCATTGAAGTTTGGGAGTTTGATTCACCAGACAAATTTGCTTGACCAGCACGCCAAATCATTGTTGATTCAGCAGCTATAAGCAAATAGGTGAGATCAATTAGGGTCACGTCGTGGTCCATCATATAGTACTCTCTAACGAACTCACTATATGATTCAGGAAGTAACTGAAGAACCCAGTCAACAGCCAACTCACTTGAAATCTTGACACCCAACATCTTTAACCTATCAATGAGTGACTTCATCTCTAAGACGTGTGCACACACAGGTTTCCCATCTTCGTCTTTACTTGCCAAAAGGGCTTGAGTGAGCTTGAAATTTTCAAGCCTTTGAACTTGTGGGTCAGGGAGAATAATTGGAGGAGGTGGAGGAAGTGAAGCATGACTCTCATTTCCTTGATCGAATCTCGGAACGTCATCTTCATTTGGAAAACTTGTTCCAAAGGATTTGGGAAGACCATTGTAAGATGTAGACATCTACAAAATAGGAGAAAATTCAAGTTAAGTTGATTTGAATTCTTGATGCAACACCCAAATGAAACATCAAGCTAGGATCCAACACAATACTCTACAACCTAGAAGAGGGATGTCGTAATCTAGTTGCAGAATATTTGAAGGTAGGTAAATGACGATTTACCAATTTCCACCATGAAAAACGAAAAGGATGATTACGTTTTAAATGAATTGAAACTCCTAGATCTTTTGAGATTCATTGAACTTTTCAATGTCATGTTTAATCTCGATTATGCCCTACTATTTGTGACTGGGATGCCGAGGATCACAAACAAGGTGTGAATAACCATACGAATCACGTGGTGCACCCAATGCTACAATCACCTAATCAATGTGCCGGTTAGCCACACACGCTCCATTGATCTATGACAAACATCGAGTCACCCTTCGCTACCTATGTCATCCCAAATTAGCGTGCCGGTTAACCACACACGCTCCACTAACGTTTGATAGGGGTACGAAGTGCAATTCTATGGATTAGCATACAATTTCACATTTTTCCTAAAGTAACTATGATTTGGGAATTTGAAAAAGTATTTAGTTACTTTGTACTTCATTATACTTATAATGGAAGGTTTTTATCATATCCTACCCGTTCGGCTAACGACCCTCCACTAGTCAAGAGTGCGGTGGGTAAAAGTGGATACCCATTCAATCGCCATTTTATAGGCAATTTCCTTAAACACCCCTTATAGACAAGCTTCGTGAATGAGGCCTACTAACGGTAAGACTGACTGTTTACTCATACATATATAATATTAGACTTTAAATGTTATATATAGTATAGGGTGTATTTTACACTTTTAAAATACCAGGTGGTTTAATTTAGTAAAATTATACTTTTAATTTAATTAAATGTACACCAAAACTTTATGGGTTTATTGAATCACTTTTAATTATACACTTTAATTAATTAATAAAACCATAAGGGTGTGATTTGAACTTTTCAAATTACTAGGGTTTTAGAATTTAATATTTCAAAATTAAACTTTTAGTCAAATTTTAAATTCCAAAACTTGAGGGCAAGTTTTGAAACATTTCAAAATATAAGGGATCAAATAACAAATAAATTCAAATTAAACAATTAATTTGGTGATTATCTATATTTGACTTAATCTCATTTTATTCATAAGATAATTACCAAAAAATTTAAATAATCCATGTTTATCAAATAAAGAAACTATTATTTAAAAGATTTGAAATTATCTATTATTTTGGCAAGGATAATCACTAATTTAAGATAAAAATCGGATTTTAACTTCAAAAAACGAATTAGGCATCAAATCCAAGTCAAAACAGCAGCAAAAACCCGAAATCCCCTCTGTCTGACCCCTGGACTCGCCGAGTCAGGGACTAGACTCGCCGAGTTCATCCACTGACTCGCCGAGTCATGTCGGGCAGAGGCCAAAAAACTCGTTTTTCATCAAATAAAGCAGTTAAGCATCACATACAACTGAAACCAATCAAGGCTCTGATACCACTGATGGGTTTTATGCATAAGAACAATCCTATGTGCTCATACAAACCCTAATGCTTGGATCTAGGTTTCTCTATTGTATATGCTTTGAATCCAAGACTAACAAACTTAGATCTAACATATTATAAACTGAATTAGGGTTTAGAGAATTACCTTTGATTGTTATATAGCAATAACAATCAATTCCTTGCTTGGATTGGCTTCAAAAGCTTAGTGCCTTAAGTGCTGCACCTCTAATGGAGTCACAAACACCATATACAACTTGGATGAAGAGGAGAAGAAGAGAGGCTGCCCAAAAACAACTAGAAACCCTAGAGAATCACTTGTCCACGTTTTTGGGGCCTAAGGGGTCCTTTATATACTTGTGTGGGCTGCTAGGGTTTTAGTCAAAACCCTAATGGACAACTTAAACTCTAAGCAGCCCATGGAACCTTCTGGATAAGGCTATGGACGAAAATATGATGGGCTTCCATCATAATTTCGTTCACCCCTTGATCCTTTAGCATTCCTTAGCCCAATAACTCAATTATCCAATAATTGCAGTCCAATCCCCTAAGTTTAATCAATCTCCTTTAGCCACAAAATTAATTATCAATTAATTCTTGACTAATATTAATTAAACAATATGATTTCTCCTTTAATATATTATTCTCATAATATATTAATAAATCATATTTAAACCTCTCTCTCCTTAATTCATCCTACATATTGCTATGGTGAAGGCAACCCAAAAGGACCATGCTCAAAATCGGGTCAAGTACATACCAAAATAGTTATGGACTTAGACACTAATCCAACATTTTATGGATACCCAGATAAGGGTAAGGCGAATGTGGATGATGTACCAATCATGCAGGACTACACGGACATGTTTGTTTGGTTATGAGCTTTCTCACACTCCTAAGGTGTACATGCAACCCTAGAAACCTTGATTCTATGTTTTACTATGATACATGTAAATTTGATTTTCCAAGGATCTTAACCTATCTAGAATACCATGGGGAAATTTTAAACCTAAATGATAGAAGAAGAACATACCTTTTGTAGTTTGGATTCCTTGAGATCCTTATGAGCCTAGCACCTCAAGTGTGATTCCTCAAATGTCTCACACAACACTACAACTCTTGGAATAGACTTGAGAGAAGTTCACTAACACCTCAAAATCGGATAACCCTATTGTTCTTCACTTAGTGGCCGATTTTTCTTGCCTTGGAACTTCTTATATAGTTGTGGCACAAGTAAGGTTACACCAAGTAAACCCAAATTGTCATGGATTTTCATATTACATGATCCATGAGTTTCTAACCTCCATGGATTATCCATGGAGTACCTTATGGGTTTTAGCCCAATCCATACAAACCATGGATCATTAGATCACTATATAAGAATAGATTATTTACACAATCATCCCCATATATTTAATTAGTCTCTTTTTTATCACTTAATTAATTCCAAATTAATTCTTTGATCAATACTAATTAAATAATATTATTAACATATTACAACTTATAATATATTAATAATCCTTTAGTGTCCTTTCTCTCATTTAGTCTATTCAAGTGTTGCAATGCCATGCAACCCAAATGGACCATGCTAATCGGGTCTAGTACATTCCAGAAATAGTTATGAACTTAGATACCTAATCCAACAGTCTCCCACATGGATATGTCTAGTAACTATAACTGCAAGAATGACTTCAGGAACCGATCTACAATCATAGCTCTTTCAAGGTCACTCGGAACTGAGATGATGATGATACGCCATTTAAGATAAGTGGTCATATAATCCTCTGTTCTAGATATTAGCTGGACAAATACATGGAACAATTTCTTACTTATTGTCCAACAGTTTGTTTCTTGATTTCCAATTTGTTTGACATAGAACTTAATTGAACACGTCAACTTAGTTCTGACCGGGCCCGGTACATGGGTCAACACAAAATCATTGAGGGGCCCAGATATCGCTTCTAATCCAATAAGGAACAGATAAACTTCGACTCATATGCTTGTTCTACTACTTCATGAATCATACACAAAGGCACATTTTATAACATCAATTTACCAACGCGTTTTCGTATAATCAATGTATAACCAACTCATAGGCAATAATTCATATCTCTGGGTTTGAAGACTTATATGATATTACCGTCTCACGATCACTCGAGATAAATTCCATGAAGTGATGCGAGTGAGTGTGGGTTGAATCCAATACTCAGAACTTATGAGCACTCATGAGTTTTGTAGCAACACTTTGCAATGTCCAACGCCTTATACATCTACAACCAACTACATGACAATCTTGATTCATATCTACTTCCAACATATGACCGACTGTGGACAATTTGAATAATATGAAATAACATAACATAATTATTCTGGAAGTCAAAACATGCAAATTGAAACGATAGTAAATGATTGACAAAAGATAGCAACACTTTAATCATAAATAAACACAACTTTTATTCATCGTCAAATGTCAATTACACTTTAAACATTTCAAAGATATGTAACTACTAAAACTAATATCATCCTTCAGCCCTGTGCACCTTGCATGTTGGAGATGCTTAACCCTACCCAGTCCCTTCGTAAGGGGATCTGTCAGGTTCTCATTTGATGATACCCTCTTTGCCACGAGGAGTCCTTCTTCTATTCGATGTCTGATGAAATGATATTTTCTGTCGATGTGTCTGGATCTCCCGTGATCCCTTGGTTCCTTTGCTAAGACAACTGCACTTTCACTACCATAGAAAATCTTTATAGGCTCCTTTATAGCTTGTAAAACTCCAAGGTCTCCAATGAAGTTCTTTAGCCATATAGCCTCATTTGCTGCCTCGCTTGCTGCTATATACTCTCATTCGTAATTTGAATCAACCACTGTCTCCTTCTTGGAACTTTTCCAAGAAATAACTCCTCCGTTTAAGGTAAAGACCTAGCCTAACTGAGAGCGGAAATCATCCCTATCAATTTGAAAGCTAGCATCACTATACCCCAATACTCTCAAGTCATCACTCCCACTGAGGGTAAGGACCCGGTCCTTAGTCCTCCACAGGTACTTGAGAATGTTCTTTACCGCAGTCCAGTGAGCCTTGCCAGGATTCCCTTGATATATGTTGACCATGCTTAATGCAAAGGCCACATCAGGACGAGTACAAGTCATAGCATACATGATCGAGACTACAGCGGAAGCATACAGTACTCGACTCATCTTTACAATCTCGTCCTCTGTATTCGGGCATTGAGTCTTACTCAGTCTATGTTACTCTGGATTGGTAACTCTCCTTTCTTGGAATTCTGCATGCTGAATCTATTCAGCACCTTCTCCAAGTAGGTACTCTGACTAAGTCCAACTAGTCTTTTACTACTGTCTCTCAAAATCCTTAACCCTAGGATATAGGCAGCTTCTCCAAGGTCCTTCACAGTGAAACACTTCCCAAGCCAGAACATCACTTCCTGCAGAGTTGGGATGTCATTTCCTATGAGTAGTATGTCATCCACATATAATAGCAAAAACCTAACTGTACTCCCACTAGCCTTGAAATATACACAAGATTCATCTTTACTCCTCGAAAAGCCAAACTCTTTGACTTTCTCATCGAAACAAAGATTCCATCTGCGAGGTGCTTGCTTTAACCCATAGATGGATTTTTCAAGCTTACACACTCTATTAGGGTACTTTGTGCTGAAAAAAGCCTCTGGCTGACTCATGTAAACATCCTCAGCCACCTCTCCATTAAGGAAAGCAGTTTTAACATCCATTTTCCATATTTCAAAATCATGAAACGCAGCAATTGCTAACATAACCTTAATAGACTTAATCTTTGCTACTGGTGAAAAGGTCTCATCATAATCAACTCCCGTAGTTTGAGAAAAGCCCTTTGCAACCAATCATGCCTTATTAGTGTGTACATTACAATCCATGTCAGTCTTCTTCTTGAAGACCCATTTGCACCCAACTGTCTTCGGACGTGGTACATTGTCAACCAAGTTCCAAACTTGATTTTCATACAGGGATTGTATCTCGCTGTACATAGCCTCTTTCCATTTAGCAGACTCCGGGCCTGCCATGGCTTGATTGGCTTCCGTGTAGCTGTTAGGTTTATCAAGACTTACCAGTATGATATCACTGATAAGTGTATCACCTTCCGTATTAATATGGAATCCATCGTAATGCTCATGTGCATTCCTAACTCTCGTGGAACACCTCAGAGGTACATACTCTTCTGTCAGATCAACAGGAGTTTCCGCCTCAGGTTGATGGCTAGGGTTTGAGGTTCCATCACCACTTCACTCTTGAATTTCTTCAAGGTCAGTTTGCCTCCCACTGTTTCCTTGGCTCATGAAGTCTCTCTCACGAAAGACTCCTCTCCTTGCGACAAAGACCACATTATCACTGGGTCTGTAGAAGAGGTAACCAAAGGATCTCTGTGGGTAGCTGATGAAAATAAACCTCTCACTTCGAGGTTCGAGCTTATCGTGAGACCCGTGCCACATGAAAGCCTCGCAACCCCAAATCTTGATGTGGTCCAGATTGGGAACTTTTCCGGCCCACATCTCATGAGGTGTTTTGGAAAACTTCTTTGTAGGGACTAGATTAAGGATATGGGTGGCAATCTCTAAGGCATACCCCTAGAATGAGATTGGTAGCGAAGCTCGACTCATCATTGAACGAACCATATCCAACAAGGTTCGATTGCGCCTCTCAGCCACACCATTAAGCTGTGGTTTCCTGGGAGGTGTCAATTATGAGATAATCCTACATTCCTTAAGATAGTCAAGGAACTCTGTACTAAGATACTCACCACCTAGATCAGATCGAAGCATCTTAATGTTCATGCCCAACTGATTCTCCACTTCCTGTTTGAACTCTTTGAATCTTTTAAAGGTCTCTGACTTATGCTTGATTAAGTACACATATCCATATCTACTAAAATCATCAGTAAAAGTCACATAGAAGCGATTAGCATCTTTTGTGGTGGTTATGAAGGGTCCACACACATCAGCATGTATGAGTTCCAACAAACCCTGATCCTTAGCACAAGTACCAGTAAAGGGTGACTTTGTCATTTTCCCAAGCAAACAAGATTCACAGCTGTCATCTGACTTTAGGTCAAACGACTCCAGGACTCCATCCTTTTGGAGTTGGCTTATGCATTTTTGCTTACATGTCCAAGACAACAGTGCCATAATGATGCTTTATCCAAGCTAGCAGAAGAATCGATACACAATGCATTATTTCCTAGGTTATCAACAACCGAAACAGTTTCATATACACCATCACAAGGTAATGCTTAAAAATAAAAAACATTAGTAAAGAAAGCATTAATACCACTACTATCATTATCAAATGAAATGGTACAACCTTGTTTGTACAAACCATGAAAGGAAATAATATTTCTCGCTATTTCAGACGAGTAACAACACTTATTCAAATCTAATACTAATCCACTACTTAGCAACAAAGAATAAACTCCAATGTTGGTGACAGGTGATGCTTTCGTATTCCCCATGATCAAGTTTATCTTTCCATGCTCCACATTCTCACTTCTTCTTAGTCCCTGCAAATCAGTACATATGTGAATACCACAACCTGTATCAAGCACCGAAGAATTTGAATGGGGTGAGTTATTAGACAATATAGTGTATGTACCTGCATGGTTGGGTTTCACGTTCCCATCCTTAACATGTTGTTGGTACTTTGGGCAGTTTCACTTCCAGTACCACTTTTCATGGCAATAGAAGCATTCAGCCTCTTTAGGGTTAGCAGAAGGAGTGACAAAACCTTTGTTGGTTCCACTTGAAAAGGGGCCATCAAGGGTCTTCCCCTTGCTACCCTTTGAAGGGATATTCCTTTTCTTCCCTTTTCCTTGCCCGATTGCGAAGATAGAGGCCGTGGTAGGAGTAGGAGTGGTAACAACCGATTTACTCTTAAGACCAGTTTCTGCGGTCTTCAAGAGTCCTTGAAGTTTTCTGAGTGTGACTTACTCCTTGTTCATGTGGTATGTCATACAGAACTGATCCTAACATGAAGGTAAGGAGTGCAAAATGATGTCTATTGCCAACACCTATGGGAAGTTCACATTCAGTTTCATCAAACGGTCCATGCACCTTTGCATTTTCTACATGTGGCCCGTGATGGGTTCACCATCCTTCATCTAGGTTGTTATCATGGATAGATGATTTCATATTGCTCTTAACAGGTACTCTGATGGTAGCGGTCCATCAAATCCTGATGCATCTCAAAAGGATAGTAGTCCTCATAGGACTTTTGGATCTCGACTTTCATAGTGGCCAACATGATACATGCCACTTTGATAGCATCTCTTTCATGTGCCTGATATTCAGTGATCTCCTCAGGAGTAGCAGATGACTCAAGTTCCTTAAGCTCCTTGTCGAGTACATATTATTTGTTCTCATACTCAGTGACCATCCTGATGTTTCTGATCTAATCCATAAAGTTGGATCCGTCAAAGATGACTCTCCCACAGAGGTTCATTAAAGAGAAGGAGCAGGTAGGGTTTGAGCCAGAAGCAGCGTTGTTGGAAGACATTTGAAAAAGAAAGACAAGTTTAGTTTAGATATAAAGATAGTTCTTAATAAAAGACCCAAATGTAATATTAAGGCTAGGACCCAACACAATATTTTATAACTTAGAAGAGGGATGTCGTAATCCAATCTATAAAATATTTGAAGGTAGGTGAATGACGATTCACCAATTTCCACCATGAAAAACGAAATAAATTATTAGGTTTTAATTAGTTTTGAAACTCCTAGATTCTTTGAGATTCATTGAACTTTTCAATGGCATGTTTCAATCTCGAGTGTGCCCTTCAGGTTTTGTGACTGGGATGCCGATGATCACAAAACAATGTGTGAAGTAACCATGAAAACTACTTGGTACCCTTAATATTTACCCCTCAATCGATGTGTCGGTTAACCACACGCGCTCCATCGATACTATGATAAATATTAAGTTACCCTTTGCCTACCTTATTAAGTCCAGGTTAGTGTTTCGGTTAACCACACACGCTCCACTGATGACTTAATCAAAGTGCAAAGTGTAATTTCGTGGGTTAGCACCTTATTAACATTTTCCTAAACTAAGTAAGATTGGGAATTTATAAAAACATTTAGTTACTTTATATTCATCATACTTTTAATGAAGATTTAAAGTCCTTGTCTTACCTGTTTGGCTAACGACCCTCCACCGATCAAGGAAGCGGTGGGTGAGAGTGGACACCCACTAAGCTGCCATTTTTTAGGCAACAACCTTATACCCCCCTTATAGACCGGCTTCGTGAATGAGACCTACTAACGGTAAAATGACTTCTTATATATATATATATATATATATATATATATATATATATATATATATATATTAACTTATAATATTATAAAGTATAAGGGTTGAATTTTAACTTTTAAAATTCAAGGGGTTGGAACTAAAGTTTTTAAAGTGACGTTACATGTTCCAAAACTTGAGGGCAAGTTTTGTAACTTTCAAAACTTTTCATCTTTTATAACTTATGAGTTAATGATTTTTTAAAATGAGAGACTTTTCATTTTATGTAACCTATGTGTTTCATAATGAACTTTAAAAGAGTGACTTTTGGTAATCCATAACTTGCGGACAAATTATGGATTCCATTAAAACACATGATGATCAAGAATTAAACTAACAAGCAAGTTTCAAATAATTCCTATGATATTCTAAACACATAAGTTCATGAACATGCATATCAATAATTTCAAGAATCATAAATAAACCATATAAAACTTGAAATTTTGATAATAGCTATTGAAAATGAATTAGCATAACCATTACGCCATCTAAAACAAGTTTTATAAGAACAAAATAGTTTTGGGTAATGTTTCTAGTCCATTTCCAGCAGCAAAACTCGAAAATCTGCATTCTGGGGCTCCTACTCGTCGAGTACACGGACCTTCTTGACGAGTAGGATGAATTTAGTCATGGACTCGTCGAGTCCCCCCATGGAATCGGCGAGTTCATGTTGCAGAGTGTAGAAAAACTGATTTTTTTCACAATTTTGCATCAAGTATCAAACAAACAAGCCTAGGATCTGATGCCACTGTAGATTTTTGAGCATGCTAACACTCCTAAGGTGTACATGCAACCCTAGAAACCTTGGATCTATGTTTTACTATGATGCATGCAAAATTGATTTTCCAAGGTTCTTAACCTATCTAGCATAATATGGGGAACTTTTAAACATAAATGCTAGAAGAAGAACATACCTTTTGTAGTTTGGATTCATTGAGAACCTTGTGAGCCTAGCACCTCAAGTATGATGCCTCAAATATCTCACACAATACTACAACTCTTGTAATAGACTTGAGAGAAGTTCACTAACACCTAGAAATCGGATAGCCCTCTTTTCCTCACTTAGTGGCCGATTTTGCTTGCCTTGGAGCTTCTTTATAGTTGTGGCACAAGTAGGGTTACACCATGTAAACCCTAATTGTCGTGGCTTTTCATATTCCATGATCCATGGGTTTGTAACATCCATGGATTATCCATGGAGCACCTTATGGGTTTTAGCCCAATCTATACAAACTGTGTATCATTAGCTCACTATATAAGAATAGGTTATTTACACAATCAACCCCATATATTTAATTAGTCTCTTTTTGATCACTTAATTAATTCCAAATTAATTCATTGATCAATACTAATTAAATAATATTATTAATATATTAGAATTTATAATATATTAATAATCCTTTAGTGTCCTTTCTCTCATTTAGTCTATTTAAGTGTTGCAATGCCATGCAACCCAAATGGACCTTACTAATCGGGTTAAGTACATTCCAGAAATAGTTATAAACTTAGACACCAAATCCAACAGTGCTCCCAGAGGATGTTCCAAGGATACCTCCGGAGAGGCAAGTAGAGTTCAGGATTGACATAGTCTCTGGTCCGGCTCTGATAACCAATGCACCATATCGGTTGACTCCTCCAAAGATGCGGGAGTTGTCTACACAACTACAGGATCTGTCAGACAAGGGATATATCAGGCCGAGAAGTTTGCCATGGGGAGCCCCGATCCTATTTGTGAAGAAGAAGGACGGGCCATATTGAATGTGTATAGATTACCGAGATCTGAATAAGGTAACGGTGAAGAACCATTATCCCCTCCCGAGGATTAATGGCTTGTTTGACCAGCTTCATGGTGCATCTTGGTTCTCCAAAATTGATCTACAATTAGGTTATCACCATATGCGAGTCAGGGACGACGACGTACCGAAGACAACCTTTCGGACTCGCTATGGTCACTATGAGTTCGTGGTGATGCCGTTTGGGCTCACCAATGCTCCTTCCGCATTCATGGACCTCATGAACTGTGTGTGCAGACCGATGCTGGACCAGTCTATGATAGTCTTCATCGATGAAATCTTGGTTTGTTCCAAGACTTAGGAACAACATGAGGAGCACCTGAGGGACATACTAGAGACAGTGAGGAGGGAGAGACTTCTCTCAAAGTTCTCCATGTGTGAGTTTTGGTTGTGTTAGGTGCAGTTTCTGGGGTACCTTGTCAACCATAAGGGTATTCTGGTTGATAAGACCAAGATAAAGGTTGTGATGTAGTGGGAAGTTCTGAGGTTTCCATCTAATATTAAGAGTTTTCTTGGTCTAGCGGGTTATTATCGGAGATTCATCCAAGATTTTTCCAAGATTTTTATTCCCTTGACCCGACTGACCAAGAAGTCGGTGACATTCCACTAGGGGTTGAGTAGCAGGCAACCTTCAAGACTCTCAGACAGCGGTTATGCGAGGCACCAATTCTGACTTTGCCGGAGGGCATCGGCGATTTCGTGGTTTACTATGACGCTTCGATCACAGGCATGGGTATAGTGCTGATGCAGCGGAGTCATGTGATTGCATACGCTTCGAGGTAGTTGAAGCCTCATGAGGCAAACTACCTGACGAACGATGTGGAGCTAGGAGCTATAGTTTTATCCCTCAAGATTTGGCGACACTACCTCCATGGGGTTTGTTGTACCATTTACACGGACCATAAGAGTTTGAGGTACCTGATGGATCAGCCGAATCTGAACATGACGCAACATCGGTGGTTAGATGTGGTGAAGGATTACGACTGTGAGATCCTTTATCATCCAGGGAAGGCCAATGTGGTGGCCGATGCTCTTAGCCGCAAGGCATTGGCGGCTCCGATTCGAGATATATGTCTGAGGATGACAGTGCTTACTCCATTGCTGGAATGGATTCGGGAGGCGCAGGTCGAGGTTATAATGGAAGAGTGTCAGAAATGTGAGCGAATCGTAGGCCAGGTGGCCTCATTTGATTACGACAATCTTGATTTGTTGACCGTGCACATGAGGGTCTAGGTTCCGTACTGGGGCGATGTACGGAAATTTCTGATGGATGAGGCTCACAATGCGAGGTTCTCCATCCATCCCAGGGCGACGAAGATGTATCGGGATCTTCGCCCTGATTACTGGTGGCCATGTATGAAGCGAGACATAGCTTGGTATGTGGAGCGGTGCTTGACTTTCAGGAAACTCAAGGCCAAACACCAGCGACCTCACGACAAGATGCAGTCGTTGGATATTCCCGTGTGGAAATGGGTAGATATCACTATGTATTTCATCACGAAGTTTCCCAGGACCGCTCGCGGAGTAGATTCGATATGGGTCCTCATGGATCGGTTGACCAAGAGTGTTCATTTCATCCCGATCCAGGAGAGTATATCAGATTAGAAGTTGGCTGAGATCTACGTACGTGAGGTGGTGGCACGTCATGGAGTGCCAATTTCGGTTGTGTCGGACCGAGATGTTCGTTTCACTTCTAGATTTTGGAAGTGGTTTCACGACGAGATGGGTACTCGTCTTCACTTTAGTACGGCGTTTCACCCTCAGACTGACGGGCAGAGTGAGAGGACAATTCAGACTCTAGAGGACATTCTGCGTGCATGTGTATTGGATTTTGGAGGCAGTTAGAATACGTATCTTCCGTTCGCGAAATTTTTGTATAACAATAGCTACCACGGTAGCATAGATCGGCCCCCATTCGAGATGCTCTATGGGAGGAAATGCAGGACCCCAATCTGTTGGAGCAAGGTCGGTCAGAGAGTCATAGAGAATACTGAGTTAGTACTCAAGACCATATAGAAGATCCAACATGTCCAAAGTAGGCTCCAAACTGCTCAGAGTCGATAGAAAAGCTATGCCAACAAGCGCCGTTCAAATCTAGAGTTCCAAGTGAGAGATATGGTCCTCCTGAAGGTGTCACCTTGGAAAGTCTGATGGGTTTTAATATACTACAACTTCCTATGGTGCACATGCAACCCTAAATACCTTTGATCTATGTTTTCGCTAATTATACATGCAAAGGTGTTTCTAAGGTATTAAACCTACAACTAGCATGCAATTGACATTAACAATACAAGATACTAGTTAGAGGAATATACCTCTTTGTTGTAGCTTGATTCCATGGAGCTTAAGAGCCGAGTTCCCCAAGTGTGACACCTTAAATGGTTCACACAACACCAACAAAAGCTTGGAATAAATTGAGAGAAAAGTCCTTATGGTCAAATCGGCTAGCCCTCTCATATGAACCCCTTAGGGCTGATTTCTTGAGCTATGGGATCTTTATATATTGTGGCTATTAGGGTTACACCATGTAACTCATGTCTTTCGATATTCTTCATACTCCATGGGTTAAGACCTCCATGAAGTATCCATGGGTTACTTCATGAGTTTAGCCCAACATGAAGAACTATGGATCATAAGCCCACATATATAATAATGATTGATTTACACAATCAATCCCCATATATTTAATTAGTGTCTTTTGATCACATAATTAATTCCAAATTAATTCATGATCAATACTAATTAAATAATATGATTTCATATTAATATATTATAGCTTATAATATATTAATAAATCATATATATCCTTTCTCATAAAAGTCTATCCAAATCGTTCCGATGCCATGCAACCCAAATGGACCATGCCAAGTCGGGTCGAATACATACCATTAGTAGTTATGCGCTTTGATATCTAATCCAACAAAGGTGTCATTCGGTTCAGGAAGCGGGGAAACTTGGGCCCCAGGTACATCGGTCCATTCTGGGTTTTGGCTTGGGTGGGTCGGGTTGCTTATCATTTGGATCTTCCAGTAGAGCTCAACCAGATCCACAAGACATTTCATGTCTCCCAGCTGCGGAAGTGCTTAGTGGATGACTCTGTAGTCATGCCTTTAGACAATATCCAGGTTGATGACAAATAAAACTACATCGAGAGACCAGTATCCATTCTCGACAGAAAGACGAAGGAGCAAAGGAACAAGAGGGTAGAGTTGGTGAAGGTGCAGTGGCAGCACCGCAAGGGCTCGGAGTGGACTTGGAGCCCGAGGAGGAGATGAGGGAGAACTACCCGGAGTTATTTTCCGATGCAGCGGACTTCAATGACGAAGTCTGATTCAAGTAGGGGAACATTGTAACGCCTGGTTCATGGTATGTATTTAATTAAAAATTTATTCACTTTTGTATAAAACTCAACGAGGTGGAGGCCCCAAACTCGTCGAGTATGAATGGAGTTGGACGCGGGTTGTGAAGTCTACTCGACGAGTTGAGAGCCTCAACTCGTCGAGTAGGACTGGCAAAATGAAACCCTAATTTTCAGGGTTTTTCACCCTATTTAAACACCTTAACCTCCATAGGCTAGCCTCATTTCCAGCCTCCAAGTCCCAAAAGCTAAATCTCGGAACTCGAATGCACTGTGTGAGTTAGTGACCCATCCTTAAGAGAGGTTTGCGTGTTTAAAGTATGTGGCAGAAGAAGAAGCTTGATGACTCAAGAAGGAGTTTGTAGATCCAGAAACTTCACCCCATCCTCGTCAGTTTTTGGTAAGCAAGTATCAAACTTGCCAAATGATTACTTAGATCTCTTTCTTAACAATTTTATTGGGTTGTTGGTCCAAAATTTTTGATCCATGGGAAATAGACATCCCAAGTGAATACCCTTTCAGATCTAGCGTCTTGAAGGGCTTTCATGGTATAAAGGTGCAAACTTTATGGCCATAGAAGCCCCATGCAACCTTTAGACTATCATTTTGGCCTTTTAATCTCCAAAGGGCCATGCATGAAAAGAAAGTTGAAGGCTTTACGTGTGCATCTAGTCTCCAAGGTCCAAATCTCTTCTTGTATACCCTATCTTGAAGTATTGTTGGCTTTTAGATCAAGATCTAGATCTTTTAGAATTAGGGGATGAGCTAAATATCATGAGGAAGCGTATTATCGGGTAAAGTTGGAAACTTTACCCTTTTAAGGACATTTACAGTCTATATCTGAAGTATGGAGCTTAGATCTGAAGATTAGTGACTTAATCCATTGAGAGGGAGTAACAGACTGAGGAACTCGACGAGTTCATAGAGGAACTCGGTGAGTTGGGTCAAATTGTCCCGGTTCTGTAAAAGGAAGAACTCAACAAGTATGAGGAAGGACTCGATGAGTTGACTCGTTTTATCACAATTCTGAGAAATATGGAAACTCGACGAGTTAGAGGGTGAATCGACGATTTGGGTTAACTCGGAGTGTTGACTTTGAGTTTGACTTGACATTGACTTTGACCTGGACCTTGACAAAGGTTGACCCGTGAAGGGGTTTTGGGTATGGAATGATATCTTAAGGATTATTGGATTTTAACCAAGTATTATGATGGTGATGAGAGCCCGGGAGTCACTAGAGCAGCCGTTAGAGATTTGTTACCGTGAGATTCGACATTCAGCTTTGTGAGGTGAGTTTCCTCTTGTAGGAACGGGTCGAAGGCACCAATGCGGACCTATTTATGTATGTTAGTATATTCTGGGCTAAGGTCCGATGTCAGGCAGTGCCCAGTGTAGGTTTATATGTTTCCGGACTTCGCTCTGATATCGGGGAAAACCCGAGAAATGTTTGTATGCTTGATGTATTCTTGATTCTTGCGTGTGCATATTTTATATGTTCCGGACTTCAGTCCGATGCCGGGGAAAGCCCGAGGAATATTTGTATGCTTCCGGATTTCGGTCCGATGTCGGACGGGGCTCGTGGAATGTTTATATGTTTATGTTATGTGATTATGTTATATGTATTGGTTGATATGTTTATATGTATACCAGATTTCGGTCCGATGTCGGGCGAGGCCCGATGCCGGATTTGTCCGATGCTTGGCGGGGCCTCATGTGGCGGGCAAGACCCATGTTATGTTATTATGTGATTATGTGATTATGTGTATACTATGTGGTAGTTTGGGGAGAGTCACTAAACTTCGTGCTTACGATTTTTAGTTTTGATTTCATGTACTCCCGATAGAAAAGGGAAGAGTTCGGGATGACTGCAGTGCACACACCATGTTTTTTGCATGGGATGTTTTACTCTGATATATTTGACAGATGATTATGATGTTTTTGAGATAAAATGGTTTATGATTTTATGTGATGATTTGATAATTATGGTTTTATTAACAATTATAAACTTAATTTTTGCGCCATCTTTTTGGGATGTTTCACTTGATTACATTTTAGATCGTACAAAACATGTGTAAAATAAAAGGTTTATCAAGTGTTTTTAATGATTATGTGTTCAAGCTCATCTAACTCACAAGAAATGGTTGTCTTGCATGTATTTGTTTAAATGGCATGTATTCCATTTTCAAATATACAATGTGAGATGATTTGAGATTACATTGATATGAGTGAGATTTGGAAGGATAGAAACTAGACATAGTTTCGGTAATATATGTAAATTCACGGGGTTACTATGGTTTTGTGTGTTATCTGTTTTACACCCATAAATGGTTTCAAACATAAGTAAAATATTTTGTTTTTTTGGAACTAGAATTTGGTAACTATTTTCAAATTGTAAAAATATTTTTGAAACCAAAGTAAATATTTAATAAAAAAGGGTAGGGTGTTACATAATTTTAGTTTGCAAATTCTATTATAACAATTATAACAATGTCATTAAAATGCAAATGAATTTTCTATGTTGTAAGATGGTATTTTTTTCGGTGTATAACCTCCAATTAAATAAAAAGATTAAACATATAATTAATCATTTAGGATTTTAAAAGTAAATGTGTTGAAGAGAAATTTTGTAAGCACAATTTTGTAATACAAAACTGAAAATATAATGTTATAAAGCACAAATAATAAAAGTATGTTTTTATTTCTTGTAGTCTAAGCCTTAATCAACCTTGGTGATCTAATGTAATACTACGTATAAAAAATGAATATATTTTTGAACAAATAAGATTGGTTATCTTTTTAATTAGTAGGTGAAAAGAATGACTATGTGAATCTGTTGATCATTTTCAATAGGGCAAATTGATGGGAAAAGAAAATATTTTACTCTCGATATTGATATATACATTATACTTTATTTTTCACATATAATAGCATCGTATAAATATTTTAGCAATGATAGAAAGATACCAACATTTACTCACCGATAATAGCATTATTCTAAATATTTGTTTACCTCAAAAGGCTACATCTTTACAACTTTTTACCCATATTAGTAACGAAGTTTTCTTTCATGTGTTGAGATCATAACAACCAAACTGAAGACCATAAGCACTCAATTCAACATCTTTATCATTAGCTTGAGTTTTTGGGCAATTAAAAATCACATACTTGATCGAGTAATTGGATGTTTTCGTCTTTAACATAATATGATTTATGTAAAAAAGAGAAAATTTAGTTTTGATGTTTTTAAAAAACATTTCAATCTTTTATGATTTAAAAAAATGGTCAAATGTAGGAAATAACAATGTGGTATCATTGATTTGCTTATTGTAGCGTATTTTTTTTTGTCTTCCTATTACAAAATCATATTTTGAACATTATATAAATGTTATCAATATACAAAACAATATCACCGAATAGTACAATGCAATAAATGGATAGTGTGAAAAATACAACAAATGGATAGAGTTTTCCCAACATATTGGCGTAATATAAATTCAATAGAATACTATAGTTGGGTATATTATTGAATGTATGATGCTTTAGTATAATATTTTAAAAGTTCAATGTTGTAATGGAAATAAAATAAAATTTGAAGCTATAATTAACTAATAAATGAAATAAATGTTATCAAAATACAAAACAATTCCACCAAATAGTACAATGCAATAAATGGAGAGTTTTCATGACATATTGTTATAATATAAATTCAATAGATTACTATAGTTGGGTACATTATTAAATTATTAAATGTATGATGCTTTAGTATAATATTTTAAAAGTTCAATGCTGTAATAGAACAAAAGAAAATTTGCTGCTATAATTCACTAATAAATGAAAGTATGCTACTATTTCTAGCATTTAGCATTTTAAACAATATATAAATACACTAACATATTTATCTATGCTTTAGAACTCGTAGGAGCCCAAAATCCATGAAATCCAAGTGGGAAATTCAAGGATTTAGGAACCTCAAGTTTTGCCACGACCGCATTTGTCTCCCCGATCTTCTTGCCATCCAAAATCACTAGATATGACCTTTGTTCTGATACTGCATACTGTAAGTAATTATAATTTAATTAGGATCTTTCTACTAAATATGATAAAAATTAGGTTAATCTCAACAAATAACAATGAAACTTTATTGATATATTTAATATAATATCATATTGTTGTTGTGTACTACATCATTATACATTAAAAGTTATACCAAGTTATAGTCATCCCATAATTTCCACTTTTATAATTTCATAATAATATGAAATGACAATTTTTTACTTATATAATATTTGAAACTACAAAGATTAATGTAGTAATAACAAAAAAATATGAAAGTTTTATATGTAAAATATTACTAAGAAAAATTTGAGCACATACCTCGACAACTAGAAGGTACCCATCATCTTCATTGCTTCCATTCGAGATGAAAATTGGCTCACCAATGAATCTTCGGGTGCCCACCGACCACGTTTGAGTGGAATTCTTCAGGGTGTTGAACTTCACAACTGTATCAAACGGAAAATGTGGCAATTCTCGACGAACGCCTGAACATGTTGCTGCATATACATACTTATTGTTGCTTCCACTAAAATCTTGGTTGATAACTGGGAAATCAGTTGCTTTGTTCCATTCATTGTTTAACGGATCAACACAACATTTTTCGCAGTTTCCGTTTGCATCTAAGTTAATAGACACCTATATGTCATAGAAAAAAGGAACTCGTCAAGCAAATGTGGTCAAGGACTAATTACATATTAAAACGGGCCTAAGTTGAGCTTCTTTGTAACAATTATTTTTCCAATTCTTTGAAATTTATACTATACATTAAAATAAACATTTTTTTAATAGAATGATTAATGAAACTAAATGAGACACCTCGACAAGACGAGGCAACAATTTATCTTCTCCTTTGTCCGCATTCATCATCGAGGGGTCTAGTTTACCACTTTGCCAATCATATCCTGTTATAAGAAAATTACACTAAGTTATCAAAAGGTTTAAAATTTTAGAGTAAATTACACGAATGGTCCCGATGGTTTAAGGTAATTTGTGTGTTTGGTCCATAACTTATTTTTTTAACTCGGAAGATTCTGCTATTTGTTTTTGTTACGCGTTTTGTCCCTGTGTTACTTAAAAAAACTATTTTGTCATTGCTTTTTAATTTATTTAAATAAACACACTCACCACCTCACCCTTCTCACCTTACTTTACCTACTCCACCATTTTTTTTCATATTTAAATAATAGTCCTTTTAGGTAAGACAGGGACCAAGTGCGTAACAAAAACAAACAGTAAGGACTCAACACGTAACAAAAACAAATAGTAGGGACACTCCGAGTGAAAAAAAATAAGTTAGGGACCAAGCTCGCAAATTACCCAAACAGTAGGCACCATTCGTGTAATTTACTCAAAATTTTATTTTATTACTATCTTAGAATAGAATATTGAGAAATACCAAACATTTTCTGAAAATTGAACCACTTGTAAGAACAACCGCTAGCTTGTATTTTAATTTGTGTATTGCCATTATGATCTCTTTCTTCGAATGCATTTCCAACATGAAGCACCCACATTTGCGAAGGAGCTTCAATCGGCACTTTCCAATCCCTCAATTCTCCATGCATAGGAACACGTGGCAACAAATATATAGGAGATGTCGACTTACTAGGATTCACAGACAATGCTGATATCATTGGAGTAAATCCACATATTGCAGTCATTGATCCTACATATTTGTTTTTTCTCAGTAAGAAGGATAACAATTGAAATGAACAACTACATAACTAATATAATTGTTTCTAACATATCATTGTAGACAGGAATTTTGGAGGATGATGTTTTACTCATTTGTAAACTATTTTAAGTGCTTTCACATGTAAGTTTCTTTATGTATAACATAAACATACTCATTTATATAGAATATATATAATTACCAAGAATGTCAAGTTTGATGCGATTGCCAAACAATACGTAATGAGAATCTGTGAAAGCCCAGTCGTGTATCATTAGGTGTTCTTCGAGTTTGAATTCTTGTCTCTGTAGCATCTTGAAATTACAATCAAATTCTGCAACATAACCAAAATATTCAATTATTATTGCCTTGTTAAATATACTTTCCGCTAATTAAACTCAAATAAAAGCATTATGTAACATCTAGTTTAACAAAAAAACTGACTAAATAAGGTGAAATGTATAGGTTATCATTTAGAAATTTAAACTGATCAATTATAGTTCTATGATACATCGACTTTCACATGATATAGGGTTCGATCACAATAAAACGTTAAACTTTATTATAATATATATCAAAAGCAAATAAAATGTATATAGTTCAATATATTACGATGCACCAATATCATTTAATTATGCTGAAATTATGTTCATCTTCCCAAGAACATGTGCTAGTGTATTTTCTTTCCTCACGTATCAAAACATATTTCGTATGATACATCTTTTACATAATCTTTTTATGTATTTTTTTTTTCTTTTCAAAAGATAAATATATTACGTACCGTAAAAGGTGAAAGTACTGCGTGGGAGGAGCATATCCTCTGCATTGCATGACATCATAAGAAGCCTATTCCTCTGCGCATCAATCTTATAATGCGACAATAGCCGTTTCGGTGGCATCTTGAAAACCCCTGCGTGCACATAAAAAAAGATTCCAATTATATAATATTCAATAAATAGTAAGTAATTCAATTATTTTTTATGTTCATGCCATACAATAAGATAATATTTAAAAAGTAATAATTAATTCAATTCTTTCTGAGTATTCTTACCATATAATATTGGTTTCAATATACTTGCAGCCAGATCCAACACATCCCGAGGATGATCTAGCGTATCTCGGTCTGATGAGGTCGATGATGATACTGATGATCCATCTGAACCGTTGATCAAATCAAACTTTCCAACCGTATCCAATGAGTCAGATTCAATCTCATACGGCGCACCACCTTCCCACAAGCAGAACAACCGGTCACCCCATCTTAATACACTTGTATTAGCGACGTTTTTCATAACTTTGGTATTTCCAATCTTTTTACCGTTCTTCAGTACTGAGAACGGGCCACGGTGAGTGAACCGCCACTCACCGGTATGACCATCATGCTCCTCCACCTGAGCAGTGGTCTTAATATATCTGGCCATGAACGTGACCTCTCCTTTGGCCCCATCAATAGTAAAAGCTCTAAGATAACCATGGCCATCTAGAGGGTGCACGGTTGAGCCGTGGTCGTCTTTAAATAATCCTGGTCCCGTCAGATAATATGTCCCTAATGGAAAATCTGACGGGATGGAGCCTTCAACGACACGCAAAACAATGGGATTAATTGTCTCTGTTCGTTGGGAGACGAACAGAGACTGATAATCCCAATAAGCTGCTGCTTTTTCGTCTTGTACTGAAGTTGATACTTGTTGATTTGGTATAGATATGGAAATTTCTCGAGTAATATGGTCAGGAAATGAGATCACGTGGGGTGGCAGCAGTTTGATCACCGGGGACGATGGTTTCAATGGGATGAAATTGAATGCTTTGGCCTGCATTTTTGTCGAGGGTGGTGGCTATGGCAATAGCAAATTAAAAAATTAAGTTAGTAATGGTGCAAGATCTATTTATAGAAAGTACAAGCGGAAATGACAATGATATCCCTGATTGTTTGGTATAATTACTTCTATTTATTAATTGTTTGTTGGTGTAACACTTGTCCGTGTCAATTATACTTGGATTTAACGTCACAAATTAATCTTTATAAGCTATGAGTAGGTGGTAATATAGTGTCGTCGGAATTTATCTATGGGTTAAAAGTAATTATGATCAAGATCAATAATGTTTTAACAAAGCTTAAGTAATTTATTAATATTTTTGTTTTTTTTTTTAATTTTATATACATTCCAATCATTAAATTAAAGCTATTTTGAATATTTAAGTTTTTAATTGGTTTTACATGATAACGACCAATATATTATACCGTAACCTCTTTTTGGATGACTAATTCATTAAATATCATTCTAAAAGTTAAAATATTAATATAACAATTTATATTATTTTAAAACTATTTTAAATATGGTAAAGATTTAAATACATGATGGACAAGTTTTGAACATTAGTTTGTGTTTCCAACTAATTTTTTATGTTATTCTTTAAATTGTTAATAAAACAAAAATCGGGCACAATGGATTTAATTAAATTGATACATGTAGTTACTTTGTATACTAGAATTGTTTTTATGTTCTCTTTCTCTTATAAAATTCTACTATAATAAATGAAAGTTTTTTGTCACATGTCCTCTTCTTATTCATTTAGACACATGTCATTTTCTAGAATTTTTAAATTTTCTATTTTCCACTTGTCATTTTATTGTCTTTTTCATTTTATTAAATTAAAGTTCTACATTTAATATATAAGGTAATATATATGTAAGGTATTTATTAGAAAGGGTTTATATATGTAATGTATTCAATACATTAAAACTTCATTAATTTTAATAATTCAAAAAATTTCTCATTTTTCTTATAAATTTAAAATTTTCAAATTGTTAAAATTTTAAATTTAATTTTTTTTTTAAATAAACTCATGTAATACATGAGTCTCACACCTAGTTATTTAACATGCTAAGTTCTGTTGTTATATTAATTGATTGTACTTACCACGTTTATACGTGTACATTAGATTTTTAATTCAATTTAGAAAAAAAAAACATATATTTGCCGCTAATTAATTATTAAGCACATGTCCATTCAATTTAAAAGTTATTAATCACATGTTTTTTTGGATCAGATTAATGTGCAAATTTTTTGACTTGTCATAATTAGGAGGTGTTTGGATGAATTGTTTTTAGCTTATTAGTTTATTACTTACTAGGTGTGAAACTCATGTATTACATGAGATTATTTTAAAAAAAAATTAAATATAAAGTTTTAACAATTTGAAAATTTTGAATTTATATAAAAAAAATGAGAAAATTTTTGAATTATTAAAATTAATAAGGCTTTAATGTATTGAATATATTACATATATAAATCATTTCTAATTAATACCTTACATATATATTACCTTACATATTAAATGTGGAATTTTAATTGTAGCTACGAGCATGGAATGTATCATCGGTGGTATCATTGGGGATGTTCAATCGGCTTATGTGGAAGGTCAATGTATACTTGAAGGGCCTCTGATGATTAATGAAATATGTTTCTAGGGCCACGCGTGTGAAAAAGAAAATCCTACTATTCAAGGATGATTTTGACAAAGCAATTAATTCGGTTAACTGGGAATATCCAGATGTCATCCTCTCACAAATGGGATTTGTAAACAACTGGCGTTATAGGATTCATGGGTGTGTAATCTCATATAAAGTGTCGGTCATCACTAATGGCATGCAAACGAAAGAGTTTGAAATAACTAAAGGTGTATGTCAAGGAGACCCTCTCTCATCATTCCTATTAAATAAATCCATGGAAGGTTTGAATGTAACTCTTAAATCTGCATGTGAAAAAGGTATTTTCAAAGTGGTTAAAATTACAAGCGACAGGACATTATTATTATTCTATATGATTTATGTCAACGATGCACCGTTCATGGGGGGATGGAATCGTTCCAACCTCAAAACCTTGCACATATCCCACATTGTTTCTATGTATCCTCCGGTATCAAAGTGAACTTTAATAAATCAAAAGTCTTAGGAATCGTGGCAAAAATCAAGAAACCAAGAATTAGGCAAATATCCTATGGTGCGATATGGGAACCGTTCCTTACAACTACCTCGAGTTTCCAGTGGGAGTTAACACAAATCTAGTCAAGAATTGGAAAACGATCATCAAGAAATTTCACTCCAAGTTATCCATTTGGAAGGCTAAAACACTCTCATTCGGTGGTCGACTAACATTAATAAAATCGATGTTAGGAAACCTCCCCACATACTTCCTATCACTCTTTAAGGTTCCATTGGGGGTAATTAAAGAATTAGAGAAAATAGGAAGAAAGTTTTTATGGGGTTGACATGAGGATAAAAGGAAGATACATTGGGTTTCTTGGGAAAAGGTCATAACTTCAATAAAATGTGGTGGATAAGGGGTAGGTTTGATTCTTGCTTTAAATGTTAGTCTACTTGTGAAATAATGGTTGAGATTAAAATTCGAAAACCATTCCCTCTAGAATCCTATGATAATAGGAAAGTTCATAACTTATCTAGAAAGCCTTACGATCACCTCGTAAAAAACCATGTTGTGGAGTATGGAACAATTTTGTGAGTATTAAAAAAGTATTATAGAGACATAACTTGGGTACTATGGATATATTTAAATAGGTGGTCAAGTCGGATGATAGAGCCTTGTTTTGGTATGATACATGGATATATTTAAATAGGTGGTCAAGTCGGATGACCGAAGCCTCCCTTTAGGAAGCGAACCCTCTTGGACCGAAAGTGCTTAGAACCGAAGGATCCCTATAGGGACCGAACTGCTGAAGAACCGAAACCATGCGAACCGAACCCAAACCTGCGAACCGAACCGAACCTCCCTTCGGACCGAACCTTCCTTTCACATTCCCCCCATTTCGCTCCTGACCACCTTCTCTCCATTTGACCTTCGGGCCCAGCAGCAGTAGGGACCGAACCTCGGCCCAGTACCGAGAAGTCTCGCATCTAGGCCAAATTCACCCGATTTTCGACTACAACTTCATATTAGGCCCGTTTTACATGATTTTAACTCGGGATTTTCACCCAAAATCATATTTTAACATATATAACCCCATACTTCATAATTAACCACGTTTTTAGGGTATAATCATTATCCAAGAAGAGTGAGTGGGATATTATTGGTGGAGTGTTGACTTTACTTTAGTGTATGACACAAGCAACCACCCATGCCCACTCTATGACCAACCTTTGTCCTTCCTGTTGGATTAATGTCTAAGTCCATAACTATAATTGGTAAGACTTGACCTGACCCAGCATGGTCCATTTGGGTTGCATGGCATAATGCACTTGGATAGACTATAATGACAAAAATAAGACACTTATGGTTATTAATATATTATAAGTTCTAGTATATTAATAATAAGAATAATAAGATTATTGTAACAGCCCGAAATCTCAGGTATTGTTTAATTATGTTTTTTTGGGTGGTTTAAGAGGGGACTCGGCGAGTTGGAGCCTAGACTCGCCGAGTAGGATCGCAGACTTGGTCGCAGGTCCGCGACTGGACTCGACGAGTCCAGATATGGACTCGGCGAGTCGACGCTGTTCAGCAGAAACCCTAACCGTTCAGTTTGAATCGTATATAACGCCTCTTAGGCCGTCATTTTCCGTCTTTTGATCGATTGAAAGGAACCCTAATCGTTGTGGACGTCTAGGGCAGGAGAGAAAGCTATTGGAACTTGGAGGAACTTGTTAGACAAGAAGAAGAAGAAATTGGCCAAAGGAATATCAAGGAGGATCGAGTCCTGAGGTTTGGGGAACACAGAGGGAACGTTCTCAGGTAATACTCGGATCAATTCTGTTAGTTAATGTGTTTATGGACCTAGGGTTTATGAAAAACCCATTTAGTGATTAGATGGGTTATTATGTTATTACCCAGATGTTATACCCTCAGTAATGAGATGTTTAGAAGTCCAGAGAGTCCCATGGTTGTATATCTTGGGACCATACGTAATTCAGGAAGCAGTTGCTCGTCTGCATGGCATGGACTCGCCGAGTTGTTCTTCAGACTCGGCGAGTAGCTTGAAGATTTACTGGGACTCGCCGAGTTGTTCTTCAGACTCGGCGAGTGGAGTCGGGGTGGCCCCGCGATTCTTTCAAGGGTAACTCGTCGGGTCGAGGAGGGTACTCGACGAGTAGATAAGGAATCTCAGAAAGTTGAAAGACGTCTAGACTCGCCGAGTCGCCATGGTACTCGCCGAGTCCGGTCAAGCTGACCGTTGACCGTTGACCAGAGTTGACCTAAGTCTGACTTCTTAGGGATAGTCACCCTTAGAAGTTATAAGTGTTAATGAGATATGTGATGTTATAGGAAGGTTGTAGCTCGTCGGATTGTGCACGAGTGATTTCAGGAGTTGCTAGCTTTCAGCATTTACGAGGTGAGTCTTCTCACTATACTGTACCCGGAAGGGTTTTGACTGTGTAACCGGAAGGTCGGATATGTTATGTGATATGTATGCTGTATGTGGTAAGTTAATTGTTATATGTGCTATGTATGATATGTGAGCCGGAAGGCAATATGTTATGGGCCGGAAGGTGATTATGTTATGGGCCGGAAGGCGTTGTAATGAGGACCGGAAGGTCAGGGCCTGGAAAGGCGTATGTGTGTAAGTGTATATTGGGGAACTCACTAAGCATTTATGCTTACAGTTGTTGTGCATGTATTTCAGGTACTAGCGAGGACCGTGGGAAGGCGCCGGCATGATCGATACACACTGAAGATTGTCTTTATGATCTTGGGATTTTGAATAATTGTATTTGACAGAATAATTAAACTATTTATGCCTTGTTTAAAATGGAAACAATATGTTTTTTTAAAATGAAAAATTTGTTTGAAAAATTTGAGTTGTTACAATTGGTATCAGAGCCTTGGTTTGAGGGATTCGGGTGCACCTTAGGGGGTAACTGAACTCAAACCGAGGATTTGAGGAAGCTTTTCAAATAAAGGCATAAACTTTTGTAAATGGTTTTGTGGTAAGCAAGAAAGAAGCAGTGTGTACGATCAGTCAGCGCCCGAACGGTAAAGATCCCCAAAATACCTTACAATATTATATGATAAGAATTGTTATGCATGCTAGAAGACTAGGTATTCATGATAGGACTAGAGTGGCCTGACTTGTGATGCCTTAGTCTAGGGAAGTTGCCTATATGAGATGCTTGCTAGTATGCGGGTAGATAGAGCGTATCAGAATTAGAGTACTCACTATCCGGGGTTTGGGGAGGAGGACTTGGGATGAACATTGATGCGGTGTGGTCGGTAGTATTGGGCCCGTACTACCGAGGACACCGGGTCAGTGGGAGGCCCAAGTAAGAATCCCTGGATATCTGGGACTGAGTAGGGTTGCGTATCGAGTACGATTATACTCGGTAGAATCTCTGATAGTTTTATGTTGTATTTCAGAGATATCATGGTTAGACCGCGTCACGGAGCAAGTACGAGCGGTGTGAGTGACGAGGATATTCATCAGATGATCCACGAGGAGGTGGCGGCGGCGATCCGGGCTGAGATCCCGGAGATGTTTGGGTCTATCAAGACCACCCTGATGGAGACGTTCGACGAGCGGTACGCCGCATTGACTGAGGCTGCAACCGCTGCAGCTACCGCAGCTGTGGCCGCTGCTAGGCCACAGGGGGGGTGATTCATTGCTGTTCCGAGAGTTCAGCAACACGAAGCCACCAGAGTTCGATGGGACGCAGGATCCGATTGCTGCGATGAGGTGGATCGCAGATATAGAGGGGTGCTTCTACACTTGTTCATGCCCGGAGCACCTGAGGGTACGGTTCGCTTTGAACCAGCTCCGTCTGGGAGCAAAGGACTGGTGGAAGTTCGTGACGGCGAACTTCACTTTGGCAGAGACTGCGGCAGTGACATGGGAGGGGTTCACTACCATGTTCAGGGAGGAGTACGTTCCCCCGGTGGAGCGGGAACGATTGGTTCAGGAGTTCTTAACCCTCAAGCAGGGTACTGATTCGGTGGCGGCGATCACGCGGAAGTTCCATGAGAGGGCGATGTTTTGCCCCGAGCTGGTGGCCACAGAGCAGGCTCGTATGAGCCGGTACTTGGGTGTTCTGAGGAGGGAGATCCGGGAGTTTGTGTCAAACTCCACTTACCATACTTTTACTGAGCTTCAGGCGAATGCCAGGAAGCGTGAGATCGAGTTAGAGACTCAGGCCAGGGAGGAGGCCGAGTCTCAGCGGGCAGACCGGCGGCCGGCTCAGTCTCAGCCGGCAGCCAAGCGGATCAAGTCCGCCGATTCGAGGACGGGAGGTTCGAAGAACCGCACTTGCGTAAAGTGCGGCAAGGGTCACGATGGGGCGTGTCGAGCCGGTGCCTGCTACAAGTGCGGCAAGGAGGGGCACATTGCTAGGGAGTGCCCCAAGGGGTTTATGGTTTGCTTCCATTGCAACCAGACCGGCCATCGAAAGGCCGAGTGTCTGCAGCTTCGTCAGGGATCTGCACCTGTTGCCAGGACTACTGAGACTCGACCGGTGAAGGTCGAGGCCCCGAGGGCTCGTGGGAGAGCCTTTCAGCTGACTGCGGAGGAGGTCCGCGCTGCGCCCGATGTTGTGGCAGGTATGTTGTAATTCGTGTAATTATTTTAATGTCGATATGTTATGCTTATGTTATTATGCGCGTAGGTACTTTCCTTGTGAACTCTGTGCCTGCCTTAGTGTTATTTGACTCGGGTGCGAGTAGGTCCTTTGTGTCCTTAGCCTTTAGTCAGCAGATCGGCGTTAGTCGTGAGTCGTTGAGACGACCTTTGCGAGTTTCTATAGCTGACGAGAAAGTGATTCGTGCTACGGAGGTTCTTCGGGGATGTGTACTAGAGATTTTCGGGGTTGAATTCCCGATTGACCTGATTCCTATTGCGATGGGGGATGTCTGTGTTATCGTGGGCATGGACTGGTTGAGCCGATTCGGCGCTGTCATCGACTGCGAGCGTCAGTTGGTGACCATACGAGACCATAGTGGGGGAGTTCTTTCGGTGTACGGTGAGGGTACCCGTTCAGGATCAGCTTTTGTTCGGCCGCTAGGGCGAGGCAGTGTCTACAGCAGGGCTGTAAGGGTTTTGTGGCGTACGTGATGGATACGCGGGAGGTTTCCAAGAGACCGAAGTCAGCTAAGGAGGTCCCTGTGGTGCGTGAGTTTTCAGATGTTTTTCCCGAGGAACTGCCGGGAGTACCGCCTGTGAGGCAAGTAGAGTTTGGTATCGATCTGGTTCCGGGGGCCGCGCCTATTGCTAAAGTGCCCTATCGTCTTGCACCTCCAGAGATGCAAGAGTTGTCCTCGCAACTCCAGGAGTTGCTGGGAAAGGGATTCATTCGGCCGAGCAGCTCGCCATGGGGAGCACCTATTCTGTTCGTCAAGAAGAAGGATGGTTCACACCGGATGTGCATTGATTACCGGGAGTTGAACAAGCTAACGGTCAAGAACCGTTACCCGTTGCCGAGGATCGATGATTTATTCGATCAGTTGCAGGGAGCATCTTGGTTTTCCAAGATCGATCTGAGATCAGGATACCATCAGGTGAGGGTACGGGAAGAGGACGTCCAGAAGACAGCGTTTAGGACGCGATATGGGCATTATGAGTTTGTGGTGATGCCTTTTGGACTCACCAATGCCCCGGCTGTGTTCATGGATCTCATGAACAGGGTATGCAGGCCGATGTTGGATCGGTCAGTGATTGTATTTATCGACGACATTCTGGTGTATTCGAGATCTAGAGAGCAGCATGAGGAGCATTGAGGGAGGTCCTTGAGGTATTGAGGTCGGAGAAGCTTTATGCAAAGTTCTCCAAATGTGACTTCTGGTTGCGGGAGGTCCAGTTTCTAGGACATGTGGTTAATCAGAAAGGGATATTGGTCGATCCGACCAAGGTTGAGGCGGTGATGAGTTGGGAGGTGCCGAAGTCACCCTCTGAGATCAGAAGTTTCCTTGGGTTGGCAGGGTATTATCGGAGATTTATCAAGGATTTCTCCAAGATCGCAATGCCACTCACCAGATTGACCCGGAAGGGTGTTGCATTCTCATGGGGGCCCGAGCAGCAGACCTCCTTTGAGACACTTCGCCAGAGATTGTGCGAAGCCCCGGTATTAGCCCTCCCAGAAGGGATGGAAGATTTCGTGGTATATTGCGACGCATCGATTTCGGGATTGGGTGCAGTGTTGATGCAGAGGGGTCATGTGATAGCTTATGCGTCGAGGCAGCTGAAGCCTCATGAGGCGAGATATCCCACGCATGATTTGGAGTTGGGGGCAGTAGTGTTCGCTCTCAAAATTTGGCATCACTACTTGTATGGGGTTCGATGTACGATATACACGGACCATAAGAGTTTGAAGTATTTGATGGATCAACCCAACCTAAATATGCGTCAGAGGAGATGGTTGGATGTGGTCAAGGATTATGATTGTGAGATCCTGTACCACCCAGGCAAGGCTAATGTGGTAGCCGATGCATTGAGCCGCAGGGCGGAGAGCACTCCATTGCGAGATGTATGCTTGAGACTGACTGTGATGACTCCAGTATTGGACGCTATTCGTGGAGCCCAGGCAGAGGCTGTACGACCAGAAATGCAGAAGAAAGAGCGGGTTGTGGGGTTAATCCCAGAGTTTGTTAAGGATAGTCGAGGGCTTATGACGTTTCAGGGTCGGATTTGGGTACCGTTCGTGGGCGGTACGCGTATTACGTTGATGGAAGAGGCTCATAGATCTAAATTCTCGATCCACCCCGGTGCTACAAAGATGTATTTGGATTTAAGGAAGGAATATTGGTGGCCCTGTATGAAGAGGGACGTAGCATGGTTCGTTGAGAGGTGCTTGACCTGCCGTAGGGTTAAGGCTGAACACCAGAGACCGCATGGCAAGTTGCAGCCATTGGAGATCCCCGAGTGGAAGTGGGAACAGATCACTATGGATTTTATCACCAAATTGCCAAGGACTGCTAGGGGAGTTGACGCAATTTGGGTGATTGTAGATAGGTTGACGAAGAGTGCACACTTCCTTGCCATCAGTGAGAGTTCTTCAGCGGAAAAGTTGGCGGAGATATACGTGAAAGAGGTGGTGTCTCGGCACGGGGTGCCGATCTCGATTGTGTTAGACCGCGATGTGCGCTTCACTTCCAGGTTCTGGAAGAAATTCCATGAGGAGCTGGGTACTAAATTGCATTTTAGTACCGCATACCATCCCCAGACAGACGGTCAGAGCGAACGGACGATTCAGACGCTGGAGGACATGCTCCGAGCGTGTGTGTTAGACTTCGGGGGTAGTTGGGATGCGTATTTACCGTTGGCAGAGTTCTCCTACAACAACAGCCATCATTCGAGCATTGGTATGCCACCTTTCGAGCTGTTGTATGGTAGGAGGTGTCGGACCCCCATTTGCTGGGGAGAGGTGGGACAGAGAGTGATGGGCAGCACGGAGATCGTGCTCCAGACGACAGAGCAGATACAGCGAGTGAGACAAAGGTTATTGGCGGCCCAGAGCCGACAGAAGAGTTATGCAGACAGGCGCCGATCCGAGCTGGAATTTCAGGTCGGCGACTTCGTTCTCCTGAAGGTCTTTCCTTGGAAAGGAGTGATTCGGTTCAGGAAGAGAGGCAAGTTGGGGCCCCGGTATATTGGGCCATTTCGTGTGATTGCAAGGATAGGTCGGGTAGCCTATCGGTTGGAGTTACCAGCGGAGTTGGGTCAGATCCATGACACTTTTCATGTGTCGCAGTTGAGGAAGTGCATAGCCGATGAGTCGGCAGTGGTTCCATTGGAGGATATTCAGGTGGATGCGAGCCTGAATTACGCGGAGAGACCAGTGGCGATCAGGGATCGGAAGATCAAGGTTCTGAGGAACAAGGAAGTACCTCTGGTGTTGGTTCAATGGCAACACCGTAAGGGATCGGAAATGACTTGGGAGCCGGAACGTGAGATGCGGGAGCAGCATCCGGAACTATTTGCAGAGTGAGACTTCGAGGGCGAAGTCTAATCCAAGTGGGGGAGAGTTGTAACAGCCCGAAATCTCAGGTATTGTTTAATTATGTTTTTTTGGGTGGTTTAAGAGGGGACTCGGCGAGTTGGAGCCTAGACTCGCCGAGTAGGATCGCAGACTTGGTCGCAGGTCCGCGACTGGACTCGACGAGTCCAGATATGGACTCGGCGAGTCGACGCTGTTCAGCAGAAACCCTAACCGTTCAGTTTGAATCGTATATAACGCCTCTTAGGCCGTCATTTTCCGTCTTTTGATCGATTGAAAGGAACCCTAATCGTTGTGGACGTCTAGGGCAGGAGAGAAAGCTATTGGAACTTGGAGGAACTTGTTAGACAAGAAGAAGAAGAAATTGGCCAAAGGAATATCAAGGAGGATCGAGTCCTGAGGTTTGGGGAACACAGAGGGAACGTTCTCAGGTAATACTCGGATCAATTCTGTTAGTTAATGTGTTTATGGACCTAGGGTTTATGAAAAACCCATTTAGTGATTAGATGGGTTATTATGTTATTACCCAGATGTTATACCCTCAGTAATGAGATGTTTAGAAGTCCAGAGAGTCCCATGGTTGTATATCTTGGGACCATACGTAATTCAGGAAGCAGTTGCTCGTCTGCATGGCATGGACTCGCCGAGTTGTTCTTCAGACTCGGCGAGTAGCTTGAAGATTTACTGGGACTCGCCGAGTTGTTCTTCAGACTCGGCGAGTGGAGTCGGGGTGGCCCCGCGATTCTTTCAAGGGTAACTCGTCGGGTCGAGGAGGGTACTCGACGAGTAGATAAGGAATCTCAGAAAGTTGAAAGACGTCTAGACTCGCCGAGTCGCCATGGTACTCGCCGAGTCCGGTCGAGCTGACCGTTGACCGTTGACCAGAGTTGACCTAAGTCTGACTTCTTAGGGATAGTCACCCTTAGAAGTTATAAGTGTTAATGAGATATGTGATGTTATAGGAAGGTTGTAGCTCGTCGGATTGTGCACGAGTGATTTCAGGAGTTGCTAGCTTTCAGCATTTACGAGGTGAGTCTTCTCACTATACTGTACCCGGAAGGGTTTTGACTGTGTAACCGGAAGGTCGGATATGTTATGTGATATGTATGCTGTATGTGGTAAGTTAATTGTTATATGTGCTATGTATGATATGTGAGCCGGAAGGCAAAATGTTATGGGCCGGAAGGCGATTATGTTATGGGCCGGAAGGCGTTGTAATGAGGACCGGAAGGTCAGGGCCTGGAAAGGCGTATGTGTGTAAGTGTATATTGGGGAACTCACTAAGCATTTATGCTTACAGTTGTTGTGCATGTATTTCAGGTACTAGCGAGGACCGTGGGAAGGCGCCGGCATGATCGATACACACTGAAGATTGTCTTTATGATCTTGGGATTTTGAATAATTGTATTTGACAGAATAATTAAACTATTTATGCCTTGTTTAAAATGGAAACAATATGTTTTTTTAAAATGAAAAATTTGTTTGAAAAATTTGGTTGTTACAATTATTTAATTAGTATTGATCAAGAATTAATCTAGGATTAATTAAGTGATCAAAAGAAGACAAATTAAATATATATGGGTTGATTGTGTAAATCATCCATACTTGTATAGTAGGCTAATGCTCCATGGATAATCAAGTTGGGCTAAAACCCATAGGATGGTCCATGGATGATCCATGGTGTATTTGTACCCATGGATCATGGAAATGAAAGGTCATGTCAATTAGGGTTTACATGGTGTAGCGCTAACTATATAAGCATCTTATTCTTGACCAAAATCGGCCACTAGTGGGTGAAGTAAAAGGGCTAGCCGATTTCATGAAGTGTAGAATTCTCTCAAGTTATTCTAAGTGTTTTGGTGAATTGTGATTCCATTTGAGGCTTCCACACTATTGGGGCTAGGCACTCAAGCTTCATGAAGACTTTCTACATCAAAGAGGTATGTATTCTATCTTGTTACACTCATTGTTTTGTATGCTAGATTAGGATAATACCTTGGAAGTTCTTATTTGCATGTATAATAGAGAAAACATAGATCCAAGGTATTTAGGGTTGCATGTACACTTAGGAGTGTTAGAATGCTCAAAATCCAACAGTGGTATCAGAGCCTAGGCTTGTTTTCTTGTTATACTTGCAAAAGAAGCTGGAAAATCGAGTGGAGCACACTGAAGGATGTTTTGTGATCTTGGGATTTAGATGATTTGTATTTTGACATGACACTTGAAATGTTTATGCCTTGTTTTGAATGAAAATACAATATTTTGAAATGAAAAATTTGTTTGAAATTTACGGTGTTACGAATTTATAACAATCACATAAAACAGTTACATAGATACACATACATCATAGTCCATAAACTCTTGAAAGAAATACACATACACCATATAAACATTGATCAATAATAAACTAATTTACAAAAATAAGAAAATCTACAACATATTAGAATCTATCATAATAAATGAAGATCATTTTGCCAAATGTCATCTTCTCATTAAATTTGCCACATGTAATTTTGTAAATCTTTTGATTAAATTTAAATCCACATGTCATTTTGTGATTTTTTTTAATTAAATCAATTAATATGCCACATAATACTAAACTAGGTGTGAGATCCATGTATTACATGGGTTTATTTAAAAATAAATAAATATGAAATTTCAATAATTTGAGAAGTTTGAATTTATAAAAAAAAATAAGAAAAAATTTAAATTATTAAATTAATGACACTTTAATACATTGAATACATTACATATATAAATCATTTCTAATAAATACCTTACATATATATATATATATATATATATATATATATATATATATATATATATATATATATATATATATATATATATATATATATATATATATATTACCTTACATATTAAATGTGAAATTTTAATTTAATAAAATGAAAATTACAATAAAATGACAAGTGGAAAATAAAAAATTCAAAAAATCTAGAAAATGGCATGTGTCCAAATGAAAGAGAAGAGGACATGTGGCAAAAAAAAACCTTCATTTATTAATGAGGATTTATATATGTAAAGTATTAAATACATTTAATGTGATAATAAATGCAAAGAATCTTAAAAAAGTCTTATATTAAAATACATTGATATATATATTTTTTTAATCAACCCGTGTAATACACGGTTTTACACCTATTTTTGTAATAATAGTTTAAAAAAGCAAAAACCAAACTATACCAAACATAACTATCATTTCGGATCGAAAATCCATACGTTTGTGTCTTTGAGTCTGGTGTATTATGACACTAGGTGTGAGCCCGTGTATTACACGGGTTTATTTAAAAAAATATTAAACATTAAAATGTAAACAAAAAATATTTTTTAACGTAAACTTTAAAATAAGAAAGAAAGAAATGTATTTATTACAATTTAATATCATATATATGATATTTAATACTTTACATATATAAGTATATGATTTTAATTTTAAAAATTGAAACAAACCAAAAATTGACAAGTGGATAATATTTATTTCAAAAATACCACAAAATGACAAGTGTCAAAACTCATGAGAGATTGACATGTGGCAAAAAAAAACCTTCATTTATTAAGTTAAGATTATATTGTTTCCATTTCTTATAAGTTAAATTTCTTATTTTTATATAAATGTCTCAAGTGATTTATTTATTTGAAAATAAAAAATATGTGTAACATACATCTTAACAAGACAAAAACAATAAATTTATAACAAACCACTAAGTAATGTGAAAGAGTAGGGATTAAATCTAATTTTTTTTAAAAAGAAATGTATATTATACATAAAAATAGAAAATTTAAAGGTGTTCATGATGGAACAATAGTTATTTAAAATAATGAAGATGAGGATGAAATGTATAGGGAAAAACTTTTTCATACTTTACACTTAAACTTATTAATGTGAGTTCATAATAAGTTTTGATATATAAGATCTCGAAAAAATACAATAAAATAATAAAGACTAATAGGAAATTGGTCCTTTCATTTACACGATGCTTATTAATTATTATTTTCTTTTGAATTTTCAAATTCTCTTTGTAGTTTATTTTTGATAATAAAATATCATAAAACTTGCCATTTAAAAACATAATATTATGCTCATTCAATAATATATAGAAATAAACTCATGAAACCCAAAATATTTCATGTCAATGTCTTTTTTTTACACTTTATTTTGTTAATAATAATTAATATATATATACATATATATAAAAGTAATTAATATTTATTTTTTATTTATAGTTTTTAAAGGATATAATAAAAAGATAATATCCAATACAAAGAATAATAATTAATCTTAATACTATAAAAATATTATAATATAATGTGTTGCTCATGTAAGCTTATTTTTTGGAAGCAAAATATACATTTTAAGAAAAGTTCTCGTCAAGAGTAAACCATTTATAATAATGGTTAATCATTCAATATATTAACTTACCCTAAAAATAAGTACTTAATACAATTTTTGTTACAGTGTTTTGTTTGATACCCTAAAATCATTTTTCATACTTTCAACCCTCGACCATTAAACTTAACCATTGAGTTGTTAAACAAATATAAATAGACAAATAGTCGCTCACCTTAAACTAATGATTAGGTTTAATTACGAGAACTCACTCCACGATTAGGTTGAATGACAATCAGGCCATTAGAAAACAAATAGATTGGTATAAACTATAAATCCTAAATCTTAATAACCGTAACAAAAACTATTGGCTAAAACCAAATTAGTTACCAAAAAAAACTATTCACAGTCCCTATAGGACGCTCGCTGCATTGCGCGGGTACACTACTAGTATATATATATATATATATATATATATATATATATATATATATATATATATATATATATATATATATATATATATATATATATATATATATATATATATATATATATTAAAGGGGGTGTGCTTATGAACAGTAACCGACGGAGCAGGTTACTGTTCATCGGCTTCTCGCTCTAATGTTAAGTCACGTCACCACCATCATCCCCTAATCGTATTCCTCTACTTGCTTTGTTTAAGGCCTTGCAACCAACTTACATTTAGCACTTTTTAAGTTTCTTCCTTCTACCTCATATATTCCCAAATTGTCTAATCACACTACAAAAAATCATCAAAAAATTTCCAATTTACACTCTATCACCACATTGGATCCACCGTCAGACACTGCCTAATTCCCTGACCACCGAATTTATTCCAATTAGATTATCCAACGCATACAAGTAGCTTGCAGTGGTTAGAAGTTTTAATTTCGACATATTTTCTTAAATAAATCTTTTACTTGAATCGTTGTTTCTCAAATTATGTGTTTTTTACATATGTGATATCTAGAACCTTGTTTGACTTTCAGTGATTCCAAGTACGTGGAGGATGCAAAGAGGAAGTTTTAGGCAATATAAGAAGCCTGTTTTGGTAATATCCATGTATACCCACTTTTCTCATGATGTTATACTTTGATTTTTGATTAAATAAAGATGTCTGTACTTAAAAAAGATATATTCTTTTTGAGTTTTTTTATAATTGACTTCATAAGTTTTTGACCGACTTCCTTCAAATTTTTCTGCTTCATAGTGCTTTCATGTCAAAAAAAAAGATTTATGCACGATGTAGGAATTTATGATAATGATGATGACGAAAATGTAAGTTACTTTAACTTTTGACCTGGAAATACTAGGTCACCATACAAAAGAAATAATTGTTTAATGGGAAGAATTATGATTTTATCTCAAAACATTTTGATTGTAGAAACTTTCCATTTGAGTTACAATTTTGATCCTCTAACTCAAAACCCTAGCCTCCTCTCACTTATTTTGAGCCTTGGCATCATTTATGAGCTTATTTCTCCATTAGAAGGTGAGATCTTGAAGAACTAGATGGTGGCAAAGTGTATGGAAGAAGGATTTAAACATAGATCCAACAAGATTACATCATTTATGGACCTTTTTAGTAAAAAGCTTCAAACTTACTCATTAGTTTCATAGATCTTGTTAATTTTCATATTTGTCACTTTTTGGTCACTTTAGTGCATAAAGTTTGGATCTTTAAAGTTTATGACCTTGTTATGGGTAAAGTTGGAAACTTTCTCCATCTAAACATCATATTGATTCAAATATGAGCGAACCACGTTGGATCCCCGTAATCAAGAAGGGATCTACTACACTGAGTGTAGTAATAGAGTACACTGGGCGTACTCAGTCTTTGTTGACCTCCTTTAACTTTTTTACTTTTTGAATTTGACCAAGTTTGATCTAAGGGCATTTTGGGTAATCTTAGTAGTAGTTGAGATTTAGGTCCATGTTAATTGTATAGATAACCGGTAGAGATAAATTTTGGAGTAGTGATTGGTGTAGCTAATCTTTCAGACTGTGAGGTGAGTCTCCTCATGTACTTGGGGGTCGAAGACACCAATGTCGGCCCACTGGATTATGTTGTAAGAGAGTAGTTGTCTTTGTGACACTTCCTGATATACCTGTATTTACTCGCTGAGTCCATGAATGGACTCGCCGAGTCCAAGGCAAAAAGCATCCAACTCGCCGAGTTGGTTCGTGTACTCGACGAGTTGGACCCCCAGACAGCATAAATTCGACTTTTTTGGCTGGAATTGGACTAGGAACATTACCCAAAGATGTTTTGGACTTATAAACTTGTTTTTGATGTGGTAATGTTCATGCTAATCCAATTATAAAGATAATTGTCAAATAGATTCATGTTTTGTATTAGTTTAGATTGTTACTCTAATTACATGGAAAAGTTTGATTTGAATTATCTTGAGTATATGAGTTGCTTAGATTAATAGAAGTTATGTGAAATTGTTGTTTTCAATCCAAATTAATCTAAGAGTTGATTCTAGAATGTGTTTTTGTAACTTGTCCTCAAGTTATATGAAAAGTCACATTTAAGTTTCATAAAACTCATAAAAGTTGGCAATGGTTACAAAAGATGAAAAGTCTTGTCCTTAAGTTATGGAGGTTCAAGAGTCACTTCATTAATAAATAAATAAATAAAGTGTAACCTTAATTAATTTCATAAGTTATAAAATAAAGAAAAGTTAATTCTTTTATTAGTTTAAAGTCTTCCATAACTTGTCCTCAAGTTATGGAACTTGAAGAGTTTTTGGATTAAAACTACTTTAAACACATAAGTTATGAAATTAATTAGTTTTGAATAGTTTCAAAACTTGCCCTCAAGTTTTGGAATTTGTAAAGTTTTCACTTATGAATACTTTAATTCCAAGTTAGCCCTTAGAATTTTAAAGAGTTAAAATTCAACCCTTATACTTTATAATATTATAAGTTAATATATATATATATATATATATATATATATATATATATATATATATATATATATATATATATATATGTATAAGAGTAAAGTTAGTCTTACCGCTAGTACGCCTCATTCACGAAGTCGGTCTATAAGGTAGGTATAAGGTTGTTGCCTATAAAATGGCAACTTAATGGGTGTCCACTCTCACCCACCGCTTGCTTGACTGGTGGAGGGTCGTTAGCCGAACGGGTTTGACAGGACTATAATTCTCCCTTCTTTAAAAGTATTAATGATAAATACTAAGTAACTAAACTCTTAATAATACCCAATCTTAGTTACTTAGGAAAAATGTGAATAAGGTGCTAATCCATGAAATTACACTTTGCACTTTGTTTAAGTCGGTTAGTGGAGCGTGTGTGGTTAACCAGCACACTAACGCGTATTTAACAAAGTAGGCAAAGGGTAACTTAATGTTTATCATAGTATCGATGGAGCATGTGTGGTTAACCAGCACATCGATTAAGGGGTAAACACTTAAGGGTACCAAGTAATTTGCATGGTTACTTCACACCTTGTTTTGTGATCCTCGGCATCCCAATCACAAAACTTGAAGGGCACACTCGAGATTGAAACATGCCTTTGAACAGTTCAATGAATCTCAAAGATCTAGGAGTTTCAAAAAACAATTAAAACCTAATAATATATTTCGTTTTTCATGGTGGAAATTGGTGAATCGTCATTCGCCTACCTTCAAATATTTTATAGCTTGGATTACGGATCCCTCTTCTAAGTTATAAAATAGTTTGTTGGGTCCTAGCCTTAATACTTCATATTGGGTGTCATATTAAGGACTTTAAAATCAACTATCTTGAATATCTCCCAAAAGATGTCTGGTTTAAACATATATGATCTTCCCAAATCTCTTGAAACAAGCTTTCCTAAATGAAGATGATGTCCTATCGAAATCGTACTTCATTCACCTCCTCCAATTATTCTCCCTAACCCACAAAAAAAAGTTTAAGGTTACTCAAGCCCTATTGGCAAGGCAAGGTCTAGGTGTGCTCACATCTTGGAGATGTAGTCACATATTGACAAGCCGGGAGAGTTGGGTGTCAAAGTCTTGAGAAAGTTGGTGGTTCAATCACTTTCTAAGTCATATAGTGAGTTCCTTTGGGACACCTATGAAACAGACTATGACAAGACCCTTAATGATCTTATCTATTTGTTAAGATCAACTTCCTTAAAACTTGATGGACATTGACAATAGTGATACAGGAAATCCAGAAAAACATTCTCTTCCCAATGGAAAGGGATCGGCCATAGTCAACTCGGTTGACCAAATGGTAAAGAGAAAAGCTAAGTCTGTGATTGTACCATGTACCATTATCAAAGGGTCCATATGTTTATATTGCCAAAGAAAGGGGCATTGGTTGCGAAGCTGCCAAATTTACCTTAGGTTGTTAAAGTCAATAAGTTTGACTCTACTTCAGGTAAAGTCCACTATCTAACTCTGTTAAGTTTCTATTCTGAGATTCTTGATACATGATGTGACTAGGTCACATGGTGATGTTTTAAGAATCAAAGAAAAGTAAAGGAACTTAAAGAAAGAATATACTGAATCTGATCGCATAAATGGATTTCTATCGCATAGTTTGAAGATCGGATTCTTGAGCTGCTTCTTAGGAGTTATGAGATATTGCTTAGGAATAGATAACAAGTTTTCATATGGATTGTAAGGATAAGTTTTTCCGCAAAGTTTTAAAATAAAAGAAAAATTTTTGATTTTATTTATTTTAAAATATCCTTACAATGCCATTTGAGGAAAATTGTTGCTTATATGATTCCATTAATAGCAAGAGTGGAAATATGAAATTGATTCTTTCATTTGTGGTAATGTCTAAATTTACCAAATAAGGAAAGATTCTCATCACCCAAGTTTCAAGTGGACCGGAACTTGGAATCATGGAAGTTGTAAAGCATGATGAATGAGAACTTTCAAGTATTGGAAAAATTAAGACTAATTACTTATTCACATGGATGTGTGAGTCAAGTAATGGACTACGGGATCGAGTACATAGCCTTGTGGACTGATTAAGTCCACCACAAAAAAATTGATAAGACTATTCTTCATAGTTTACTAAAGCTCAGTAAATATGATTATACTTACAAGCTTAAGTGTAACTATGAGACATTGGAAAAGGTTCCAATGTATGGCAGAGCGAATAAGAAGAATCAAATTAGGCAGAAGGATAAAAGTTTCTCAAATCTGAAAAGATGGGAGAGTACTTTAGTATCAGTTTTGTGATCATCTTAATGATTAAGAAACCATATCAAAATTAGTTCTCTAAGGAAAATCTTAGTGCATTCTTATGACTAAGAAGAGGAACTTGAATTGTAGAAGTGGTTAAATCAAGAAGATGAGTCATACTTCGTTCCAATACAAGTCTTAGAGTCATACTCCAAGATTGTAATTTGAGTGACATGTCTCAAAGAAGGTTTAAAACACTTGTCAAATGTAAGAGTAAAAGTTTTGTACTCTTGTACATTTGAAATTGGTAAGTTGTGATGTTTTGGATAAAACAAAGACCAACTTAGGCCAATTGTGTGAAGTGTTTGTCTTGATAAGAATCCACACTATCTCTTGGATGTTTGACAAGGGAGTCTTATAGGTCAAGAGGACAGTGGGAGTCTTAAAAGTCTCAAGAACTAATCAAGAATAAAACCTGAAGTTCTTCACTAGCACACGACTTGAGGTTTATAACCTATCGTGTTGACATATTATGTACCCATTCCAGTTAAAGTTGGCTTTGCATATGAGTTCTTAGAGTTCTCAATGTGTTGCACAACAACTTGGAAGCAATGGCAGGCCCTTGAGCTGCCAGGTGGCAAGAAGTTAAGATTGAGTTCAATCCATATGGTTTTGGATTTGTCATTATCTTTGTCTTGTGATTATGGTTTTGACAAATTCATATGGGTAGGAACTCATACACCATATAAATCTAAGTGTCATAAGGTTTCTCTCTGATTCATGAAAATGATGGTGAGGAAACTCTTTCACTAAGTAGATTTTATCTAGATAGTAATTGTGATATTTGCATTCTCAAAGTCGTTAGTGGAGCGTGTGTGGTTTACCGGCACACTAACCTGGACTTGTGAGAAGTGGCAAAAAGGTCTAACCATTATGATTACGGCATCCCTCTTCATAATTGTTTAGACACACAAGTGTGCTATCTAAGGGAAGGTGTATGATTTTGATAAAGTCTTATCAAAACAATCTAGTATCAGAAATCTGAACTTTAGTAAGAAAGTCAGCTGTTTTCTGAGTATATGTCAAAGCTAGTGGGAGCATAAGTGTTATGCCAATAATCATCATGTTAGTGGGAGCATGATAATTATGATAAGTATTGCAAGCTAGCAATGTTAATTATAGAAAACAAAAGTTTCAATTGAAAAAAAGTTGTTTTGCTATAATTAAGGGAGAGGAAATTATACTTCATCTCAAATCTATAAGCTTAGATCGTGAGGTTTTAATCATTTAGTCAAGGATATATATATATATGAATTTCATGTTGGAATGGCTCAACATAAGGAAATTATGTATATGGGTCCATTATTTGCGTTCTAAAATTCTATTATGATTACGGCATCCCTTTTCATAATCTGAATTATGAGAACTTGGCAAATTGAAATGGAAATGTTATAGCAAAAGAATGGTTTAGTCTTTATGTGAGACATCATGAATCGTGTCCCATATGCTATATTCATCCTTTCTAAAATTTTCCAAATGTCTGGGGCATTAAGAAGGGAAAAGGTTTAGAACTGGATATGACTAAAAGGATTAAACAATTGTCAAGGACAATCTAAGGTTTTCCAAAGATTGGTTGCTCAAGGACAGTTGGAAGTATAGTGATAATTCTGGAAGGACCATATTGACATAATCTGTAAGGAGGCAACTCTTGTTCAGAAGTGATAGTCAAAAATGGAATCTGGAAATGTTTCAAAGTTAGAAGTTTTCAATCTGTGTAAGATTAAGAAAACTCAATGCAAGGAGGATGTTTCCAAGGAGCTGATCTCCTTTGGAATACTCTGTAATGATTGTTGTCAAGTCTTTCTAATTTTGTACATAATCATTACAAGAAGATCAATGCATATAAGTTTAGAATCTAACAGATTCCAGTAAATGGCATGAATTTGGAATTCTTGCATTTGCAGTAAGGATTTGGGAGTGTGAAAAGAGAATCATTGAAGTTATGTTCAGTTGATCTAGTTCACAAAGTAAAGATCATAGACAAACATAGTATGCATACTTGGTGTGTGGCATGACTAGTGTTTTGAAAAAACATAGTGTACATGCTTGGAGCATGGGACAACTATTGTTTTAAATTCAAGAATAAAGTTGATAGCTGAAACAGTATACAATGAATAATGTGTAATCATATGGTGATAAATAAAAGGTGTTTTATTTATGTTCATAGGTTTTGATACCATATTGGATTCAATTATTATTGTGTTTCACTTTGGATGTTTTGACTTCTCGAATAAACTAGGTTATTCTTCTGGAATGACTAAGTTATTCAAACCATCCACAGTCGGTCATATGTTGGAAGTAGATATCAATTAAGACTGTCATGGGTTGGCTTGTAGAGGTCTAAGGTGTTGGACAAAGGGCTACAACACTCATGAGTGCTCATAAGTTCTGAGTATTGGATTCAACCCGCGCTCATTGGAATCACTTCATGGATTTTATCACGAGTGATCATGAGACGATAATATCTTATATTCTTCAAACCTAGAGATATGAGTTGTTACTATGAGTTGGTTGTACATTGATTACACGAAAACGCATTTGGTAACTCGGTTCTATAAAACGTGTCTTTGTGTATGATTCAACAAGTAGTAGAACAAGCCATATGAGTTGAAGTTTATCCATTCCTTTTTACCTTCGGGATAAAAGCGATATCTATGGGCCCCTCGATGATTTGATGATGACAAATGGAAGTGCTCGGCCGGGCCAGGACTGATTTGATTTGTTCAATTAGTCAGTCGTCATAAATCGGAAATCGGGAAACAACAAATGGACAGAGAGAATGATTATAATCCATGTCTCAGTCCATATGATATCTAGAATGGAGGAATATATGATCCCTTATCTAATGGACAAGTCATTGACAAAGGTCAGAGTTCATCTACAAGGTCAGAGTTCGACAGAAGCTTTTGAGAGCTACGATTGCCAGTTGGTTCTTGAAGTCATACGCAATAATAGTTTTAGACTTATCCAAGTGGGAGACTGTTGGATTAATTTCTAGGTCCATAACTATAATTGGTAAGACTTGAACCGACCCGGCATGGTCCATTTGGGTTGCATGGCATCATGCACTTGGATAGACTATAGTGAGAGAAATAAGACACTTATGGTTATTAATATATTATAAGTTCTAGTATATTAATAATAAGAATAATAAGATTATTTAATTAGTATTGATCAAGAATTAATCTAGGATTAATTAAGTGATCAAAAGAAGACTAATTAAATATATATGGGTTGATTGTGTAAATCATCCATACTTGTATAGTGGGCTAATGCTCCATGGATAATCAAGTTGGGCTAAAACCCATAGGATGGTCCATGGATGCTCCATGGTGTATTTGTACCCATGGATCATGGAAATGAAAGGCCATGTCAATTAGGGTTTACATGGTGTAACCCTAACTATATAAGCATCTTATTCTTGACCAAAATCGGCCACTAGTGGGTGAAGTAAAAGGGCTAGCCGATTTCATGAAGTGTAGAATTCTCTCAAGTTATTCTAAGTGTTTTGGTGAATTGTGATTCCATTTGAGGCTTCCACACTATTGGGGCTAGGCACTCAAGCTTCATGAAGACTTTCTACATCAAAGAGGTATGTATTCTATCTTGTTACACTCATTGTTTTGTATGCTAGATTAGGATAATACCTTGGAAGTTCTTATTTGCATGTATAATAGAGAAAACATAGATCCAAGGTATTTAGGGTTGCATGTACACTTAGGAGTGTTAGAATGCTCAAAACCCAACAATTCCACCATACCAAGTCATTTCATTGTCCTTTTACCACCATTTTTCCATCCACATCCTTGATCAAAGGATGGAAAACTCCCCTCTCTCCTCTCATTTCTCTCATTCTCCACCAAAGAACAAACTCCATTCTCTCTCACTTCTCTCTCTAAATTTCGAGATTCCAAGGCTAATTTTCAAGTTCTTAATCCACCTTTGGTAAGTAAATCTCTTCCAACACTTGATTTCCTTACACTTCTTCACTCAAATCATGAGTCCTTACACAAATATCGTAATATTTGTTGTTAGATCTTCGAATCTTTAAGCATCTCCCAAGTGTTCTTGACTTGGAAACTCCTATTCTTCATTATCCATCCACTGACATCACAAAAGGTGAGTTCATACCCCTACATTTTCATGTTTTATTCAAGTTTTAGGGGGGGGGGGGGATACAAGTTAAATCATCATAATATAGCATAAACTCTAACATCAGCTTCCAACAGGAAAGTTGAGTCCCATTCAGAGACTGTTTTGACCTTCATAAACTTTTTATTTTCCAAACCTGTTTAATATGCAAATAGTTCATGTTAATAACTTTAAAATGACTACTTGCATATCTCGACACGATTTTTCTACAATTTATGGCGATTTTTACAAAACAGCCTATCATTTCAGAAACCACTTCGGACCAGTTTGTGAAGTTGGACATTTTTACACAAGTTAAAGGTCACTAAAAATCATGATAAAAATTATGAATAAAATAGGCATATTTTCTAAGCCCTTAGAGTTTACGGATCTAAATTTCAACATCGGATAATTTTTCTATAAATTTTTCAATAGCAGGATCAGAAATGTTAAAAACTATAAAATAGTTAACAATCATATTTACACCTTGTAACTTGCTTAGAAAGGTGTGTAGTTTTATTTGAATACACGTCGCTGATTGAACTTATTATTTACCTAGTTTAAAGGTATGAATAATATATAAAGAAGTACTATCACTAAAAACACTTATAATAAATTATAATGAGTATGGTGAGTCTGTTATACATCACAAACAATTAAGATAAACTATAATAGGTATAGTTAGGTTGCATATACAATACAAACATTTCGATAAACTATAACAGGTATAGTTTATGTTTCATTTACTTCTCGAACACATTACAAAAGGTTTCCATACTAAAGGGGTACATTACAAAGTACCAGATTTCATACTAAAGGGGTACACTACAAAGTACCGGATTTATACTAAAGGGGTACATTACAAAGTACCGGATTTCATACTAAAGGGGTACATTACAAAGTACCAGGTTTTCATACCTAAAGGGGTAAATTACAAAGTATCGGGTTCACACTAAAGGGGTACACTACAAAGTTCCGAGTTTATACTAAAGGGTTACATTACAAAGTACCGGATTTCGTACTAAAGGGGTACATTACAAAGTACCTGGTTTTCATAACTAAAAGGGTACACTACAAAGTACCGGGTTCATACTAAAGGGGTACATTACAAAGTATCGGGTTCATGCTAAAGGGGTACATTACAAAGTACTGGGTTTTCATAACTAAAGGAGTACATTCCAAAGTACCGGGTTTACAAAAAATGGTTTTATGATATTAGAACTACAATTCATCTAGAATTTGTTAGTTTTTGGTTATAATTGCTAAGTGTATATGTTGGAGTTATATAAGAATTTAGTCGTGATCAACTTAGAATTGGTGGGCCCGCCTTACTTCCTGTTCCTTGTTCAGTTGTGGACTTAGGGCAGACCCATTATATTCGACGGTTTATTTAACTTAAATTTTATATAATTTATATACATTGGGCGATTATAGAGGAAATCTATGGATATTTGTAGGGTACATTATTGCATAACACAGGAGCTTTCATTACACATTTTATAAAGAAAATATTGGATTTTCTAGAATTATATTCATTCGCTTTTACAAGGAAAATGACATCTTTATCAAATAAAACTCTTATGAACTCACCAACTTAATTGTTGACACTTTTTCAAAACTACTTGTATTCTTAGGGAATCAGTAAAAGAGGAAATCAGCGGCTTTTGAGGATGGAACGCTAAGATGTTGAACATTTCATTTTTGTCAACATAATGTAACTGATTTAGAAACATGTAAACTCATACTATCGTGTAATTTTTTAAATTATATTTATGTTGGTTGGTTTTACTTTGAGCACTATTATACTCGTTATGATATTGTACATGAAGTCCTCCACCCCCAGACGTTTCCGCCATCCTTGGCTTGGGGGTGTGACAGATTGGTATCAGAGCATTGTTTATAGTGAACTAAGTATATCGAACCACATAAGATATACAAACTATAAATGCATTGGGACTAAAAGTCTCTGATTAAATGTTTTTCAAATAACTATACTTTTAGAAATGAAATAGTTTCTTGATTGAACGAATGAGTACATCCATGCATACATACTAAGGTCAGTATCATACTAGAATAGAAAAAAAGTGGTGATTGTTGAACAATACAAGTAGACTTGGGGATGTATAGTCAGGTTTGGGAATGACATAGCATGATCAACTATGTCTATCCCAGAAGTGATTAGCATATGCTCGGGAATGGTTGTTGTTTTGCAACAAGTCTAAAAACTTACCAACTCTATCTACAAGGAAATATTGAGAACATAAGACAAACATTAAAAATACTATAGGAGTATTTTGTGATTCTATAACCAACTTATGTGAAAACTGAAGATCCCTGTTAAGTAGGTCTATAATGATTGAGTGCATACGCTAAGGTTATATATATAATTAAAAATATTATAGACTCAGAATCTATGTCCGTTGCTCTACATCCTGTTCCTTGTTTGGTTGTGGATTTAGAGTAGAGTCATTTATTCGAAGGTCTATTTTATATCAGATTATGTATAACTGGTGTGCACTATGTGATTATAGAAGTGACTAATGAGGATCACCCCCTATAAGTAATTGTAGGATTAGACGTCTATTAATTATCTCTTCTACCCCTATTCTCATACGAACAACATGGCAGAAACTCAACTACCAGGAGGCCTGATTCTTCTTAAACAGGAAAATGGTGGTTGGAAACGGACAGAACTTCAAAGAGGATACTGATGAAATAATAGAGGAAGACCCTGACGAGACTTCCATGGTCCGAAACCTTAATGAGTCGTAGATTTATAGAGACGGAGTTAGGAACTAGGTCAACACCCTCCCTATGGCATGGGTGGGGTTTTTAAAACCTCAACAAGGGAGGAGTAGCAGACAGGACTCTCCTTTTCATAGAACGCCGCATCACTCACAAGAGAGTACCAACAGTTTCACATGACCTACCATATAAACATAGAGGAGGTCACGTTGAGCAAGCTTCAAGGCCTGTTCAGGACTGCTGAGAGTAACCTCAAGGACAAGTCTGCTGCACACAATCCTACTCCTACTGCTACCCTAATCTTGGTTATTAGGCAAGGAATGGGTAAGAAGAGGAAGGCTTCTTCAAAGAGCCACCACTAGGGAAAGTCCCGTGATGGCACCTCTTCTAGTGGAACCAAGGCTGGTCCCGCTGCACTCACTTAAAGGCCAAAGGATGTAAAGTGCTATCACTACCACGACCTAGGGCATTGGAAACAGAGCTGCTCAAAATATCTACAAGACATCAAGGATGGAAAGATCAAGCCGTCCTTTGCGTATATTAACACTATTCCATCTAATGATTCATCATATACTATTTCTTGGGTACTTGATACGGGATGTGGTTTTCACATTTGTTCTGATTTGCAAGGCCTAAGAAGAAATATGGATGTGGATCATGGGAAGATAAACTTGATCATGGGGAACAGAAGATCGTCTCCTGTCACCAAGATTGGAGTTTACTCTTTAGTTCTTAGTAATGGATCAGGACTAGACTTGAATAATTGTTGCCATTCGCCAGAAATGGCAAGAAACATCATTTCTTTTCATGGTTTGTATAGACAAGGATATAGATATTCATTTGATAATGAAAAGTGTTCTATTAATTCTTCTCTTAATGATGTTTTCTATTTTGAAGCATTTCCTTGTAATGGAATATATGAAAGTGTGATGGTTGTAGACTACTTAGGAAAGGATGTGTTGCTGATAACGTCTATTTTATGCATATATTTATGATGTTTTCTTATTATTTTATACTATATTTTTATGTTATTTAGACCGAAAAGATACTTAATATGCTTTGAAATATTCAATTAAAATAAAAATGGGAGCTGGAATGCAGAAGGAAGAGAATGAAGCTGAAAAGATGCAAAAAGGATAATGACGACAAATTGACCCCTCTTTAGTGTTTCCGGTATATCTGATGACTCATAAGTCTAATTGACGAGATTCAAAATGTTCTGAAAACTAGACGAAATTTCCTACGATTTATGTGAGAGGGCCTTTCTGCTAATTCCACATTTATCTTATCCAAAATCGGCCATGAAGATAAATCATAAAGTTGGACGGAAATTCCCTCCAAGTAACTTATTCCCCAAGCACCACTTATCTTATTTTCATTTGCTTAATCCCTAAGCCACCATTAGTTTCCTTATTCCAATCCAACTCTACTATTTCATATTAATTCCATTTGCATTCAACTATAAATACCCCATATCATTCCACCATTTTCATCATCTATGATATTCCATTTCGACTTGTGCGACAAGAAAACTTCATAACTACCGTTTTGAAGGTCTAGAAGGCGGCCGGAAGGCCGTTAAGTTGATAGGAAACAAAGATTTAAAGGATTAGAGATTGAATTCGTGTTGGTAATCATGTGGTTTGTTATCGTAATCATGTTTAGCATTCCACTGTGATACTATTATGTTTTTACTTTCTGATTTTGGTGTCGAAACCATTTGCTTTGAGTTTATGATTAGATGAAACCTTGATTATTGGATTAATTGCTGTATTTGATTGTTTTATTCATGTTTAATTTATCTTGTTAAGCTTTTTATAAGATCCTCATGTGCTAATGACAATTATTTTATGTTAATTATTAAGTATATCGAGTTGTATGAACATCTGCTTGATTGCTTGCCTCTTATGATTTTGATGACCATCAAGATTATATGCCTAGAAATAGTGAACATGAAACTAGGGTTAACTAGAAAATAAGTAAATTAATGTGTGAGTATATGTGACGACCAATCACATATAAGTTGATTGAATTGATAAATTTGATTAACTATTATTACAAGTCTTGCTTGATACGAACGGAACACTAGGAAACATGTTACTTTAATCAATTGATCACTGCGTGAATTGACTTGTTTTCTAAAGGATTAGTAATAGTGAACAAGAACCTAATCTTTTTAGAAATCGGTGAACATGAATAAATAAATATGTGTGTGCAATTATCTATGATTTTAAGATGTAATCTGTCTAAACTAAAGTACCTAAAGAGTTTTGTCTTCCTGTGAGTTTATCGAGATTTTCTATTTAGTTGTTCCTTGGAGATTTAATAGACCCTTTCTTTACTGCTTTTGTGTGTTTTGTGTAACCTATAATCAAACATTTTAAATTAATTCACTACCGTTCCCGTTGAGTTCGACACCCTTACTTATCAAAGCTATACTATACTCGATCGGGTTCACTGCCTGTAAGGTGTGGTTTAGATGCGATAAATTAGGAATTATAAATAAAAAACTAGTTCATTAAATATTCGCATCAAGTTTTTGGCGCCGTTGCTAGGGAACAGTTGTCAATTAATTTAGTTTGTTTGATTATTCATTATTTGTTTTTATTTTTTGTTTTATTTTATTTTTATTTTTATTTTCGTTGATATCCGTCACTTGTCGGGAAGGTTTTTGTTGCTATGTGCAGGAATTTGTGATCATATGCATTGCTTGGTTTTACTTTTTGCATGGGTTTCGAGATTGCAAGCGATTAGGGAATTCTTGACTTGATTAGTCTACTACTTTGGTGATTTGTCCAACTCAATCCACGAGGCGTAGTATAGCAAGGCGTATCGAGGTGGTTAAGTGGAAGACCGAACTCTTGCTACTCTTGACTAGTTGGGTCGACTCTTGTTCTACTTTTTAGTTAATGCTGCAAAGAAAACAAAGGAAATAGTCTGACAGGTCCTGAAAGTTTTTGTTTTCACAAACCACCTCTTGCATGCAAGGGATTTAATCAACAATTGTAGCTTGATTTCGACGAAGACGAGTGATCGTGATATCCTTTTTAGTTATTTTGGTTTACTATTTTTTTTAGTTATTTTAGTGAGTTTTTACTTTTATTTTTATTTTTAGAGTGTTTAAATTTTTGTTTTCCATGTTGATGCTCTTGATTTTTCAGATCATTGCAGATTTTTTGCCCTTCGGATGCTTTTAGAAATTTCAACAGTTGGGGTCTAATGCTGATTTGTCACACGAAAAAAGTCGTGAGAGAGTTTGAATTTGACAATCGAGAATCACGACTTTAATAAGTATGGGGTGCGTGTCGATATTGTGAGATTATATTATTTAGAAGAGTGGCTTTTCTACCATATTTTGATTCCTATGGTATGGATGAGCTGCTCCCACACCGTAGAGTTTTATTTCGATGCAAGGTAGAAGTATCATCCCGGCTGCCACGACATGGTTGACACTTTCGTATGTCATGGGGGTGTTTTTCATCGCAAGAGGAGGCTGCCATTTTCGATACCACGACGTGACCACCAATTACCACATCGTGGCCATGCTATTATTTGGAATATAGATTTCACCTCACTCGACTACACGACGTGGTCCACACTTTTCCACATCATGGTTACTATACATTGCATTAGTTTGCAATCTTTTGCACCACATTTCAGAAGTCAGTTTTCTTGATTTTATTTTCCGGCACATTTACAAGCAGCAGTTCCAGTCTTCCAGTCTTCCAGCAAATTTATAGAACAACTTTTAGCAGCCCCATTCGATCTCGTCATTACTACCCCAGGGGAGTCTGTTTCTTTTCTCCCTCTTTTACTCCTTTTATGTGTTTAATTAGTTTTATGCATACAATGAGGGCATTGTATGAAGTAAGTGTGGGGTAGGGAGTCGAAAAAGGTATTTAAATTGGAAAATTAAAAATTGCTAGACGAGGAAAATTAAAAAATTTATAAACTTGAAATAATAGTTTAATTTAGGAAAATCTTGTAATAATTAAAAAAATTTCTAATATTGTATGGGATGATCCGATGAGAACCCAACTGTTTACCTCAGCCTACACATGTTATAGTGTATTTGTGGCTTCCCATTTCCTAGAGAAAAGCCATGAGATATGAAAGGTAATCTGGTAGTTTATATGATATAATACGTTTTGCAGCCTAAACCTGAAATCTATCCAGGAGAGCTTATGTAGTCCTTGCACTTAGACTAATACCTTAACCAATAAGGGTTGAAGTTAAGGACCCCTGCTTAAGCATGTAGGTTTTGAGTGAAAAGAAAAAAGAAGAAGTGAGATACATGTTAGAGAGAGAGAGAGAGAGAGAGAGATTACCAAAAAGTGAAAGAATTTTGGAGCTATCAAAGTATGAAATTCAAAGATCAAAATTCTAAAGAAATCCAAAAGTTAAAGATACCAAAAATCAAAGAAAAATGTGGTGAATTCTAAGAAAGCAAATATAAAATATTCGAAGAAGTGACGATTTCAAAGAGCTCCATTGTGGTATCAAAGTTTTAATTTCTATAATTTATGTATGCTTGGTTGTTTAGCCAAAAATAACTTGAGGTTAAGAGAGATTTCTGAGGATTGATTCGGAGGGTTGTAAAATGAGTGTCGTATAAACTAAGGGGTGACAGTTCATAAGGATTGTGAGTATTTAGGAGTGGGAAGTTTCTTAGGATTTATAGACACAAATACATGCATTGCGGTCTTGGGATAATGGTTGGGATTGAAATGGATTATTGTATGTGATATTGGTGAGATAATAAAATCAGTTTTGCTTGATGGCAAGTAAAAGGCTAATGTGGGGTAGTTTGATAACGTCTATTTTATGCATATATTTATGATTTTTTTTTATAATTGTATACTATGTTTTTATGTTATTTAGAACCAAAAGATACTTAATATGCTTTGAAATATTCAATTACAGTATGAATAGGAGCTGGAATCCAAAAGGAAGAGAATGGAGCTGAAAAGATGCAAAAAGGAGATTGACGGCAGATTGACCTCTCTTCAGCGTTTCCGGTATATCTGATGATTCATAAGACAAATTGACGAGATCCAAAACGTTATGAAAACTAGACGAAATTTCCTACAACTTATGTGAGAGGGCCTTTTTGCTAATTCCATGTTTATCTTATCCAAAATTGGCCTTGTAGATGAAGCATGGAAGCTGGACGGAAATTCCCTCCAAGTTACATATTCCCCAAGCACCACTTATCCTATTTTCATTTGCTTAATCCCTAAGGCACCATTACTTTCCTTATTCAAATCCAACTCTAATATTTTATATTAATTCGATCTACATGCAACTATAAATACCCCATATCATTCCATCATTTTCATCATCTATTGCATTCCATTTCGACCTGTGCGATAAGAAAACTTCATAACTGTCGTTTTGAGGATCTAGAAGGCGGCCGAAAGGCCGTTAAGATGATATGAAGCGAAAATCTGAAGGATTAAAGAACAGATTCGTGTCAGTAATCATGTGGTTTGTTATCGTGACCATGTTTTTGGCATTCCACTGTGATACTATTATGTTTTTACTTTCTGATTTTGGTGTCGAAACCATTTGCTTTGAGTTTATGATTAGATGAAACCTTGATTATTGGATTAATTGCTGTATTTGATTGTTTTATTCATGTTTAATTTATCTTGTTAAGCTTTTTATAAGATCCTCATGTGCTAATGACAATTATTTTATGTTAATTATTAAGTATATCGAGTTGTATGAACATCTGCTTGATTGCTTGCCTCTTATGATTTTGATGACCATCAAGATTATATGCCTAGAAATAGTGAACATGAAACTAGGGTTAACTAGAAAATAAGTAAATTAATGTGTGAGTATATGTGACGACCAATCACATATAAGTTGATTGAATTGACAAATTTAATTAACTATTATTACAAGTCATGCTTGATACGAACTAAACACTAGGAAATATGTTAGTTTAATCAGTTGATCACTGCTTAAATAAACTTGTTTGATAAAGGATTAGTAATAGTGAACATGAACCTAATCATTTTAGAAATCGGTGAACATGAATACATAAATATGTGTGTGTAATTATCTATGATTTTAAGATGTAATCTGTCTAAACCAAAGTACCTAAAGAGATTTGTCTTCCTATCAGTTTATCGAGATTTTCTATTTAGTTGTTATTTTGAGATTTAATAAACCCTTTCTTTACCGCTTTTGTGTGTTTTGTGTAACCTATAAACAAACATTTTAAATTAATTTTACTACCGTTCCCCTTTAGTTCGACACCCTTGCTTATCAAAGTTATACTATACTCGATCGGGTTCACTACACGTAAGGTGTGGTTTAGATGCGATAAATTAGGAATTATAAATAAAAACGTAGTGCATTAAATATTCACATATGTTGTATATCGAATCTTCCAATAGTTTGGACAAAGAATGCTTGTGGCATTGTCGTCTTGGACATGTCAACAAGAAACGCATGACCCAACTCCAAAAGAATGGAGTGTTTGAGTCATTCGACCTTAGGGATGACAACGTGTGTGAGTCTTGTTTAGTTGGAAAGATGACCAAGTCGCCCTTCACTGTACTTGTGAAATGGGTGAGGGTTTATTGGATCTCATACACACCGATGTGTGTGGGCCCTTTAGATCCACCACAAGTGATGCAAGCTGCTCTATATGACTTTTACCGATGATTATAGCAGATATGGGTATATCTACTTAATCAAGCACAAATCAGAAACGTTTGAAGAGTTCAAAGAATTTAGACAAGAATTGGAGAATCAGTTAGGCAGGAAAATCAAGATGCTTCGATCCGATCAAGGAGGAGAGTAACTTAGTCTTGAATTCCACGACTACCTCAAGGAATGCAGAATCGTTTCACAATTGATGCCACCTAGGAAACCGCAGTTCAATGGTGTAGCTAAAAGGTGTAATCGAACCTTGCTTGACATGGTTCGTTCCATGATGAGTCGTGCTTCATTACCTATCTCATTTTGGGGGTATGTCTTAGAGACTGTTGCCCATATCCTCAACCTAGTCCCTACAAAGAAGGTTGCCAAAACACCTCACGAGATGTGGATAGGGAAAGCTCCTTCGTTGGCACATATCAAGGTTTGGGGTTGTGAGGTTTTCGTAAGACGAGAGACTCACCACAAGCTCGAACCTCGTAGTGAGCGGTGCATTTTCATCAGATATCCGCAAAAGTCCTTTGGATATCTCTTCTATAGACCGAGTGACAATCTTGTCTTCGTTGCGAGGAGAGGGGTTTTCTGAGAGAGAGAACTCATAAGCCAAGGGGACAGTGGGAGGAAAATCGATCTTGGAGAGCTTCAAGAGTCGAGCGATGAAGGAACCTCTAACACTAGCGCTCAACTTGAGAAGGAAACTCCTTACCTCTTAAACGTTCTAGTAGAGTTAGTGTTCCGCCTGTGTTGTATGGTTTTCATATAACAAGTGAGGGTGATACGTTTATTACTGATAGTACTCTAATAAATTTGGATGAACCTAACATCTATAAGGAAGCCATGGTAGGCCCAGAGTCTACAAAATGGAAAGAGGCTATGGATAACAAGATTTAGTCCATGTATGAGACCCAAGTTTGGAATTTGTTTGACAATGTGCCAGGTAGTAAGACAGTCGGGTGCAAGTGGATCTTCAAGAAGAAGACCGACATGGATGGGAATGTGCACAATTGGTTGTGAAGGGCATTACTCAAAATCCCAGAGTTGACTATGATGAGACCTTCTCACCAGTTGCAAAGATAAAGTCTATTAGGGTAATGCTAGCCATTGATGCATTTCATGCCTATGAGATATGGCAGATGGATGTCAAAACCGCTTTCCTTAACGGGAATAAACACAAACTCCATGAATTAAGATGGGCGTACCAAACTTACGATGGGCGTAACTGGTCCAGATGAAAAACCCGAAATGGGACTAGAGGACTATAAAAGGAATGATATGGTCTCTTCCTTAGCCACCATTTCACAAAGAGAAACCCTAAGAGAGCACCCTCATCGTTCTAAAGTTTGTGTGTGCATGTTATGAGCTAGAGAGTGCCCTTGTGTGATCGTGAAGAAGAATTGGAGGTTCTTGTGGAGGCTAGAAGATGGAGTACAAGCTTGGATCTGAGTTCTAAAGGGGGTGGAGTTTCACTTAGAGGTAAAAAGCTCAGAGCTTTTCTTATCATTTTTGTTTTGTGCTTGATGGACCAACTTTTAGGGTTTTTGGTTCCAAGATGGAGAATTTATTAGCAAATGGCCTCCTCAAGCTAGAATCTGCCTTATTTCAGTATATTATGCGTTGTGGGTTCATAAAAATCCCATCTTGGACATTGAGACTAAGTCATGCATGAGATTAGGGCTTAATGGGGAAAGATGTTACATGTTTGAAGTGGTTGATTACCTCTTCAGCCATGTAAAGGCTCAAAGGTTTCGAGTTTATGAATTAAGAGGCAGTAGAGAGCCTGGATTTGTGATATGAGCCCATGACTTAACCTGTTCAGACCAAAAATAGAGAAAGGATAAGTCTGGGACTTACGTTGGGCGTAAGTCTCAGAACGCGCAGCGTAGTAGGTTGAGGTCCCCAATCAGTTTCAGGCGCGCTTGAGTATGCTGAGTGTACCAAGGAAGTATGCCCTGCGTAACTCCTTCTGTGGGCTTTTGGGCTATGTATTGTGTTGGGCCTGGATTTTGGGCTTCATGCAATAGAGTCTTGGACTAGATAAGTATATATATGTGCTTTGGTGACCTTGGTTTGGGCTTGCCTTTTAGTTTGGAATTTGGACGGTGTGAGGGTCCATTTATTATTGGGCCTTGGTGGGCCCAATGGGTTTAAGACATTAATGGGCTGGTAGGTGGTCTATGTTTAGACCCAATAAGTGAGAGGTTGGAGTTAGCTCCTAATTGAGATAATTGTGGGTTTGGTACAGAGTTAGAGGCCGGTGCATGGCAGCAGTGTTTATAAGAGCTGTTCTTCATTCGAGGTGAGTCTTCTCACTATATTTTACCTAGACTGGTAATTAGAGTTATGTGACAGAGTATCTTGTATGCAATTTATATGATGTGATACACTGCATTATTTATGTTATGTATGTTTCAGAGTTACAGAGTTAGGACCGGGAGGTCCATAGATTTAGGACCAGAGGGTCCACAGAGTTATGCGACTGGAGGGTCACAGTGAGACACATTGACCAGTGGGTCAAACAGAGTTATAGACTCGAGTGGCTAATATGTGTTGTATGTGGTATTTTGGGGAACTCATTAAGCTTCGTGCTTATCGTGTTATGTGTTATGTGTTTCAGGTTTTCTTCTCAGGATCGCGGGACAGCACCGGCTTGATTCTACACACCAGAGAAAGAGTTAGGAGGATCCTGGATTAATAATGTAGTTGTGCTTTGTAATTAAATAAAAGGGATTTTCACACGATATGTTATGAAGAGTATGCATTTTAAAAATGAAAAATTGTTTTAAATTTTCACGTCATTACAATCAAAGCCTTAGTTTGTGGGATTCGGATATACCTTCCGGTATATCTGGACTCAAACTGAGGAAATGAGGAAACTTTTCAAAATAAATGATTTTTCTAAATCGAGCAAGAGTTTCTAAGAGAAAACGAGAAAGAGCAGTCTGTACAATCAGCCAGAGCCCGAACGGTGATTTCCCAAAATACCCTTACCTTATGTGTTATGATATATTATGAGATATTATGCATGCTAGAGATAGGCTAGGTAGTTTATATTTTAGGACTCGAGTGGTTTGATTTGTGATGCCTTAGCCTAGGAGTTGCTGTTATCCGTGGTGCGCTTTTGAGTATGTGCTGAGTAAGCGTATCCAGCGGGAATCCTTGTAGAGAGGGATTTGAGTAGAAGAGTAATCTAGGAGGGATACCAAGATGAGACGAGCATTGTGGAGCCTACCAAGAGAGTAGCTAGATACACGCAGGGTTAGACTTGCAGAGTTCGGTGATATCCTTTGAGTATGAGTAGAGCTAGTGGAGTTATCACCTAGAGTGGGTTATATGTGTTTATTCGACGCCCAAATGCTGCTTGCTTCGTGCTTTGTGGAACTCCCGATGACGGGAGTCAGCTACCAAGTGAATGTGATGATATTCAGGAGGTAGATGATTGACATCATAAGGAGTTTCTCAGCAGCTGATGGCGGAGAAGTGTGAGAACCTAGGAAGAGCCTAGGAAGTGACCTTAGTCAGATAAGTACGCTGACAGAGTAGAGCATTTTGCTGAGGAGCGAGCACGCGTGTTGAGATTGGTAATGAGAAGGTTGAGGAGCTACTTAGGGAATCTGGGATGGTTCGTGTAGAGAGTATGGGTAGATGTGGCAGGTAGTATGGGCCCGTACTACTGAAAGCAGAGGACCCATACTCGATGCAGGGAGTATTCCATAGATTGTAAGTAGAAGATCGAGATGTGTTGTCATGGTTCAAGTATCATGATTGGTAGCAGATCAAGAGGTGATTTCATGGTTCGAGTTCCATGATTGGTAGCAGATTGAGAGGAGATATCATGGTTCAAGTACCATGATTGGTAGCAGATCGAGAGGTGATTTGATGGTTCGAGTACCATGATTGGTAGCAGATCGAGAGGTGATGTCATGGTTCGAGTACCATGATTGGGAGCAGATCGAGAGGTGATGTCATGGTTCGAGTACCATGATTGGTAGCAGATCGAGAGGTGATTTCATTATTCGAGTACCATGATTGGTAGCAGATCAAGAGGTGATGTCATGGTTCGAGTACCATGATTGGTAGCAGATCGAGAGGTGATGTCATGGTTCGAGTACCATGATTGGTAGCAGATCGAGAGGTGATGTCATGGTTCGAGTACCATGATTGGAAGCAAATCGAGAGGTGATGTCATGGTTCGAGTACCATGATTGGTAGCAGATCGAGAGGTGATGTCATGGTTCGAGTACCATGATTTGAGGTAGGTTCAGAAGAGAGGACATGGTTCGAGTACCATGATAGGTGGCGGTTAGTGCTTTTGGTTTTACCAGTTATTCTGCAATGATTTTCTAGACCATGGTCGGATGTGAAAGAGTATGGGTCTAGAAGGCCAGGATGAACGAGTTTTAGTGGAGCATCCCTTGATAGGGAAATCGAGTTAACTATGAGAGATTGTCGGTGATATGGCAGTATAGTCGCAAGACTCAGAGTTGAGTAGAGATGGTGCGTTATGGATGAATATGGTTTGAGCTGGGCAACCGGCCGATAGTAGAGATGTCACCTTTTGTGACCCAAGTTGTGCTATTTCCGTTTCCTGAGGGAGATGTAAGAGGTGTTGAGATTTCCATTTCTGAGTTTGGGGTGAGCCCTGTGGGATGGCACTGATGGTGATCTTCAATCGGAGTATCTGGCAGTAGGTCTATCGCGAGGGAATGATATAGCTTGAGCAGGTTGTCAGTGGGGACTGAGATGGTCAAGGACCAGGATACACCCTATTTGAGTATAGTATGGCATGTGTTATCTACAATGTTGGACGATCAAGAGGAGTATATCAGGGCGGTGACTCTTATTGTCTTTGATGGGTATAGAGAGTGGAAATATGGTTTCTGCTCTTATGATAAGGGACGTGTTGGAGCATTGGGCGGTCTGGTGATGGTATAGAGAGTGGAAATATGGTTTCTGCTCTTATGGGAGTCGAGGATGAGGAGTATGATAGTTCATTATTTTTGGATTAAGAGTCAGGGTTAATACTTGACATTTGGGAGGTCTGGTGATGGTATGATGTGAGATTCTGAATGACTAGAGGCAGTCATGATGGTAAGTTCTGAAGATTTCCTATGAGATTCGGGTATTTGGAGTTGTTTGATCTCTGTCAGGGAGATCATTGAGTGTTGCGTAGCACCTTGTAGGATTGGGTGCAATGTTACTGGTGGAGAAAGTCTATGGGATAGAGTGTAGGTGCACCAATTGATGATGGTTCGAACCCTAAGTGGGGGAGGACCGAGTATTTTGTTGAGAGGATCAGAGATTTGTTCGAGATCGGTTAGAGATCTGGATATAGAGTCTTGTGGTGTGGATTCATGTGATCAGGGTTATTGGTGTTTGAAGCGAGGTACAAAGCGAGATAATGCATGTGGTATATGTTTGGTAAAGGCTGCATGTCACCACGGAAAGTGGCCATCGGTCGAAGACCTTGTGATGGATAGGAATTCTTCGAGGTGGTTGGCTCGTAGGGTTAGTTCGGCGGTGGAAGAAATCTAGTTCAAATGTTTGGGCTGTTATGAAGTTGGGGAAGGGTAGAAGTAGATTTTGGAAACTAATTCCAGGGTCGTTATGAGTATTCGGACATGAAATTGAGCATTATAGGAAGGAGTTTCGGATTGTCATCAACGAGTTCTGAGTCATTGAAAATCCCTCCTTGTTGCAAGTGAGAATCAGATCCTTTTTGAACTTCCCTATGACCGCTATGAATTGGAATATTCCGAAAGTCCGGATTATGTAACAGGAATCAGTGGCTGAGGCAAAACATCATGAGGTTCTAGGGTGGTGTGTCAAGCATCTATGATTCCAGTGGAAGCCCTTTTCGATTAATGACGACAAGTGGATTATTTAAGGCAATGGATTGGAGCAAGGAAAGGTGTTTTGTTATGACAATTGTCGTAAGTTATAATGGTGAATAATTTGGGTAGGTGCGTGCACCTATTTATGGTTGGTCCGCAGAGCATGAGTTAATGATCGTAGTGTGGCATCGATATGAGGATGAGTTTGTGAAGTGGTAAGAACTAGTGGGGCGACACTGCAGAAAGTTGCAGTTAAATGAGTTAGTGCAAAAGGTTGTTGTGATGCTACAGGGAGCCGTAGTTCTCACTAGTCAGAGAGAGGGTGTTTTGATGCTACGAGGAGCCGTAGTACTCACTAGTAAGTAGGAGGTTGTTGTGATGCTATGGGGAGCCATAGTACGCACTAGTTAGCGAGAGGCTGTTATGATGAAGCACTCTTGTTCAGAGCATTACACAAAAGAGTTTTAGGCTTGAATAGCCCTAATTTATGAGTTTTTGGGAGCCTGGTGGTTGGACCAGGGGCGAGACCTGGGTCTCCTCAATGATCAGGAATCATTATATTTTGAGTAAAGTGTGGACATCGCAATCTGAAGGAATTGGATAAGTGAAGTACGCATGGGTTGCGGGTCACGAGTCATGAGTTGAATGATTTATTGGGACGAGTGGTTCCAACTTCGGGTTGGAACAGACTCTCGAGTTGAGTTGTGTCCTGGTGGTGTGTTGGATAGACGAGATGAGATTCTGGAATCGGAGGTGGGTTCCATGTGAGGCGTATTGTTTGTCATCTGATGTCTTAGACCTGAGTAGGTCAGGGTCTTGGTTCGGGAGGTGCATCGGGATGCACGAAACTATTGGGAATTAATTAACAGAGTTCAGGGGTGATTCGATCTTCAGTAGAGTTGTAGTGTTTGCTTGAGGGAAAGCGAACGACGTGACTCATACGTCACTATGAGTTAAGACAGTTATTATAAGATGGGAATCGGTGAAACCTTTTTGGTTATGGGATGGGTGAGCTTGAGGTTCATCTTTGGGGGTTTATAGGGGTCAGAGGATATTTCCAGGTGAGCATGATCACTTTCTGGTTTCCGAGATTAGAGTTTGGGGTTCATCCCCTCTAATGAACCTTGATGAGGGTTCTTGTAGTAGGTCCTGGAGAAAGGAGAGATTATGATCTTTTTGAGTTTTAGAGTTTGCGATCGAGATCAAGCATAGAATTAGGGTTGGTAGAGTGTTCTTAGAGCCTGTTAGTCGGCAGGCGGTTAATAGGATGATGATTCAAGGGTGGTCTGACAAGGAAATAGACCGCAAGAGTTTTCAAGCTCTGAAGATTCATATTGAGTACTGCAACGATAGTTGGGTATGCCCTTTTGGGTTAGGGGTCCCTGGTGGGATCGAGTATCTATTGAAGTGATTGTTGTATGGTTTTAGAACCTTTGGTTGTGCATCTCGGTTAGTTGGGTTTGATATATGCGTGGTAAGGAGCGATTTCGAGGGCGAAATGTAATTAAAGTGGGGGAAAATTGTAACATCCGAAATTTGGGTATATCTATTTAACCCTGCTTCTTCAAATTGTCAAGATTAGCCTCTAAATGGAAGATGTTACAAAGGAGTACACTCGGCGTACTGAAGAGTACGTTGCGCATACTCATTCGGTTACAATAAACACGGACTCCATGAAGTACGCTGGGCGTACCAAACTTACGTTGGGTGTAACTGGTCCAAATGCAAAACCCTAAATGGGACTAGAGGACTATAAATGGAATGATATGGTCTCTTCCTCAGACACCATTTCACAGAGAGAAACCCTAAGAGAGCACCCTCATCGTTCTAAAGTTTGTATGTGCATGCTTTGAGCTAGAGAGTGCCCTTGTGTGATAGTGAGGAAGAAGAGGAGGTTCTTGTGGAGGCTAGAAGATGGAGTACAAGCCTGGATCTGAGTTCTAAAGGGGGTGGAGTTTCACTTAAAGGTAAAAAGCTCATAGCTTTTCTTATCATTTTTGTTTTGTGCTTGATGGACCAACTTTTAGGGTTTTTGGTCCCAAGATGGAGACTTTATGAGATAATGGCCTCTGTAAGCTAGAATCTGCCTTATTTCAGTTTATTATGCGTTGTGGGTTCATAAAAATCCCATCTTAGACATTGAGACTAAGTCATGCATGAGATTAGGGCTTAATGGAGAAAGATGTTAAATGTTTGAAGTGGTTGGTGACCTCTTCGGCCATGCAAAGGCTCAAAGGTTTCGAGTTTATCACTTAAGAGGCAGTAGAGAGCCTAGATCTGTGATATGAGCCCATGACTTAACCTGTTTAGACCAAAAATAAAGAAAGGATAAGTCTGGGACTTACGCTGGGCGTAAGTCTCAGAACGCGCAACGTAGTAGGTTGAGGTCCCCAATCAGTTTCAGGCGCGCTTGAGTACACTGAGCGTACCAAGGAGGTACGCCCCACGTAACTCCTTCTGTGGGCTTTTGGGCTATGTATTGTGTTGGGCCTGTAGTTTGGGCTTGATGCAATAGAGTCTTGGACCAGAGAAGTATATATATGTTTGCTTTGGGGCCCTTGGGTTGGGCTTGCCTTTTAGTTTGGGATTTGGGCGGTATGAGGGCCCATTTATTATTGGGACTTGGTGGGCCCAATGGGTTCAGAGCATTAATGGGCTGGTAGGTGGTCTATCTTTAGACCCAATAAGTGAGAGGTTGGACTTAGCTCATAATTGAGATAATTGTGGGTTTGGCACAGAGTTAGATGCCGGTTGCGTGGCAGCAGTGTTTATAAGAGCTGTTCTTCATTCGAGGTGAGTCTTTTCACTATACTTTACCTAGAGTGGTAATTAGAGTTATGTGACAGAGTATCTTGTATGCCATTTATATGATGTGATACTGTGCATTATTTCTATGTGATTTATGCTATGTATGTTTCAGAGTTTATAGAGTTAGGACCGGGAGGTCCACAGAGTTTGCACCAGAGGCTCCATAGAGTTATAGGACTGGAGGGTCCCACTGAGACACATTCAACAGAGGGTCAAACAGAGTTATAGCCTTGAGTGGCTAATATGTGTTGTATGTGGTATTTTGCGGAACTCACTAAGCTTCGTGCTTACCGTGTTATGTGTTATGTGTTTCAGGTTTTCTTCTCAGGATCGCGGGATGGCCCCGACTTGATTATACACACAAGAGAAAGAGTTAGGAGGATCCTGGTTTAATAATGGAGTTGTGCTTTGTAATTAAATGAAAGAGATTTTTACACAGTATGTTATGAAGAGTATGCATTTTAAAAATGAAAAATTGTTTTAAATTTTCACGTCGTTACACCGTAGGTGATTCAACGTGCGAATCAGAGTACAAAATGGCGAGCGAAGCATCAAAGGAGGCGATATGTCTGAAGAACTTCATTGGAGACCTTGGAGTTGTGCTAGCCATAAAGGAGCTGATGGAAATTTTCTGTAATAATGAAGGAGCGGTTGCGTTGAGCAAGGAGCCGAGGGATCATGGTAGAGCTCGACATATCGACAAAAAATATCATTTTATTCGAGATCGGGTGGAAGAGAGACTCCTAATGGTAGAGAGGCTATTGTCAGAAGATAAACCTTTAGATCCCCTTTCGAAGGGACCTAGTAGTTTTAAACACTTGCAGCACGCTAGGCGCATTAGGATGAAGGACGATATTAGTTTAGATTAGATATTTTTGAAACGTGTAATAGATAAATGTAATTGAAATTTGATGATTAAATAAAGGAGTATTATTTATAAGTAAAGTTATTGTCTTATGTTAAATATTTACCTATTGTTTCACTTTGCATGTTTTGACTTCCTAAATAATAAGATTATTCGAACATTCCACAGTTGCTCATACTTTGGAAGTAGGTATGAAAGAAGATTGTCGTGAATTGGTTTGTAGATTGTCTAAAGTGTATTAGACATAGCAAATGTTTGTTGCAATGTTCATGAGTGCTTATGAACAAGATTTGAGCATTGGATTAAACCCATGCTTGCTGGTATCACTTCATGGAATTTATCACGAGTGTTCGCAAGACGATAATGTCATATAGTCTTTAAACCGATATATATGGTTTATTGTTTGCAAGTTGGTTGTACATTGATAATGCGTAAACGCATCAGTAACTTGATTTTATAAAACGAATTGTTGTGCATGATTTGATGAGTGAATGGTAAATGCATATAAGTCGAAGTATATCTGTTCCTTTTATCCTAAGAGGATAAAAACGATATCTCGGCCGCTTGATGATTTGGTTTGACTTATGTGTCGAGCCCGGTCAGAACTGAATTGATGTGTTCAATTAAGATCTATGGCAAACGAATTAGATATCGAGAAACAAATTGCTGGATAATAAGTATAACTATGTTCCATGTAATTATCCACACGATATATAGAACAGAGGACTGTACGATCCCTTATCTAAAGGACAGGTTACTGATAATATTAAAGTTCGACAACGTCTTTGAGAGCTACGATTTCTAATCGGATGCTGAAGTTGTACTTGCATTTATAGTTACTAGACTTATCCAAGTGGGAGGCTATTGGATTAGTGTCTAAACCCGTAACTATATTTGTGTAACATCCCAAAATACGGGCCAAAAAATTTCATTTTTAATTTAAAAGATGGTAGCAAAATATCATATGATCATATCATTTAATAAAACATGTCTCGTGACTGTAAACCATAACGTAAAACATAATAATGTCAGAGTACAAATCCTAGAATATCTCATAGTGCAGAACATGAAGAGCTTGTGTGCGATGAGCTGCTACCGCGCCAACCCCTTCCCCTTCACTGAAGAATACCTGAAACAACAACTGAAAACCGTAAGCACGAAGCTTAGTGAGTTCCCCCACTGTACCACATACCATATAACCACATAACATACATATATTCTCAGGCATATCTGGGTGCCCGACCTACCCATTCGATCCTCTCGACCGTATACGGACTAGCATATCTGGGTGCTAGCCTCCCCTTCGGTCCTCTCGACCGGATACTGACTAGCATATCTTGGTGCTGGTTTCCCTTTGGTCCTCTCGACCGGATGCTGGGGACTATTTCACCCCCTACTACTACCACATAACACATATCACATATCACATAATCTATCTAGCATGGCTGGGCATGACCCGCCCCTTCGGCCCTATCGACCGGTAATCTGGGGACTATCTCCCCCTACTGTCTCTAGCACATAGCATCATATCATACTAGCACGTAAACATATCACAGGTAGTAGCAACCCTAGATGAATATTAAAGAGACAATCATCTAACATACAACTCCTACTGGTGGGCTGGCATTGTGGCCGTAGACCAACCGCTACTAGAAGGTAACTCACATCATAGTAGCTGCTGATCTGTGCGGGAACTGACTGTCTTTTGCGGCTGCTGCTCCGGAAATCCTCCGGCTATAATTCCCACAAAACACTCAGTCAAATACTGCTAACCGACGTTAGGGTAAAATGACCATTTACCCCTAACCAAGCCAAGAGTCAAAGTGAAAGTCAACTTCCAGTTGACCCGACTCGCCGAGTTGGCTCGCCAACTCGTCGTGTCCCTATCCATTCGATTGACCATAATCCCGTCTCTACTCGTTGAGTTAGGCATTGACTCAACGAGTTTTTCTTCTAAACTGATGTCCAATAGTCCTTCAGGCTACTCGCCGAGTTGTATGAACAACTCGTCAAGTTCATCTTAATCCGAAGAACACTCTATGCTGAGACTCGCCGAGTTGTATGAACAACTCGTCGAGTCTATTCTTGAGGCAAGAAGATTGCCTTGGACTCACCGATTCAGGGCATTGACTCGCCGAGTTCCTCCATGGGTGAGTCTGGCTTTCGACTCACCGAGTCACCCCCATGACTCACGACTCCACTCAGTAAACACGAAAAGGGGGAAAACTCGGGGACTCACGACTCGACTCGCGGAGTCCGATGAATGACTCGCCGAGTCTTTCACATGCAATTACTATATACTCGATTTTGCTTGAATCCAGCTCATGCCATACATAGATCTGGGTTCTTAGGGCTTGATTAACACGTAAAGTTTCCAACTTTACGTGTAAATAAACACCAATGAAGGTTTTAGGGCTCAAAATGCACTAAAAGAGTATATCTAGGGCTTTCTTGCAATATGGCTCCATAAAGGCAGTAGATCCAAGCTCCTGGAGCTCAATCATGCCTAGATCTAAAGGTTAATCAACTTATCACAAATCCTAATCCATAATCAAGCTTGGAAATGGTTCAAGAAGGACTTTAATGGAGCTTTAAGGGACTCTTAGCATGAAAACAGAAGGAAACTGAGTTATACCTCAAGGAATCTCTGAAATAACACCAAGATGTCTGGCCTCCTTCTTCTCCTCTTGATCTACTCTCCTTTTTCTCTCAAAATCTTCTAGAAATCACACCAAAGCACTTCAATTTCACAAGGAACGAGGTTAGGACGATATAGGGAGCTGTAAGGGTGAAGGGGGCGAGCTTGGGGGCGCATATGATGGTTTAAATAGGTTGCAAACCCTTGAAATTAGGGTTTCATCAGACAGCGGGGACTCGTCGAGTCCAGAATATGGACTCGCCGAGTCGCCAACTTAAACGTGTTCAATATCCCAGATCTACTCGGCGATTCGGGCCTACAACTCGGAGAGTCCAAGGCTAAAAATGCAAAGTACTTAGATAAATTTTACATACCAGGAACCAGGTGCTAAAAATCTCCCCCAATTATTTTAGACTTCGTCCTCGAAGTCTGCTGCTCAATCCTGGAACAGCTCGTGGTAATGCTCCATCATTTCTTCCATCGGCTCCCAAGTCCACTCCGAACCCTTTCGGTGCTGCCATCGCACCTTCACTAATTCCACCCTCTTGTTCCTCAGATCCTTCTACTTCCGGTCTAGGATTGCGATTGGGCGCTCAATGTAATTCAGGCTGTCATTAACCTGAATATCTTCTAACGACACCACCGCTGAATCATCCACTAGGCACTTCCACAGATGGCAGACATGGAAGGTGCTGTGGATCTGACTGAGTTCATCCGGCAGATCCAGCCTGTATGCCACCTTGCCCACCCGAGCTACAACCCTGAACAGACCAATGTATCTCGGGCCTAACTTGCCCCGCTTTCTGAATCGAATGACGCCATTCCAAGGAGACACTTTCAGGAGTACCATATCCCCGACCTGGAACTCCAGGTCAGATCGGCGCTTGTCGGCGTAACTTTTCTACCGACTCTGCGCAGTTTGAAGCCTGCTTCGAACCTGCTGGATCCTCTCGGTCGTCTTGAGCACCTCCTCTGTGCTCCCCATGACCCTCTGGCCAACCTCTCCCTAACATATCGGGGTCCTACACATCCGTCCATACAAAAACTCGAATGGAGGACGGTCAATACTCGCATGGTAGCTGTTGTTGTACGAGAACTCGGCCAAGGGAAGATAGGTATCCCAGCTACCACCGAAGTCTAGCACGCATGCCCGCAACATATCCTCCAAAGTCTGGATGGTCCACTCGCTCTGACCATCCGTCTGCGGGTGAGAGGCGGTGCTAAAATGTAGATGAGTGCCCAACTCATCATGAAACTTCTTCCAAAACCTGGAAGTGAACCGCACATCTCGGTCTGATATCATTGACACCGGCACCCCGTGCCGCGCCACTATCTCCCTGATATAGATATCGGCCAACTTTTCGGCTGAGATACTCTCCTGGATAGGAATAAAATGGGCGCTCTTGGTCAATCGATCCAAGATGACCAATATCGAATACCCCTCGCACAGTCCTGGGAACTTTGTGATAAAATCCATCGTAATATCCTCCCATTTCCACAACGGGATATCCAACGGCTGCATCTTGCCATGCAGCCTCTAATGCTCGGCCTTGACCTTCCTGCAGGTCAAGCACCGCTCGACGTACCAAGCCACGTCCCGCTTCATGCAGGGCCACCAATAGTCTAGATGAAGATCCCTATACATCTTCGTTGCCCCTGGATGAATGGAGAACCGAGACTCGTGGGCCTCCTCCATCAAAATCTGGCGCACGCCGCCGAGATACGACACCCACACCCTACGGTGTAGTGTCAATAATCCTCGACTATCATAATCGAAGGAGGTGACTTGACCCACTATCCGCTCGCTCTTCCGATGCTCCTCCTTCATAGCCTCCTGATGTGCTTCCCGAATCTGCTCTAACAGTGGAGTCACCACCGTCATCCTCATACACACCTCCCTGATCGGTGCCGCCTTACGACTAAGCGCATCGGCCACTACATTCGCTTTCCCCGGGTGATAAAGGATCTCGCAATCATAATCCTTCACCACGTGCAACCAACGACGCTGATTCTTGTTTAGATTCAGCTGATCCATGAGGTACCTCAAACTCTTGTGGTCCGTGTAAATGATACACCGAACCCCATAGAGGTAATGTCGCCAAATCTTGAGGGCGAAGACTCCCGCCCCGAACTCTAAATCATGCATCGGGTAGTTTGCCTCATGAGGCTTCAGTTGCCTCGAAGCGTAGGCAATTACATGCCCTCTCTACATCAATACCGTGCCCAACCCCAAAATGGACGCGTCACAACACACCACAAAATCCTCAACGCCCTCGGGCAGGGCTAAGATTGGCGCCTCGCACAACCTCTATCTCAGAATCTTGAACGCCGCCTGCTGCTCAGGCCCCCATCTAAAGACTACGAATTTCTTAGTTAACCGTGTCAGGGGTACAACTATCTTGGAGAAGTCCCGAATAAACCTCCGATAGTAGCCCGCTAATCCCAGGAAACTCCGAATCTCGGATGGAAACTTCGGAACCTCCCATCTCATCACGGCCTCCACCTTGGCCGGGTCTACTGAAATCCCATTCTGATTGACAAGGTGCCCAAGAAACTACACCTCGCGCAACTAAAACTCACATTTGGAGAGCTTGGCGTACAAGCTCTCTGTCCTCAGGGTCTCCAAAACCTCTCTCAGATGCTCTTAGTGCTCCTCCTGCGTCTTGGAATAAACCAATATGTCATCAATGAAAACTATCATAGACCGATCCAGCATCGGTTTGCACACGCGGTTCATGAGGTCCATGAACGCGGCAGGAGCATTGGTGAGCCCAAACAACATCACCACGAACTCATAATGGTCATAACGCGTCTGAAATGGGGTCGTCTGCAGATCCTCCTCTCTGACCCTCGTCTAATGATAACCTGATCGAAAATCAATCTTGGAGAACCAAGATGCTCCCTGCAACTGATCAAAGAGGTCGTCAATCCTCGAGAGTGGGTAACGGTTTTTCACCGTTACCTTATTCAGCTCCCGGTAATCTATACACATCCAATACAACCCGTCCTTCTTCTTCACAAACAGGATCGGGGCTCCCCAGGGTGAACTGCTCGGTCGAATGAACCCCTTGTCTAACAGCTCCTGCAGCTGTGTACACAACTTCTGCATCTCAGGAGGAGCCAACCGATACGGTGCCTTGGCTATCGGATCTGCACCAGGAACTAGGTCGATCCTGATCTCTACCTGATGCTTCGGAGGTATTCCAGGAAGCTCCTCCAGGAACACATCAATGTAGTCTCGCACCACTGGAACGTCGCTCACCATCGCCTTACCCGCCTCTCGGGTATCCATAACGTACACGACATATCCCGCGCAACCCTGTTGAAGGTAGCGCCTCACTCTCGCTGCTGAACATACTGTGGGTCTACGTTGTGGCCTCTCTCCGGGGATCACCAACTCTCCGCTACTCGGGGTCCTGATCTGCACTAGCTGCTATGTGCAATCTATCACCGCCCCATTAGGGCTCAACCAATCCATGCCTATAATCACCTTGTTCCCCCGCAATGGGATGGGAACCAAATCCACCAAATAGCGCTCCTCAGATAACCTTAGAACATAATCACTGAACACTGCTGATGCTCGCACCGATCGATCATCGGCAATTTCTACCTCTAAAGGGCAATCCAACATGCCCGAAGACTCAGTAAACCTCTTGCGAAGCGCAAGGGAAACAAATGACCGGGTGGCACCCGAGTCAAACAACACCTGAACTGGGATACCGTTCACATGGAACAATCCTAACGCATAAACACAGGGAGCATATCAATAACATAACATCATATAAAATAAAATAGAGGGAAAGAATCATACCCGTCACCACATCGGGTGCGGCGCGTGCCTGCTCGGTAGTCAGCTGAAATGTCCGGCTCCTCACCACTGGAGCCTCTGCCTTGCCCTGCCGGCCATCAGCAATCCGCAGGGTAGCTGGAGCTGGCGCCTTAACTGGTGCTGATGCTGTCAACTGGGGGCAATTAGCCTTCTTGTGGCCCCTCTGGTTGCAGTGGAAACACAGCAACTCAGACGTCTATATCACAGGTGTAGGGGCAGTACAATCCCTGCTGAAGTGCCCTAACTTGCCGCACTTATAGCAGCCTGACAATCCCAACTTGCACGCTCCCTCGTGCGTCTTGCCGCATTTCCTGCAGCGGCCCCGCCCCTGTTGGCCTTTCGGCCCCACATCTGATCCTTTGGGCTTCTTCCTCGAAGCCCCCATAAAATGCCCCTCTTCCGCCTTCCTCTTCCGAATGTGCTCCAGATCTATCTCCCTCTCCCTTTCCCTGGCAATCATAGAGTCCAAGGTAGGGCACGCTGAAAAACTGACATGCTCCCGAATATCAGCTCGTAGCATGTCATGATAGCGGGTCCTCCTCTTATCATCATCACCCGCATACTGGGGCACCAACAACGCCCTCTCCTGGAACTTGGCGGTGCTCTCCGCCACAGTCTCCGTTGTCTGTCTCATATCTAGGAACTCCTTGGCCAGCTGTTGAAGCTCGACAGCCAGGGCAAACTATGCCTTGAACCTGGTCACAAAGTCCAACTAGGTCATAGCCTCGACAGCCGAGGCACCCAACGAGTCACCAACGAACTCCCACTAATCTCTAGCTCGATCCCTCAAACATCCTACTGCAAATATCACCTTCGGCTCCTCAGTGCAGAAGCTAGTCAAGTGTGCAGACTCAATGTCTGCAATCCATCGCCTGGCAGCTATGGGGTCCTTCACCCCATGGAAATCCGGCACACCACTGCCCCTAAAGTCCTTAAAGGACAGCGTGCGAGATCCCGACTGGCTAGATGCCATGTCGCTCTTGAATGCCCGGAGGAGATCCTCCATCAACTTAACTATCCCTTCGTTGATCGACCCGAAGATAATGGGGGTCGACTCAAGGATGCCTCTGGTGATCTCTGACGCGATGAACTCACGTAGCCCCTCATCTACTGGCTCGGAACCTGATCCCGAACCCGATCCCTCTCTTGAATTGCCAACTGCTGGCCTCGAGCGTAGTACCACCATTTTGAAATACATAAATAACAACCGTTAGCGATACTGATACTCCTTGATGGATCACATCTACTACAAGTTCCCTGGTCTTATCTTGGCCTTCCTCGGTTCGGGTACGGATCCTCTTCTTTCAGTAGTACGGGCCCATACTACCTTCCACATCTATCCGCACCTTCTTCAAGGACTGCCTAGACTCCACCAGATCCCTTTCACTACTGCTACACTCATCCTAGGCTTGCCCTAGGGAAATCTATGACTCCACCCTACCCGGTCCTCAGCTGTTGAAGACCTCCTTGTAATGCCAAGTAGCCATTACCTGAATACCATCACATGTGATGTGGCTCAAATAATCATTCGAGTAACGGGCTCGTCCCTACAACGGTTAGACTCAGACAAGAGCTGCGCAATAGGGCCCAAATCCAGCACTCTAAGATTATTCAACCCTGATCACGTGTGACATGACGTACTCACCTAATAGCTAACTCCCATCACTGAGAGTCCCATGAAGCATGAAGCAAGCATCATTCAGAAGAAAGGGAACAATCTCAAGCAAATCTGTTCTCATAGAGATAAACTGAACTAGCATATAATGTTAAGCTCCTACTATCAGGCATAACCTAAACAGGCTATCCTACTGCTGTCTACTCAATCTAGCATGCAATTTTCATACACTGAAGCACATAAAGCAGCCACATAAGGCATCACCCCTAGATCCTTTGTCCTATTCTAGCATGCTGTTCTACTAAAACTGATAAACATAACATAAGCTCGTATGGGTGCTTTGGGGAACACTTACTTGAGCTCGATCGGTCGCGCGCATCACACACTTTGCTCCTTCTTAAAACTCTTTACTTAGCCTTTTAGAAAACATTTTCTTCTTTAAAATCTTTTAATCCCTCGATTTGAGTTCAGACACCCCCGATGGTGTACATGTCCGAATCCCACAAACTAGGGCTCTGATACCAACTTGTAACATCCCAAAATACGGGCCAAAAATTTTCATTTTTACTTTAAAAGATGGTAGAAAAATATCATATGATCATATCATTTAATAAAACATGTCTTGTGACTGTAAACCATAACGTAAAACATAATAATGTCAAAGTACAAATCCCAAAATATCTCATATTGTGGAACACGAAGAGCATGTGTGTGATGAGCCACTATCGCACCAGCTCTTTCCCCTTGACTGAAGAAGTACCTGAAACAACAACTGAAAACCGTAAGCACGAAGCTTAGTGAGTTCCCCCACTATACCACATACCATATAACCACATAACATACATATATTTCCAGGCATATCTGGGTGTCGGACCTACCCGTTAGGTCCTCTCAACCGGATACTGAATATCATATCTGGGTGCTGGCCTCCCCTTCGGTCCTCTCGACCGGATACTGACTAGCATATATGGGTGCTAGTCTCTCCTTTGGTCCTCTCGACTGGATGCTGGGGACTACTTCACCCCTACTACTACCACATAACACATATCACATAATCTATCTATCATGACTGGGCATGACCGCCCCTTCGGCCCTATCGACCGGTAATCTGGGGACTATCTCCCCTACTGTCACTAGCACATAACATCATATCATACTAGCACGTAAACATATCACATGTAGTAGCAACCCTAGATGAATGTCACAGAGACAATCATCTAACATACAACTCCTACTGGTGGGCCAGCATTGTGGCCGTAGACCCACCGCTACTGGAAGGTAACTCACCTCAAAGTAGCTGTTGATCTGTGCGGGAACTGACTGTCTTCTGCGGCTGCTGCTCTGGAAATCCTCCGGCTGTAATTCCCACAAAACACTTAGTCAAGTGCTGCTAACCGACCTCAGCGTAAAATGACCATTTACCCCTAACCAAGCTAAGAGTCAAAGTCAAAGTCAACTTCCAGTTGACCCGACTCGCCGAGTTCGCTTGCCAACTCGTCGAGTCCTTATCCATTCGATTGACCATAATCCCGTCTCTACTCGTCGAGTTAGGCATCGACTCGACGAGTTTCCTTCTAAACTGATGTCCAATAGTCCTTCATCCTACTCGCCGAGTTGTATGAACAAGTTGTCGAGTTCATCTTCATCCGAAGAACACTCTATGCTGAGAGTCACGGAGTTGTATGAACAACTCACCGAGTCTGTTCTTGAGGCAAGAAGATTGCCTTGGACTCGCCGAGTCAGGGCATTGACTCGTCGAGTTCCTCCATGGGTGAGTCTGGCTTCTGACTCACTGAGTCACCCCCATGACTCACAACTCCACTCAGCAAACACGAAAAGGGGGAAAACTCGACGACTCGCGACTCGACTCACCGAGTCCGATGAATGACTCGCCGAGTCTTTCACATGTAATTACTATATACTCGATTTTGCTTGAATCCAGCTCATGCCATACATAGATCTGGGTTCTTAGGGCTTGATTAACACGTAAAGTTTCTAACTTTACGTGTAAATAAACACCAATGAAGGTTTTAGGGCTCAAAATGCACTAAAAGAGTAGATCTAGGGCTTTCATGCAATATGGCTCCATAAAGGTAGTAGATCCGAGCTCCTGGAGCTCAATCATGCCTAGATCTAAAGGTTAATCAACTAATCACAAACCCTAATCCATAATCAAGCTTGGAAATGGTTCAAGAAGGACTTTAATGCAGCTCCAAGGGACTCTTAGCATGAAAACAGAAGGAAACTGAGTTATACCTCAAGGAATCTTTGAAATAACACCAATATGTCTAGCCTCCTTCTTCTCCTTTTGATCTACTCTCCTTTTTCTCTCAAAATCGTCAAGAAATCACACCAAAGCACTTCAATCTCAGAAGGAACGAGGTTAGGACGATATAGGGAGCTCTGAGGGTGAAGGGGGTGAGTTTGGGGCGCATATGATGGTTTAAATAGGCTGCAAACTCTTGAAATTAGGGTTTCATCAGACAGCGGGGACTCGCCGACTCGCCAACTTAAACGTGTTCAATATCCCGGCTCTACTCGGCGAGTCGGGCCTGCAACTCATTGAGTCCAGGGCTAAAAATGCAAAGTACATAGATAAATTTTTCATACCAGGAACCAGGTGCTACAATTTGGTATGTACTTGACCAGTTTTTGCATGGTCCTTTTGGGTTGCCTTCACCAAAGCAACTTGACAGGATGATTTATGGAGAGAGAGATTGGTTATTATGGTTTATTAATATATTATATGAATAATATAGAAATCATATAGTTTAATTAATATTGGTCAAGAATTTGTTAAGAATTAATTATGTGGCTAAAAGAGATTAATTAAATAAGAGGGACTGGAACTGTCAATTATACAATAGTTTATTTTGGGCTGTGAACCCCCATGGACATAAGGGGGACTAAATTAGGAGTGGAAGACCACTCTAATTTCGTCCAAGGAGGCCTCATTCTGAAGGTTCTTAAGCTGTTTAGGGCCTAAGTTATGCAATTAGGGTTTTGACTAAAACCCTAGCAACTTAGCTATTTAAGGGACCCTAGGGCTTTAGTTTTGGTTACACCAGGAAACCCTTGAGTTACTATAGCCAAAATTGTGCTTCTCTTCGTCTCTTCTAGATCATCTTCTTGCTTGTGGTGTTTTTGAGCCATTAGAGGTGTTACACTTGTGACACTAATCTTCTTGAAGATCAAAGAGTCTCGCAACTATAGAAAGGTATTATCTAAAGTAGTTTTATTTTAGATCTCGTTTTTAATTATATGCTAGATTAGGGTTTCAAGGTTTGGATAAATTTGCATGTACAATAGAGAAACCTAGATCCAAATCTTTAGAGTTTTACATGTGCACATAGGATGTTCTTTTGCTCAAAACCCATCATAAAGGATAATCTAGCTCCCTCGGAGCCATAAAAAACCTCTTGCTAAGCGCAAGCGATATAAAAGATCGGGTAGTCCCCAAATCAAGCAATACTAATGAAGCAATACCGTTCACGAGGAACGATCCGAAAATAAAACACACATATAAAAGATAATTCAATATATATAAGGAGATAAGGAGAAGATGATTGGTTTTGAGCAAAACATCATTCCTATGGTGTACATGCAAACCCTAGTAGGTTTTGGATCTAGTTTGTCTAATGAACATGAAATTGAATCTCTAAAGCTATATACCCTAGATCTAGCATACAATTAATCATATTAACATAAGAATAGGGTTTAGATCTTACCTTGATTGTTATGTAGCAATAACAATCTCAAATCCTCCTTGTAATGGCTTTAGAAAGCTTAGAGTCACAAGTGTCACTCCTCTAATGGCTGACCAACACCAAGAGCAAGAGAATGAAGAATGATAAGAAAGGAGGCACCCAAAAATGTGTAGAAACCCTTAAGAATTAGTTGGCCACGTTTTTGGTGCCCTATGGATCCTTAAATAGTGAGGCTATTAGGGTTATCTAACAAGGAAACCCTAATTTGATTGCTTAGGCCCTAAGAAACCAATGGACTCCCTCCTTAGAGGCCTTGGACGATTTCTAATGGGTTTCCCCATAGAATTCGTCCACTCCATCCTTTATGGAATCCATTAGCCCAATATACACCTATCACACAATTGACAGTTCTAGTCCCCTTTATTTAATTAATATCTTTTAGCCACAAAATCAATTCCTATTAATTATTGACAAATATTAATTAGACAATATGATTTCTCCTTTAATATATTTTTCTTATAATATATTAACAAATCATAATTACTCCTCTCTCTCCATAATTCATCCTATAATGTTGCTTTGGTGAAGGCAACCCAAAAGGACCATGCACAATCGGATCAAGTACATACCAAAATAGTTATGGACTTACAAACTAATCCAACAGTATCCCAGTTGGATAAGTCTAATAACTATTTTGCGTATGACTTCAGATCCTGATCTGCAATCTTAGCTTTCCAAAACCGCTGTCAACTCTGATCTTATCAGATACGCGTCCTTTAGATAAGGGATCATATAATCCTCCATTCTGGATATCATATAGACTGAGACATGGATTTAAATCATTCTCTCTGTCTATGTGATGTTTCCCGATTTCCGATTTACGACGACTGACTACACACTACAATTGAACACATCAAATTAGTATCGGCTTGGCCAAGCACTTATGTGCCATCACTAAATCATCGAGGGGCCCACAAATATCGCTTTCATCCCACTTTGGATAAAAGGAATGGATAAACTTTGATTCAATGCTTTCTTGCACTCACTCACTGAATCACACACAACAATATGTTTTATGACACTAAGTTAATGGTGCGTTTACATATTATCAATGTGTAACCGACTCGCAAGATACAACTCACACATCGCGGTCTCAAGAATATAAGATATTATCGTCTCACCAATCACTCGTGATAAAATCCATGAAGTGATCCAAGTGAGTGTAGGTTTAATCCAATGCTCAAATCATAGTCATAAGCACTCATGAGCGTTGCAACAAACATTTGCTTATGTCTAATACACTTTATACAATCCACACACCAATTCACGACAGTCTTCATTCATACCTACTTCCAACATATGAACGACTGTGGTCCGTTCGAATAATTTGATTGTTCTGAACCAATTTAATTATTCAGGAAGTCAAAAAATGCGAAGTGAAACACTAGAATAATACTAATCCCATATGGCCCCAAGCTCTGGGTATAAATAAAACATTTTATTTAATCACCATATTGATTACTCATTATTTGTTGTTTCGGGTACTCAACTTCTTACTTGAATTATTACTACACTTGTCCCATACTCTCAGTATGCACACAATGTTTACCTACGGTCCTTACTTTGAGAAATAGATCAAATGAAAACATTTCCAATCATACTCATTTCACAACACCCAATCTTTATCATAAGTATAAGAATATTAAATTCTTGTTACTTATGCTAGATTTTAACATTTTATGCAATGATTCTTTCGTAATGTCATAGCTTAAAATTATCCAGACTTGGCCAATCTCTATTAGAAACAATTCTATAGACATGATGTCTCTCACTCAAAGTACATTCCTCTGAACATCCTTCTTGCATAAAAGTTTCTAATCTAGACATAGATTCTCAATATCCAACTCCCAATATGGAAACATTTCCATATTTGTCATATGACAATTCATTCTTAATAGAATCTTATATATTCATAATAATGTCATCCAATACCATACTTCCAACTACTCACAAGCGACCAATCCTCAACGAGCTTTGGATCGTCCTTTGATAGTTGTTTAATTATTTTAGCTAAAACCGATTCTAGTCCTTTTTCCCTCTAAATGCGCTAGACATTTGGAAAATTTTAGAATGGTCAAATATAATAGCACTGGAAATCAATGCATAATGTCTTACATAAAGATATGATACTTTATCAATCTTTTGCCATAATATTTTATGTGCCTCGTTCTTACAATTCAAAGTATGAAGAGGGATACCGTAATCATAATTGAAATTTGAGAACACACTATGTATCCTTGACTAAATTTATTAAAATTCCACAATCTAAGCCTTTAGATTTGAAATAAAGCATAATATTCTCTCCCTTAATTATAGCAAAACAACTTTTCAACCCTTACGACTTTGCAAAGTATAACTCTTGTTTTCTATAATTAATATTGATAACTTGCAATACTTTCCTTAATAATCATACAAGCACAACATTTATGCTCCCACTATCATGATGATTATTATCATATAAGCATAACACTTATGCTCCCACTAGCTTTGACATGTTTTAGAAAACAAATGAACTTCTAGAAAACAATACTTATTGAATTTCTGAAGTTTATATTTCTAATACCTAATGCTTTGATAATCCTTTATCTAAGTTTGTTAAACTTATACACCTTTGCCTTAGATAGCTCATATGTGTGTCTAAACAATTCAGACTAATTGCCAAATCTCACAATTCGAATTCTGAACGGGATACCATTACCATAATCGAATTCGAGAATACAATTTTCACAATCACTATCTTCTTAAAATTTCTCTTAGTGAAAGCATTTCCTCACAGTCATTTTCATGAAGGAGAGAATCTTATGACACTTAGATTTTATGGTGTATGTGTTCCTATCGATGTGAATTTGTCAAAACCAAAGTTTGCGACAAATCCAAACTCATATGGACTAAATTTTGTCAATCTTGATTTCATGCATTATGGTAACACGAGTTCCCACCATGTCTTCCAAGTAGTTAAGCAGCTCACCCTTTCATATGAATGTACTTTTCATTGATCAAGGTGCTTGCATTTTATGCGTTTAAATGAGAACTCATAGAACTCTCATGCATAATTAACTCAATTAGAATAGCACAGAAACAAAATAATGTCAACACGATAGGTTGTAAACCTCAATTCGTGTGCTAGTGATGATCGATAAGGTTTATTCTTGATTAGTTCTTCAAACTTTTCAAGACCATTAAGACTCCCACTGACTCCTTGACATATCAAATTCTTTTGTCAATAAACATTTCTCGACGAACAAATATTCAAGAGTTAGTGTAGCTTTTATCAAGACAAAACACTTCACAAAATTGGTCCTAGTTGGTCTTTGTCTTATCCAAGACATCACAACTTTCCAATTTCAAATGTGCAAGAATAAGAAAACCTTTTCCAAATTCCACATTTGATGAATGTTATAAACCTTCTTGAGACTTGTCACTCAATTCACAATCTCAACTCTAAGACTTGTTTTTGGAACGAAGTATGATTGACTTCTTCATTTAACCATTTCTTCAATTTTTGATTTATCTTCTTATACACACAATTTTACTAAGACTCACTTATAGGATCAATTGAGATATGGTTCTTAATCATTAAGACCTATCATAAAACATAATAAAAGGCACTCTCCCTTCTTCTTAGAATATATAAACTTTTATTTTCTGCCTACTTGATTCTTCTTTATTCGTTCTGCTATTGATTTAAAGTCTTTCAATCAACTCGGAATTACACTTAATCTTATAAGTATAATCATATTTACTAAACCTTTAGTAAATCATGACGAATATCTTCGTCACTCTTGTGGTGGACTTGATCAACACACAACCTTGTGTGCTCGATCATCATGCAAATATGAAATTTATAGTCCTTCACTTGACACTTTGTTAACAAATCAGTCTAATTTCCAAATATGAAATTTCTCATTCATCATGCAACCAAGTTGTATGATTCCAAGTTTCTGTCCAATTGAAACTTGCGCGATGAGAAACTTTCCCTATTTGGTAAATACTTGACCTTTCTGCAAATGACATAATTAAGAATCAAATCCATTATTGATAATAATAGAAACTTACAAACAACAATTTTTTATACACGCCATTGCAAGGATAAATAAATAATATAAATCAAAATTTATTTTCTTGTAGAAAAATTTGTCCTTACAATGCAATTCAATTGAAAAACTATGTTAATACATATTTCTTAGTAATCTTATTCTAACTCCATGTAGTAGCTCAAGATTCTAATCTTCAAGTAATGCTATCGAAATCCATTTCTTCACGATTAGATTCCGCTCACTTCTTTGCTTAAGATTCATCTCTTTTCTTCGATCCTACAAAACATCGAAATGTAATCTTATCACATCATGTATTAAGAATCTAGAATAGGAACTTAAAAGAGTTAGTTAATGGATTTTACCTAAAGTAGAGCCATACGTTTTGACTCTCCCCTCTCTTAGATCTCTTAGGTAAATAGGGCAGCTTCGTCTCCAATGCCCCTTCTCTTGGAAATAAAAACAAATTGACTCTTTTGGAACAGCACACAAAACTACTTCTGACTTTGCCTTTCTCTTATGATCAAATTTTTCGATCATGGCATGCCTTTTGTTTCCATTGCCTATATCCATAGAGGTCTGGAAGGCAGATCCATCAATCAACTTTGCTTTTCCAGTGCGCCAAATCATTGCTGATTCAGCAACAATAAGCATGTAGGTGATATCGATGAGGGTTACGTCGTGTTTCATCATATAGTACTCTCTTACGAACTCACTATATGAGTCAGGAAGTGAATGAAGAACCCAGTCAAAAAGCCAACTCTACACACACAACAGATCCCAACATTCTTAACCTATCAATGTGTGACTTCATCTCTAAGATGTGTGCACACACTGACTTTCCTTCTTCATGTTTACTTGCCAAAAGGGCTTGAGTGAGTTTGAACTTTTCAATCTTTTGAACTTGTGGGTTAGGGAGAACAATTGGAGGTGGTGGAGGATGTGAAGCATGATCTCTTGTTCCCCGACCGAATCGTGGAATATCATGTTCATGTGGAAAGCTTGTTCCATGGGATTTGGGAAGACCATGGTTGTCACACTTTGACAAATACAAAACGGGAGAAAAATTCAAGTTAGGTTGATTAGGATCCTCAATGTGACACCCAAATGAAACATCGAGTCTAGGATCCAAGAAAATACTCTACAACTGGGAAGATGGATGTCGTAACCCAAATTGCAGAACATTTGAAGGTAAGTTAATGATGATTCACTAATTTCCATCATGAAAAATGAAAAAAAAAATTTAAGATTTAAATCTTTTGAAAATTCCTAGATCTTTTGATACTCATTGAACTTTTCAATGGCATGTTTAAATCTTGATATGCCCCTCTAGTTTGTGACTGGGATACCGAGGATCACAAAACAGGGTGTGAATGTCACACCCCAAAACCATGAATAGCGGAAACGTTTAGGGGTGGAGGACGTCATGTACAGTATCATAACAGTGTAATATAATAAACAAGAAACAACATCATCCATTGCATTATAAGTAAAGTTTTAATACATGTGTGTTCTTTCATTGTAATAAGACACCAAAAATATACAATCAAAATAACAGACGAGACTTGTCTGCTCCGTCTTCTCAAAACCTGGCCATCGTACCTGTCTACTGTTGACCTGAGAATACAAGTTATTTTGAAAGAGAGTATCAGCTATAAAGCTGGTGAATTCATAAGTAATTAAGTGTCATTGTCTTGCTTATGAAAATCTGTTATGAAGGCCATGTAAACCTTTAAATGAAAATGTTGATGTAAGTATGAAAACCCTAGAAAATCCCTTATTTTCTATCAGTTTGAGATGTAGTCTTCTACCAAGACACGAATGTTTTGTTATGACAATGTAGTCTTCTACCAAGACCCGAATGTTTTGTTATGGCAATGTAGTCTTCTACCAAGACCCGAATGTTTTGTAAGTAAAATGATAGTTTTTCCTTTAATTTTTTAGTGCTACAGTACTTAGTCTAACTCATCGTTTATGTGAAAGTATCACAAAATAAAGTAAACAGGAAAAAATACTAATGTAAGTGTTATCCCGAGGTACCAGGGCTAACACGCCATATATAACCTAATGAACATCCGAAGATTATCCAATTGTCGTCTGTAGCAGCAGCAGGGCAGAGGAAGGGTTAGTCCCTGTAAAGGTACTCCAAGTATAAGTAATAACCTAATGATCATCCAAAGATTTTCATCTCATCCTCTGTTGCAACAGTAGGATGGAGGAATGGTTAGTTCCGATATCGATCTATCTATGATAAGTGATAACTGTTGACATCCGTAAATGTTCATCACCCACTGTTGCTAACAGCTGGGTTCCAGAATGGTTAGTCCCGTCCATATATCCCGAGGTACTGGGGATAGAGCCCCGACTAGATATCCCGAGGTACTAGGGATATGCAGGAAGATTTACACAGAAGGTACTAATAAATCATCCTCGCAATTCGAGATACAAGTATTCATGTTAATATACATAGGTAAATGTATCTACATAAAGGAACTCATGCAATGTGTTCATGTAAGTGTGATCACGTATCATGTAAGTATATGTAAACGTACTCAGGTATCATGTAATCAACTGTAAATGTACTCATGTATCAGGTAATGTACTGGTATAGACTCATGAATGAACTGACTCCTGTGTGATTCCTTGTAATAGGAATTATGTTTGATATCTTCAAATTATCCCTATGATAATTAACTGAGAGGTAATTGGTTGATCATGTAGGTTTATACACTCTTACTACTCAAGGGTGTGTGAAACTGAATGAAAGGTGTAAACTATAACATCAATACATATATAAGAATATAAGTGTATATGCATAGTTTAGTTCAAGAATGTAAAATAGTTTTGTAAGACATATTATGGATTTTGAACAATAATTAACAATGACTTGATGTCATTTTAATTAACATTTCAAAGGTAAAACATTTGATAACAATGTATTTTTAAGATTTAAAACCATTTCATGCATCACATTTTGTAGTATGTGAAATCTGTTAAATGACAAACACATTTATAAAATACATATCAATGATTTAATAACATGTTTGTTTCTACTTGTATCGCCCCATTAGAGCATTTAAAATCATTTAAAACATTGATTAGGGGTATGAACTCACCTGTAGATGGTGATTCGGATGAACCGGACGGTATAGGATTGCTAGGTGTCAAGCGAGGACTTGTACACACACTACGATCCTAATGAACATATAATCACAGATATATGCACTCAATTAGTCTCAAATCACTAATTGATAATGTTAAGACATCCTAGACATAATAAACACTTTATATAAGTGTTTTAAGCCCTAAGGATTGCATCTAAGCTATTGTGGGACAAGGCACTTGTGTTTAGGGTTCCAAAGGACCCCGTATATGAGTTTACTTCCCATAAACCATCACACATGGAGTTTACGGTTGTAAACTCTTGAGTTTATGGCCGTAAACTCCCAACCATGGGGGTATTGTGTGTTTTGAAGTCCCAAATTATTCCTAGAATTATTCCAACTTGGTGGTTCAATTCTTGAAAGGGTTTAAGGCCTAGAAACACTCCCTAGAGGAGTTTACGGCCCCAAGGCCATTTCCTTTGGAGTTTACGGCCGTAAACTCCCTTGGAATGGTGTTTTTGTTGTTTTCATGTCTCTTGCATATGAAGGATAGGTTCTAGAATTTTACCTAAAGCATATGAAGGCATTAGGCACACTTTGGTGCCCCTTTAATGAGTTTACGGCCCATGAACCATGTCACGGCTGTAAACTCACTCTGCAAGGTGATTCTTATGTATTTAAGGCCCTTGATTTATTGGGAACAAATCTAGGTAAAAGCCCAAGGCTTTAGGTGCCTTAAAAGCACCATTTGGAGCTTGAATTTGGAGTTTACGGCCTAAGAAACTCTTGGGCTGTGAACTCCCAAACTTGGGTGGTTCTTGCTTGATTTCATGTCCCTAACACACTCCTATACAAGTCCAAGGCAGTTGTATATCACGGTGGACAGTCTAGGCTTCATTTCGGGAGTTTACCGCCCAAGAACACCTTGGGGAGTAAACTCCTAAATCTAGTGATTTAGCCTTCTAAATCTTGTTATAATTACGTATAAAGCTTTCTAACACTACTATAAAGAGTTACTCACGTTTTGGTATAAAAACCTGAAGATCCGTGAGAGAGAAAATGGCTTTTCTCTAGTTGGAAATGTGACTAATGAATGAATTTGGTTCAGAATTCTATTTATAGTCCTGAGATATTTTTGGCAGAAAATATTTTTATTCCCGAAATGATCTCTAATATAATAGAGTGTTGGAATAACAGTGTTGCACAAAACCCTAGTGCACCCACTCTCCTGATATTTCTTGAAGTGTAAACCCTGAATTACTCAAACTTACACTAAAAAGTCTAAAAGTTAACTGTGACTGCTATAACCTCTATTGAAATGATATAGTTTATACAGAATGGAAATTTCGGGTTGTCATATCATCCCCCCGTTAGAAGGAATTTCATCCTCAAATTAGAATTTAAGCAATTAGGAAGTTACAAATAACTAAGCGAAAAGGTGAGGGTATTTCAATTTCATCTGATCCTCACGTTCCCAAGTGAATTCCGGTCCACGCTTTGTTTCCTTGACCTCTCGGTCCATGATCTCTACTGGTTCCTCCACGAAGTTGAGGCTCTCGTTGATCTCGATCTCGTTGAGTGGAATAACAAGACTCTTGTGACAACCGTCAATATTCGGTCAAGTCAAAGTCAACTAGAGTCAACAAGTCAAACAGGTCAACTCAATTTGCCCATAGGTACTAGAGTTTACGTTATGTAATTTCTAAACAACTCTCTATTCTAATGAGAGATCATAAATCGAAAAGTGCGTACATCTAGATCTCCTTAACCTAAAACGGTGGTACGTGGAGAGCCCAAACCGATAAAACAATGTTACATACTCATTGGGAGTATGCAAGATCCTTAAACAAGGCTTAACGGGGTTTACGGACCTTGCAGTGCGAAGCCGGACACTCAAAAAGGTCACAAATGAAACCTCTCTCAATCGTTTTCACTCCATCTCTTCGTATCAGAAATCTCTCCCAAATCTCTCTAAGTATGTGAAATCTCTCCCAAATATCTCTCTGTATGTGAAATCTCTCCAAGAATGTCAAATCTCTCCCAAATCTCTCTAAGTATGTGAAATCTCTCCCAAATATCACTTTGTATGTGAAATCTCTCCAAGAATGTCAAATCTCTCCCAAATCTCTCTAAGTATGTGAAATCTCTCCCAAATATCTCTTTGTATGTGAAATCTCTCCAAGAATGTCAAATCTCTCCCAAATCTCTCTAAGTATGTGAAATCTCTCCCAAATATCTCTTTGTATGTGAAATCTCTCCAAGAATGTCAAATCTCTCCCAAATCTCTCTAAGTATGTGAAATCTCTCCCAAATATCTCTTTGTATGTGAAATCTCTCCAAGAATGTCAAATCTCTCCCAAATCTCTCTAAGTATGTGAAATCTCTCCCAAATATCTCTTTGTATGTGAAATCTCTCCAAGAATGTCAAATCTCTCCCAAATCTCTCTAAGTGTGTGAAATCTCTCCCAAATATCTCTTTGTATGTGAAATCTCTCCAAGTACGTCAAATCTCTCCCAAATCTCTCTGAGTATGTGGAATCTCTCTCAAATCTCTCTCGAAATCTCTCCCAACTCTGTATAATCACTCGAGGCATCCCGACCCTCGAATTTGGCGAAAGCAGCCCAAAAACGGAAGTCCACGCGAAAAACGGACCTAAGGAACCGAAACCCCTCTTAGGAACCGAAACCCCTCTTAGGACCCGAAAGTCCTCTTAGGAACCGAACCTTCTGATGAAGAGGAACCGAACCGAAGGTACTGTTCACTAACCGAACCCGAAGGTACTGTTCACTACTGTTCACTACAGTTCATTCGGTTCTCGCCTTTTATCTCCAGACCGAGGACCGAAGCTTCCCTTCTGACCTTCGCTTCTGACTTCGGACGGAGCCTTCGGACGGACCCTCGCCCTTCGCTTCTCGCTTCTGGCTCGCGCCTTTCGTTTCCGACTCAGCATCAGCATGGACCGAGCCTCGGCTTAGGGACCGAACCTCGGCCTAGGACCGAGAGGTCTCGCTGGGAACTCATTTTCTCCCGGTTTTCGCTTAGTTTTACGTTTAAGGCCCGTTTTTAATTATTTTAACGCGGGGTTTTCACCCAAAATCATATTTTAACATAATAAACCCTAAATATTCACAATTTAATCATATTTTCATAAAAATCTTTATTTAAATAATAAAAGCAAGTGGGTAAAGTACAAAGAGGTGGAGTGTTGACTTTGCTTTACTTTATGACACAAGCAACCACTCCCACACCCACTCTATGACCAGCCACACCTCCCCACCTTACCTAGGTCACATCAATGTCCTTTCCACTCAATCATCACTCCTTCCCATGTTTTTGAGAGCTGAATATTCATCCTCTCTCCTCATTTCTCTCATTTTCTCTCTTTTCACCAAAAGGAGCAAACTCTTTTCTCTCTCATTTTCCCTCTCTAGAACTCGAGATTTGAGGGCTGATCTTGGGATTTTCCTCCACATTTGGTAAGAATAATCCATTCTCTTTATGATTATCTCAATTATTTCCACTCGAATCATGAATATCTTACACAAACTCTCTCATAATTGTGTTAGATCCTCGAATCTTCAAGTGATTCTTCAAGTGTTCTTGGGTTGAACACTTCTCTTCCTCAACACTTACCTACTGAAATCACTTAAGGTGAGTTCATACCCCTACATTTTCATGTTTTCTCAAGTTTTTAGGGGGGGGGGGGGGGGGGGGGAATACAAGCTAAAACACCAAGAACATAACTAAACTTTTCTAACAGCCTTCATCAGAAAAGTTCAACTCCATTCACGGACTGTTTTGGGCATCTTAAACATTTTAGTTTTCAAAACTGTTTTAGGTGCATGTAGCCCACTTCCTAGCTTTAAAATGACTACTTGCACATCTCCATACGATTTTTCTACAATTTATTGTGATGTTTACAAAACTGCCTATCATTTCAAACATCAATCTGGACCAGTCTGTGATTATGGACTTTTTCACACAAGTAAGAAGTCATTAAAAATTATAATAAAAATTATGAACAAACTAGACTCATTTTCCAAACTCTCAGAAGTTACAGAACTTGATTTGGACATTTTACGATTTTTCTACAATTTTTCCAATAACAGTTACAAAAAATGTTATTAACAGAAAAACACTATAAATTTCATTTCACCTTGTAACATGTTGAGCAAGGTATACATCATTATGTTATTTTGTGTTGTTGCAATATATGACAATTTTGTATTCTTATATAGACATACATCAGAAAACAAATGGATTTATATCTCCACAAGTATGGTAAATATATAAATGATATTACAAGGCTATATCCATTAAAATAATAAACATTGGTAAATTATGACAAGTAAGGCTTATGCTCACTACCCACACAAATATTTAATAAACTATAATAGGTATAGTTTAGGGTTATTTTACATAACAAACACAATATTAAAGGTTTTACACATACAAAGGAGTTATTGCCACTATGGATAATTATGATAAACTATAATAAGTATAGGTAAGCCATTATACCCCCCCCCCCCCCCCCACACTAACGAACACGCTAGTTATAATCGGTATAGTTACGGCAAATATATATATATATATATATATATATATATATATATATATATATATATATATATATATATATATATTACAAACAAAGTGATAAACTATAATATGTATAGTTTATGTTTCATCTACCCTATGAACTTAATTACAAGAAAGGAATTCACCATCACCACCACTTTTGATAAACTATAATATGCATAGTTCATGTTCACTATCCACTATTACTATCCGATGAACTATGATATGTATAGGTTATATTCACCATCACCACCACTTTTGGTAAACTATGATATGCATAGTTCATGTTCACTATCCACTATTACTATCCGATGAACTATGATATGTATAGTTTATGTTCACAGTCACTATTACTATTTCGTACACTACACTAGGATAGGTTCCGGTTATCGGGTTTAAGTCCACATTCACTTACGCATTGCCAGTTTTCAGCTATAATTTCTAAGTGTATATGATAGAGTTATATAGAATCTAGTCGTGATTGGCTTAGAATTGGTGGGCCCGCCTCATCTCCTGTTCCTCGTTGGGTTGTGGACCTAGGGCAGACCCACTATATTTGACGTTTTATCTAACTTAAATCTTATATAACTTATATACGTTGGACGATTATAGGGGAAATCTACGGGTCAATCTAGGGTTCATTAACACATCATATAGGAATATCCAGTTTACACTTAACTAAGAAAATATTGGATTTTCTGGAAATTTACTCTATCGATTTTATAAGGAAAACGGTTTCTACTCCAAACAAAACTCTTATGAACTCACCAACTTAATTGTTGACACTCTTTCAAAACTACTTGTATTCTCAGGAAATCAGTGAAACAGGAAAACTTCAGCGCTTTGAGGATGGGACGTTAAACCGTCAACAATTTATTTTTGTCATCATAATGTAATTGATTTTGAAACATGTAAACATATACTTTGGTGTAACTTTTTCAATTATATTTATGATGGTTGTATTTACTTTGAGCACTATTATACACGTTGTTGTGATACTGTACATGAGGTCCTCCACCCCCGGACGTTTCCGCCATCCTTGGTTTGGGGGTGTGACAACTCTCGTCGGATAGACACTTTTTCATGTTCGAGACGTGGAAGTTAGGATGTACGTTACTGAGTTCGTGCGGTAGATTGAGTTTGTAAGCTATAGGGCCGATTCTCGCGAGAATATTGAAAGGCCCTATGTATCTTGGGTTGAGCTTCCCACACTTCCCAAAGCGTATCAAGCCCTTCCAGGCTGAGACCTTCAGTAAGACTCGGTCGCCCACCTGGAACTCCAATGGTTTCCTACGCTTGTCAGCGTAGCTTTTCTGTCGGGGTCTAGAGGCTTTCAATCGTTCACGAATTTGCACGATCTTCTCTGACGTTTCCCGAATGAACTCCGGACCCGTGAGAGTGCTTTAGGGAACTTGTCCCTTAGCTAACTGGGTATCACCCACTTCAGCCCAGCACAGAGGGGATCTGCACTTTCGACCATAGAGGGCCTCGAATGGTGCTGCCTTTATGCTCGTATGATAACTGTTGTTCTAGGAAAATTCAACAAGGGGTAAATGGGTATCCCAAGCTTTTCCAAAGTCAATCACACCGGCACGCAACATATCTTCTAGGGTTTGGATAGTTCTCTTACTTTGCTCGTCGGTCTGTGGATGGTAGGCTGTACTCATATCTAGATTAGTTCCTAGGGAACTTTGTAATGACTGCCAGAACCTCGAAGTGAATCTACCATCTCGGTCCGAGATGATAGATAAAGGAACACCGTGAAGCCTTACAATCTCCCTAATGTAAGTTCTGGTAAGTTTCTCCATCTTGTCTGTTTCTTAGATCGGTAGGAAGTGTGCAGACTTGGTCAGTCTATCGACGATGACCCATATGGAATCAAGTCCACCCGTCGTCTTGGGCAACTTGGTTATGAAGTCCATATTGATCCGCTCCCACTTCCATTCTGGTATCTCCGGTTGTTGTAGAAGACCGGAGGGTTTCTGGTATTCGACCTTGACCTTTGTGCAAGTAAGGCATTTACTCACGAAGGTAGCAATGTCTGCTTTCATGTTAGGCCACCAGTATAACTTTTTAAGATCCAGATACATCTTATCTGAACCCGGGTGGACGGAATAACGAGTGTTGTGAGCTTCCTTCATGACCAAGTCTCTGAAGCCACCATGTTTCGGTGTCCAGATCCAATCCATAAGGTACAAGGCTCCGCCACCCTTGACTTCCAAGTTCTTATCCATCCCTCTAAGGGATTCACCAGCCACGTTTTCAGGTTTCAAAGCGTCGAGCTGAGCCTCCTTTATTTGTGTGGACAAGTGTGAATGGATGGTTAGAGTCAAACACTTGACCCTACGACAAGTATATTCTTTCCGACTTAGGGTGTCGGCTACTACATTGGCCTTACCCAGATGATAACTAATTTCGCACTCGTAATCATTGAGTAGCTCGACCCACCGTCGTTGTCTCATGTTGAGCTCCTTCTGGTCGCAAATGTGTTGCAGACTCTTATGGTCTGTAAAGATCGTGCTTTTTGTATCGTACAGGTAATGTCGCCAGATCTTCAGAGCAAACACAACTGCTCCTAGTACCAGATCGTGGGTTGTGTAGTTAATGTCACACCCCAAAACCACGAACGGCGGAAACGTTCAGGGGTGGAGGATGTCATGTACAGTATCACAACAGTGTAATATAATAAACAAGCAACAACATCATCCATTGTATTATAAGTAAAGTTTAATACATGTGTGTTCTTTCATTGTAATAAGACACCAAAAATACACAATCAAAATAAAAGACGAGACTTGTTTGCTTCGTCTTCTCAAAACCTGGCCTCCGTACCTGTCTACTGATGACCTGAGAATACAAGTTATTTTGAAAGCGAGTATCAGCTTTAAAGCTGGTGAATTCATAAGTATATAAGTGTCGTTGCCTTGTTTGTGAAAATCTGTTATGAAAGCCATGTAAACCTTTAAATGAAAATGTTGAGGTAAGTATGAAATCCCTAGAAAAACCCTTATTTTCTATAAGTATGAAATGTAGTCTTCTGCCAAGACCCGAATGTTTTGTACGTATGCAGTGTAGTCTTCTACCAAGACCCGATTGTTCTATTTGTAAAATGATAGTTTTTCCTTTGTATTGGCTAGTACTAAAACAGGAAAATGTACTCCTGTAAGTGTTGTCACTGGGTACTAGGACCAACACAACATCGCATTAAGCGAAATGTATAACCTAATGAACATCCGAAGATTGTCGAATTGTCCTCTGTAGCAGCAGCAGGTGGGTGGAAGGGTTAGTCCCAAATCGATCTTCCTAATATAAGTAGTAACCTTAAACCTCCGAAGATGGTCATCGACCACTGGTGCTAATCAGTGGGGTTCGGAATGGTAAGTCCCGTCTAGCTATCCCATGAACCGGGATAGGAAAGACAATTTACACAGTAAGTACTAACAAATCATCCTCGTAGTCCTAAGTACAAGTATCCATGTAAGTAAATACAGGATAATGCACCTATGTAAAAGTGTTCCTGTATGGTATTCATGTATGTGTGTCCATGTAACAGGTAAGTATATGTAAACATATTCATGTATCAGGTAAACCTCTATAAGTACTCATGTATCAGGTAATGTACTAGTATAGACTCATGAATGAACTGACTCTTGTGTGATTTCTTGTAATAGAAGTAATGTTTGATATCTTCAAATTATCCCTATGATAATTTACTGTAATATAACTGGTTGATCATGTAGGTTTGTACACTCTTACTACTCAAGGGTGTTGGAAACCAAATGAAAGATGTAAACTATAACATCAATACATATATAAGAATATAAGTGTATATGCATAGTTTAGTTGAAGAATGAAAAATGGTTTTTGTAAGAAATCTTATGGGTTTTGAACAATAATTAACAATGACTTGATGTGATTTTAATAAACATTTCAAAGGTAAAACATTTGGTAACAATGTGCTTTTAAGATGTAAAACCATTTCATGCATTACATTTTGTAGCATGTGAAATCTGTTAAATGACAAACACAGTTATAAAATACATATCAATGATTTAATAACATGTTTGTTTCTACTTGTATTCCCCCCCCCCCATTAAAGCTTTTAAAATCATTTAAAATATTGATTAGGGGTATGAACTCACCTGTAGTTGGTGATTGGAATGAACTGAACGGTATAGGATGGCTAGGTGTCAAGCGAGGACTTGTACACACACTACGATCCTAATGAACATATAATCACACATATATGCATTCAATTAGTCTTAAATCACTAATTGATAAAGTTAAGACATCCTAGACATAATAAACACTTTATACAAGTGTGTTAAGCCCTAAGGATTGCATCTAAGCTATTGTGGGACAAGGTATTTGTGTTTAGGGTTCCAAAGGACCCTATATGAGAGTTTACTCCCCATAAACCATCACAGATGGAGTTTACGGTTGTAAACTCTTGAGTTTACGGCCGTAAACTCCCAAACATGTGTGTTTGGTGTGTTTTGAAGTCCCAATTGCTTTCTAGAATTATTCCAACTTGGTGGCTATGTCCTTGGAAGGGTTTAAGGTCTAGAAATACTCCAAATAGGAGTTTACGGCACTAAGGCCAATCCCCTTAGAGTTTACGGCCGTAAACTCTAAGTATTGGGTGTTTTTGTTGTTTTGAAGTCTCTTGCTTTTGAAGGACATGTTCTAGACAATTGTTTAAGGCAAATGAGGACCCTAGGCACACTTCGGTGCCATTCTTTCATGTTTATGGCCCAAGAGCATTCTCTTGGCCGTAAACTCACTTTGCTAAGTGATTTGGATGAGTTTTGGTCCTTCCATTAAGTGGAAACAATTCCTTGCAAAGGTCTAGGGCTTTAGGTGTCATGAAAACACCCCTTTTGTCCATTTTTATGGAGTTTACGGCCTAAGATACACTAGGGCCGTAAACTCTCATTTGTTTGTGTTCTTTGATGTGTTTAATGCCTTACACTAAATGGGATCTAGTCTAGATAAAATCCTTAAAGTGTTAGAGTTCTTAAAACACCATTTTGAGTGTGAAAAGGGAGTTTACGGCCTATGAATCTCTTTGGCCGTGAACTCCCCAAACATGGGTGTTTTATGGATGTTTTCTTGTTCCTAACATGCATACATAAGAGTCCTAAGCAGTTGTATAATACAAAGGTCGGTTTTGGCTTTGTTTCGGGAGATTACCGCCCAAGAACACCTTGGGGAGTAAACTCCTAGATCTAATGATTTAGCCATCTAAATCATGTTATAAGCATCTATAAGCATTCTAATCACTACTAGAAAGAGTGACTCACGTTTTGGTATAAAAACCCGAAGATCCGTGAGAGAGAAAATGGCTTTTCTCTAGATGGAAATGTGAATAATGAATGGATTTGGTTCAGAAATCTATTTATTGTCCTGAAATATTTTTGGCAGAAAATATTTTTATTCCTGAAATGATCTCTAATATAATAGAGTGTTGGAATAACAGTGTTGCACAAAACCCTAGTGCACCCACTCTCCTGATATTTCCTGAAGTGTAAACCTTGAATTACTCAAACTTATGTGAAAAAGTCTGAAAATTAATAGTGACACTATAACTTCTATTGAAGTGATATAGATTGTATAGAATGGAAATTTCGGGTTGTCACATCATCCCCCCGTTAGAAGGAATTTCGTCCCAAAATTAGAATTTAAGCAAGTAGGAAATTACAAATAACTAAGCAAAAAGGTGAGGGTATTTCAGTTTCATCTGATCTTCACGTTCCCAAGTGAATTCCGGTCCACGCTTTGCGTTCCAACGCACGTTCACTATCGGGATGCGGCTCTGTTTTGTTTGCTTGACCTCTCGGTCCATGATCTCTACTGGTTCCTCCACGAAGTTGATGCTCTCGTTGATCTCGAACTCGTCGAGTGGAATAACAAGAGTCTCGTCGGATAGACAATTTTTCAAGTTTGACACGTGGAAGGTACGATGTACGTTACTGAGTTCTTTCGGTAGATTGAGCTTGTAAGCCACATGGCCGATTCTTGCGAGAATCTCGAAAGGCCCTATGTATGTTGGATGTAGCTTCCCACGCTTTCCAAAGCGTATTAAGCCCTTCCAGGGTGAGGCCTTCAGTAGGACTCCGTCGCCCACCTGGAACTCCAATGGTTTCCTACGCTTGTCGGCGTAGCTTTTCTGTCGGTCTCTAGAGGCTTTTAATCGTTCACGAATTTGAACGATCTTCTTTGTTGTTTCCCGAATGATCTCCGGACCCGTGATAGTGCTTTCGGGAACTCGTCCCTTAGCTAACTGGGTATCACCCACTTCAGCCCAGCACAGAGGGGATCTGCACTTTCGGCCATAGAGGGCCTCGAATGGAGCTGCCTTTATGCTCGTATGATAACTGTTGTTGTAGGAAAATTCTACAAGGTGTAAATGGATATCCCAAGCTTTTCCAAAGTCAATCACACCGGCACGCAACATATCTTCTAGGGTTTGGATAGTTCTCTTACTTTGCCCGTCGGTCTGTGGATGGTAGGCTGTACTCATATCCATATTAGTTCCTAGGGAACTTTGTAATGACTGCCAGAACCTCGAAGTGAATCTACCATCTCGGTCCGAGATGATAGATAAAGGAACACCGTGAAGCCTTACAATCTCCCTAATGTAAGTTCTGGTAAGTTTCTCCATCTTGTCTGTTTCTTTGATCGGTAGGAAGTGTGCAGACTTGGTCAGTCTATCGACGATGACCCATATGGAATCAAGTCCACCCGTCGTCTTGGGCAACTTGGTTATGAAGTCCATATTGATCCGCTCCCACTTCCATTCTGGTATCTCCGGTTGTTGTAGGAGACCGAAGGGTTTCTGGTATTCGACCTTGACCTTTGCGCAAGTAAGTGTAACACCATGAATTTCAAAATAAATTTTCGGAAATTATAAAAACATTTCTCATTTAATTTTCATAAAAACATTAAGTTTAAATCCCAATTCACATCATACAAAATCCAAAGATCATATATATATATCAAAATCCCATGCGTGTGTACAGATCAAGTCGGCGCCTTCCCACGGTCATCGCTAGTACCTGAAACAACAACACTAACACTGTAAGCACAAAGCTTAGTGAGTTCCCCAAAATAGCACATAAACATATATTAGCCACTCGAGGCTATAACTCTATGGGTCCGTGAACCCACCCTCTGGGAACCTTCCGGTTCCAACTCTATAAACATGCACAACCGAAATCACATAGACATCATGCAATACAACACATAGCATACACATAACATACACATACTCTGACACATAACTTTGATTACCAACTCAAGGAAAAGTATAGTGAGAAGACTCACCTCGTGTATCTTGATAACTTGCGAATCCTGGAAATCACTCGTGCTCGATCCTCCGAGCTATAATCCTCCTATAACATTATACATCTCTAATTAACACTTTTACCACTAAGGCTGACTACCCCTATCAAGTCAACTCTGGTCAACGGTCAACGGTCAACTTTGACCGGACTCGGTGAGTGCACTAGGGCGATTCGGCGAGTCTATACGTATTCACCAACTCTCTAGGATTCTCTTTTGACACGTCGAGTACTCCCCTGACTCGACGGGTTCCACCTGGCATGAATCGCGGGGCCACCATGGCTCGACTCGCCGAGTCTCAAGAACAACTCGGCGAGTCCCAGCTCGACTCAGTCCAACTGTCAACCCTCACGAACTCTCCCTTACTCACTAAGTCGACCCTTAACTCGGCAAGACCACTCGCTGAGTGGTTTAAGGACAATCTTCATGCTACTCGCCGAGTCTGTTCTTCAGACTCGGCGAGTCCATGCCATGCATCAACTCAAACTAGCTTCTGAGGTCAGATCCGCACCATCCACTCATAGATCTGGCCCTCCTAAGCTTATTCACCACGTAAACTTCATATCTTGGTTACCATACTGATCAGATTTAAACAATAACTTTTAATCTATAAAGATCGATTAGATCGTGAACAAGTATATGAATATGAAACTGCAAGAACACAATATAAATAACAAGGCAGAACGCAATAATAAGAACAAACAGCTTGAATCAAACGTGTCGAATGATTAAATAAAATCCTTAGAAGAGCCTCACCGAGTGATTCAGGATGGGGTCGTGTGCTTCCAGGATGTTGGATAGAGCGGCGTGGACATCCGAAACACACGTCTTGATGATTTCCCTTTCGGATCGAAGAGCCTCCAATTGTTGTTCGGAGTTGGAAAGTTGGGTGCTCTTGACCTTGAGGGCAGTAGTCTTACTCGCCAGGACGTCCATCAGTTTATTTTCAGCCGCAAGATCCTCTTGTAGCTTTGCCAAGCGGGCTGCAATGGAGGCACGGAGTGCTGAGTTGTCGTCGCTAAGGTTTTGTCTGAGGGTAGCGAACGAGGATAACTCCGTCTTCACAAACTGGGCCAATTGATTAACAAGTGGTTCCAGTGTTGTTTTGGTGGCTTCGGCGCTTTCCTGCATAGACTGCAGCAGGATTGTAGCGTCATGGAATAGTTTATTGACTTTTTCGGTCGCTGCCTCACAAGCTCGGGTGGAGGCGTCTATTGCAGCAGTAGCAGAGGCCACTGAGTCATGTTGAGCCCTAGAGAAGGCATCAACTATCCTCTGAAGGGCAGCTTCAGATAAGGATGACTGCTGATTGGAAGAGGAGGCGAGAAGTTGATCAACCTTCTCGTTCAGCTCGCGGAGATGCTTCTTGGTTACAGGAGCATCATCCTCCTCATCACTTTGAACTTGAAACGGACTATAGTAGACCGAATCAAAGTTCAGGTGATCACCACCTAGGTATTGATCATCGCCATCGGAGGCGTCTTCTGGAGATTGAGGTGGTGGTGAAGCTGGGGGTGTTATGGGTTTGGTTGGTTCAGGTTGAGTAGGTGGGGGGTTAGTTTCGGGTGGTGGTTGTGTATGGGTTTCGGTTACAGGTGGTGTTTCGGTTGAGGTGGTGAATATGGGTGGAGGTATAGGGAATGAGGTTGGTGGTATAGTAGGGGTTATGGTGGGAATGGAAATAGGTATTGTGGGTGGAGGGGAAGGAACTGGGGATTGGTGAAGTTCCATCTCCGGCGGCTGAAGCTGGTACCTTCTTACTTGGGCTGAAGTTCTGTTTTGTATTGCGTCTTTTGGGCTCGTAGATTAGCCTTGTATTCTCCGGTTTGGGCCTGTCCAACCGAGAGCCTTTTATGTATTGTATATAAGTTATCGCTTGCATGCATATTAGGTTAAGATTCAAGATTTTTGTTTTAGCGTTCCAGAGTTTACAATATTGCTCTCTTGTAATCTTCCAATCCTTTACAGTTGATGTTCTTAATCGAGCTCTTCTAAGGATTTTATTTAATCATTCGACACGTTTGATTCAAGCTGTTTGTTCTTATTATTGCGTTCTGCCTTGTTATTTATATTGTGTTCTTGCAGTTTCATATTCATATACTTGTTCACGATCTAATCGATCTTTATAGATTAAAAGTTATTGTTTAAATCTCATCAATTGGTATCAGAGCAGGAGGCTGTGTAATCGATACACTTCTTTTCTGTGAAAAAGATCTTCATTAGGGTTTTCCGCAATCATCGATATTTATTGAGCCGTCATCTTAATTGACGTATCTTAGTATTTATTGTTTTGCCCTAATCTGCTTTATTACAAGTCTGATCTTTGAACAGGTTATTACGATCATTATGGACGCAACGCAATCAAACCCTATTAATATTTCCAACAGCATTGGTTCGACGACAAAGATTCCAATCTTATACACCCATGACTATGAAGTATGGGCACATCATTTTGAAGATTACGTGATTGGATCGGAGGACAATGGTTTTCTCATATGGGAAGCCATTATCAATGGACCATTTTCTCATTCCGCGACATCCAGAGTTATTAAGACGCAAAAAGAATACAACGATTTGCTCAAGGACGTGACGAATATTGCGCAGGATGAGAAAGATAAATTCCAGTGCAATATTAAGGCACTAAGGTTGATCAGATTCGCCATTCAGTCCGACACATTCAGACTAGTCAGCTCATGCACTACGGCGAAGGAAGTGTGGGATAGACTTCGCGAACTGTATTCAACAGACGAAGATCTTGAACACTCCATCCAAACCTTGCTTCTATCTGAGTTTGGAGAATTCAGGCAAGGGGCCGAAGAAACAGTGACCCAGACGTTTGATCGCTTCAATCATCTTCTCAGCAAGATGATCAAACACGACATTGAAAGGAAGCTCATCGAACAAAAGGTTACTTTCTTGAATGGACTGAGATCGGAATGGAGAGCAGTAGTTTCCACAGTCAAAGCCCATGAACAGTTTAAATCATACTCTTTGGCGAAACTGGTGGGTATTCTAAAGTCCCAAGAAAAGATTGTTGTTCAAGAGAAGAACGTTGTGTCCAGTCTTGGTTCGTTGGCCCTCCTATCTAAAAGTAAAGTCGTGATGGAGGATGAAGAGCTCAACTTGGAAGAATATGACCTCACAACTGAGGATTATGCCATGATGGTGTCCAATCCTAAGAGGTTCATAAAGAAGAGATTCCCCAGCAACAAAAACCGAAACTGGCAGGGCAGTTATAGCTCTGAAAAGGCAAACAATGAGCCGAAGGCTGAGGAGTCCAAGAAGGAACCGAAGGCAGATGGCGATTCCGGAGTAAGCTGTTTTTACTGTGGTGGCAAGAACCACTATGCTAAGGACTGTGTTCTTAAAAAGATGGCTGAAAAGGATGACGGAAAGGATGAGGAAGCCGTACTGCAGAAGAGGTTGGATGAGTTGAGGAAGAAAAAGTCTACCACTAACCCTTCTATTAATGCTCTTATTGTGCAGGGTTCGGTTAATAACGATGAGTTCGGTAGCACCGAAGTTTGGTCTACTGACTCAGAAGACGAAGAAGTGAGGAAGCCTACTCATGGAAAGGCTTATATGGCTAAGGAGGAAAGCAGTGGTGGAAAATGCTTCATGGTGTCAAGCGCATCTCAAATGAGGGGATACAACACCGATGGAGGAAGCAATGGACCGAAAGTGCAGGAAGATATGTGCTTCACAGCCAAACCACTCAGCCAACAGTTCAATGAGCTTGATGAACTGATAAAGAAGGTACAATCTGTTTTTATTTCATCTAAAGTACCATCATCCTCATATGAGAAAGAACTAAAAAGCGTTAACACAAGAATTTCTCATTTAGATAGTAGCTTAACTCAAACTAGAGTCACCAATTCTAACCTGACTGATCAATTAAGCAGGGTGGCGTCGAAGAGTGAGGAGCGGCGTATGTGGATTGAGTTAAAAGAGTCGGAATTAATTAAAGTCAAAGACGAAAACATTTATTTGCAGAGAGACAATTTGAAATTGTTAAAACAACGAAATGTTTTTTGTTTAATAGCTAAACGTTTATATTCCAATATTACTCAGCTGCACTTAGACTGTGAGATAGGCAAAAAGATCCACCGTATGATTTTACCATTCCTAGAATTTAAGGAGGATGAAATCAATGCCGAAGCTTACAATTGTGAGAGTGTGATTTCGTCTGATGATGTCAACCCAACTTATCAAATTGGACTGGACAAAATTGAGTCCTTCATTAAATCCAAAGACCATAAGGACATGCTCAAAAATCTGTTGGACGAAAATGATAGACTTAAACTGAGAACCGAAACCATACAAAAGTTTGACTCTCTAAATGCCAAAGTAAGCTCAGAAAATAAAATTGATGTTGAAAATGCATCTGAGCTTAACGAGGACGAAAACATGAGTGAAATTTCTGTAGAGGATACGGTTGACTGCTCAGAATTTGTGAAAAGCGAAACTGAAAACCACAAAAATCTTGTTTCTGAAAATTCTGTGGAATTCGCTAGATTGTCCCAACAAAAGTCCCCGAAATTAGTAGAAAAGGCTGTTGTCTATCAAAAGGTCAGAACTACTCCGAATCAGGTATACAAAGTGACTGGAGTAACCGAACATCAGACAGCTGAACTCACGGCTATTGTTAACGAAGACAATGCTGATGGCTGTGATGAGTTCTTCTGGGAAGCTCCTATTGACAATGGAAACGAAACCGTTGGCCTATCCGAAAGAACCTCTTGGATGAAGAAAGGGAGATACATACCTGAACCCTTGAACAAGCTTGATAATTTCAGTGAACCAAGCACAAGTGGTACAAAAGACACTCCTCAAGAGGTTGATCATTCAGTAAAAGAAGACATTCCTTCAACGCCAACAGCTCGTAGTGAAACCTCATCAGATACTCCTTCCACTTCCTCAGGGCAAACTGAATCTTCAGATATTCCCTCTGCTCCCTCGTTTCAAAGAAAAACTCCTAAGGTTCAAAAGGAATCAGCAAAGGTTACATCAAAAGCGAAAGCGAACGTTCATCATCAACCTAAACAGATGAGGGATAAAAAGATAGAAAGGAACCTAAGATACAGGAAAAACCTTTCTGAAAGGAAACAATTCTGGCACTCCCAGAATGCATACTATTCACACAAGGACAAGAATCTGAAGTATGAAAATAATCTCGTAAGAAAGCACGATAATTCCAACAACCGAAAGCCAAGGTTCGGTTCGCAAGAAGATACCAACCGAAAGCCAAGGTTCGGTTCGCAGGAAGATACCAACCGAAAGCCAAGGTTCGGTTCGCAAGAAGATACCAACCGAAAGCCAAGGTTCGGTTCGCAAGAAAATTCTAACCGAAAGCAAAGGTTCGGTTCTGAAAAGGATTTCAACCGAAACCAAAGGTTAGATTCCAAGAACAACTCCAACCGAACTCAGAGGTTCAGTTCTGAAGTCAGAAGAGAACAAGACTCAAAAGTTAAACCCACCAACGATCAAAAGCAAAAGGGTCACCTAGAGTCATCAGCAAGGAAGACACCTCCATCCAAATCCAAATCCTCTCTTCCTAATTCTTCTTGTTCATCTCCATCTTGCTCTAACACTAATTCCATGGGTTCTCAAAAATCACGCCCATCTGCTGAACAGAAGGAAAAGCAGAAAGTCGGTGAATTCAAACCTGAGTCTAAAGCGAACAAATCCAATCCTAACAAAATAAAAGTTTTCACCATTAAAAAGAAAGATGAAACAACTTTAATTAAAAGAACATATTTTGTTGATATCTCTCTAACTATTCCTGTTCCCATGAAAACCTCACATGGACCCAAGAAACTTTGGGTTCCTAAATCTGCTTAATTTTTGCAGGTTATAAGTGACGAGCAGTTTGACGAAGAATGGTACATCGACAGTGGCTGCTCGCGTCACATGACAGGAAGGAAGGAGGAACTCAGGGAATACAGATCTCTTGCAAATGGTGGCAACGTTAAGTTTGGAAATAACTCTTACGGCACCATAAAGGGATATGGGATGATAACGAATGGTGATTTTACCATAAGAAAGGTGGCTTATGTGGAAGGACTTCAACACAACCTCATCAGTGTATCTCAGCTTGTTGGAGGTACAGGTCTCAAAGTTTCATTCGATGATGAAGGTTCTGAAATCATAGAGAAAACAACAAAGAAAGTAATTCTGAAGTCAGAGCGAAAGGGTGAAATGTTTCCGCTGAACATGAAACCCATCAAAGGAAACCCAGCAATTTGTCTGCTATCAAAAGCTCAATACGACGAAAGCTGGTTGTGGCACAGAAGACTCTCTCATCTCAATTTCAAAGATATCAACCGACTTGTCACTGGAGGGCATGTTAGGGGTCTTCCATTGCTCAAGTTTGACAGAGAGCATTTATGTGCTGCATGTGAAATGGGAAAGCAGAGTCGTCAAAGTCACCCATCCATTGTTAACACAAAAGTTGTTGAACCACTCGAATTGCTTCATATCGATTTATGTGGTCCTTCATCTATTGAAAGCATCGGTGGTAGCAAGTACATTCTTGTTGTCGTTGATGACTTCTCTAGATTTACATGGGTGTTCTTTCTAAAGCTCAAATCTGAAGCGACTCAAAAGCTGAAAGTGTTTATCAAGCAAATTGAAGTCCAGCTCAAGAAGGTCGTTCGCAACATCAGGAGCGACAATGGTCTCGAATTCAAGAACAGGGAGTTTGAAGCGTTTCTTGCAGAAAAGGGAATTAGCCATAATTTCTCAGCTCCCTACACACCACAGCAGAATGGAATAGTCGAAAGACGAAACCGATCTCTGTGTGAAGTTTTTTGGGCTGATGCTATTTCTGCTGCTTGTTATACACAAAACAGGTCCTATCTCAACAAGCGATTCACGCTCACACCATATGAGATACTAAACAACAGGAAGCCCAATGTGAAATTTTTCCACGTTTTTGGCTCAAGGTGTTTCATCTTTAACTCTAAAGAACACCGCAACAAGTTTGATGTCAAAGCCGACGAGGGAATCTTTCTGGGTTACTCACTCACTTCAAAGGCGTACAGGGTCCTAAACAAACGATCAAGAAGGATTGAAGAAACATACTATGTGACCTTCGACGATAGCTATGTCAAGAAGCTACAGGCCATAGATGACACTGCCAGGGAAATCTTTCCTCAAACTGGTCAAGTCACAATCTCAATCACCAATATGTACGAGAATTTTCTGGATCTCTTTGATGAACCAGAAAAAGCTTCTCTCTCAGAAGCAGGGGCAGCCGACAACAAAATAGATCATATGAAGAAGATTGTCGAAGATGCTGCAAGAAGAATGCATGAAGGAGAATCGCCTACTGATGAATCTCCAACCAACAATGCTTCAGTCGAGGGGGAGCCAAATTCTCTTGTCGAGGGGGAGCCTAGCTCACAAGTCCAAAGGGAGCCAAGCTCTACTACTTCAACCGAAGGTCCTTCATCAACCGAAGATGCACCTCCTCACGAAGGTCCTTCAATGTCTGAAAATCCAGCACCACAAGAAACCCCTGAACCTCACGTTTGTCAAGACTCATCAATTGAGGGGGAGCATGATGATATAACGCTTGATTTTGATAGCCAATCCGAGCCTGAAGAGATGATCAACGCTGAACTAGATCCATCCTTTGATCCGAATTACCCTCCTCTTACAAAATGGACCAGAGATCATCCTATCTCTCAAGTAGTTGGTGATGTATCTGAAAAGGTTCAGACCCGATCTCAACTGAAGGCAAAACAGACATCCTTATTCTCAAAAGTTGAGTTTTGTATGTTTAACTCATTTGTATCAAAAGTCGAACCGAAGACAGTGAACACTGCCCTCGATCACTCTGATTGGGTTCAAGCTATGCAAGACGAACTAAACGAGTTTGAGAGGAATAAAGTCTGGCGCCTCATTCCAACTCCTCCGGATGCTTCAGTTGTTGGTCTCAAATGGGTTTTTAGAAACAAAATGGACAAGGAAGGTAATGTCATAAGAAACAAGGCTCGCCTGGTTGTCAAAGGATACTGTCAGGAGGAAGGGATAGATTACGAAGAGACGTTCGCTCCAGTAGCTAGGCTAGAATCGGTTAGAATATTTCTGGCCTATGCTGCTCACAAAAACTTTGAGGTCTTCCAAATGGACGTTAAGTGCGCATTTCTCAATGGAGAACTTGAAGAAACGGTGTATGTGGAGCAACCTCCTGGGTTCGTGAACGAAAAGTATCCACATCATTGCTACATTCTGGATAAAGCTGTGTACGGCCTTAAACAAGCTCCGAGAGCCTGGTATGAAACGCTTACAAAATTTTTGAAGATGTCCAAATTCAAACAAGGTTCGGTTGACCCCACCTTCTTTCGCAAAAAGGAAGGTAACCACCTTATGATAATTCAAATTTATGTCGATGACATCATCTTTGGCTCTACGAATCCCAGCTTAACAGCTGAATTCAGAAAGTTGATGGAGACTAAGTTTGAAATGAGCTCAATGGGTCCTATTAATTTTTTCCTTGGTTTAAATATAAGACAGGGACCCGAAGGCATCTTTATCAATCAGGAAGCTTACACGAAGACTCTCCTAGCAAAGTTTGGCATGATGGGAGACTCAAAAGTCAAAGTCCCTATGGCATTCGGCACCAAACTTACCCCTTCACTAGATAAACCGGCCGTCGACATCACGCTCTATCGTCAAATGATTGGCTCACTGATGTATCTAACTGCTAGCAGGCCTGATATCATGTTTTCTGTATGTTATTGTGCTCGATTTCAGGCTAACCCACGCGAACCTCACCTACTGGCAGTGAAGAACATCCTACGCTATCTCAAGCGAACCGCCTCCTTGGGTCTATGGTATCCATCCAACTCTGGCTTCTTCGTTCAAGCCTATTCTGATGCAGACCTTGGAGGATGTGGACTCGACCGCAAAAGCACAACTGGTGGCTGTCAATTTCTTGATGGGAAGTTGGTCAGCTGGCAATCCAAGAAACAAACATGTGTGTCGCTGTCTACTGCTGAAGCGGAATACATTGCCGCTGCATCCTGCACATCACAAGTGATTTGGATCCAGAGTCAACTTCGAGACTATGGACTCAATATGAAGAAGATCCCTCTATATTGTGACTCTGAAAGTGCAATTAGGATCTGTCATAACCCGGTGCAACACTCTAAAACCAAACACATAGCACTGAGGTATCACTTCATCAAAGATCATGTGGAAGATGGAAATGTCGAAGTTCACTTCGTAAGAACCACTGATCAACTGGCTGACGTCTTCACCAAAGCTCTTCCAGAAGCCTCATTCAATAAAATTTTGCAAGGACTAGGTATGATGGAATCAGAATCAGTTCCTCACACTACCACTCAGTCTCAACCGTAAGAAGCGAAACCAACCGAACGTGCAGGTTCGGTTCAACTATCTGACTCGCTCATTACTTCAAAGGTAGTTTTTCTGTGTTGTATATCTCTTGTGCAAAATTTATTTTTCTTTACGTAACAAGTTTTTTTTTATCTCTAAACTCCTTGGTTTCTTAAAATTTTCAAGAACCGAAACCTCCAGAAGGTTCGGGTTCGGTTTTTCAAAATTTTCAAGAACCGAAACCAACCGAAGGTTCGGGTTCGGTTTTTCAAAATTTTCAAGAACCGAAACCAACCGAAGGTTCGGGTTCGGTTTTTCAAAATTTTCAAGAACCGAAACCAACCGAAGGTTCGGGTTCGGTTTTTCAAAATTTTCAAGAACCGAAACCAACCGACGGTTCGGGTTCGGTTTTTCAAAATTTCCATGAACCGAAATCAACCGAAGGTTCGGGTTCGGTTTTTCAACTTTTTCCAACCGAAACCAACCGAACGCTCGGGTTCGGTTTTTCAACTTTTTCCAACCGAAACCAACCGAACGCTCGGGTTCGGTTTTTCAATCTTTTTCCAAGTTTTTTTTTAATTGTGTTTTTTTTACTCTTCTATAATTTTTTTATTATTTTTAATTTTTTTATATATATAAATTTCAAAAACTACAAAAATATTTTCTTTTATTTTTCTTTGTGTGCTCATTTGTTTATGGGAATATATTCCATGCCTTACCTAAGTGTCCCTAGAAGCATGCTGCTGTATGTGTCCCAAGCCTCATAAGATTTTGAATAATAGCCTTCATGACCTGGTAAACACAAACCTTGTCTTCCCAATAAGGCTAACTTATTTATTCTAATCGTGAGCTACCTCACTCTATTCTCACACGAGTTCAGAGTCTCCTGCTTGGTCCTTATGTTCGCAGCAGAGGTACTATGTCTTCTTCCACCATCTCTGTTACAAATTCTCCATAACATTCGTTTCATCACTGTAACCCTTGAGACTCTCAGCAATTTCCACTGGGGTTTATGGTTACACAACCTCTGTGTTTATGATCTTAGTTTCGTGCCACTACGAACTGAGTGAAACCCAAAATTCAACACCAACGAATTAACGGTGACCAATTAACTTGATCAAGTTTTCACCAATGAATTGACGAATGTACCTTCATGAAATCTCAATTTCTTTTCTTTTTGCGTGGTTCCAATGAAATTGTTACACACCATGACATTTCTTCCAATGGGATCCAGTTTTAAATTTTTATCTGAGATTTCATATTAATCCAAGCCACTTAAAAATCAACTCCAAACCTACTTGTTCAACAGACTACACTGGTCTCACAAGTACTTTGTTCACATTCGTTCTTATATCAAGAATTGAATTGATGAATCAAAGCGAAACCACCCTTAATTTGCCTTATTAAAAGAAGCCTTTCAACATTTATTAATAAATGTTTGATCGTAATTTAACGGGATTCCACACTAACACTTTGAGGTCTTTCTTGACCTTGAAGGAAGAGATTCGTGCCCGGGATCATCAGTTTCGTGTCCTTATGGACATCACAGATTATCCTAAAAAGAGTTGCTTTATTTCTTTTTCTTTTACACTCTTTGCACGAAAATCCAAGATTTTCAAAAATTCCGTTACTAATTATTTTACAGGCTGGATATTTACTGGATGGTTACAAATGAAGTTGTGGTCAAAAATTAGCCACGTGGATCATTAATTGCAAACAACCGTTTAAAAGGGGAAGAGACAAAAGATGCTGACGCGGCGGAAGTTCAAAGGATAGAAATTCAAACGACGGTAAAAGGCGGGCGCGTGAATTTGAAGAGGCCGCGCTTTTTTCTGACACTATTGGACGCGTGTGCAAGTGTTGAAGCGTCATCCATCAGGCATTAATGGCGCGTGTGGAAATACAAACGATTCCTCTCTCTGAACCGGCGCTTATTGGGCGGCGTGATCCTAGGAATCTGACACTCTCTCTCCTACGTGATCATCGCACGTCTCAACTGTCACCAATCAGTCACCCAAAAACCCTTCCGTATTTCCATAAGAGATTTGAAACGATTTTTCTCTCTCTTATCAACTACTATAAAAACCCATCAACACCACCTTTTACCTCTTTACTGCCCCCATAATTCCTAAAGCGAAATTACTCTCCAAACTCTCTCCCGGTTATCTTCTTCTCCAACCTGCAACAATGGCTGAATCCTCTTCCGTCCATGCTACTTCTCAAGTACTCCCAACTTGCTCCGGCATTGTCCAGAATTGAAACGGTGCCAATGGTGGCTCTATCTCAGGTCTATGCGACGGCCTACTACGACAAGGGCGTCGACAGGATCTTTTTCGAAGTGGCGGAACACAAGACGTCGATTTCTCGTTCCCGCTTCTGCTCTATGCTTGGGTTTGCTGCTGACCCATCGCGTGTTCACCCGGAGACAATTCCGGTCGGTATGCTCTACAGCATGTTCTACAACATGGGCTACACGGAAGTTCTCACCTCCGTCGCCAGATTCAAAAAGTCATGCCTACCGCCCCAATGGAATGGGTTATTTACAGTTCTCTTCAAGGGACTGTCAGAACGAAGCTCAGGATCGGACGGGGCCAGTCGTCTTTTCCTGTCGATTATGTATGCGGTGTACAACGGGATCAATCTGGACTACGGATTTGTCCTTTGGCAACAACTGATTCAGAGCCTCTCTTCCACTTCCCGACACTCCGAGGTGTCACTAGCCCGGTTCTGGATCTTGATCACAAGATGGGCTATGGACAAGTTCGATGTCCAAACTGCTGACGGTGCACCGATGTCTTCGATTGGTACGTTCCACACCACGAAGATCATCATATCCGCTGCATCGAAATTCTCCTTCATTGGCTCTATCCCGGAGTCGATGTATGGTAGTGTGCCATCAGACAGCAGTATGATCAAGGCGATCAAGGAGTTAGGGCCATCTGGTCCGAGGGAACTGACACCGGACATGCTGCGATCAATTCATGATGCCGACAAACCGGTGGCAAGGGGTAAGAAGACAGACAAGGGGAAGAAACCATCAAAAGCCCCAAAACCCACTCCCAAGAAACGCAAACAACCAAAGGCTGCTTCTTCTCCAAAACCGAAACGGAGGAAGACCCAACCGAAACGGACGCTCGTCCTTTCATCAACCTCCAGTGAATCCGAAGGTAGGAGTTCGGACTCTGAGGGGTCACAAGGAGACGAATCTCCACAAAGAGGCAACACACCCCCTCGGTCCCCAACCCCAGAGATGGAACTTCACCAATCCCCAGTTCCTTCCCCTCCACCCACAATACCTATTTCCATTCCCACCATAACCCCTACTATACCACCAACCTCATTCCCTATACCTCCACCCATATTCACCACCTCAACCGAAACACCACCTGTAACCGAAACCCCTCCCGTAACCGAACCTCCACAAACCGAAACCCATACACAACCACCACCCGAAACTAACCCCCCACCTACTCAACCTGAACCAACCAAACCCATAACACCCCCAGCTTCACCACCACCTCAATCTCCAGAAGACGCCTCCGATGGCGATGATCAATACCTAGGTGGTGATCACCTGAACTTTGATTCGGTCTACTATAGTCCGTTTCAAGTTCAAAGTGATGAGGAGGATGATGCTCCTGTAACCAAGAAGCATCTCCGCGAGCTGAACGAGAAGGTTGATCAACTTCTCGCCTCCTCTTCCAATCAGCAGTCATCCTTATCTGAAGCTGCCCTTCAGAGGATAGTTGATGCCTTCTCTAGGGCTCAACATGACTCAGTGGCCTCTGCTACTGCTGCAATAGACGCCTCCACCCGAGCTTGTGAGGCAGCGACCGAAAAAGTCAATAAACTATTCCATGACGCTACAATCCTGCTGCAGTCTATGCAGGAAAGCGCCGAAGCCACCAAAACAACACTGGAACCACTTGTTAATCAATTGGCCCAGTTTGTGAAGACGGAGTTATCCTCGTTCGCTACCCTCAGACAAAACCTTAGCGACGACAACTCGGCACTCCGTGCCTCCATTGAAGCCCGCTTGGCAAAGCTACAAGAGGATCTTGCGGCTGAAAATAAACTGATGGACGTCCTGGCGAGTAAGACTACTGCCCTCAAGGTCAAGAGCACCCAACTTTCCAACTCCGAACAACAATTGGAGGCTCTTCGATCCGAAAGGGAAATCATCAAGACGTGTGTTTCGGATGTCCACGCCGCTCTATCCAACATCCTGGAAGCACACGACCCCATCCTGAATCACTCGGTGAGGCGTACCCTCGCTGAGAAACTCTCTCCGGCCATGGCTCTCTTGAGTAAAATTGAAGGCCTACCCAGTTTCGTGTCCATTCCGAAACAAGGGGGAGATGAGAAGAAAGGATCGAAACCACCTCCTTCCTCAAAAGCAACTCACACAACCGAACCACCCCCAACTGGTCATGCCTCGGGTTCGGGTGTGAAGGACAAGGGCAAAAACATTGCAGAGGGAGGAGATGAAGATGAAGATGAAGATGAAGACAAGGAGACTATTGCGGACATGTTAAAGAGAAAGAACAGTCGCAATACTGATGACGATGTCAGTCGTGTGGCACGTGAAGCTGAAGAAGCTGAACGTAAACAAAAAGAAGCCAACGATCTCCTTGAGAGCCGAAAGCTACTCTTCCCTGCCTGGACCAGGGATCGACTGATAAAAGAGGCCATAGAGACTCCAAGCATACTATGGCTCGAGCCGGTGATATCATTCGACTGCATCAACTCGGTCGATTCGCAATTTGATATGCCGCTGACTCGAAAGGCGTTCATCTTTCACGCCTTCTCCAACATTTTCGAAGTCCCGCATCCGAACGATGAGCTTGACAGGGAGCTCATTGACTTTTATCTGGAGGCCGCTCGCCCTCAATACCTTAAATGGAGCGCCCAGAAGATTGTCACTGTTCGGGTGATGAAGCCGTTTGCCGTGGGGAGATTCACAAACGTCAAGTTCAAGCTTATCCGAGGATCTGCAAGAACTGCTCACATGATCTCTCTGGCGGATCTGCCCAATCTGAACCCTCATGATTCGATAGTCTTGTACAACATCTTGCTGACAAACGAAGCCGAATATGGTCCCATCTTAGACCATGTCAAAAGGATGCTGGCATGCTATATCATGGAGGTGGCCCTAATGGATCAGGAGGTTGCCACAGTGTTTAAGAAGAAACCGAAAGTCAAGCCTGTGGGATCGGCCAGTGATCTAAACACGATGAAAATGGGCAAGATAGATTCGAGGCGAAACTCTGTGATGTTCACCAGAGCTGAAGGACAGAAATGTCTGTTCGCGTTAGCTGACAAGCACCTCTACACCACTCCCTGCTTGGAACACGTCCTATCTATCGTCAAGCGGTGTAAGGACAATTCGGCTGATGACATCAAATATTTTGAAGATATGATCAATTGGTACATCCGGTTTAGACAGACCATCCTTTCCATAACCAAGTGTCTGTTTAGTACGGTGAAGAAGAAGGTACTAGCTTCAGCCGCCGGCCCAAGTAAGAAGTGATGGTCTCGCTCCAAATTGACGCAAAGGGGGAGATTGTTGGGCTGAAGTTCTGTTTTGTATTGCGTCTTTTGGGCTCGTAGATTAGCCTTGTATTCTCCGGTTTGGGCCTGTCCAACCGAGAGCCTTTTATGTATTGTATATAAGTTATCGCTTGCATGCATATTAGGTTAAGATTCAAGATTTCTGTTTTAGCGTTCCAGAGTTTACAATATTGCTCTCTTGTAATCTTCCAATCCTTTACAGTTGATGTTCTTAATCGAGCTCTTCTAAGGATTTTATTTAATCATTCGACACGTTTGATTCAAGCTGTTTGTTCTTATTATTGCGTTCTGCCTTGTTATTTATATTGTGTTCTTGCAGTATTATATTGATATACTTGTTCACGATCTAATCGATCTTTATAGATTAAAAGTTATTGTTTAAATCTCATCACATACCACACCTACAAGGCTCTTTTTGGAGAAATAACCTCTAAAATGGCAACCCTAGCCTCCAACCCAAAAGGGAGGACATAAAGCATGACATTAGGGACTCTCTAGACCTACTAAGGTCCATATCTAAGCACCATATCCCGATGGGACCTCTCACACTTCCAATACAAAGCGAATAAGGCATGAAGAAACCCTATATTTGACTAAATCAACAAAAATACGGAAATGAGCTCTGGATGATACCTCAAGAAGACTCCTCAGATGAAATGAAGGAAGATCCCAGCTCCCCAACTCTTCTAGCTTGACCTTCCTCTTCCTTTCTTGCAAAAACACAGAAATTTGGTGAACAATAGCCTCTTATCTCACTCACACGAATCCCTCAGCTGCTTTGGTGCTCTCAAGATCCAGGTAGCCGCAATGAAGGGCCATAAGGACCTTTAAATAGGGCATAGGATCGGGAAATTAGGGTTTCATTAAACAGCGAGGACTTGCCGAGTCCATTCCTTGGACTCGTCGAGTCCGGGCGCGAACCCGCATCTTGAACCGCGATCCTACCCGGCGAGTTTGAGCTCGAACTAGCCGAGTCCCCTCACAAAACTCCAAAAATATAAGCATAAAAGATACCTGGGAATCCGGGCTGTTACAATTCTCCCCCACTAGAACTAGACTTCGCCCTCGAAGTCTCGCTCTGCAAATAGCTCCGGATGCTGCTCACGCATCTCACGCTCCGGCACCCCGGTCATCTCCGATCCCCTCCGATGCTGCCACTAAACCAACACCAGGGGTACTTCCTTGTTCCTCAAAACCTTGATTTTCCGATCTCTGATGGCCACTGGTCTCTCGGCATAATTCAGGCTAGCATCCACCTGAATACCCTCTAATGGAACCACTGCCGACTCATCGGCTATACACTTCCTCAGCTGTGACACATGAAAAGTGTCGTGAATCTGCCCCAACTCTGCTGGAAAATTCAAACGATAGGCGACCCGGCCTACCCTCACGATCACACGGAATGGACCAATATACCGGGGCCCCAACTTGCCCCTCTTCCTGAATCGAATCACTCCTTTCCAAGGAGAGACCTTCAGGAGAACAAAGTCGTCGACCTGAAACTTAAGCTAAGACCGGCGCCTGTTTGCATAACTCTTCTGTCGGCTCTGAGCGGTCAACAACCTCTGTCTGACCTGCTGAATCTGCTCTGTCTTCTGAAGCACGATCTTTGTACTGCCCATCACCCGCTGACCGACCTCTCCCCAACAAATAGGGGTCCGACACCTCCTCCCATACAACAGCTCAAAGGGTGGCATACCAATGCTTGAATGATGGCTGTTGTTGTAGGAAAACTCTGCCAAGGGTAAATACGCATCCCATCTACCCCCGAAATCCAACACACACGCCCGGAGCATGTCCTCAAGCGTCTGAATCGTCCGCTCACTCTGACCGTCTGTCTGGGGATGATATGCGGTACTAAAATGCAGTCTAGTACCCAACTCCTCATGAAATTTCTTCCAGAATCTGGAAATGAAGCGCACATCACAGTCTGAAACAATCGAGATCGGCACCCCATGCCGAGAAACCACTTCCCTCACATACACCTCCGCCAATTTCTCTGCTGAAGAACTCTCACTGATGGAAAGGAAGTGAGCGCTCTTCGTCAACTTGTCCACAATCACCCAAATTGCGTCCACTCCTCTGGCAGTCCTCGGCAATTTGGTGATGAAATCCATAGTGATCTGTTCCCACTTCCACTTGGGAACCTCCAATGGCTGCAACTTGCCATGCGGCCTCTGATGCTCGGCCTTAACCCTACGGCAGGTCAAGCACCTCTCAACAAACCACGCAACATCCCTCTTCATACAGGGCCACCAATACACCTTTCTCAAATCCAAATACATCTTAGTGGCCCCCAGATGGATTGAAAATTTCGACCGATGAGCCTCCTCTATCAAAGTGGTACGCGTTCCTCCCACAAACGGTACCCAGATACGCCCCTGAAATGTCATAAGCCCCCGTCCATCGGTAACGAACTCTGAAACCAAACCAACAACCCGTTCCCTCTTCTGCATCTCGGGTTGCACAGCCTCGGCCTGTGCCCCACGAATGGCGTCCAATACCGGAGCTATCACGGTCAATCTCAAACATACACCCCGCAGTGGAGTGCTCTCCGCCCTGCGGCTCAACGCATCGGCTACCACATTAGCCTTGCCTAGGTGGTATAGGATCTCACAATCATAATCCTTGAACACATCCAACCACCTTCTCTGACGCATATTTAGGTTGGGTTGATCCATCAAATACTTCAAACTCTTATGGTCCGTGTATATCATACACCGAACCCCATACAAGTAATGACGCCAAATCTTGAGGGCGAACACCACTGCCCCCAACTCTAGATCATGGGTGGGATATCTCGTTTCATGAGGCTTCAGTTGCCTCGATGCATACGCTATCACATGCCCCCTCTGCATCAGCACCGCTCCCAATCCCAAAATCGATGCATCACAATATACCACAAAGTCCTCCATCCCTTCCGGGAGAGCTAACACCGGGGCTTAGCACAACCTCTGGCGAAGTGTCTCAAAGGAGTCCTGCTGCTCGGGGCCCCATGAAAAAGCAACACCCTTCCGGGTCAATCTGGTAAGTGGCACTGCGATCTTAGACAAATCCCTGATAATCCTCCGATAATACCCTGCCAACCCTAGGAAACTCCTGATCTCGGAGGGTGACTTCAGCACCTCCCAACTCATCACTGCCTCAACTTTGGCCGGATCGACCAATATCCCTTCCTGGTTAACGAGATGTCCTAAGAACTGAACCTCCCGTAACCATAAATCACACTTGGAGAATTTGGCATAAAGCCTCTCTGATCTCAGGACTCCGAGAACCTCTCTCAGATGCTCCTCATGCTGCTCTCTAGATCTCGAATATACCAGAATGTCGTCGATAAACACAATCACCGACCGATCCAGCATCGGCCTACACACTCGGTTCATGAGATCCATGAATACTGCCGGGGCATTGGTGAGCCCAAAAGGCATCACCACAAACTCATAATGTCCATAACGCGTCCTGAATGCTGTCTTCTAGACGTCCTCATCCCGCACCCTCACCTGATGATATCCAGACCTCAAATCGATCTTGGAGAACCAAGATGCTCCCTGCAACTGATCGAACAAGTCGTCGATCCTCGACAACGGGTAACGGTTCTTGACCGTCAGCTTGTGCAACTCCCGGTAATCAATACACATCCGGTGTGAACCATCCTTCTTCTTGACAAACAGGATAGGCGCTCCCCACGGCGAGCTGCTCGGCCGAATAAAACCCATCCCTAGTAGCTCTTGAAGTTGTGAGGATAACTCTTGCATCTCTGGAGGTGCAAGGCGATAAGGCACCTTAGCGACAGGCGCAGCCCCCGGAACCAAATCGATACTGAACTCCACTTGCCTCACAGGAGGCACACTCGGCAACTCCTCAGGAAAAACATCCGGGAACTCACGCACCACCGGAACCTCCTCAAATGAACTCGACCTCTCGAAAGTCACTCGCGTATCCATCACATACGCCACAAAACCCTTACAGCCCTGCTGTAGACACTGCCTTGCTCTAGCGGCCGAACAAAATGTTGATCCTGATCGTGTACCCTCGCTGTATACCGAAAGAACTCCCCCATTAGGGTCTCGTATGGTCACTAGCTGTCGCTCACAGTCAATAACCGCACCAAATCTGCTCAACCAATCCATGCCCACAATGACACAGACATCACCCATAGCAATAGGAACCAGATCAATCGGGAACTCAACACCGAAAATCTCAACTACCTAACCTTGGAGAACCTCCGTGGCATATATCACCCTCTCATCATCTATGGAAACTCTCAGAGGCCGACTCAACGCCTCACGATTAACACTGATATGCTGACTAAAAGCCAAAGATACAAAAGACCGACTAGCACCCGAGTCAAATAACACCAAGGAAGGTACATAATTCACCAGAAAAGTACCTACGCATAACATAACATAAGTATTCTATCACAACATAAAAATAAATACATGAAAGAATACATACCAGCCACGACATCGGGTGCTGCGCGGACCTCCTCGTGGTCAGCTGAAAGGCTCTCCCTCGTGCCCTCGGCGCCTCGGCCTTCACCAGCCGACTCTCTGTAGCTCTGATGGCGGCAGGTGCAGATCCCTGAGGTGCTCCTTGAGATGACCCTCGCAACTGCGGACACTCTGCCTTCCGGTGTCTGGTCTGATTGTAGTGGAAGCACACTACAAACCCCTTGGGGCAATCCTTGGCCATATGCCCCTCCTTGCCACATTTGTAGCAAGATCCCGCTCTACAGACTCCATCGTGACCCTTGCCACACTTTCCACAAGTGCGGCCCTTCTCGCTCCCTGGTTTGGGATCAGCGGGCTTGGCCCGCTTGGCTGCCGGCTGAGACTGTGCCGGTCGCCGATCCCTCCCCTGAGACTCCGCCTCCTCCCTGGCCTGAGTCTCTAGCTCAATCTCCCTCTTCCGGGCATTTGCCTGAAGCTCAGAAAATGTCTGGTACGAGGAGTTCGCCGTGAACTCCCGAATATCCCGTCTCAAAATGCTCAAATAACGGATCATACGTGCTTGCTCAGTGGACACGTGCTTAGGGCAGAACATCGCCCTCTCATGGAACATCCTGGTAATCGCTGTAACTGACTCAGTACCCTGCTTGAGGGTCAGAAACTCCTGTGCCAAACGCTCCCTCTCCACTTGGGGAACGTACTCATCTCGGAAAATGACAGTGAACCTCTCCCAGGTGACTGCCGCAAGCTCAGCAGGCATATAATGCGCCGTCACGAACTTCCACCAGTCCTTCGCTCCCAAGCGAAGCGGGTTCAGCGCGAACCGCACCTTCAAATGCTCAGGAGATGAGCAAGTGAAGAAACACCCCTCTATATCAGATATCCACCTCATAGCTGCCACCGGATCCTGGGTCCCATCAAACTCTGGTGGTTTTGTGTTGCTGAACTCCCAGAACAACAACGCATCACCACCCTGCGACCTCACGACAGCAATCGCTGCGGTGGCCGCTGCAACAGCAGCGTCAGAAAGAGCGGCATAACGCTCGTCAAAGGTCTCAATCAGGGTGGTCTTTATAGAACCAAACATCTCCGGTATCTCTGCCCTGATGGCCGCAGCCACCTCCTCATGGATGATCCGGCGGATCTCCTTATCACTGGTACCACTGCTCTCAGGCATCAAGCGTGTCCTCACCATGATCTACCTCTAAAATACAACATACGATACATTAGAACCCATACGAGCATACTCGCCCTCGTCAACTCTTTCCTCCTTGATCCTTGGTATTCCAAAGATTCTTAATTGGGTTGTACACCGCTCCGGTGCTTTCAGTAGTACGGGCCCAATACTAATGTCCGCACCGTATCAGAATACATCCCAAGTCCTCCTCTTCGGATCCCAAATTCCAAGTACTCTAACATGCATAGATCACTCTCTAATAGATCTCTCATAAACCCCTCGCTGCTACCTACTCACTCTCAAGCATCTCATAGCAGCTCACCTCTTCCTAGGCTAAAGCATCACAAATCAGGCCACTCTAGTCCTAATAGGAATACCTAGCCTACTCTAACATGTGAATACATCATATCAATATCAATAGCACATAACATGAGGGTATTTTGGGAAATCACCATTCGGGCGCGGACTGATCATACACACAACTCTACTCTGCGTTTCTTTTCAAAATCTTTTACTCTTTTTGAAAATACTTCTCAAATCCTCAGTTTGAGTTCAAATACGCCCGAAGGTGTACTTGAATCCCTCAAACCAAGGCTCTGATACCAACTTGTAACACCGTGAATTTCAAAATAATTTTTCGCAAATTATAAAAACATTTCTCATTTAATTTTCATAAAAACATTAAGTTTAAATCCCAATTCACATCATACAAAATCCTAAGATCATATATATATATCAAAATCCCATGCGTGTGTACAGATCAAGCCGGCGCCTTCCCACGGTCATCGCTAGTACCTGAAACAACAACACTAACACTGTAAGCACAAAGCTTAGTGAGTCTCCAAAATACCACATAAACATATATTAGCCACTCGAGGCTATAACTCTATGGGTCCGTGCACCCCAGCTCTGTGAACCCTCAGGTTCTGACTCTGGGAACCTTCCGGTTCCAACTCTATAAACATGCACAACATAAATCACATAGACATCATGCAGTACAACACATAGCATACACATAACATACACATACTCTGACACATAACTCTGATTACCTACTCAAGGTAAAGTACAGTGAGAAGACTCACCTCGTGTATCTCGATAACTTGCGAACCCTAGAAATCACTCGTGCTCGATCCTCCGAGCTATAATCCTCCTATAATAGTATACATCTCTAATTAACACTTTTACCACTAAGGCTGACTACCCCTATCAAGTCAACTCTGGTCAACTCTGGTCAACGGTCAACGGTCAACTTTGACCGGACTCGGCGAGTGCACTAGGGCGACTCGGCGAGTCTATACGTATTCACCAACTCTCTAGGATTCTCTTTTGAAACGTCGAGTACTCCCCTGACTCAACGGGTTCCACCTGGCATGAATCGCGGGGCCACCACAGCTCGACTCGCCGAGTCTCAAGAACAACTCGGCGAGTCCCAGCTCGACTTAATCCAACTGTCAACCCTCACTAACTCTCCCTGACTCACTGAGTCGACCCTTAACTCGGCAAGACCACTCGCTGAGTGGTTTAAGGACAATCTTCATGCTACTCGCCGAGTCTGTTCTTCAGACTCGGCGAGTCCATGCCATGTATCAACTCAAACTAGCTTCTGAGGTCAGATCCGCACCATCCACTCATAGATCTGGCCCTCCTAAGCTTATTCACCACGTAAACTTCATATCTTGGTTACCATACAACACCTACAAGGCTATTTTTGGAGAAATAACCTCTAAAATGGCAACCCTAGCCTCCAACCCAAAAGGGAGGACATAAAGCATGACATTAGGGACTCTTTGGACCTACTAAGGTCCTGATCTAAGCACCATATCCCCATGGGATCTCTCACACTTCCAATACAAAGCAAATAAGGCATGAAGAAACCCTATTTTTGACCAGCTCCTCAGATGAAATGAAAGAAGATCCTAGCTCCTCAACTCTTCTAGCTTGACCTTCCTCTTCCTTTCTTGCAAAAACACACAAATTTGGTGAACAATAGCCTCTTATCTCACTCACATGAATCCCTCAGCTGCTTTGGTGCTCTCAAGATCCAGGTAGCCGCAATGAAGGGCCATAAGGTCCTTTAAATAGGGCTTAGGACCGGGAAATTAGGGTTTCATTAAACAGCGAGGACTCGCCGAGTCCATTCCTTGGACTCGTCGAGTCCGGGCGCGAACCCGCGTTCTGAACCGCAATCCTACTCGGCGAGTTTGAGCTCCAACTCACCGAGTCCCCTCACAAAACTCCAAAAATATAAGCATAAAAGATATCTGGAAATCCGGGCTGCTACAGTAAGGCATTTACTCACGAAGGTAGCAATATCTGCTTTCATGTTAGGCCACCAGTATAGCTTTTTAAGATCCAGATACATCTTATCTGAACCCAAGTGGATGGAATAACGTGTGTTGTGAGCTTCGGTCATGACCAAGTCTCTGAAGTCACCATGTTTCGGTGTCCAGATCCGATCCATGAGGTATAAGGCTCCGCCACCCTTGACTTCCAAGTTCTTATCCTTCCCTCTAAGGGATTCACCCGCCACGTTTTCAGGTTTCAAAGCGTCGAGCTGAGCCTCATTTATTTGCATGGACAAGTGTGAATGGATAGTTAGAGTCAAAGATTTGACTCTACGACCAGTATATTCTTTCGGACTTAGGGCGTCGGCTACTACATTGGCTTTACCCGGATGATAACGAATTTCGCATTCGTAATCACTAAGTAGCTCGACCCACCGTCATTGTCTCATGTTGAGCTCTTTCTGGTCGAAAATGTGTTGTAGACTCTTATGGTCTGTAAAGATCATGCTTTTTGTACCATATAGGTAATGTCGCCAGATCTTCACAGAAAACACAACTGCTCCTAGCTCGAGATCGTGGGTTGTCTAGTTAACCTCATGTGTCTTCAGCTGTCTCGAGGCATAGGCTATGACATTACCTCGTTGCATCAGAACACATCCAAGTCCTTGATTGGATGCATCACAATAGACAATGAAGTCTTCTATTCCTTCGGGAAGGGATATTATCGGGGCATTGCACAAGGCTCGTTTGAGCGTTTGGAACACTCTTTCCTGTTTCTCTTCCCAGTCGAAGGCCACGCCTTTCTAGGTCAGGGTTGTAAGAGGTGTCGCTATGATGGAGAAGTTCTGAATGAACCTGCGATAGTAGCCAGCTAGACCTAGAAATTGACGAATTCCAGTAGGTGTCTTTGGTGCTGACCATTTCTCGATGGCCTTAATTTTGGAAGGGTCCACGTGTATACCTTCTTCGCTAACTACATGGCCCAAGCATTCGACTCGCCAAATCCAAAATTTGCACTTTGAGAACATCGCGTAGAGCTTCTCCGATCGCAATGTTTCTAAGATTTTACGGAGATGTTGACTATGTTCTTCCTTACTTCGAGAGTAGATGAGTATGTCATCAATGAAGACGATGACGAACTGATCCAAGGAAGGATGACACACTCTATTCATCAGATCCATGAATACTGCGGGCGCGTTAGTTAATCCGAATGGCATCACTACAAACTCGTAGTGTCCATAATGAGTCCAGAAGGCTGTCTTGGGAACATCCTCCTCTAACACTCGTAGTTGGTGATATCCGGATCGCAGATCTATCTTCGAGAAGTAGTTGGCTCCTTGAAGTTGATCAAATAGATCGTCAATGTGGGGCAAGGGATAACGATTTTTAATGGTAAGTTTGTTGAGTTCTCTATAGTCGATGCACATGCGAAACGATCCATCTTTCTTCTTGACGAACAAGACCGGTGCCCCTCATGGTGAGAAGCTTGGTCGAATGAATCCCTTCTTGAGAAGTTCGTTAAGTTGACTGGAAAGTTCATGCATTTCAGCCGGTGCCAGACGATAAGGAGATTTGGCTACGGGGGTAGCCCCTGGCACTAAGTCGATTCTGAACTCGACTTGGCGTTGCGGTGGTAAACCGGGAAGTTCTTCTGGGAATATGTCGGGAAAGTCGCGTACTTCTGGGTTTTTCTGGATGTCTTTCAGTTCTTGCCTGGTATCGACGACGTGTGCAAGAAATGCATGGTACTCCTTCCCCAAGCACTTCTGGGCTTGAATGCACGAAATGATGCGAAGGCTCGTACTAGGTTTGTCACCGTAGATAATTAAAGTTTCATTGTTAGGAAGGTTAAGACGAACTGCTTTTTCGAAGCACATAATGTCGGCACGAAGAAGACTCAACCAATCCATACCGATGATAATGTCGAAACATTTAATTGTGACTGGCATGAGATCTATCTTGAAAGTATGGCCATCTAAAGTTAAGGTACAACCTACGTATATGCAGTTTGTACTCTCTGTTTTCCCGTTAGCCATTTCTACTGTGAATGAATTAACTAATGCACATGGTTTTTGTTTAAGCAGGTGTGCAAATTTGTGACTTACAAAACTTTTCTCGGCTCCACTATCGAAAAGTATGCAAGCATATGAGTTTTCAAGGAGGAATGTACCAGTAACTATCGTAGGATCAGCTACTACTTCCTTGTGGCCTAGGGCCATAACTCTTCCTACCCCTCCAGCCATTCTTGCTTTAGGGCAGTTCCTCTTGTAGTGGCCCATTTCGCCACAACCGTAACAAGCTTGGCCCATACCGACATTAGGAACCTGGGTAGCTTGAGCTGTTGGAGTCTTGCAGAAACGGACGGTGTGTCCCTTCTTGTTGCAGTTAGAGCACTGCATCTCCCAGCAAGGTCCGTGGTGGTGGAAGTTGCACTTGGTGCACTTCGGGAGAGTTCCAGCATATGTTTTTGCTGGTAAGAGGTTCGCAGGGGCAACGGGAGTCACTGTGGCAACATTGATTGCCACAAGTTGTTGCTTATTGGAGGATCCTTGCGGAGCCCCCCTTTTCCTCTTATTCCACCCCTTCTTGTGGTAGTCGGGGTTGGACTTTTGAGGTACAGGTGTAGGGATTGTTGTGTTCTGAGGTTTCCGATGATCGATGAGGGATTGTGCTAGTTCCTTGGTGCTATCAAAGGTAATAGGCCTGGAAGCGATCACACTTGACTGGATCTGGGGCGACAGTCCCCAAATATATCTCTCGATCTTTTTCCTCTGGGGAGCAACCATGTCGGGTCATAAGTTTCCCAAATCAGAGAACCTATTTGTGTAGGTAGTGATGTCGGATCCAACCATTTGTAGACCCCAGAATTCTTGCTCGAGTTTTTGTATTTCACCTCGTGGACAATATTCCTTCATCAACATGTCTTTCAACTTTTCCCAGCCGATGGAATACGCCACCACCAAAGTTAGATAGTTAACATGGCTGTTTCACCATGTTAGTGCTCGGTCAGAGAAGGTACAAGCTGCAAACTTGACCTTGCTGCCCTCCTGGCACGCAAGGATTTCAAAGACAGATTCCATCTTTTCAATCCATTGTCTCAACACCATTACACCCCCAGTTCCATTGAAGCTGCGGGGTTTGGCGTTAGTGAAGTCCTTGTAGGTGCATTCCCAAGGGTGTCCATGGCTTTCGCCGTGGTTCGATGGTGGTGCACCTGTTCCTGATCCACTAGGGGCAGGAGCGTTGATTGCTGACACAGCAGCTGCAACTGCTGCTGTGAAAGCTACCTGGAAAATATTAGCATCGAAAGGATTTGGTGGTTGAAGAGGTACATGTAGTGGTGGAGGTGGTGGTATTGGTGCTTCGTTGTTTGGGTTTCGCCTTGGATTCCTGCGTGGCGGCATCTTTAACAGTATGTTTAAAAGATGAAGAAATGGATAAGAATAAATGATTAATGAATGTGTCTCATGGACTAAATCCCCATAGCCCAACAACAGAAAGAATAGTATCACTAAATGAAGAAGATAGCATTTGGATAATAATTTCCATTAGATTAGATATTCGTCAAAAATACTGGAATTACAGATGTAACAAGTTCGGGAAAAATGGCCTAGAAGTAGGCCTTACATCAACCAAGATGGAAAATTTTGACAGAATTAAGACTAGATCAAGACCTTACAGGTCTAAGATTTATAAAGGTAGGAAATTAGATCAAAGTTTTACATAAACTAGGTTATATCCAAAAGATGAGTCGACGAGATTCTATCGGTGACGAGAACTGCTAGAATGAGTCCTTGATCCCGACAGTAGACATTCAATGTCCCTTATACGCCTGTCCGACCTTGCTTGCTGAGCTTAAAGTTCTCTAACTTCAGCTTGGGTTTCAGCAAGTTCCCTCTGCAGGTTTGCATGGCGGACCAGAGTCCTTTCATGAGCAGACTCTAGTTGGCGAATGTGAACAGTGTTAACACCATAGTTGGCGTCAACTTCCAAAACTTGATTGATAGTCGCCTGAGCTATTATCGAGTTCCGAAAAATCCTATGCACCATGATTGGTAGGACACTATCAGCAGAACCTCCTTCAGTGAGGTTGTAGAAACTTCGGTCTCCATTGTAGGGAATGGGCTGACCCTGTTCATGACTCCATGTAATCAAGTTAGTGGCCCACAGAGGTGTGGGTCCTTGAAACACAGGGCGAGGGTTTAGGTTTGGGTTTTGAGCATTTGGGGGTAGGTTGTTGACTTCTGGCTCCGAGTCAGAACTATCAGAAAAACCTTCAGCATGGTGATCATCCAAAGGAATTAGGTGATCATCTTCTGGTTCAGCTTCTAACCAACCAGCATTGCCTTGGTTTGGGAAGTACGGATCGCCATGGTGAAATCCAACCATTTTAATCTACGCGAGAAAAGGGATATAAGAAATAGCTAAATAGACGAACTGACTAAGATAATTACAGTAAGACCAAATACCCATATGGTATTTCTTTATGGTTGTGTTGGTAAGATTTTAGACTTGTTACCATATCACAACCATTCTTGAGCATATTCTAATCACTCCTCGGACCAACATAGTTGATCAGGCTATGCCATTCCCAAGACTGACCATATATCCCCAGGCTTACTTGTGATATTCAACAATCGTAATACTTTTGTTCTTGTCGTTGTGACACTGATTTTAGTGTGAATGCAGGCACATATACTTACTTAAATAATTTATTATTTAAAAGTATAACTATGAGACAGAGTGTTTTAATCCCATGTATTTATAGTTAGTATATCTTTTATGGGTTGATATACTTAATTCATTATAAACAATGCCCTGATACCAATCTGTCACACCCTAAAACCACGAACGGCGGAAACGTTCACGGGTGGAGGACGTCATGTACAGTATCACAACAGTGTAATATAATAAACAAGAAACAACATCATCCATTGCATTATAAGTAAAGTTTAATACATGTGTGTTCTTTCATTGTAATAAGACAGCAAAAATATACAATCAAAATAAAAGACGAGACTTGTTTGCTCCATCTTCTCAAAACCTGGCCTCCGTACCTGTCTACTGATGACCTGAGAATACAAGTTATTTTGAAAGCGAGTATCAGCTTTAAAGCTGGTGAATTCATAAGTATATAAGTGCTATTGCCTTGTTTGTGAAAATCTGTTATGAAAGCCATGTAAACCTTTAAATGAAAATGTTGAGGTAAGTATGAAATCCTTAGAAAAACCCTTATTTTCTATAAGAATGAAATGTAGTCTTCTACCAAGACCCGAATGTTCTGTACGTATGCGGTGTAGTCTTCTACCAAGACCTGAATGTTCTATTTGTAAAATGATAGATTTTCCTTTGTATTGACTAGTACTAAAAGTGCTTAGTCTAACTCATCGTTTATGTGAATGTATCACAAAATAAAGTAAACAGGAAAATGTACTCCTATAAATGTTGTCACTGGGTACTAGGACCAACACAACATCGCATTAAGCGAAATGTATAACGTAATGAACATCCGAAGATTGTCCAATTGTCCTCTGTAGCAGCAGCAGGTGGGTGGAAGGGTTAGTCCCAAATCGATCTTCCTAATATAAGTAGTAACCTTAGACCTCCGAAGATGGTCATCGACCACTGGTGCTAATCAGTGGGGTACGGAATGGTAAGTCCCGTCTAGCTATCCCATGAACCGAGATAGGAAAGACAATTTACACAGTATGTACTAATAAATCATCCTCGTAGTCCTAAGTACAAGTATCCAGGTAAGTGAATACTGGATAATGCACCTATGTAAAAGTGTTCCTGTATGGTATTCATGTATGTGTGTCCATGTAACAAGTAAGTATATGTAAACATATTCATGTATCAGGTAAACCTCTGTAAGTACTCATGTATCAGGTAATGTACTAGTATAGACTCATGAATGAACTGACTCTTGTGTGATTCCTTGTAATAGAAGTAATGTTTGATATCTTCTAATTATCCCTATGATAATTTACTGTAATATAACTGGTTGATCATGTAGGTTTGTACACTCTTACTACTTAAGGGTGTGGAAACCAAATGAAAGATGTAAACTATAACATCAATACATATATAAGAATATAAGTGTATATGCATAGTTTAGTTCAAGAATGAAAAATGGTTTTTGTAATACATCTTATGGGTTTTGAACAATAATTAACAATGACTTGATGTCATTTTAATAAACATTTCAAAGGTAAAAAATTTGGTAACAATGTGCTTTTAAGATGTAAAACCATTTCATGCATTACATTTTGTAGCATGTGAAATCTGTTAAATGACAAACACAGTTATAAAATACATATCAATGATTTAATAACACGTTTGTTTCTACTTGTATTCCCCCCCCCCATTAAAGCTTTTAAAATCATTTAAAATATTGATTAGGGGTATGAACTCACCTGTAGTTGGTGATTGGAATGAACTGAACGGTATACGATGGCTAGGTGTCAAGCGAGGACTTGTACACACACTACGATCCTAATGAACATATAATCACACATATATGCATTCAATTAGTCTTAAATCACTAATTGATAAAGTTAAGACATCCTAGACATAATAAAAACTTTATATAAGTGTTTTAAGCCCTAAGGATTGCATCTAAGCTATTGTGGGACAAGGTATTTGTGTTTAGGGTTCCAAAGGACCCTATATGAGAGTTTACTCCCCATAAACCATCACACATGGAGTTTACGGTTGTAAACTCTTGAGTTTACGACCGTAAACTCCCAAACATGTGTGTTTGGTGTGTTTTGAAGTCCCTATTGATTTCTAGAATTATTTCAACTTGGTGGCTAAGTACTTGGAAGGGTTTAAGGTCTAGAAATACTCCAAATAGGAGTTTACGGCCCTGAGGCCAATCCCCTTAGAGTTTACGGCCGTAAACTCTAAGTATTGGGTGTTTTTTTTGTTTTCAAGTCTCTTGCTTTTGAAGGACATCTTCTAGACAATTGTTTAAGGCAAATGAGGACCCTAGGCACACTTTGGTGCCATTCTTTCATGTTTACGGCCCAAGAGCATTCTCTTGGCCGTAAACTCACTTTGCTAAGTGATTTGGATGAGTTTTGGTCCTTCAATTAAGTGGAAACAATTCCTTGTAAAGCTCTAGGGCTTTAGGTGTCATGAAAACACCCCTTTTGTCCATTTTTATGGAGTTTACGGCCTAAGATACACTTGGGCCATAAACTCTCATTTTTTTGTGTTCTTTGATGTGTTTAATGCCTTACACTAAATGGGATCTAGTCTAGATAAAAGCCATAAAGTGTTAGAGTCCTTAAAACACCATTTTGAGTGTGAAAAGGGATATTACGGCCTGTGAATCTCTTTGGTCGTGAACTCCCCAAACATGGGTGTTTTATGGATGTTTTCTTGTTCCTAAGATTCATACATAAGAGTCCTAAGCAGTTGTATAATACAAAGGTCGGTTTTGGCTTCGTTTCTGGAGTTTACCGCCCAAGAACACCTTGGGGAGTAAACTCCTAGATCTAATGATTTAGCCATCTAAATCATGTTAGTGTTGGATAAGGTGTCTAAGTCCATAACTTATTTGGTATATACTTGACCCGACCCGGCATGGTCCATTTGGGTTGCATTTCACCCGAACAATTTATGGATAATTTTATGAGAGTTATACACATATGTTTATTAATATATTATAAGTTATAATATATTAATATGAGGTTATGTTATTTAATTAGTCTTAGTCTTAAATTAATTATGAATTAATTTAGAGATTAAAAGGAAGACTAATTAGATTATGGGCTATTGGTTTTATATGGTGTGGGCTAACACTCATTTGTTAATGGGCTAGGCTTGGATGGAAGTCCATGGATGATCCATGGAGCTTTTAACCCATGGATCCTTGGAAAAGGAAAGGTCATGGGTTATTAGGGTTTCACCCTAACCATGTACACTATATAAGAAAGCTTATGGTGCATGAAATGGCAACTAGTGAACTAGTGTGTGTGTGGCCGAAAATTGCAAGTGTGTATACTCTCTCAAAGTTTTCCAAGTGTTTGTGGTGATTTGTGATTCCATTTGAGGCATTCACACTATTGGTGCTTGGCCCTCAAACTCCTCAAGAATCAAACTCATCAAAAAGGTATGTAATCTCTTCTAACTCTTTTATGTTGAAATGTTCCCCATGCCATGTTAGATAGGTTATGAACCTTGGTAAATTATTATTTTGAATGTATTTAGACAAACATAGATCCAAGGTTTATTAGGGTTGCATGCACACTTAGGAAGTGTTAGATTGCTCAAAACCCAACAGTGGTATCACAGCCTAGGCTTGCTTGTTTGATACTTGATGCAAAATAGTTGAAAAAGTCGAAAAACTTGCTGTCTGCCTGATGAACTCGCCGAGTCCATGGGGGGACTCGCCGAGTTCATGTGTATCTTCAACCTACTCGCCGAGTAGGTTCATGAACTCGACGAGTAGGAGCCACAGAGTGCAGATTTTCGACTTTTGCTGCTGGAAATGGACTAGAAACATTAGCCTAAACTGTTTTGGTGTTTTAAAACTTGTTTTAGTTGGTGTAATGGTTGTTCTAATCCATTACAATAGCATATATCAAAATTCCATGATTTTTTATGTGTTCATATAATTCTTGAAATTTTGATGATCATGTTCATGTTCTTATGAATTTAGAAGATGATAGGAATTATTTGCTGAATTGTTTAGAATTAATTCTTGATCATTTATGTGTTTTAATGGAGTCCATAATTTGTCCTCAAGTTATGGATATCCAAAGGTCACTTTCTTTAACACACACATTTAAACACATAAGATACATGAAAATGAAGAGTCTTCATTTTTATGAACCTTTAATTCATAAGTTATGAAATGAAAAGTTTTGGATAGTTACAAAACTTGTCCTCAAGTTTTGGAATTTGTAAAGTTTCACACACTTTAATAAACTTTAATTCCAACCCTTAGAGTTTTAATAGTTAAAATTCAACCCTTATACTATTTATAACATTAATGGTTAATTATTATATATATGTATAAGAATGAGTCGTTCTACCGTTAGTAGGCCTCATTCACGAAACCGGTCTATAAGGTGGGTATAAGGTTGTTGCCAATAAAATGACGACTTAATGGGTGTCCACTCTCACCCACCGTGTGCTTGACTGGTGGAGGGTCGTTAGCCGACCGGGTAGGACAATGACTTTAAATCCTCATTAAAAGTATAATGATTATTATAAAGTAACTAAACCTTTTTAATTCCCAATCTTAGTTATTTTAGGAAAAATGTGAACATGGTGCTAGTCCATGGAATTCACACTTTGTACCTTACCAAGTCGTTGGTGGAGCGTGTGTGGTTAACCGGCACACTAACTTGGACTAGTAAGGATCACGAAGGGTGACTTAATGTTTGTCATGGATCAATGGAGCGTGTGTGGTTAACCAGCACATTGATTAGGTGATAATATTAAGGGTACCAAGTGAATTAGCATGGTTATTCACACCTTGTTTTGTGATCCTCGGCATCCCAGTCACAAAACTTGAAGGGCACAATCGAGATTGAACATGCCATTGAAAAGTTCAATGAATCTCAAAAGAATCTAGGAATTTCAAATCCAATTAAAACCTAATAATTCATTTTGTTTTTCATGGTGGAAATTGGTGAATCGTCATTCACCTACCTTTCAAATATATTATTACTTAGATTACGGCATCCCTCTTCTAAGTATAATATATTGTGATTGGGTCCTAGCCTTAATATTACATTTGGGTGTCTTATGAAGGATTCTATATATCTAATCTAAAGTTGCCTTCTTCTTTCAGATGTCTTCCAACACTAATGCTTCAGGCTCTAACCCAACTGGTTCTTTCTCTCTCATGAATCCTTGTGGGAGGGTCATCTTTGATGGTTCCAACTTCATGGATTGGATTAGGAACATCAGGATGGTTACTCGTTATGAGGACAAGGAATATGTCCTCGATAAGGAGTTAAAAGAACATGATGAGTCTACTGCTACTCCTAAGGAGATCGTTGAATTCAGGACACATTATAGAGATGCTACTAAGGTGGCATGTATCATGATGGCCACGATGACAGCCGAGCTCCAAAAGTCATATGAAGATTTCTACCCTTTTGAGATGCACCAAGACCTGATGGAAAGGTACCATCAGAGTGCTCGTCAGGAGCGTTATGAAATAATCTCCTCCATAATAACTACCCGCATGAAGGACGGTGATTCCGTCACGGCTCACATGCAAAAGATGCAAAGGTATGTGGACCGTCTGCTGATGCTGAATGTGAACATCCCTGAGGAGTTGGCAATTGACATCATTTTTCACTCCTTACCTTCTTGTTATGACCAATTTCGTATGACATATCATATGAACAAGGAGGAAGTTACCCTCAGCAAGCTTCAAGGACTCTTGAAGACCGCGGAAACCGGTCTTAAGGGCAAGGCGGTTGTTACCTCTACTACTCCTACTCCAACATCTACCCCTGTTTTGGCTATCAGGCAAGGCAAAGGGAAAAAGAGGAAGCACCCTTCGAAGGGTACCAAGGGAAAGTCTCTTGAAGACTCCTCATCGAAGACCAAGAGCGGTTCTGTCACTCCTTCTGCCATTCCCAAGGATGCTGAATGCTACTATTGCCATGAAAAGGCACACTGGAAGCGAAACTGCCCTAAGTACTTACAGGATCTAAAGGATGGGAAAGTGAAACCCACCCATGCAGGTATTTACACTATATTGTCTAATTATTCATCATATTCTAACTCTTGGGTGCTTGATACAGGATGTGGTATTCACATATGTTCCGATATGCAGGGCGTAAGAAGAAGTGAGGATGTTGAGCACGGGAAGATAAACTTGATTATGGGGAATAGGAAGGCTTCACTTGTTTCCAAGATTGGAGTTTATACTTTGTTGCTTAATAATAGGTTAAAATTAGATTTGAATAAATGTGTGTACTCGTCTGAAATGGCGAGGAATATTATTTATTTTCATGTTTTGTACAAACAAGGTTTTACCTTTTCGTTTGATTATGAATGTGGTGGTATTAATGCTTTCTTTAAAAATGTGTTTTATTTTAAAGCGTTCCCTTGTAATGGTGTGTATGAAACTGTGTCGATTGTAGACAACTTAGGAAATAATGTGTTGTATATTGATTCTTCTACTAGCCTAGATAAAGCATCATTGTGGCATTGTCGTCTTGGACATGTAAACAAGAAACGCATAGGCCAACTCCAAAAGAGTGGAGTCTTGGAGTCATTCGACCTTAAATCGGATGATAGTTGTGAATCTTGTCTACTTGGAAAGATAACAAAATCACCCTTCACTGGAACTTGTGAAAGGGGTGAGGGTTTGTTGGACTTAATACATACTGATGTATGTGGGCCATTCAAAACCGCCACAAGGGATGCTAATCGGTATTATGTGACTTTTATTGATGATTTTAGTAGATATGGGTATGTCTACTTAATCAAACATAAGTCAGAATGTCACACCCCGAAAACCAAAGGCGGAAACGTTCTCGGGGTTGACTCCATGTTGTGTATCAAATCCAATGTACATAGTAATCACAGTAAACAACCGTTACATTACATATATATGAAAATTTACATTTGGTTCAAAAGTAAATTGTACAAAAGTTATACATATATCATATGAACAAAAGAGACGAGTCTTCGGAGCACTCCACCTTCACCAAAAGATATCGCCGGGTACCTGTCTAACTTGGACCTGAGAATACAAGCAGTTTGAAAATCAGCATAAAGCTGGTGAGTTCATAAGCGGTTTTGTTTTGTGAAAATGTATTGATTTCCTTTAGTTTTCTGAAAAGATTTGATATCCAAGAAAATCCCATATTTTCTTATGTAAAGTAGTTAAGTTATCTTTCTTATTAGTTATGTTATAGATATAACTTAACCCCAGGAAAATCCCATATTTTCCTAATTGTAAGATTGATTAGATAACACATAGTATAGTTTAATTCACAAAACTATAATTTAGACGAACTGTAAATAGAAAGTATTTCGAAAACCTTGGGACTACATCCCGAACCAGTTATAAGATAATTCGATAAAACCATGGGATCACTATCCCGAAAGTAGATATAAGATAGTTTGATAAACCATGGGATCACTAACCCGAAACTAGATATAAGATAGCTTAATAAAATCATAGGATTATCATCCCATATAAGATTTAGTTTCAAAACCATGGGATTGCCATCCCGAACGAAATATAGACTCAAGATCATGAGATTATCATCCCGAACGAGATATAGACATAAAACCATGGGATTACCATCCCGAACAAGATATAGATTACAAGACCATGGGATTACCATCCCGAACGAGATATAGATTCTAAACCGATCCTAGCTGTGAATAGGTTTATATTAATACGTATTGTGAGTCGGCTAACCATGCTGATACGACAACGAGACCTCCTTGACGTTAGTCAGACGTCGAATGATATCCAGAATTTGTCACCCCAGGCGTGCCCGCCCAACTGTAGCTAGCAGTTAAGGTGTGGGATTGTCAGTCCTGAATAGATCTATTCACAAACTCTTCGCTCTCCCTCCAGGAGACTCTGGTTACACTTCCGGAGAGGATTTACTTGATCATCCATAAAGGGTAGTGACTATCTCACAAACTAGTATTAAACTATTCACAGGATTCTCATATGATAATAAACATACAAAGACTTTAAGACATGATACAGTGAAAATTAGATACATACAATGAGACTATCTGGCAAAACATTCGAATGGTATAGAGATAAACTGAATCAGACATAGTTTATCTAATAACTTAATACAGATATCAGTACATGATATAAAGAGAAACATAGAACCCCAAATTATTCCCATAATAATTTGATTAGTTTGGTTATTTTCTCAACTAAAATCCATTTAGTTGTAATTGATAAATCTTTCCTTATGCTCAACATAATACATAAGGAGTAAAAGAGTTTATAAGATTGCCAGATATTATTTGAAATACATAAAAGTTATGATTTGAAAACAGTTTTGGTTTGCTTGTATTCCCCCCCTGAAAACATTTAAAAACAGTGAAAAAGGCGTAGGGGTATGAACTCACCGGACGAGAAGTATGACGATTTGGATGCTAAGAGTTGATCCAGGGCTTGTAAATACACGAGGTTCCTAATTATAATGTAAAGATACACATTTGTATCTAATTAGGACTTAGATTGATTGTTGAATAGGGACAATTGCTTCCAGTCGCGAAAACACTCCGATACGAGTGTTTGGAGGGACCCGGGTGGCGTTTAAGGATGGGAAATGACACTAGGGACTTGGGACTTGAGTTTACTCCCCATTAGTAAACTTTTATATGAGTTTACAACCGCAAAACACACACATACATGAGTTTACGGCCGTAAAATCATGTGTGTGTGGTTTTGGGTGTTTAAATGGCTTAAATGGCTTACATGGACATGGGAAATGATTCTAGGCTTTGTTCTAAATGCATGGAATGGATTAAAATCACTAAAATGATTAATTTATGGGAGTTTACGGCCTAGCATAGGCTCCTGGCCGTAAACTCCTTAATCCTTATGAAAATGATGCTAAATGTTGTTAAAACCAATCACATGTGATTCTAAAAATTCCCACAAGCCTAGAAATGAGTTTATATGGGACATATGAGGGTTTTATGGAGTTTACGGCCCATGAGACACCCTTCATGGCCGTAAACTCTAATATATGGTGCTACAAGGTGTTTCAAGGTCTAAAACTTGCATGAATGGACTTCTAAAATTCATCTAAAGGCTGTAGGGGTGTTTAGTTTGCATTCTAACACCAAAAATTTTGGAGTTTACGGCCCAAGAACAGGTCTTGGCCGTAAAATCTTAGAAACCCCATAAAAGATGTGTTTAAGGCCTTTAAAGTATTTTTGGTTGGTCCCTTGATTTATTCCAAGGCTTTTGGTGGTGTTGGATGGCTTTCTAACACCTTAGAATTGGATTTAAGCCAAGTTTTGGGGAGTTTACGGCCCAAGCAGTATCCTTGGCCGTAAACTCATCTAAATCCCCCAAAAATTAAGTTTCAAGTTTCCAAATGCTAATACCAAGGTCCTATAATTCATATCTAAGCCATAGAGGTGATTTGGAAGGGTTTAAGGGCATGAAAAACCCCATTAACATGAGTTTACGGCCCAAGCTTATGCTTTGGCCGTAAACTCCTTCAAAGTCCTCAAAATCAAATATTTACATGTTCTAAGTCCATATCTTGAAGTCTCTTAGCCATATCTAAAGTCCAAATGAGTTAAGGAAGGAGTTTAAGGGCTAAAAACCCTTCAAAATGGTGTTTACGGCCTAGGCAGCCTTCTGGGCCGTAAACTCACATATAATGTCCAATTTCATGATTAAGTGTCTAATTTGGAAGCTAAACATGCTATAGATTAAGGCTAGGAAGGTACCTTAAGGATTTGAAGCCTTAAATTTGAGTTTTGGACACTTAATCTTTGGATTTAGGAAAGAGGTTAGAGAGTGAGTAGAGAGAGAAGGAAAAAGCTTCAAATGAGTGCTTAAACATGTTTATATAGTCCCTAAAACTTGGACACGGTGGAATTCTACCCGATACCGGCCTTAAACGATGCTTTGGGTCGCACCCGATTGAGTTTTCGTCACCCGACGAGAATATTTCTAAAACTTAGGAAATAATGTCTTGGGCTAATTTCATGAGTTCCTAAATGATTTGGACCCTCATTGAATGATAATAAACATATAACTTTTAGTTAACTAAGCCCAAAAACGATATCGGGACATTTCGATTTCCGACGAGTTATTCGGGTAGAACGGGTTTTCGGCGATGAACAACTTCGGGTTGTTACATTATCCCCCCATTAGAGGGAATTTTGTCCTGAAATTCAAGGAATAAGATATAGGTCATGGATTGGAATGAGATACGAATGGAGTTGTTGCTTCGGATCTGCACTTTCTCAAGTGGAATCAGGTCTCTATTGGGCGTTCTAGTGAATTCTCATTATCGGAACATGCCTTGGTTTCGCTTCTTGACTCTCTCTCAATTCACGATATCAATCTATTTTCTCGTGGAAGTTCCAACCCTGAACGACTTCAGTTTCCTCAAAGGAATCACTAGGGTTTCGTTGGGCAGACGCTTCTAAGGATTTGAGACGTAATGGTCTAGATAGATATTACCAAGCTCTAAGGGCATCCGAAACTTGAAGGTTACAGAATCGATCTCTACGAAGATCTCGAAAGGTTTGATGTGAGACTAAACTAGATGCTCGAAAGAAACTTCCGGGAGTCCTTCGGGATAGACATTTAGAGGGAATAGTTGCTAACTTCCTGTTTCTCAATAATCACAGAAACGAGGGATGCGTGGTAATTCACGTTGGGAAAACTTTTGAGTTCTAAGGCATAGAATGATACGAAAGTTTGATGCCGAAGATCACGAGAATCGGGTCGAGAAAAAGATCTAACGAGCGGCCCTTTCGAAAGTAAAGATAACAACACGAACGAAAACTCGGTCATTTCTGGTTAAACATGGCATCAAAGTATTTTCATGGAAAGTTTCCCCCTTTATAAATCGAATGGAATAGAATAGTTCTCCAGACCGAGGATTCAATCTATAGATACGAAGTTAGTGTTCTCTATCTCACTAGTTAGTCGTCTCGACGGTACACGTTTCGATTATATACGAAGGATTGAGTTTAGAAAACGTTCAAATAGATAGATAACAGGTTTCCTTTTTTTTTTTTTGTACCAAAATCGAAAAGAGTTGCAGGTATAAGAATTATCAAAGAGAGATATACCTGCGGCAGCAGAGGGATTTGTGGTTGTAGCTGCCTTGGGACAATTCCTTTTGAAGTGCCCAGCTTCACCACAATTGTAACAGGCCGGACTGATTCCCGTTCCGGATGATTGGTTCGTTGGCTTGGCTGGTTTTCTGCAGGTTCGCACAAAATGGCCCTTATTGCCACAGTTGTTGCAGATCCTTTCACGACATGGACCAGGAATGTGGTGGTGGTAGTTGCACTTACCACACCAAGGAAGGGTACCAGTGTATCCACTGGCGGGAGTTTGAGCTGTGGAACCTACAGTTGAAACAGCAACAGGGGCAGTAGCAGCATGGACTGCTACCGTTTACTGTTTTTTAGAAGACCCTTGCGTACTCTGGGCCTTACGCTTGTTCCAGGATTTCCTTTTACTTCCGCCTCCACTAGTGACTGGCTCGGGGGTAGTAGCTTCCTCATCAGAGTTGTCTTCGTGATCTATCAGGATTTTCGCAAGGCACTTAGCACTGTCATAAGTGTCTGGCTTCGCAGCCAAGACATTCCCCTTTGTTGGCTGGGTCAACCCCCAGATGAATCTCTCTATCTTTTTACTTTCCGGGGTAACCATTCCTAGACAAAGTAGGGCCAGATCGTCGAATCTTGAGTTATAAGCAACTATGTCAGAACCCTTCATCTTCAGGTTCCAAAGTTCGTGTTCTAGCTTCTGAAGCTCGCCCCGAGGGCAATACTCTGCGAGAAGAAGCTCCTTCATAGCTTCCCAACCCATAGCATTGGCTACAGGTAAAGTTAAGGATTTGACTCGGCTATTCCACCAAGTCAGGGCTTTGTCTAGGAAGGTACAGGCAGCAAACTTGACTCTATCAGACTCCGAACAGCCACATATTTCAAAGATTGATTCGATTCTCTCGAACCATCGGGTTAAGGCAATGACACCCCCTGTGCCATCGAAGAATGTCGGTTTTGCGTTCATGAAATCCTTATAGGAACCCCCTTTTTGGTGTCCCTGGCTAACTTCTGGGTTTTGGTGTTGGGGATCACCTCCTGAATTTCTAGAGTTCATTTGCGACATGGCTGCTACCATTGCAGCAGTTAGAACTGTCTGAAGTGATGCAAGATCAAGTTGAAAAGGAGGATTGTTGTTGTTCGTTGAGCTGGGTCTCTTTCTTGGAGGCATCGTGATCTAACAAGATCAGGAAAGAAAGGATCATAAGTCCTCTGAATTGAATCAAGAGATATGGGACAGGAGATATCTCATCAAGGCAAATATAGCATCATACTAAGCGATAAAGCAGAAAGAAGTTATAAAGATAGAACATTTTATGGCTAGAGGAATGATCAAAGAATAACGCGTATACGAGAAGTTCTACAAAGGATCGGTTCGAGAAATACTCCCATAGTATTTCATGGTTCGCTGTAGCGACGATTTGTTGTTTGGGATATTGGGCAAGTTTTAGGTATGCCGCATGCCACAGTCACTCCCAAGCACATGTTGGCCGTGTCTCGAATGAATATAGTTGGCCAGGCTATATTGACCCTAGACACGACTACATAACTGCCCAGGTTTAACCGCAACGTACAACACCCATTTACTTATGTTTTGTTCTACTTATAGTTACGGATTTCGACGGCTCGGCATACTTAAATACTTTTGAAAATACTTATATATTGTAGGATACTTTTAGTTCAGAGCACTTAGGCCCCTTAATGTTTATAGTTTTATACCATGTAAGGTTTGGTATACTCTGTTCACTATAAACAAGGGTTCTGATACCAATCTGTCACACCCCGAAAACCAAAGACGGAAACGTTCTCGGGGTTGACTCCATGTTGTGTATCAAATCCAATGTACATAGTAATCACAGTAAACAACCGTTACATTACATATATATGAAAATTTACATTTGGTTCAAAAGTAAATTGTACAAAAGTTATACATATATCATATGAGCAAAAGAGACGAGTCTTCGGAGCACTCCACCTTCACCAAATGATATCGCCGGGTACCTGTCTAACTTGGACCTGAGAATACAAGCAGTTTGAAAATCAGCATAAAGCTGGTGAGTTCATAAGTGGTTTTGTTTTGTGAAAATGTATCGATTTCCTTTAGTTTTCTGAAAAGATTTGATATCCAAGAAAATCCCATATTTTCTTATGTAAAGTAGTTAAGTTATCTTTCTTATTAGATCTGTTATAGATATAAGTTAACCCCAGGAAAATCCCATATTTTCCTAATTGTAAGATTGATTAGATAACATATAGTATAGTTTAATTCACAAAACTATAATTTAGACGAACTGTAAATAGAAAGTATTTCGAAAACCTTGGGACTACATCCCGAACCAGTTATAAGATAATTCGATAAAACCATGGGATCACTATCCCGAAAGTAGATATAAGATAGTTTGATAAACCATGGGATCACTAACCCGAAACTAGATATAAGATAGCTTAATAAAATCATAGGATTATCATCACGTATAAGATTTAGTTTCAAAACCATGGGATTGCCATCCCGAATGAAATATAGACTCAAGATCATGAGATTATCATCCCGAACGAGATATAGACATAAAACCATGGGATTACCATCCCGAACAAGATATAGATTACAAGACCATGGGATTACCATCCCGAAGGAGATATAGATTCTAAACAGATCCTAGCTGTGAATAGGTTTATATTAATACGTATTGTGAGTCGGGTAACCATACTGATACGACAACGAGACCTCCTTGATGTTAGTCAGACGTCGAATGATATCCAGAATTTGTCACCCCAGGCGTGCCCACCCAACTGTAGCTAGCAGTTAAGGTGTGGGATTGTCAGTCCCGAATAGATCTATTCACAAACTCTTCGCTCTCCCTCCAGGAGACTCTGGTTACACTTCCGGAGAGGATTTACTTGATCATCCATAAAGGGTAGTGACTATCTCACAAACTAGTATTAAACTATTCACAGGATTCTCATACAATAATAAACATACAAAGACTTTAAGACATGATACAATGAAAATTAGATACATACAATGAGACTATCTGGCAAAACATTCGAATGGTATAGAGATAAACTGAATCAGACATAGTTTATCTAATAACTTAATACAGATATCAGTACATGATATAAAGAGAAACATAGAACCCCAAATTATTCCCATAATAATTTGATTAGTTTGGTTATTTTCTCAACTAAAATCCATTTAGTTGTAATTGATAAATCTTTCCTTATGCTCAACATAATACATAAGGAGTAAAAGAGTTTATAAGATTGCCAGATATTATTTGAAATACATAAAAGTTATGATTTGAAAACAGTTTTGGTTTGCTTGTATTCCCCCCCTGAAAACATTTAAAAACAGTGAAAAAGGCGTAGGGGTATGAACTCACCGGACGAGAAGTATGACGATTTGGATGCTAAGAGTTGATCCAGGGCTTGTAAATACACGAGGTTCCTAATTATAATGTAAAGATACACATTTGTATCTAATTAGGACTTAGATTGATTGTTGAATAGGGACAATTGCTTCCAGTCGCGAAAACACTCCGATACGAGTGTTTGGAGGGACCCGGGTGGCGTTTAAGGATGGGAAATGACACTAGGGACTTGGGACTTGAGTTTACTCCCCATTAGTAAACTTTTATATGAGTTTACAACCGCAAAACACACACATACATGAGTTTACGGCCGTAAAATCATGTGTGTGTGGTTTTGGGTGTTTAAATGGCTTAAATGGCTTACATGGACATGGGAAATGATTCTAGGCTTTGTTCTAAATGCATGGAATGGATTAAAATCACTAAAATGATTAATTTATGGGAGTTTACGGCCTAGCATAGGCTCCTGGCCGTAAACTCCTTAATCCTTATGAAAATGATGCTAAATGTTGTTAAAACCAATCACATGTGATTCTAAAAATTCCCACAAGCCTAGAAATGAGTTTATATGGGACATATGAGGGTTTTATGGAGTTTACGGCCCATGAGACACCCTTCATGGCCGTAAACTCTAATATATGGTGCTACAAGGTGTTTCAAGGTCTAAAACTTGCATGAATGGACTTCTAAAATTCATCTAAAGGCTGTAGGGGTGTTTAGTTTGCATTCTAACACCAAAAATTTTGGAGTTTACGGCCCAAGAACAGGTCTTGGCCGTAAAATCTTAGAAACCCCATAAAAGATGTGTTTAAGGCCTTTAAAGTATTTTTGGTTGGTCCCTTGATTTATTCCAAGGCTTTTGGTGGTGTTGGATGGCTTTCTAACACCTTAGAATTGGATTTAAGCCAAGTTTTGGGGAGTTTACGGCCCAAGCAGTATCCTTGGCCGTAAACTCATCTAAATCCCCCAAAAATTAAGTTTCAAGTTTCCAAATGCTAATACCAAGGTCCTATAATTCATATCTAAGCCATAGAGGTGATTTGGAAGGGTTTAAGGGCATGAAAAACCCCATTAACATGAGTTTACGGCCCAAGCTTATGCTTTGGCCGTAAACTCCTTCAAAGTCCTCAAAATCAAATATTTACATGTTCTAAGTCCATATCTTGAAGTCTCTTAGCCATATCTAAAGTCCAAATGAGTTAAGGAAGGAGTTTAAGGGCTAAAAACCCTTCAAAATGGTGTTTACGGCCTAGGCAGCCTTCTGGGCCGTAAACTCACATATAATGTCCAATTTCATGATTAAGTGTCTAATTTGGAAGCTAAACATGCTATAGATTAAGGCTAGGAAGGTACCTTAAGGATTTGAAGCCTTAAATTTGAGTTTTGGACACTTAATCTTTGGATTTAGGAAAGAGGTTAGAGAGTGAGTAGAGAGAGAAGGAAAAAGCTTCAAATGAGTGCTTAAACATGTTTATATAGTCCCTAAAACTTGGACACGGTGGAATTCTACCCGATACCGGCCTTAAACGATGCTTTGGGTCGCACCCGATTGAGTTTTCGTCACCCGACGAGAATATTTCTAAAACTTAGGAAATAATGTCTTGGGCTAATTTCATGAGTTCCTAAATGATTTGGACCCTCATTGAATGATAATAAACATATAACTTTTAGTTAACTAAGCCCAAAAACGATATCGGGACATTTCGATTTCCGACGAGTTATTCGGGTAGAACGGGTTTTCGGCGATGAACAACTTCGGGTTGTTACATTATCCCCCCATTAGAGGGAATTTTGTCCTGAAATTCAAGGAATAAGATATAGGTCATGGATTGGAATGAGATACGAATGGAGTTGTTGCTTCGGATCTTCACTTTCTCAAGTGGAATCAGGTCTCTATTGGGCGTTCTAGTGAATTCTCATTATCGGAACATGCCTTGGTTTCGCTTCTTGACTCTCTCTCAATTCACGATATCAATCTATTGTCTCGTGGAAGTTCCAACCCTGAACGACTTCAGTTTCCTCAAAGGAATCACTAGGGTTTCGTTGGGCAGACGCTTCTAAGGATTCGAGACGTAATGGTCTAGATAGATATTACCAAGCTCTAAGGGCATCCGAAACTTGAAGGTTACAGAATCGATCTCTACGAAGATCTCGAAAGGTTTGATGTGAGACTAAACTAGATGCTCGAAAGAAACTTCCGGGAGTCCTTCGGGATAGACATTTAGAGGGAATAGTTGCTAACTTCCTGTTTCTCAATAATCACAGAAACGAGGGATGCGTGGTAATTCACGTTGGGAAAACTTTTGAGTTCTAAGGCATAGAATGATACGAAAGTTTGATGCCGAAGATCACGAGAATCGGGTCGAGAAAAAGATCTAACGAGCGGCCCTTTCGAAAGTAAAGATAACAACGCGAACGAAAACTCGGTCATTTCTGGTTAAACATGGCATCAAAGTATTTTCATGGAAAGTTTCCCCCTTTATAAATCGAATGGAATAGAATAGTTCTCCAGACCGAGGATTCAATCTATAGATACGAAGTTAGTGTTCTCTATCTCACTAGTTAGTCGTCTCGACGGTACACGTTTCGATTATATACGAAGGATTGAGTTTAGAAAACGTTCAAATAGATAGATAACAGGTTTCCTTTTTTTTTTTTGTACCAAAATCGAAAAGAGTTGCAGGTATAAGAATTATCAAAGAGAGATATACCTGCGGCAGCAGAGGGATTTGTGGTTGTAGCTGCCTTGGGACAATTCCTTTTGAAGTGCCCAGCTTCACCACAATTGTAACAGGCCGGACTGATTCCCGTTCCGGATGATTGGTTCGTTGGCTTGGCTGGTTTTCTGCAGGTTCGCACAAAATGGCCCTTATTGCCACAGTTGTTGCAGATCCTTTCACGACATGGACCAGGAATGTGGTGGTGGTAGTTGCACTTACCACACCAAGGAAGGGTACCAGTGTATCCACTGGCGGGAGTTTGAGCTGTGGAACCTACAGTTGAAACAGCAACAGGGGCAGTAGCAGCATGGACTGCTACCGTTTACTGTTTTTTAGAAGACCCTTGCGTACTCTGGGCCTTACGCTTGTTCCAGGATTTCCTTTTACTTCCGCCTCCACTAGTGACTGGCTCGGGGGTAGTAGCTTCCTCATCAGAGTTGTCTTCGTGATCTATCAGGATTTTCGCAAGGCACTTAGCACTGTCATAAGTGTCTGGCTTCGCAGCCAAGACATTCCCCTTTGTTGGCTGGGTCAACCCCCAGATGAATCTCTCTATCTTTTTACTTTCCGGGGTAACCATTCCTAGACAAAGTAGGGCCAGATCGTCGAATCTTGAGTTATAAGCAACTATGTCAGAACCCTTCATCTTCAGGTTCCAAAGTTCGTGTTCTAGCTTCTGAAGCTCGCCCCGAGGGCAATACTCTGCGAGAAGAAGCTCCTTCATAGCTTCCCAACCCATAGCATTGGCTACAGGTAAAGTTAAGGATTTGACTCGGCTATTCCACCAAGTCAGGGCTTTGTCTAGGAAGGTACAGGCAGCAAACTTGACTCTATCAGACTCCGAACAGCCACATATTTCAAAGATTGATTCGATTCTCTCGAACCATCGGGTTAAGGCAATGACACCCCCTGTGCCATCGAAGAATGTCGGTTTTGCGTTCATGAAATCCTTATAGGAACCCCCTTTTTGGTGTCCCTGGCTAACTTCTGGGTTTTGGTGTTGGGGATCACCTCCTGAATTTCTAGAGTTCATTTGCGACATGGCTGCTACCATTGCAGCAGTTAGAACTGTCTGAAGTGATGCAAGATCAAGTTGAAAAGGAGGATTGTTGTTGTTCGTTGAGCTGGGTCTCTTTCTTGGAGGCATCGTGATCTAACAAGATCAGGAAAGAAAGGATCATAAGTCCTCTGAATTGAATCAAGAGATATGGGACAGGAGATATCTCATCAAGGCAAATATAGCATCATACTAAGCGATAAAGCAGAAAGAAGTTATAAAGATAGAACATTTTATGGCTAGAGGAATGATCAAAGAATAACGCGTATACGAGAAGTTCTACAAAGGATCGGTTCGAGAAATACTCCCATAGTATTTCATGGTTCGCTGTAGCGACGATTTGTTGTTTGGGATATTGGGCAAGTTTTAGGTATGCCGCATGCCACAGTCACTCCCAAGCACATGTTGGCCGTGTCTCGAATGAATATAGTTGGCCAGGCTATATTGACCCTAGACACGACTACATAACTGCCCAGGTTTAACCGCAACGTACAACACCCATTTACTTATGTTTTGTTCTACTTATAGTTACGGATTTCGACGGCTCGGCATACTTAAATACTTTTGAAAATACTTATATATTGTAGGATACTTTTAGTTCAGAGCACTTAGGCCCCTTAATGTTTATAGTTTTATACCATGTAAGGTTTGGTATACTCTGTTCACTATAAACAAGGGTTCTGATACCAATCTGTCACACCCCGAAAACCAAAGACGGAAACGTTCTCGGGGTTGACTCCATGTTGTGTATCAAATCCAATGTACATAGTAATCACAGTAAACAACCGTTACATTACATATATATGAAAATTTACATTTGGTTCAAAAGTAAATTGTACAAAAGTTATACATATATCATATGAGCAAAAGAGACGAGTCTTCGGAGCACTCCACCTTCACCAAATGATATCGCCGGGTACCTGTCTAACTTGGACCTGAGAATACAAGCAGTTTGAAAATCAGCATAAAGCTGGTGAGTTCATAAGTGGTTTTGTTTTGTGAAAATGTATCGATTTCCTTTAGTTTTCTGAAAAGATTTGATATCCAAGAAAATCCCATATTTTCTTATGTAAAGTAGTTAAGTTATCTTTCTTATTAGATCTGTTATAGATATAAGTTAACCCCAGGAAAATCCCATATTTTCCTAATTGTAAGATTGATTAGATAACATATAGTATAGTTTAATTCACAAAACTATAATTTAGTCGAACTGTAAATAGAAAGTATTTCGAAAACCTTGGGACTACATCCCGAACCAGTTATAAGATAATTCGATAAAACCATGGGATCACTATCCCGAAAGTAGATATAAGATAGTTTGATAAACCATGGGATCACTAACCCGAAACTAGATATAAGATAGCTTAATAAAATCATAGGATTATCATCCCGTATAAGATTTAGTTTCAAAACCATGGGATTGCCATCCCGAATGAAATATAGACTCAAGATCATGAGATTATCATCCCGAACGAGATATAGACATAAAACCATGGGATTACCATCCCGAACAAGATATAGATTACAAGACCATGGGATTACCATGCCGAAGGAGATATAGATTCTAAACAGATCCTAGCTGTGAATAGGTTTATATTAATACGTATTGTGAGTCGGGTAACCATACTGATACGACAACGAGACCTCCTTGATGTTAGTCAGACGTCGAATGATATCCAGAATTTGTCACCCCAGGCGTGCCCACCCAACTGTAGCTAGCAGTTAAGGTGTGGGATTGTCAGTCCCGAATAGATCTATTCACAAACTCTTCGCTCTCCCTCCAGGAGACTCTGGTTACACTTCCGGAGAGGATTTACTTGATCATCCATAAAGGGTAGTGACTATCTCACAAACTAGTATTAAACTATTCACAGGATTCTCATACAATAATAAACATACAAAGACTTTAAGACATGATACAATGAAAATTAGATACATACAATGAGACTATCTGGCAAAACATTCGAATGGTATAGAGATAAACTGAATCAGACATAGTTTATCTAATAACTTAATACAGATATCAGTACATGATATAAAGAGAAACATAGAACCCCAAATTATTCCCATAATAATTTGATTAGTTTGGTTATTTTCTTAACTAAAATCCATTTAGTTGTAATTGATAAATCTTTCCTTATGCTCAACATAATACATAAGGAGTAAAAGAGTTTATAAGATTGCCAGATATTATTTGAAATACATAAAAGTTATGATTTGAAAACAGTTTTGGTTTGCTTGTATTCCCCCCCTGAAAACATTTAAAAACAGTGAAAAAGGCGTAGGGGTATGAACTCACCGGACGAGAAGTATGACGATTTGGATGCTAAGAGTTGATCCAGGGCTTGTAAATACACGAGGTTCCTAATTATAATGTAAAGATACACATTTGTATCTAATTAGGACTTAGATTGATTGTTGAATAGGGACAATTGCTTCCAGTCGCGAAAACACTCCGATACGAGTGTTTGGAGGGACCCGGGTGGCGTTTAAGGATGGGAAATGACACTAGGGACTTGGGACATGAGTTTACTCCCCATTAGTAAACTTTTAAATGAGTTTACAACCACAAAACACACACATACATGAGTTTACGGCCGTAAACTCATGTGGGTGTGGTTTTTGGTGTTTAAATGGCTTAAATGGCTTACATGGACATGGGAAATGATTCTAGGCTTTGTTCTAAATGCATGGAATGGATTAAAATCACTAAAATGATTAATTTATGGGAGTTTACGGCCTAGCATAGGCTCCTGGCCGTAATCTCCTTAATCCTTATGAAAATGATGCTAAATGTTGTTAAAACCAATCACATGTGATTCTAAAAATTCCCACAAGCCTAGAAATGAGTTTATATGGGACATATGAGGGTTTTATGGAGTTTACGGCCCATGAAACCCCCTTCATGGCCGCAAACTCTAATATATGGTGCTACAAGGTGTTTCAAGGTCTAAAACTTGCATGAATGGACTTCTAAAATTCATCTAAAGGCTGTAGGGGTGTTTAGTGTGCATTCTAACACCAAAAATTTTGGAGTTTACGGCCCAAGAACAGGTCTTGGCCGTAAACTCTTAGAAACACCATAAAAGATGTGTTTAAGGCGTTTAAAGTATTTTTGGTTGGTCCCTTGATTTATTCCAAGGCTTTTGGTGGTGTTGGATGGCTTTCTAACACCTTAGAATTGGCTTTAAGCCAAGTTTTGGGGAGTTTACGGCCCAAGCACTATCCTTGGCCGTAAACTCATCTAAATCACCCAAAAATTAAGTTTCAAGTGTCCAAATTCTAATACCAAGGTCCTATAATTCATATCTAAGCCATAGAGGTGATTTGGAAGGGTTTAAGGGCATGAAAAACCCCATTAACATGAGTTTAGGGCCCAAGCTTATGCCTTGGCCATAAACTCCTTCAAAGTCCTCAAAATCAAATATTTACATGTTCTAAGTCCATATCTTGAAGTCCCTTAGCCATATCTAAAGTCCAAATGAGTTAAGGAAGGAGTTTAAGGGCTAAAAACCCTTCAAAATGGTGTTTACGGCCTAGGCAGCCTCCTGGGCCGTAAACTCACATATAATGTCCAATTTCATGATTAAGTGTCTAATTTGGAAGCTAAACATGCTATAGATTAAGGCTAGGAAGGTACCTTAAGGATTTGAAGCCTTAAATTTGAGTTTTGGACACTTAATCTTTGGATTTAGGAGAGAGGTTAGAGAGAGAGTAGAGAGAGAAGGAAAAAGCTTCAAATGAGTTCTTAAACATGTTTATATAGTACCTAAAACTTGGACACGGTGGAATTCTACCCGATACCGGCCTTAAACGATGCTTTGGGTCGCACCCGATTGAGTTTTCGTCACCCGACGAGAATATTTCTAAAACTTAGGAAATAATGTCTTGGGCTAATTTCATGAGTTCCTAAATGATTTGGACCCTCATTGAATGATAATAAACATATAACTTTTAGTTAACTAAGCCCAAAAACGATATCGGGACATTTCGATTTCCGACGAGTTATTCGGGTAGAACGGGTTTTCGGCGATGAACAACTTCGGGTTGTTACACAGAAACCTTTGAAAGGTTTAAGGAATTCAAACAGGAAGTAGAAAATCAATTGGACAGGAACATTAAGATGCTTCGATCCGATCGAGGTGGTGAGTATCTTAGTACCGAGTTCCTTGACTATCTTAAGGAGTGTGGGATTGTCTCACAATTGACTCCTTCCAGGACACCACAGCTGAATGGTGTAGCTGAGAGGCGTAATCGAACCTTGTTGGACATGGTTCGCTCTATGATGAGTCGAGTTTCGCTACCAATTTCTTTTTGGGGGTATGCCTTAGAGACTGCCGCCCATATCCTTAATCTAGTCCCTACAAAGAAGGTTACCAAAACACCTCATGAGATGTGGACTGGGAAGGTTCCCAATTTATACCACATCAAAATTTGGGGTTGCGAGGCTTTCGTGAGGCGTGAAACTCATGATAAGCTCGAACCCCGAAGTGAAAGGTGTATTTTCATCGACTACCCACAAAAATCTTTTGGTTACCTCTTCTACAGACCCAGTGAGAATGTGGTCTTTGTAGCAAGAAGAGGGGTCTTCCGTCAGAGAGAATTTATAAGCCAAGGAGACAGTGGGAGGCAAATTGATCTTGATGAAATTCAAGAATCAATTGGTGAAGGAACCTCAAACACTAGCAATCAACCTGAGGATGAAACTCCTGTTGAGCAAGCTGACATGTCTGTACCTCCGAGGCGTTCCACACGGGTTAGGAACACACCTTCGTTTTATTATGGCTTTCATATTACTACGGAAGGTGATACGTTTATCAGCGATAGTACACTGGTAAATTTGGATGAACCTAGCAGTGTTAAGGAAGCCATGCCAGGCCCGGAGTCTGCTAAATGGAAGGAGACTATGGACAACGAGATACAGTCCGTGTATGACAATCAAGTTTGGAACTTGGTTGACAATGTACCAGGCCGTAAAACAGTCGGGTGCAAATGGATCTTCAAGAAGAAGACCGACATGGAAGGAAAAGTGCATACTTATAAGGCTATACTGGTTGTGAAGGGTTTTACTCAGACTCAGGGTATTGATTATGATGAAACCTTCTCGCCGGTAGCAAAGATTAAGTCTATTAGGGTTATGCTAGCCATTGCAGCATTTCATGATTATGAAATATGGCAAATGGATGTCAAAACCGCTTTCCTTAATGGAAAGTTGGCTGAGGATGTGTACATTAATCAGCCAGAGGGTTTTGTTAGTACAGAGTACCCTAATAGAGTATGCAAGCTTGAGAAATCCATTTATGGATTAAAACAAGCATCTCGTAGCTGGAATCTTTGTTTTGATGAGAAGGTCAAAGAGTTTGGCTTCTCAAGAAGTGAAGATGAGTCTTGCGTGTATGTCAGAGCTAGTGGGAGTATAGTTAGCTTCTTGGTACTATATGTGGATGACATACTACTTATAGGAAATGACATCCCAACCTTGCAGGAGGTTAAGTCCTGGCCTGGGAAGTGCTTTGCTATGAAGGACCTAGGGGAGGCTACCTATATCCTAGGGATAAGGATATTAAGAGAAAGAAGTAAAAGACTAATTGGACTTAGTCAGAGTACCTACTTGGATAAGGTGTTGAAAAGGTTCAACAAGCATAATTCCAAGAAAGGAGATTTACCGATCCAAAGCAATGCCAAACTAAGTAAGACTCAGAGTCCGAGTACAGAGGCAGAGATAGCTGAGATGAGCCAACTACTGTATGCTTCCGCTGTTGGCTCGATCATGTATGCAATGACTTGTATCCACCCTGATGTGGCATTTTCTTTGAGCATGGTCAGCAGGTATCAGGGGAACCCTGGCAAGGCTCATTGGACCACGGTAAAGAACATTATCAAGTATCTGCGGAGGACTAAGGATTGGATCCTTACCCTTGGTGGGAGTGATGACTTGAGAGTATTAGGGTATAGTGATGCTGGTTTTCTGACTGATAGGGATAACTTCCGCTCTCAGTCGGGCTGGGTCTTTACCTTAAATGGAGGGGAAATTTCTTGGAAGAGTTCCAAGCAGGAGACGGTGGCTGATTCGACTTGTGAATCAGAGTATATAGCAGCGAGTGAAGCAGCGAAGGAGGCGATATGGCTAAAGAACTTCATCGGAGACCTTGGAGTTGTACTAGCTATTAAGGAACCTATGGAGATTTTCTTTGACAACAATAGTGCGGTTGCCTTAGCCAAGGAACCAAGAGATCATGGCAGATCCCGACACAACATCGCATTAAGCGAAATGTATAACGTAATGAACATCCGGAGATTGTCCAATTGTCCTCTGTAGCAGTAGCAGGTAGGTGGAAGGGTTAGTCCCAAATTGATCTTCCTAATATAAGTAGTAACCTTAGACCTCCGAAGATGGTCATCGACCACTGGTGCTAATCAGTGGGGTTCGCAATGGTAAGTCCCGTCTAGCTATCCCATGAACCGGGATAGGAAAGACAATTTACACAGTATGTACTAATAAATCATCCTCGTAGTCCTAAGTACAAGTATCCAGGTAAGTGAATACAGGATAATGCACCTATGTAAAAGTGTTCCTGTAAGGTATTCATGTATGTGTGTCCATGTAACAAGTAAGTATATGTAAACATATTCATGTATTAGGTAAACCTCTGTAAGTACTCATGTATCAGGTAATGTACTAGTATAGACTCATGAATGAACTGACTCTTGTGTGATTCCTTGTAATAGAAGTGATGTTTGATATCTTCAAATTATCCTTATGATAATTTACTGTAATATAACTGGTTGATCATGTAGGTTTGTACACTCTTACTACTTAAGGGTGTGGAAACCAAATGAAAGATGTAAACTATAACATCAATACATATATAAGAATATAAGTGTATATGCATAGTTTAGTTCAAGAATGAAAAATGGTTTTTGTAAGACATCTTATGGGTTTTGAACAATAATTAACAATGACTTGATGTCATTTTAATAAACATTTCAAAGGTAAAACATTTGGTAACAATGTTCTTTTAAGATGTAAAACCATTTCATGCATCACATTTTGTAGCATGTGAAATCTGTTAAATGACAAACACAGTTATAAAATACATATCAATGATTTAATAACATGTTTGTTTCTACTTGTATGCACCCCCCATTAAAGCATTTAAAATCATTTAAAATATTGATTAGGGGTATGAACTCACCTGTAGTTGGTGATTGGAATGAACTGAACGGTATAGGATGGCTAGGTGTCAAGCGAGGACTTGTACACACACTACGATCCTAATGAACATATAATCACATATATATGCATTCAATTAGTCTTAAATCACTAATTGATAAAGTTAAGACATCCTAGACATAATAAACACTTTATATAAGTGTTTTAAGCCCTAAGGATTGCATCTAAGCTATTGTGGGACAAGGTATTTGTGTTTAGGGTTCCAAAGGACCCTATATGAGAGTTTACTCCCCATAAACCATCACACATGGAGTTTACGGTTGTAAACTCGTGAGTTTACGGCCGTAAACTCCCAAACATGTGTGTTTGGTGTGTTTTGAAGTCCCAATTGATTTCTAGAATTATTCCAACTTGGTGGCTAAGTCCTTGGAAGGGTTTAAGGTCTAGAAATACTCCAAATAGGAGTTTATGGCCCTGAGGCCAATCCCCATAGACTTTACGGCCGTAAACTCTAAGTATTGGGTGTTTTTTTTGTTTTCAAGTCCCCTGCTTTTGAAGGACATGTTCTAGACAATTGTTTAAGGCAAATGAGGACCCTAGGCACACTTTGGTGCCATTCTTTCAAGTTTACGACCCAAGAGCATTCTATTGGCCGTAAACTCACTTTGCTAAGTGATTTGGATGAGTTTTGGTCCTTCAATTAAGTAGAAACAATTCCTTGTAAAGCTCTAGGGCTTTAGGTGTCATGAAAACACCCCTTTTGTCCATTTTTATGGAGTTTACGGCCTAAGATACACTTGGGCCGTAAACTCTCATTTGTTTGTGTTCTTTTATGTCTTTAATGCCTTACACTAAATGGGATCTAGTCTAGATAAAAGCCTTAAAGTGTTAGAGTCCTTAAAACACCATTTTGAGTGTGAAATGGGAGTTTACGGCCTATGAATCTCTTTGGCCGTGAACTCCCCAAACATGGGTGTTTTATGGATGTTTTCTTGTTCCTAACATTCATACATAAGAGTCCTAAGCAGTTGTATAATACAAAGGTCGGTTTTGGCTTCATTTCGGGAGTTTACCGCCCAAGAACACCTTGGGGAGTAAACTCCCAGATCTAATGATTTAGCCATCTAAATCATGTTATTGTTGGATAAGGTGTCTAAGTCCATAACTTATTTGGTATATACTTGACCCGACCCGGCATGGTCCATTTGGGTTGCATTTCACCCGAACAATTTATGGATAATTTTATGAGAGTTATACACATATGTTTATTAATATATTATATGTTATAATATATTAATATGAGGTTATGTTATTTAATTAGTCTTAGTCTTAAATTAATTATGAATTAATTTAGAGATTAAAAGGAAGACTAATTAGATTATGGGCTATTGGTTTTATATCGTGTGGGCTAACACGCATTTGTTAATGGGCTAGGCTTGGATGGAAGTCCATGGATGATCCATGGAGCTTTTAACCCATGGATCCTTGGAAAAGGAAAGGTCATGGGTTATTAGGGTTTCACCCTAACCATGTACACTATATAAGAATGCTTATGGTGCATGAAATGGCAACTAGTGAACTAGTGTGTGTGCTTGTGTGTGGCCGAAAATTGCAAGTGTGTATACTCTCTCAAAGTTTTCCAAGTGTTTGTGGTGATTTGTGATTCCATTTGAGGCATTCACACTATTGGTGCTTGGCCCTCAAACTCCTCAAGAATCAAACTCATCAAAAAGGTATGTAATCTCTTCTAACTCTTTTATGTTGAAATGTTCCCCATGCCATGTTAGATAGGTTATGAACCTTGGAAAATTATTATTTTGCATGTATGTAGACAAACATAGATCCAAGGTTTATTAGGGTTGCATGCACACTTAGGAAGTGTTAGATTGCTCAAAACCCAACAGTTATAAGCATCTATAAGCATTATAATTACTACTAGAAAGAGTTACTCACGTTTTGGTATAAAAACTCGAAGATCCGTGCGAGAGTAAATGGCTTTTCTCTAGATGGAAATGTGAATAATGAATGAATTTGGTTCAAAAATCTATTTATAGTCCTGAAATAGTTTTGGCAGAAAATATTTTTATTCCTGAAATGATCTCTAATATAATAGAGTGTTGGAATAATAGTGCTGCACAAAACCCTAGTGCACCCACTCTCCTGATATTTCCTGATGTGTAAACCTTGAATTACTCAAACTTATGTGAAAAAGTCTGAAAATTAATAGTGACACTATAACTTCTATTGAAGTGATATAGATTGTACAGAATGGAAATTTCGGGTTATCACAGTTAACCTCATGTGTCTTTAGCTGTCTCGAGGCATAGGCTATGACTTTACCTCGCTGCATCAGAACACATCCGAGCCCTTGGTTTGATGCGTCACAATAGACCACGAAGTCTTCTATCCCTTCGGAGAGGGACAATATTGGTGCGGTGCACAAGGCTCGCTTGAGCGTTTGGAACGCTCTTTCTTGTTTCTCTTCCCAGTCAAAGCCACGCCCTTCTGGGTAAGTGTTGTAAGAGGTTTTGCTATGCGGGAGAAGTTCTGAATGAACCTGCGATAGTACCCAGCTAGACCTAGAAATTGACGAATTTCAGTAGGTGTCTTTGGTGCTGACCAGTTCTCGATGGACTTAATTTTGGAAGGGTTCATGTGTATACCTTCTTCGCTAACAACATGGCCCAAGAATTCGACTCGCCGAATCCAAAATGCGCACTTGGAGAATTTCGCGTAGAGCTTCTCCGACCGCAATGTTTCAAAGATTTTACGGAGATGTTGGCTATGTTCTTCTTTACTTTGAGAGTAGATGAGTATGTCATCAATGAAGACGTTGACGAACTGATCCAAGTAAGGACGACACACCCTATTCATCAGATCCATGAATATTGTGGGCGCGTTAGTTAATCCGAACGACATCACAACAAACTCGTAGTGCCCATAACGAGCTCGGAAGGCTGTCTTGGGAACATCCTCCTCTAACACTCGTAGTTGGTGATATCCGGATAGCAGATCTATCTTCGAGAAGTAGTTGGATCCTTGATGTGGATCAAACAAATCGTCAATACGGGGCAAGGGATAACGATTTCTAATGGTAAGTTTGTTGAGTTCTCTATAGTCGATGCACATGCGAAACGATCCATCCTTCTTCTTGACGAACAAGACCGGTGCTCCCCATGGTGAGAAGCTTGGTCGAATGAATCCCTTCTTGAGAAGTTCGTTTAGTTGACTGCAAAGTTCCAGCATTTCGGCCGATGCCAGACGATACGGAGATTTGGCTACGGGGGTAGCGCCTGGCACTAAGTCGATTCTGAACTCGACTTGGCGTTGCGGTGGTAAACCGGGAAGTTCTTCTGGCAATATGTCAGGGAAGTCGCGTACTTCTGGGATGTTCTAAATGTCTTCCAGTTCTTGACTGGTATCGACAACGTGTGCAAGGAATGCATGGTACTCCTTCCGCAAGCACTTCTAGGCTTGAATGCACGAAATGATGCGAAGGCTCGTACTAGGTTTATCGCCGTAGATAACTAAGGTTTCGTTGTTAGGAAGGTTAAGACGAACTGCTTTTTCGAAGCACATAATGTCGGCGCGAAGAAGACTCAACCAATCCATTCCGATGAGAACGTCGAAACATTTAATTGGGACTGGCATGAGATCTATCTTGAAAGTATGGCTATCTAATGTTAAGGTACAACCTACGTATATGTAGTTTGTACTCTCTGTTTTCCCGTTAGCCATTTCTACCGTGAATGAATTATCTAATGCACATGGTTTTGTTTAAGCAGGTGTGCAAATTTGTGACTTACGAAACTTCTTTCTGCTCTACTGTCAAAAAGTATGCAAGCATATGAGTTATTGAGGAGAAACGTACCAGTAACTATCGTAGGATCAGCTACCGCTTCCTCGTGCCCTATGGCCATAACTCTTCCTACTCCCCCAGCTATCCTTGCTTTAGGGCAGTTCCTTTTGTAGTGGCCCACCTTGCCACAACCGTAGCATGTTTGGCTCATACCGGCGTTTGGAACCTGGGTGGCCTGACCTGTTGGAGTCTTGCAGTAACGGGCTGTATGCCCCTTCCTGTTGCCGTTAGAGCACTGCATCTCCTTGCAAGGTCCGTGGTGGTGGAAGCTATGCTTGCTGCACTTCGGAAGAGTTCCAGCATAGGTCTTAGCTGGTAAGGGGTTCGTAGGGACAACGGAAGTCACTGTGGTAGCATTGATTGCCACAAGTTGTTGTCTTTTGGAGGATCCTTGCGAAGCCCCCCTTTTCCTCTTGGACCACCCTTTCTTGTTGTTGTCGGGGTTGGACTTTTGTGGTACGGGTATAGGGATTGATGGGTTTTGAGGTATCCTGTGGTCTATGAGAGATTGTGCTAGCTCTTTGGCGCTATCGAAATTAATTGGCCTGGAAGCTATCACACTTGACTGGATTTGGGGCGACAGTCCCCATATATATCTTTCTATATTTTTGCTCTGGAGAACAACCACGTCAGGGCATAAGTTTGCCAGATCACAGAACCTATTTGTGTAGGTCGTGATGTCGGTTCCAACCATATGTAGACCCCAGAATTCCTGCTCGAGCTTTTGTACTTCGCCTCGAGGACAATACTCTTTCATCAGCATGTCCTTTAACTTTTCCCAGCTGATGGAATACGCCACCACCAAAGTTAGATAGTTAACATGGGTGTTCCACCATGTTAGTGCTCTGTCAGAGAAGGTACAAGCTGCAAAATTGACCTTGTTGCCTTCCTGGCAAGCACAGATTTCAAAGACTGATTCCATGTTTTCAATCCATTGTCTCAACACCATAACACCCCCAATTCCATTGAAGCTGCGGGGTTTGGCGTTCGTGAAGTCCTTGTAGGTGCATTCCCGAGGGTGTCCGTGGCTTTCGCCGTGGTTTGAGGGAGGTGCATTTGTTCCTGATCCACTAGGGGCAGGAGCGTTGATTGCTGACACAGCAGCTGCAACTGCTGCTGTGAAAGCTGCCTGGAACATGATGGCATCGAAAGGATTTGGTGGTTGAAGAGGTTCAGGTGGTAGTGGAGGTGGTGGTATCGGTGTTTCGTTGTTTGGGTTACGCCTTGGATTCCTGCGTGGCGGCATCTTTAACTATACATTTAAAAGATGACGACATGGATAAGAATAAATTACTAATGAATGTGTCTCATGGACTAACTCCCCATAGCCCAACAATAGAATGAATAGAATGACTAAATGAAGAAGATAGCATTTGGATAATAATTTCCATAAGATTAGATATATGTCAATAATACTGGAAGTACAGATGTAACAAGTTCGGGAAAAATGGCCTAAGAATAGGCCTTACATCAACCAAGATGGAAAATTTTGACAGAATCAAGACTAGATCAAGACCTAACAGGTCTAAGATTTATACAGATAGGAAATTAGACCAAAGTTTTACATAAAGTAGGTTATATCCAAAAGATAAGTTTATGAGATTGTATCGGCGACAAGAGCTGCTAGCATGAGCCCTCAATCCCGACAGTAGACGTTCAATGTCCCTTATACGCCTGTCCGACCTTGCTTGCTGAGCTCGAAGTTCCCTAACTTCAGTTTGAGTTTCGGCAAGTTCTCTCTACAAATTTGCATTGCCGACCAGAGTCCTTTCATGAGCAGACTCTAGTTGGCGAATGTGGACAGTGTTAACACTGGAGTTGGCATCAACTTCCAAGACTTGATTGATAGTCGCCTGATCCAATAACGTGTTCTGAGAAATCCTACGCACCATGATCGGTAGGACTCTATCAGCAGAACCTCCTTCGGTGAGGTTGTAGATACCTCGGTCTCCACTGTAGGGAATGGGCTGACCTTGTTCCTGGCTCCATCTAGCCAAGTTAGTGGCCCACAGAGGCGTGGGTCCTTGAAACGTAGGACGGGGGTTCAGGTTTGGGTTTTGAGCAGCTGGGGGTAGGTTGTTGACTTCAGGCTCTGAGTCAGAACTATCGGAAAAACCCTCAGCATGGTGATCATCCAAAGGGATTGGGTGATCATCTTCTGGTTCTGCCTCTAGCCAACCAGCATTGCCTTGGTTTGGGAAGTACGAATCGCCATGGTGAAAACCAGCCATTTTAATCTACGCAAGAAAAGGGATATAAGAAATAGCTAAAATAGATGAATTGACTAAGATAAATACAGTAAGACCAAATACCCCTATGGTATTTCTTTATGGTTGTGCTGGTAAGTTTTTAGACTTGTTGCCATATCACAACCATTCTTAGGCATATGCTAATCACTCCTCGGACTAGTGTAGTTGATCAGGCTATGCCATTCCCAAGACTGACCATATATCCCCAGACTTACTTGTGATATTCAACAATCGTAATACTTTTGTTCTTGTCATTGTGACACTGATTTTAGTATGAATGCAGGCACATATACTTTGTTAAATATTTTATTATTTAAAATTATAACTCTTAGACAGAGTGTTTTAATCCCGATGTATTTATAGTTAGTATATCTTTTATGGGTTGATATACTTTATTCACTATAAACAATGCTCTGATACCAATTTGTCACACCCCAAAACCACGAACGGCGGAAACATTCAGGGGTGGAGGACGTCATGTACAGTATCACAACAGTGTAATATAATAAATAAGAAACAACATCATCCATTGCATTATAAGTAAAGTTTTAATACATGTGTGTTCTTTCATTGTAATAAGACACCAAAAATATACAATCAAAATAAAAGACGAGACTTGTCTGCTCCGTCTTCTCAAAACCTGGCCATCGTACATGTCTACTGTTGACCTGAGAATACAAGTTATTTTGAAAGAGAGTATCAGCTTTAAAGCTGGTGAACTCATAAGTAATTAAGTGTCATTGTCTTGCTTATGAAAATCTGTTATGAAGGCCATGTAAACCTTTAAATGAAAATGTTGATGTAAGTATGAAAACCCTAGAAAATCCCTTATTTTCTATCAGTTTGAGATGTAGTCTTCTACCAAGACCTGAATTTTTTGTTATGACAATGTAGTCTTCTACCAAGACCCAAATGTTTTGTTATGGCAATGTAGTCTTCTACCAAGACCCGAATGTTTTGTAAGTAAAAGGATAGTGTTTCCTTTAATTGTTTAGTACTAAAGTACTTAGTGTAACTCATCGTTTATGTGAAAGTATCACAAAATAAAGTAAACAGGAAAAAGTACTAATGTAAGTGTTATCCCGAGGTACCAGGGCTAACACGCCATATATAACATAATTAACATCCGTAGATTGTCCAATTGTCCTCTGTAGCAGCAGTAGGGCGGAGGAAGGGTTAGTCCTTGTAAAGGTACTCCTAGTACAAGTAATAACCTAATGATCATCCGAAGATTTTCATCTCATCCTCTGTTGCAACAGCAGGATGGAGGAATGGTTAGTTCCAATATCGATCTATCTATGATAAGTGATAACCGTTGACATCCGTAGATGTTCATCACCCACTGTTGCTAACAGCTGGGTTCCGGAATGGTTAGTCCCATCCATATATCATGATGTACTGGGGATAGAGTCCCGACTAGATATCCCGAGGTACTAGGGATATGTAGGAAGATTTACACAGAAGGTACTAATAAATCATCCTCGCAATTCGAGATATAAGTATTAATGTTAATATACACAGGTAAATGTATCTACGTAAAGGAACTTATGTAATGTGTTCATGTAAGCGTGATCATGTATCATGTAAGTATATGTAAACGTACTCAGGTATCATGTAATCAACTGTAAATGCACTCATGTATCAGGTAATGTACTGGTATAGACTCATGAATGAACTGACTCCTGTGTGATTCCTTGTAATAGGAATTATGTTTGATATCTTCAAATTATCCCTATGATAATTAACTGAGAGGTAATTGGTTGATCATGTAGGTTTATACACTCTTACTAGTCAAGGGTGTGAGAAACTGAATGAAATGTGTAAACTATAACATCAACACATATATAAGAATATAAGTGTATATGCATAGTTTAGTTCAAGAATGTAAAATGGTTTTGTAAGACATCTTATAGGTTTTGAACAATAATTAACAATGACTTGATGTCATTTTAATTAAAATTTCAAAGGTAAAACATTTGATAACAATGTATTTTTCAGATTTAAAACCATTTCATGCATCACATTTTGTAGTATGTGAAATCTGTTAAATGACAAACACAGTTATAAAATACATATCAATGATTTAATAACATGTTTGTTTCTACTTGTATCCCCCCATTAAAGCAGTTAAAATCATTTAAAACATTGATTAGGGGTATGAACTCACCTGTAGATGGTGATTCGGATGAACCGGACGGTATAGGATTGCTAGGTGTTAAACAAGGACTTGCACACATACTACGATCCTAATGAACATATAATCACACATATATGCACTCAATTAGTCTCAAATCACTAATTGATAATGTTAAGACATCCTAGACATAGTAAACACTTTATATAAGTGCTTTAAGCCCTAAGGATTGCATCTAAGCTATTGTGGGACAAGGCACTTGTGTTTAGGGTTCCAAAGGACCCCGTATATGAGTTTACTCCCCATAAACCATCACACATGGAGTTTACAGTTGTAAACTCTTGAGTTCACAGCCGTAAACTCCCAACCATGGGGGTATTCTGTGTTTTGAAGTCCCAAATGATTCCTAGAATTATTCTAACTTGGTGGTTCAATTCTTGAAAGGGTTTAAGGCCTAGAAAAACTCCCTAATAGCTTTTGGATCTAGTTTGTCTAATGAACATGCAATTGAATATCCAAAGCTATATACTCTAGATCTAGCATACAATTAATCATTTTAACATAAGAATAGGGTTTAGATCTTACCTTGATTGTTATGTAGCAATAACAATCTCAAATCCTCCTTGTAATGGCTCTAGAAAGCTTAGAGTCACAAGTTTCACTCCTCTAATGGCTCACAAACACCAAGAGCAAGAGGATGAAGAATGATAAGAGAGGAGGCACCCAAAAACGTGCAGAAACCCTTAGGAATTAGTTGGCCACATTTTTGGTGCCCTAGGGATCCTTAAATAGTGAGGCTATTAGGGTTATCTAACAAGGAAACCCTAATTTGATTGCTTAGGCCCTAAGCAACCCATGGACTACCTCCTTAGAGGCCTTGGACGATTTCTAATAGGTTTCCCCATAGAATTCGTCCACTCCATCCTTTATGGAATCCATTAGCCCAATATTCAACTGTCACACAATTAACAGTTCTAGTCCCCTTTATTTAATTAATATCTTTTAGGCACAAAATAAATTCTTATTAATTATTGACTAATATTAATTAAACCATATGATTTCTCCATTAATATATTTTTCTTATAATATATTAATAAATCATAATTACTCCTCTCTCTCCATAATTCATCCTATCAAGTTGCTTTGGTGAAGGCAACCCAAAATGACCATGCACAATCGGGTCAAGTAAATACCAAAATAGTTATGGACTTAGACACTAATCCTACAGAAGATACATACCCGTCACCACATCCGGTGTTGCATGATCCTGCTCAACTATCAGTTGAAACATCCTGCTCCTCACCACAGTCACATCCTCCTTTCCCTGGTAGCCATCAGTGATCCTCATCATCGATGGAACGGGTGATACCACTAATCCATCTACTTCCATACTCATATAATGGGCCTTCTTGTGGACCCTGATTGCAAACCCTGCTAATATGGCCCATCTAGCTCCACTTGAAGCATCCATAACCACCCACCCTTCACTCCCCATCGTGCCTCTTTCTGCACTTGCCACAACGGCTCCGGCCCTGATGGAATCAAATACCTTGGGTCTCTTGCCCAAACCCCCTGAAACCTGAGTCTGATCTGACATCCTCTTCTTCTCCATCTCAAGATCAATCTCCCTCTCCCTGACTCTCACAATCATATCCTCCAATGTCTTGCACCCAGATCGGTTCACAAAATACTGAATATCACTCCATAGAATCTCATGGTACATCTCCTTCTTTATATACTAGTCTGCCACATACTACGGAACCAATAGTTTCCTCTCACAGAACATCATGTTGATCTCAGACATCGTCTCAGTAATTTGGCAAAGGTCCTGGAACTCCCCCGCTAGCTGTTGGGCCTCAATCGCTAGTGCGAACTCAACTCGAAATCTAGTCACAAAATCATCCCATGTCATTAAATCAACAACCTCATCACCAACAGAGTTCCCATCCTCCTCCCAGCAGTGTCAACCTTTGTCTTTCTGAAGATAGAAAGTAATCATGAACTTTGCCCCATCGGGGCAAGTGCTAGTGCAGAAGGAGTTAGCGACATCCGCTAACCAATGCCTGCTCACACTTAGGTCCTTCTTACTAAACTAATATGGAGCCCCACATGCCCGAAACTCCCTGAAAGTAAGTATGTAAGCTTATTCAAGATCTCCAGAATGCCCTGCTTGACCGTACCAAATATCATAGTAGTCTACTTAAGTATGCTGCGGGCAATCTCTGACAAAATGAACTCCTATGTTGTATCATCCAACTGCCCGACACTAGAACCCAAGCCTAAACACTGACCAACACCAGAACCACCAGCCGATTTGCCTTGAAGAGTTACCATACTTAAAATAGACCATATAAATCATCAAAATACGCATCGATCTATATCAATGACTCTTATACTCTACAAGTTTCCTGGTTTCATCGCAGTTCTCCTTGACTCGAGTGCGAATCCTCTGTTTTCTATAGTACGGACCCATACTGCCTTCCACATACATCCATACTTTCCTCAAGGATCGCCTTGAGTCCTCCAATTCGCTCGTTATCCGCACGAATAATCCTCCTCAAAACAAGGCTCACAATACTAAAGCTCCTCCTAGGTTTTTCTATGGAAATCACCATACCACTCCCTATCATCAGCTGCAGAAGGAACTCCAGCTGTCACCATCTAACTAGCTCACAAATACAATTACATGTCACTGACGCTAGATAATTCTTCGAATGAAAGGTCTAACACTACAATGGTTGGACTCGAACAAGAGTTGTAGGATAGAGTAAAAACTTAACCATATAAAATTATTTAGTTTCCGTAATTTGTAACTTAGAATATTCACTTACTAGTAAGTTGAAGTTAGTGAGAATTCCTAAAAACTCAAAAAGCAAGCAACATTCGAGCATTGGGAAATCGGAATCAAGCCTAACATAATCAAGCCATCCTATCACTTGCTGATCAGTACTAGCATGAAAGTCTACAAGCTCATACAGTAGGCATATAAAGGTATCTCTCCTAGCATTTTATCATGCAAATCCTGAGCAGATCCTTGGCCCTAACTAGCATGCGATTCATAGATTCATAAATCAAAGCATATCCTAAAACATGTATGGGTATTTTGAGAAAACTTACTTGAGTTCGTTCGATTGCATGCACCACACCCTTTTCTATTATTAGAAACCCTTTTATAAAACATTTCTTTTTTAAAAAATTTCTACCAAATCCTTAGTTTGAGTTCAGATACACACGGGAGTATGTCCGAATCCCTCAAACTAAGGCTTTGACACCAACTTGTAACTTCTCAAAAATTAAGACCAAAACTTTTCATTTTTAAATTAATAAAACCATTATCCAAAACATATTCATAAAACCATGGTGGAATAAAGTGTATCAAATACATCATAAAATATCAGAGTAATCATAAAATGTAGAGCGAGGTGGTGTGTGCACTTCCATCATCTCGGGCTCTTCCCCTTCGAACCAGAAGTACCAGAAAACAAGAACTGAAAACCATAAGTACAAAGCTTAGTGAGTTCCCCAAAATACCACATACCATACATAATAAACACACAAAGGGCCCCGCCCATCATCGGGCCCCACCTGACGTCGAGGCCCGCTCAGTATACATATCTGATATCATCAAGCCCCACCCGGTATACATATAAACATATAAACACATAACACATGCAATAATCACAAAGAGGCATAGGATACAAAATGATCATCGGGCCCCGCTCAGTAATCTTACCAGAACATAACACATGCAAGAGTCACGCAGACATCTAGCATCCTGAACATACCAATCATGGGCTAGGATTGGTGCCTTCGACTCGCCAAACACATTGAGGAAACTCACCTCTAGCTGTTGAAATACGCAAAAGAATCTCTGCATGCTGGTGAGGAAAATCCCCGTGCTATCATCTTCAAAATAATATCCAATTATTAATTGGATCTCAACCCAACCAAGAATCTAAGCTACTTAGCCCATAACCAGGGTAAAAGACCATTTTACCGTTTTTTTTAATTGGCCCAACTCCAAGGCCCAACCCAACAACTCAAAAGGCCCAAAACCTAAATGACAACCCAAGGCCCAATTATTTACCAATATTCCAAATTGGGCCCAAAACCCATCATGGGCCTAAATACGAGGAAGCCCAAATACTAGCCAAAAGCCCCAAATCAGAAGTCCAATGGACCAACAAGGACGAAACTTAGAAAGCGCAACTATGGCCTAAACCAAAAAGGCCAAGCCTAAAATGCCCACTAATGAGTACGCGGGGCGCACTCAGCTAGTGCGCCCATCATACTTCCATTACCACTTTTCCTATTCATTAAGCACTTAATCGGTTAAGACCTTTTTCTATATGCTCAAATCTGGTTCCTAAGGGTGACTTATCACGTAAAGTTGGCAACTTTACACACATGTGTGGCTTAATGGGACCAAATACTCAAAAAGAAGCTTAAAAGACATCTTAATACATGCATGGACCAATATCCTTCATAAAGTTTGCATTTTTATGAACAAGGGGTCTAAATGGAGCTAAGATTTCGCATCCAGGTCTTCTGGATTAGATCAAAAGGTCATCTTTAACTCCATTAGACTAAAAAACGCATAAAAGCCACCACAAACTAGATCTAACACATAAGGCCATCAAGGTGAGAGATTCATACCTTAGATGGCTTGAAATGATGATAATGAAATTGGATCTACAAGGCCAAGTTACTCCCAAACAACCACCAAGAGTTCTTCTTCTTCTTCTTCTTCTTTTCTTCTTCTTTCATAAAAACACCAACAAAATCTCACTAATATGCTCACAATCTCACAAGAGGCACCTAAGGTTCGATGTCAGGGCACAAGATGATGGAGGTTGGTCAAACATGTCTAAGAGGTGTTATAATGAGGTTTCAATTGGGTGCAAACACTAAAATTTAGGTTTTTCCCAAAGCATGTCTACGTCCAACGTAATCCCACATACGCCCAACATACGTGGGTGATGCCTGTGACCAGCAATAGCTAGTACACTAAGCGTATTCATGGAGTGCGCCCCATATACTAGCCAAGGACCAAAATGAAGGGGATTTTGCATAAAAGGGAAAAAGGAAACTTACCAAAAACTTGAGTGTTACATGTGATGGGTTTTGAGCATTCTAACACTTCCTAAGTGTACATGCAACCCTAATAACCTTGGATCTATGTTTGTCTAATTATCATGGAAAGTTGATTTCCAAGGCTATGATCATATCTAGCATACATGGGGAACAATTTTAACTTGACTAAAAGATAGAACTACATACCTTTTTGTTGATTTTGATCCTTGAAACCTTGTGAGCCTAGCACCCCAAGTGTGATGCCTCAAATGCTTCACACAACACCAAATGCTACGGAGTAAACTTGGAGAGAAAGTATAACACTCTAAAAATCGACTCTAGCCCTCAAGTATGCATGCATGTGTAGCCGATTTTGGGAGAAACATGAGCTTTATATAGTGTTGACACATTTAGGGCTACACCATGTAAACCCTAATGTGTCATGACTATTCATTTCCATGACCCATGGGTTTGTAACTCCCATGGAGCCTCCATGGAGCATCCAATGGGTTCAACCCAACTTGATTATCAATGGAGCCTCTTAGCCCACAATATAAGTTATGGATGATTTACATAATCAACCCATATATTTAATTAGTTATCTTTTGATCACTTAATTAATTCTAAAATTAATTCTTAATCAAACTAATTAAATAATATTATTAATATATTAGAACTTATAATATATTAATAAACAACAAGTGTTATTTCTCTCATTTAGTCTATCCAATTGCATGGTGCCATGCAACCCAACTAACTCATAGTTAACAAGTCATATCTCTAGATTTGAAGACTTATATGATATTACCGTCTCGCGATCACTCGAGATAAATTCCATGAAGTGATACCAGCAAGCGTGGGTTGAATCCAATACTCAGAACTTATGAGCACTCATGAGTGTTGACGCCATGTCCAGCATTTTAGACCTCTACAACCAACTCATGACAGTCTTACTTCATATCTACTTCCAACATATGACTGACTGTGGATAATTTGAATAATATGTAAAACAACATAAATATTCTGGAAGTCAAAACATGCAAAAGAAATAATAGTAAACGATTGACAGGAGATAGCAACACTTTACTCATAAATAAACACAACTTTTATTCATCATCAAATGTCAATTATATTTTACAAATTTCAAAATCATCTAACTACTAAGATTAATATGATCCTTCAGCCCTATGCTCCTAGCATGCTGGAGATGCTTAACCCTACCCAGTCCCTTCGTGATGGGATCTGCCGGCTTCTCATCCGATGATACCCTCTTTGCCACGAGAAGTCCTTCTTCTATACGATGTCTTATGAAATGATATTTTCTGTCAATGTGTCTGGATCTCCCATGATTTCTTGGTTCCTTGGCCAAGGCGACAACACTTTCACTATCACAGAAAATCTCTCTAGGCTTCGATATAGCTGGTACAACTCCAAGGTCTCCGATGAAGTTCTTTAGCCACATAGCCTCTTTTGCCGCCTCGCTTGCCGCTATGTACTCTGATTCGCAAGTTGAATCAGCCACTGTCTCCTACTTGAACTTTTCCAAGAGATTGCTCCTCCATTTAAGGTAAAGACCCAGCCTGACTGAGAGCAGAAATTATCCCTATCAGTCTGGAAGCTAGCATCATTGTACCCTACGACTCTCAAGTCATCATTCCCACCGAGCGTAAGAACCAGTCGTTAGTCCTCCGCAGGTACTTGAGAATGTTCTTTACCGCTGTCCAGTGAGCCTTACTAGGATTCCCTGATACCTGCTAACCATGCTTAAAGCAAAGGCTACATCAGGACGAGTACAGGTCATAGCATAGATGATCGAGCCTACTGCTGAAGCATAAGGTACCCGACTCATTTCTGATATCTCATCCTCACTACTCGGGCTCTGAGTCTTACTCAGTCTAGTGTTACTCTGGATGGGTAACTCTCCTTTCTTGGAATCTTGTATGCTGAATCTCTTCATCACCTTATCCAAGTATGTGCTCTGACAAAGTCCAATTAGTCTTTTACTCCGGTTTCTCAAAATCCTTATTCCTACAGTATAGGCAGCTTCTCCTAGGTCCTTCATAGCAAAACACTTCCCAAGCTAGGACTTAACTTCCTGCAGAGTTGGGATGTAATTTCCTATGAGTAGTATGTCATCCACATACAGTACCAAAAAGCTAACTATACTCCCACTAGCCTTGACATATACACAAGATTCATCTTCACTCCTAGAGAAGCCAAACTCTTTGACTTTCTCATCAAAGCAAAGATTCAATCGGCGTGGTGCTTGCTTTAATCCATAGATGGATTTCTCAAGCTTACACACTCTATTAGGGTACTCTTGATGGGTTTTAGCCATAAGAACTTTCCTATGTGCGCATGCAAAACCCTAATGCTTGGAACTAGGCTTTCTAATTAAACATGCTTTGAGTCCAAGACTTCTAATGGCTAATTAGGTTAAATAACAACATTGAAACAGATCTAGAACCATACCTTTAAATTCCTTGTTGATCTTGTAGTCTTGGAGCTTCTAGAGTCACAAATGTCACTCCTCTAATGGCTTACAAACACCAATAGCAGGGAAGATGATTTAGGAGAGAGGAGATGGGAGGAAATCGGCCAGGGTTCTCTTACTTTAGGTGAGGTACCGATTTCCCTTGCCCATAGGGTCTATTTATACTTGTAGATTCCTTAAGGGTTACAACCTAAACCCTGATTGGATAATCTTCTCTTAAGGCTATCCAAATCCTTTCCTTAGATAACTCATTGGACGATTTTGAAGCTATCCTAGCTTCTAGAATCCGTCCCCTATATATCTATAAGGATTTATAGTCTTAAGCTTAACTATCAAACAATTGACAGTTTATACCCCTTTATTTAATTAACCTCTTTAAGTCACCAAATTAATTCTGATTAATTCTATGACTTATATTAATCAAATAACAATATATTATTCTTTATATTATTCCCATAATATATTAATAATATTTACTCTCTCTTAATAAATCATCCTATCAAGTTGCTATGGTGAAGGCGACCCAAAAGGACCATGCACAACCGGGTCAAATAGTCGCCTAATATAGTTGCAGCCTTAGACACTATTCCAACAGTCTCCCACTTGGATAAGTCTAGTAACTATATGCATAAGTACAATTCGGTTTGCAATCGTAGCTCTCAAAGACCCTGTCAAACTCTGATCTAATCAATCTTGTCCTTTAGATAAGGGATCATACAGTCCTTTGTTAGATATCATGCTGACAATCCTATGGAATGGTTAGTCAAGCATTTAGGTTTCTCGATCTCTAATTTATTCGACATAGAACTTAATCAAGCACATTAATTCAGTTTTGACCGAGCCCGGCACATAAGTCAAATCAAATCATCGAGCGGCCGAGATATCACTTTTACCTTCTTAGATAAAAGTTACAGATAAACTTCGACTTATATGCATTTACTTATTCAATAATCAACTATACACAACAATGCGTTTTATAACACCGAGTTACTGATGCGTTTTCGCATTATCAATGTACAATCAATTAACAAATAACAAACCATATATCTAGGTTTTAAGACTATATGATATTATCGTCTTGCGATCACCTTTTTATATCATATTCCATAAGGTGATTCCAACAAGCGCGGGTTTGTTCCAATGCTCAAAACTAGTTCATAAGCACTCATGAACGTTGCAGCAACCCTTTGCTATGTCTAAAACCATTTAGACAATCTACACACCAATTGATGACAATCTTCATTCATATCTACTTCCAACATATGAACGATTGTGGATAATTTGAACAATTCGATTATTCTTAATAAACTCAATTATTCTGGAAGTCAAAACATGCAACATGAAACAATAGTTAAACAATTAACATAGGACAGTAACATTACTCATAAATAAAACTCCTTTATTTAATCATCAAATGTTAATTACATTTATCTATTACACGTTTCTAATACTATCTAATCTATGCTAATATCATCCTTCAGCCCAATACTCCTAGCATGCTGCAAGTGCTTAACCCTACTCAGTCCCTTCGTAAGCGGATCTGCTGGGTTATCATATGATGATATCCTCTTCACTACAAGTTGTCCTTCTTCTACACGATGTCTAATGAAATGGTATTTTCTGTCGATATGTCTTGATCTACCATGATCCCTCGGTTCCTTGGTCAAGGCAACCGCTCCTTCGTTATCACAGAAAATCTCCATAGGCTCCTTTATGGCGGGTACAACTCCAAGATCACCGATGAAGTTCTTTAGCCATATTGCCTCCTTCGACGCTTTGCTCGCTGCAATGTACTCTGATTCGCACGTTGAATCAGCTACGGTCTCCTGCTTGGAACTCTTCCATGTCACTGCTCCTTTATTTAGGGTAAAGACCCAGCCCGACTGCGAACGGTAGTTGTCCATGTCGGTCTGAAAACTGGCGTCACTGTACCCTCGCACCTTCAAGTCATCACTCTCTCCGAGGACTAAGAACCATTCCTTTGTCCTTCGAAGGTACTTAAGGATATTCTTCACCGCAATCCAATGTGCTCTGCTAGGATTTCCCTGATATCTGCTAACCATGCTCAAAGCGAAGGCTACATCAGGGCGAGTACAAGTCATAGCGTACATGATTGAGCCAACTGCGGAAGCGTATGGTACTCGGCTCATTTCTGCTATCTCAGCTTTGGTACTCGGACATTAAGTCTTACTCAACTTGGCATTACTCTGTATCGGTAATTCTCCCTTCTTTGAGTTTTCCATACTAAATCATTTTAGTACTTTATCCAAGTAAGTATTCTGACTAAGTCCAGTTAGTCTCTTACTTCTTTCTCTTACTATCCTTATTCCCAAAATGTAAGAAGCCTCTCCGAGGTCCTTCATAGCGAAGCACTTCCCGATCCAGGACTTAACCTCCTGCAGAGTCGGGATGTCGTTTCTTATGAGTAATATGTCATCGCCATATAGAACGAGGAAGCTTACTACACTCCCACTAGTTTTGACATATACACAAGATTCGTCTTCGCTTCGTACAAATCCAAACTCTTTGACTTTCTCATTGAAGCAAAGATTCCATCTGCGAGATGCTTGCTTAAGTCCATAAATGGACTTCTCAAGCTTACACACTCTATTCGGATGCTACGGATCCACAAACCCCTCTGGCTGAGCCATGTAAACATCCTCAGCCAACTTTCCGTTAAGGAAAGCGGTCTTGACATCCATTTGCCAAATCTCATAATCATGAAATGCGGCAATTTCTAGCATCAATCTAATAGATTTAATCTTGGCGAATGGTGAGAAGGTCTCCTCATAGTCAACTCCGGGAGTTTGAGTAAAGCCCTTCGCAACCAATCATCCTTTATATGTGTGTACCTTTCCATCCACGTCGGTCTTCTTCTTGAAGATCCATTTGCACCCAACGGTCTTATGTCCGGGAACATAATCAACCAAATTCCAAACTTGGTTATCATACATGGATTGGATCTCGCTATCCATTGCCTCTTTCCACTTTACAGACTTCGGGCCTGCCATGGCTTCCTTATAGCTATTAGGTTCATCAAGATTTATTAGTGTACCATCACTAATACACGTGTCCCCTTCGGTAGTAATATGAAAACGATAAAACTAGGGATGAACTCTAACTCTATCGGAACGTCTAAGAGGTAAGGATTCGTCAATCGGTTCAACCGGAGTTTCCTCCTCGGGTTGAGTGCCAGCGGTAGAGGTTCCTTCATCTATCGACTCTTGAATCTCTTCAAGCTCGATTTGCCTCCCACTGTCTCCTTGGCTTATGAGTTCTCGCTCTCGGAAAACTCCTCTCCTCGCAACGAAGACAACATTGTCCTTCAGTCTATAGAAGAGATATACAAAGGATGTCTATGGGTAGCCGATGAAAATACATCGCTCACTTCGAGGTTCGAGCTTTTCGTGAGTATCTTGTCTCCCAAAAACCTCGCAACCCCAAACCTTGATATGTGCTAACGAGGGAGCTTTCCCTGTCCACATCTCGTGAGGTGTTTTGGCAACCTTCTTAGTAGGGACTCGGTTAAGGATATGGGCGGCAGTCTCTAAGGCATACCCCCAAAAAGAGATAGGTAGTGAAGCACGACTCATCATAGAGCGAACCATATCCAATAAGGTTCGATTACGCCCTTCTGCCTCACCATTCAACTGCGGTGTCCTAGGAGGCGTCAATTGCGAAACTATTCCACACTCCTTGAGATAATCGTGGAATTCAAGACTTAGGTACTCTCCTCCTCGATCGGATCGAAGCAATTTGATTTTCGTGCCCAATTGATTCTCCACTTCATTCTTAAACTCTTTGAACTTTTCAACGGTTTCTGACTTTTGCTTGATTAAATAGATATACCCATATCTACTGTAATCATCAGTAAAAGTCACATAGAAACGGTTGCCATCCTTTGTGGTTGATCTAAACGGTCCACATACATCGGTATGTATTAGCTCCAATAGACCTTCAACCCTTTCACATGTACTCGTGAATGGTGACTTAGTCATCTTTCCAAGTAAACAAGACTCGCATGTTTCATCTTCCCTAAGGTCGAATGACTCCAACACTCCATCCTTTTGGAGCTAGGCTATGCGTTTCTTGTTGACATGTCCAAGACGACAATGCCACAAGGATGCTTTATCCATACTAGTGGAAGAATCTATATTCAAAACATCATTTCCTAAGTTATCAACAATCATAACAGTTTCATATATTCCATTACATGGTATAGCTTCAAAGTAAAAGACACCATTTAGATAAGCCAAAATAGAACCATTATCATTATTAAAAGAAAATCTAAATCCTTGTTTATATAAACCATGAAATGAAATGATGTTTCTAGCCATTTCTGGCGAATAGCAACAATTGTTCAAATCTAAACATAAATTATTCCTAAGCACTAAAGAATACACTCCAATCTTGTTCATAGGGGACGATCTTTTGTTCCCCATGATTAGATTGATCCTTCCTTGCTCCACATCCCTACTTCTTCTTAGTCCCTGCACATTAGAACAAATGTGGTAACCACAACCGGTATCAAGAACCCAAGAAATAGCATGATTAGAATCGTTAGATTTAATTATGTATATACCTGCGAAAGATGGCTTGATCTTTCCTTCTTTGATTGCTTGCAGGTACTCTGGGCAGCTTCTCTTCCAATGTCCTATCTTGTGGCAGTGGTGACACTCTGCCTCCTTCTGGTTAGGGCAGGGCTTAGCGGGATCAACTTTGGTCCCACTAGAAGAGGCACCATCTCGGGCTTTGACCTTGCAATAGTTCTTCGATGAAGCCTTCCTCTTCTTTCTCTTTCCTTGACCAATAGCCAAGACAGGAGCAACAGGCGGATTGGGAGTTGGCGCAACAGACTTGTCTTTGAAGTTGCTCTCAACAACCCTCAAGAGACCTTGGAGTTTGCTTAGGGTGACCTCTTCTTTGTTCATGTGGAAGGTCATCCTAAATTGGTTGTACATCGGAGGCAAAGAGTGAAGCACCATGTCGATCGCCAAGTCTTCCCCAAAGTCAACATTTAACTTGCGAAGGCGGTCGACATACCTTTGCATCTTTTGCAGGTGCACGGTAAAAGATTCTCCATGACCCATCTTCGCGGAAATCATGTTGGTGAAAATCTCATAACGCTCTTGTCTCGCGTTTTGGTGGTATCTCTCTAATAAGTCTTGGTGCATCTCGTACGGGTACATGTCCTCGTAGTACTTTTGGAATTCGGAGTTCATGGTAGCAATCATGATGCAATGTACCTTCGTTGCATCTCGCTCATGAGTCTCAAAAGCGGTGATTTCGGCTGGAGTAGCGATTTCGGGGTTGATTTTCTCGAGCTTCTCATCAAGGACATACTCCTTGTCCTCATAGCGAGCAATGGTGCGAATGTACCTTATCCATTCGCTAAAGTTCGTTCCATCGAAGGTGACCTTTTGGCAAAGGCTCATCAACGTGAAAGAACTAGCAGCAGCGTTGTTTGCGTTCGACATCTACAAAAGAAAAGGACAAAGATAGATTAGAATAAGAATCCTTAATTATCACCCAATAAGAAAATTAGGGCTAGGATCCAACAATAACATTTACATACTAGAAAAGGGATGCCGTAATCTAACATGCAAATAAATTGAAGGTAAGTGAATGACGATTCACTAATTCTCCATCACAAAACTTAACTATTAGTCCTAAGTGTATTGAGAATTCATAGGTTCGGATGAAATTCATTGAAACTATTCAATGGCATGTTTCAATCTCGATATGCCCCTCTTGTTTGTGACTGGGATGCCGAGGATCACAAAGCGGGTGTGAATTACCATGCAAATTCACATGGTGCCTTCATTGTTACAATCACCTATTCGATGTGCCGGTAAAGCACACACGCTCCATCGAACTATGATAAACAAAGAATCACCCTTTGCCACCTTTGCTTAGAACCAATTAGTGTGCCGGTAAACGACACACGCTCCACTAACTTCTTAACAAGGGTGCAAAGTGTAATTTCATGAGATTGCATCAATTCACTTTTCCTAAAGTAACTAAGATTGGGAAAAAAAATTAAAAAGATATAGTTACTTTGTATTACTTATTATACTTTTAATGAGAGGATGAGGTTGCCCTATCCTACCCGTTCAGCTAACGATCCTCCACCACTCAAGCAAGCGGTGGGTGTGAGTGTACACCCATTAAGCGCCATTTTATAGGCCGCAACCTTATACCCACCTTATAGATCGGCTTCGTGAATGAGGCCTACTAACGGTAAGACTAGCATTTAGTTATACATATATATATTATTCTAGTAATATCATATTAGTATAGGGTCGTATTTTAAACCTTTTAAAATCTAGGGTTTGAAATTTAAGTTGTCTAAATTAAAACTTCTAATCACAAATATAAATTTCAAAACTTGAGGGCAAGTTTTAAACATTTAAAACATAGAGGATCAAATAACAAATAATTCCAATTAACAATTAATATCTTAATTATCTATATTTGATTTTATTCAAGATTTCTTTGAAAGAAAATTACCAAAATAATTAAAATAATTAATTAATTATCATATAAGGAAATTAAATATTTAATTAGTTGATAAATACCTTTAACTAGATCAAGATAATAGTCATATATATCATAAAATCGGATTTAGATTGATCTATTATGATTAAGGTAAGTTTCCATAAGATAACTATGAAAAAATCCCGAATTTGGCCATTCCTGACGCCTGGACTCGCCGAGTGCACAAAGGGACTCGCCGAGTAAGGCCTACTCGCCGAGTCCACTTTGGAACTCGCCGAGTCCATGACTCAGAAACCAAAAAATTGAATTTTGCAGGTTTGTTTCAGTTAATCAAGCAACAATTTAAAGAAAACCAAGCTAGGCTCTGATACCACTGATGGGTTTTAGCCATAAGAACTTTCCTATGTGCACATGCAAAACCCTAATTCTTGGATCTATGCTTTCTAATTAAACATGCTTTGAATCCAAGACTTCTAATGGCTAATTAGGTTAAATAACAACATCGAAACAGATCTAGAACCATACCTTTGAATTCCTTGTTGATCTTGTAGTCTTGGAGCTTCTAGAGTCACAAATGTCACTCCTCTAATGGCTTAGAAACACCAATAGCAAGGAAGATGATTTAGGAGAGAAGAGAGGGGAGGAAATCGGCCAGGGTTCTCTTACTTTAGGTGAGGTACCGATTTCCCTTGCCTATAGGGTCTATTTATACTTGTAGATTCCTTAATGGTTACAACCTAAACCCTAATTGGATAATCTTCTCTTAAGGCTATCCAAATCCTTTCCTTAGATAACTCATTGGACGATTTTGAAGCTATCCTAGCTTCTAGAATTCGTCCCCTATATATCTATAAGGATTTATAGTCTTAAACTTAACTATCAAAGAATTGACAGTTTATACCCCTTTATTTAATTAACCTCTTTAAGTCACCAAATTAATTCCAATTAATTCTATGACTTATATTAATCAAATAACAATATATTATTCTTTATATTATTCCCATAATATATTAATAATATTTACTCTATCTTAATAAATCATCCTATCAAGTTGCTATGGTGAAGGCAACCCAAAAGGACCATGCACAACCGGGTCAAATACTTGCCTAATATAGTTGCAGCCTTAGACACTATTCCAACACTCTGTACTGACAAAACCCTCTGGCCGATTCATGTAAACATCCTCAGCTAACTTTCCATTAAGGAAAGCGGTTTTGACATCCATTTCCCATATTTCATAGTCATGAAATGCAGCTATGGCTAACAATACCCTAATAGACTTAATCTTGGCTACTGGTGAAAAGGTCTCATCATAATCAACTCCTGGAGTTTGAGAAAAGCCCTTTGCGACCAGTCGGGCCTTATAAGTTTGTACATTACCATCCTTGACGGTCTTCTTCTTGAAGATCCATTTGCACCCAACTGTCTTACGACCTGGCACATTGTCAACCAAGTCGCAGAACTGATTGTCATACATGGATTGTATCTTGCTATCCATTGCCTCTTTCGATTTAGCAGACTCAGGGCCTGCCATGGCTTCCGCATAGCTGTTAGGTTCATCCAGGCCTACCAGTGTCTCATCACTAATAAGTGTCTAACCTTCTGCAGTAATATGGAAACCATAGTAATGCTCAGGTACATTCCTAACCCTTGTGGAACACCTCCGAGGTACAACTGGAGGTATAATTTGATCAACAGGAGGTTCCTCCTCAATTTGACTGCTAGGGTTTGAGGTTCCTTCACCACTTGACTCTTGAAGTTTTCAAGGTCAATAAGCCTCCCACTATGTCCTTGGCTTATGAACTCTCTCTCTCTCTCTCTCTCTCTCTCTCTCAAAAGACAGCCCTCCTTGCTACAAAGACTACATTCTCACTAGGTCTGTAGAAGAGGTAACCAAAGGATTTTTGTGGGTAGCCGATGAAAATCACCTCTCGCTTCGAGGTTCGAGCTTGTCATGAGTCTCGCGTCTCACAAAAGCCTCGCAACCCCAAACCTTGATGTGAGCTAGACTTGGAACTTTTCCAGTCCACATCTCGTGAGGTGTTTTGGCAACGTTCTTTGTAGGGAACAGATTAAGGATATGGGTGGCAGTTTCTAAGGCATACCCCCAAAATTATATTGGTAGCGTAGCTTGACTCATCAAGGAACGAACCATGTCCAACAAGGTTCGATTACGCCTCTCAGCTACACCATTTAACTGTGGTGTCCTGGGAGGTGTCAATTGTGAGACAATCCCACATTCCCTTATATAGTTGAGGAACTCAGTACTAAGATACTCTCCACCACGATCGGATCGAAGCATCTTAATATTCCTGCCCAATTGATTCTAGACTTCCTGTTTAAATTCCTTAAATTTTTCGAAAGTCTTTGACTTATGCTTGATTAAGTAGACATATCCATATCCACTGTAATCATCAGTAAAAGTCAAATAATAACGATTGGCATCCCTTGTGGCATGTTTGAAGGTCCCACACACATCCGTGTGTACAAGATCCCACAAACCTTCACCCCTCTCACACGATCCTGTGAAGGGTGACTTTGTCATTTTTCCAAGTAAGCATGACTCGCAACTATCATCTGAACTTAGGTCAAATGACTCCAAGACTCCATCCTTTTGGAGTTGGCCTATGCGTTTCTTGCTTATATGTCCGCGACGATAATGCCGTAATGATGCTTTATCCATGTTATTACCATTAGTAGAATCAATACACATTACATTATTTCCTAAGTTATCTACAACAGACACAACTTCATACACACCATCACAAGGTAATGCTTTAAAACACATTATTAAAGAAAGCATTTATTCCACCAATTTCATTATCAAAACAAAAGGTAAAACCTTGTTTATACAAAGCATGAAAGGAAATAACATTTCTTGCCATTTCTGGCGAATACCAACATTTATTCAAATCTAAATTAAATCCACTACTAAGCAAAAAAGTATAAACTCCAATCTTGGTGACAGGTGAAACTTTCCTATTCCCCATGATTAGGTTTATCTTTCCATGCTCCACATTCTCACTTCTTTTTAGTCCCTGCAATTCATAACAAATATGAATACCACAACCGGTATCAAGGACCCAAGAGTTAGAATAGAGTGAATAATTAGATTATATAGTGTAAATACCTGCATGGTTAGGTTTTACTTTCTCATCCTTCAAATGTTGCTGGTATTTTGGACAGTTACGCTTCCAGTGCGCCTTTTCGTGACAATAGAAGCATTCAGCCTCTTTGGGATCAGAAGAAGGTATAACAAAACCTTTCTTGGTTCCGCTAGAAGAGGAGCCATCAAGAGTCTTACCCTTGGTACCCTTCGAAGGGTTCTTTCTCTTCTTCCCTCTACCTTTCCCGATTGCCAGGACAGGTGCTGAGTTTGGAGTAGTAGCAGGAGTGGTCACAACCGACTTACCTTTAAGACCTGATTTTGCAGTCTTTAAGAGTCCCTGAAGTTTGCTAAGTGTAACTCCTCCTTATTCATGTGGTATGTCATGCGGAATTGATCATAACACGAAGGCTAAGGAGTGCAAAATAATATCTATTGCAAACTCCTTAGGGAAGTTCACATTCAACTTCATCAATCGATCCACATACCTTTACATTTTCTGCATGTGGCTTGTGATGGGTTCGCCATCTTTCATTCGAGTTGTGATCATAGAGGAGATGATTTCATATCGCTCTTGACGAGCACTCTGATGGTAGCGGTCCATCAAATCCTGGTGCATCTCAAAAGGATAGTAGTCCTCATAGGACTTTTGGAGCTCGGCTGTCATGGTGGCCATCATGATGCATGCCACTTTGGTAGCATCTCTTTCATGAACCTCATATTCAGCAAGCTCCTCAGGATTAGTAGTTGGCTCAGGCACCTTGAGCTCCTTGTCAAGAACATATTCCTTGTTCTCATAATGAGTGACCATCCTAATGATTCTGATCCAATCAGTAAAGTTGGATCCATCAAGGATGACTCTCCCACAAAGGTTCATGAGAGAGAAGGAGCCGGTAGGGTTTGAGCCAGGAGTAGAATTATTGGAAGATATCTGAAGAGAAGAAAGATAAGTTTAATTTAGATATAGCGATAGTCCTTAATAAAACACCCAAATGTAATATTAAGGCTAGGATCCAATCATAATATATTATAACCTAGAAGACGGATGCCGTAATCCAAGTTATAAAATATTTGAAAGGTAGGTGAATGACGATTCACCAATTTCCACCATGAAAAAGAAATATAAATTATTAGGTTTTTATTTGGTTTTTAGAAATTCCTAGATTTTTTGAGATTCATTGAACTTTTCAATGGAATGTTTCAATCTCGAATGTGCCCTTTATGTTTTGTGACTGGGATACTGAGGATCACAAAACAAGGTGTGAAGTAACCAGGCAAATTACTTGGTACCCTTAATGTTTTTCACTTAATCGTTGTGTCGCTAAACCACACGCGTTTGTTCCGACCACACGAAAAACCTTAAGTCACCCTTTGCCTTCCTTGTTAAGTCTAAGTTTGTGTGCCGGTAAACCACACACGCTCCACCAACGACTTAAACAAGGTGCGAAGTGTAATTTCATGGATTAGCACCTTATTCACATTTTTCCTAAATTAACTAAGATTGAGAATTTATAAAACATTTAGTTACTCTATAATAATCATTATACTTTTAATGAGAATTTTTAAGTCGTTGTCCTACGCGTTCGGCTAACGACCCTCCACCAGTCAAGCAAGCGGTGGATGAGAGTGGAAACCCATTAAGTTTCCATTTTATAGGCAATAGCCTTATACCAACCTTATAGACTGGCTTCGTGAATGAGGTGTACTAGCGGTAAGACGACTTTGATCTTATACATATATATATATATATATATATATATATATATATATATATATATATATATATATTATTGACTTATAATATTATGAGTATAAGGGTTGAATTTTAACATTTAAAATTCTAAGGGTTGGAACTAAAGTTTTAATCAAGACTTTACTTGTTCCAAAACTTGAGGGCAAGTTTTGTAAACTTTCAAGACTTTTCATTTCTTGTAACTTATGAGTTAATTAGAGTATTAAAAATGAAGACTCTTCATTTTTCTAACTATTTTGTTCTTTTAATGGTTTTAATTCAAGTGTGACTCTTGGTTTTCCATAACTTGAGGACAAATTATGGACTCCATTAAAACACATTATGACCAAGAATTAAACTACCAAGTAGGTTACAAGTAATTCCTATGATCATCTAAATTCATAAGATCAAGAACATGAAATTATGGACTCCATATCAAAGTTTCAAGTCCATATGAACACATATAATCATGAAAAATTGATATTTGCCATTGTAAATGGATTAGAACAAATAATACACCATCTAAAACAAGTTTTATAACACCAAAACAGTTTAGGGTAATGTTTCTAGTCCATTTCCAGCAGCAAAAGTCGAAAATCTGCATTCTGTGGCTCCTACTCGCCGATTGCACGAACCTACTCGGCGAGTAGGTTGAAGATACACATGAATTCGGTGAGTCCCCCCATGGACTCGGCGAGTTCATCAGGAAGATTGCACAAAATCGACTTTTTTCAACTATTTAGCACAAATAACAAACAAACAAGCCTAGGCTCTGATACCACTGATGAGTTTTGAGCATTCTAACACTTCCTAAGTGTACATGGAACCCTAATAACCTTGGATCTATGTTTGTTTAATTATCATGCAAAGTTGATTTCTAAGGCTATGATCCTATCTAGCATACACAGGGAACAATTTTAACTTGAATAAAAGATAGAACTACATACCTTGTTGTTGATTTTGATCCTTGAAACCTTGTGAGTCTAGCACCCCAAGTGTGATGCCTCAAATGCTTCCCACAACACCAAATGCAATGGAGTAAACTTGGAGAGAAAGTATAACATTCTAAAAATCGGCTCTAGCCCTCAAGTATGCATGCATGTGTAGCCGATTTTGGGAGAAACATGAGCTTTATATAGTGTTAACACATTTAGGGTTACACCATGTAAACCCTAATGTGTCATGACTCTTCATTTCCATGACCCATGGGTTTGTAACTCCCATGGAGCATCCAATGGGTTTAACCCAACTTCATTATCCATGGAGCCTCTTAGCCCACTATATAAGTTATGGATGATTTACATAATCATCCCATATATTTAATTAGTTATTTTTTGATCACTTAATTAATTCTAAAATTAATTCTTGATCAAACTAATTAAATAATATTATTAATATATTAGAACTTATAATATATTAATAAACCACAAGTGTTATTTCTCTCATTTAGTCTATCCAATTGCATGGTGCCATGCAACCCAACTGGACCATGCCGGGTCGGGTCAAGTACATACCAAAAATAGTTATGGACTTAGACACCTTATCCAACAACATGATGGTGAAGTTTTGACAACATGTACATCTAGTTCTACTAATGCATGGGTCTTAGACTCTGGAGCATTCTATCATATGTCATCCAATTGGGACTGATTCAACTCCTTCAAATAGTAGAATGGTATAGTCAAGATGGGTGATAATTCGGTGAGAAGGATCAAGGGCAATGGCATGATACATATCCAAATATACCTGATGGTTTTTATAGGTTACTAAACCATTGTGCTTGCGTAATTTCACTAAACACTTAAGGGCATATGCAGCCTAAAGTATCTATGTCATACACACTGAATGCAACATATTATGAACAATAAGAATCTAGATGAACTGTAATATAATCAAAATACAATAGACGAATTAGGATTTCATACCTTTGATTTGTTATACTAAACAAATCACTTCAATCCTTCATTTGTAGAGCTTGGAAAGCTAGAACCAAAAGTACGATGCCTCTAATGCCTCACACCCGAACCATAGAACTAGAAGAAAATTGAGGAAAGCAGAAGAGGAGGAAATTTCGTTCCTACGCTTTATAGCAAGTGAATGAACGAATTCAAGTGCCTAAGGGTTCCTACATTATAGTTTACGTAACTTAGGAACAAAGAAGTATTTGAATGGATTTTAATCCCAATCCAAATCCTTTCCTTATATGAATCCAAGAGAAATCTTGAAACCCCAAGGAGGCTCCCAATATTGTCCACCCTTGGATGGTGTTGGAACTGTCTCTCTTGTTCAACTATTGAGCAATTACAATTTACCCATTCCATCTTTATTAATTCCAATTAATCTCGAATTAATTCCATAATAATTTTGATTAATAGCTAATCATTTCTAATTCATTTTACATCAATTTATTAATCATATAAACTAACAAATCAATTATTTAAAATTTGATCGCATATCAATCTATTAATCACATAATAAATCAACATGTCGATTATCTATTTCCAGTTAATACATTAATCACATAATATATTAACAAATATTTTCCTCATAATTTCCAATTAGTTTATTAATCATCTAATAATTTAATAAATTACCCTTTATCTATAAGTATCATTCTAGCCAAGTTCTAATTATGAGGGCAACCCAAAAAGGACTTTTCTTTCAATTATTATAATATAACAATTTTGTTACTGGCTTCGACACCTTAATCCAACCATCTGCCACTTGGATAAGTCTTTAACTACTACAGAAAGTATAGCCCTTGAACTAAACAACAAATAGAGTTTTCCAAAGCCACTACCGAACTCAGATTCAAATCAAACGTTTGACCTAAGATAAGTGATCAACAATTATTTCCTTCTAGAAGATATCGAATGAACAGAGTAATGGATTAAATAATCAACCTCATGATTATTTATTATGTTTCCTGATTTCCCGATTCGTGATCGAATTCATACTACAAAATTGAACACATCAATTTAGTCCGGACCATACCTAGTTCTTATATATCAAATCAAATCACTGAGGGGTCCACATATATGGATTTTCCTGTTTGGTCAAAAGGAATGAATTACTTTGACTATATAGTCATACAATTTACATATCAAATCACACATGAAAGAATCCTTTATAACATCCAGTGACAAGACACGTTTGAGCTAACTAATGCACAACTAATTTGTAAACTATCAATTATATATCTCCACTTTAAAAATAGAAGATACTATCCTCTTATAATTACTTTCGATTAAATCCATGAAGGAGTCTTTAAGAGTGGATTTATCTAGTACTTAAAATCTCTATTTTCAAAGTATTCATGAATATTATAGCAATTCCAATTGCAATTTCTTAACCTCAATTGACAATATACAATCAATTAATGGCAATCCTAAGTCACTACTTACTTCCAAAAGTATGAACGACTGTGGAATTTTGAATAATATTAAAATTACTTTGGTAAGTAAAATATGCAAAGTTAAACACAGTAATAAAATAATTAACTATAGTGTCATACCCATTGATAATAAATAAATCTCAAGATAATGACCATAATAATTAAATTTTATTCATTGTATAATGTTTTGAATAATCAACTAATCACTTGAATTAGATAACTGCCATTTTATAAACATGCATACTATGCCTCTCAATGGTCCTTCCTTTGTGAACATGTCAACTGGTCACTACTCTAAGGATGCTCATTTCCCTATTCCAATTTCTTATCCTTATTTAAGACGTAGTGGATTTTCATCTTCACAAGAACAGACCTTTTGTGACATCGAGGTTCTAAAGTCACAGAGACCGAGCCTTCCGTATTATAGAATGTTCCACTGGAACTTGTTAGTTGAAACAATTCTATGGTTATGAAATCTCAAATTAAAGGTACACTCCTTGAACACTTCCCTTGCATTTAATTTTCCAACTCATATGTAGATTGATAAGTAACTCCCATTGTGTAAAAATTTCCATATTCCTATATGACCATCACTCTCACCAAGAATCATCTCAATCAAGAACATATCACTATGGTCCGTCCTAACAATAACATACTCCCATTATCTACAAGCAATCAATTCTTTAGTAAAACCTTAGAATGTTCTTGGCAGTTGTTTATGATGAGATAAAATCTCTTGATCGTTTTGATCTTTCACAGGTATATTAATGAAGAACAAACTACTAAATCAAAAAAGGAAAAGAACACAATATAGAATCAATATAAAGCTTATGATTCAAACATAGTCACGCCTTAGCAGAGCTCGATAAAGAACTTCCACTATAAAGCCATGCTAGAGTTTACAATACTATGATCAGAATAATAAAAGCATTAAAAACAAGGGATGCATTCATGCACCCTAAATACTAATTCCCTAGAATAAAATAATGCAAGGTTGGACAGGCCCAAACCGGTTACAAAACTGGGCGAAAGCGAACGAGCCCAAGACGCAACAATATGATCCCAACAATCTCCCCATTTGCGTCAATTGGGGCGAGACATTCACTTCGGTTGTGTGACCTTGACTTGCTTGACAACTTTAAACAACTGAGGAATAATATCAAGAAGCGTCTGCCGAAACTGAATATACTAACGAAGCATATCAGTAAACATCTTTTTGTCAGCTTTACTGTTCTGATTACACCTATGGATGATCTCCAAAATATGCTCCAAGCAAGCAGTAGAGAACATGTGTTTGTCAATAAGAGCGAATATGCATTTTTGACCTTCACCCCTAATGAACATCACCTTATGAAACTTCGTGTCAATCTTGCCCTTGATCATCATGTTTACATTGCTTGGTCTTCCAATTGGTTTGACCATAGTACGCTTGTGAATAACAGTAGCAATCTGTTGATCCGTCTTTGCTACTTCATGAATGTAAAAAACAAGCATTCTCTTGATATGATCAATGATCGGCTGATACTCCTGAAGATTGCATAGTAGAATCTTGTTGAGGAGTATCTAGTCATGTGGGTTCAGATTTGGAAGGTCAGCTAGGGAAATGGTATGGATCGAGCTATCTGAGCCTTGGGTCACTTTGAATTTGACATTGATAAATTTCCCAACTCAAGAGGGCTTCAATACCCTGACCGTTGTAAGTTTCTTCAAGCTCTAGGTCAGGTATTGTGGTTGAGCAAATTCCAGATAAAATTCTAGCAGATCCCGATCAACCTTCGTTTCTGGAGAAGGAACGACAGTAGTTGAGGCAAAGCAGTGAAAGATGAATGTCTTTCAGTTAATTGGCATGTCGAACTGAGCGTCCTTCAAGTTCTGAAGACCGAACGATAAAACGGGTTCAAGCCAATGAGTTCTCGGTTCATCAATGACTTCCCTCTAGAGCGATTCAATAGGCCATTCGGGAAACATTGACTTTTTTTTTATCAAGAAGTTCCTTCTCTTTCATTTCTTTCTCCAACCGATCCATCTTCTGTTAAAGCTCTTGCTCAGAAGGCTTGAATTTTGGATAATGCTTGGAAGGAGCTCCTATAGCAATATCACCAATATCATCCTCCTCATCTTCATCATCTTCTCCAATGATCTTCTTTTTCTTTTGACTTTTACTGGCCGAAGCTTCATTATCCTTCGGTCCAGTAGTAACTTTCGGTTCTGGAGGAGGTGGAGATTGAGTTTTTTCAAGTTTGCCTCCTTGGGATTTCTTTTCTCCCCTTGTTTCGGAAGAACATCAGTGTCCGAAACACCTTCAATTCGACTGAGAAGATCCAAGGCAGGACGTAGCTTCTCAGCCAAGTGACGGTGAATGAAGATCGTAAACATAGAGTCATGGGCGTCCAGGAGATGAAGCAAGATCAAATGGACACCACTAACAGTGTTGCAAATCACCTCTCATTCAGATTTTAGATCATTAAGCTCTTGAATTGCAGTACAAATCTTTAAGTTATGAACTTTGAGCTAGGAGGTTCGCTTGTCTAGCTCATCCATGACTTTGTTTTCAATTGCTAGCTCTGCCTCAAGATTAGTTAACCGTTCATCAACTTTGGAATGAAGCTCTTAATTAGCAGCTTCAATGGCTTTACAAGCCATGCCAAGTAGTGATAGCTCTACCTCTAATGAGCGTTTAAGAAAATCAACCGAAGCATTCATGGTATGTGCATTTTTCTGAGCAGCAGATTGAAGGGAATCTATAAAGATTTGTGCTTCTGAAATTAGTTTTTCAACTTTTGCGGTCGCATCCTTGAAGTATTTAGTAGAGGTTTCCATAGCAAGTGAAGCCTTTAGGAATTGAGAAATGGAGGCATCAATAGCCTTCGCTGCATTGGAGATAGAGGTGTCATGCTCCTTAACTGCAGAAGAGAAGAGGGCCGTGAGAGCAGCTTCCGAGTAGGGATTAGCAGAGGAAGAGGAAAGTAACTGATCAAGCTTATTAGTCACAGCCTTGAGATGTCGCTTGGTGAGAGGAGCGTCATTAGCATCGTTGCTCTGAACACGATAAGGACTGAAGTAAGTAGAATCGACCTCCATGTCCTCACCTGCGAGAACAATATTGGTTTTGGTTGAACGGGTAGGAGATGGATGTTTAGTAGTGACAGGGGTTTCAGTTGGAGAAGAACGAACCCCCGTATTAGATATTTTGGTCTGAACTCCCGTGGTAGTGGTAGTAGTAGCGTCGAAAAAAATGGGTGTAGGGATGGGAATAGTGGAAGAAGGTTGGGATGTGATAAATGGGAAGGTTGTGGGTAAGGAAATAGGAATAGAAGCAGGTGGAGAAGAAGGAACTGGAGAGCGAATAGGTACCTCAGGTGTGGGTAATATAGGTAGAGTATCACCACGAGCCGAAACCTCCTCGTCAGAGCTCTCACTCTCTGATGCACTAGGAGAGGGTCGTTTATGTCCAACAGGGACATAATTAGAATCCGAATCGCTCGAGGACAAAAGAATAAGCCTCCGAGCAAGTTTCTTTCTCTTTTTCTGCTTGGGCTGTGAAGGTGCTGCCTTCTCAGTCTTTCGTTTCTTTGGAGTTTGTCTCTTATGTCCTTTGATTACCAGTCCTTCATTCATTTTATCTTGTTTCTTTCCCATATTGGATGGTTTATCTGCTTCCTCAATGGAACGAACCATTGCTGGTGTGAGTTCCCTTGGGCCCGAATCTGGAAGTTTCTTGTATGCATGAATCATTGCACTTTGTTCAGGCACACATGCATACATGGATGCTGGAATCGATCCAATAAACAAATCCTTGGACATATTAGTGACTAGAATCTTGGTTGTATGAAATGTGGCAATGGAGGAGAGAAGCAAATCTACCATGATTGGGACATGTAGACGATCCATCACCTATTTTGTGACAATAGACCAGAACCTTCCACAGTAAACTTCATAATGGCGTGAAGAAGAGGATAAGCTTTGAACAAGTTGTTGCCATACAACTGAGCCATAATCCATACATACCCCATTGTACAAACCATAAAGCATGGTCATAAATGACTTGCTTGCACCATCAGATCCAGCGCTTCGCTCAGAAAGACCTTTGAACAACAATGTGAAGAGGCCATTCCATTGAGGAGGAAGGCAAGATTTCTTCAACTTCGTCACTGTGGTTAGGGTTGTTGGATTAATGTCTAAGTCCATAACTATAATTGGTAAGACTTGACCCGACCCGGCATGGTCCATTTGGGTTGCAAACCTTCATGCACTTAGATAGACTATAATGAGAGAAATAAGACACTTATGGTTATTAATATATTATAAGTTCTAGTATATTAATAATAAGAATAATAAGATTGTTTAATTAGTATTGATCAAGAATTAATCTATGATTAATTAAGTGATCAAAAGAAGACTAATTAAATATATGAGTTGATTGTGTAAATCATCCATACTTATATAGTGGGCTAATGCTCCATGGATAATCAAGTTGGGCTAAAACCCATAGGTTGGTCCATGGGTGCTCCATGGTGTATTTGAACCCATGGATCCAAGGAAATGGAAAGTCATGACAATTAAGGATTTACCCTAATTGTAACACTATATAATGATCTTATTCTTGACAAAAATCGGCCACTAGGATTATTCTAGAGAGGGCTAGCCGATTTCATGAAGTGTAGAACTCTCTCAAGTTATTCTAAGTGTTTTGATAACTGTGATTCCATTTGAGGCTTCCACACTATTGGGGCTAGGCACTCAAGCTTCATGAAGACTTTCTACATCAAAGAGGTATGTATTCTATCTTGTTATATTCATGTTTTGTATGATAGATTAGGATGATACCTTGGATATTCTTATTTGCATGTATAATAGAGAAAACATAGATCCAAGGTATTTAGGGTTGCATGTACACTTAGGAGTGTTAGAATGCTCAAAACCCAACAGTGGTATCAAAGCCTAGGCATGTTTTCTTGTTATACTTGCAAATGGAGCTGAAAAATCGAGTTGTGATGCTGTCAGCCCAGCAGACTCGCCGAGTCCATGAAGGGACTCGACGAGTCCAAGGCAAAATTCATCCAACTCGCCGAGTTATGTTCATGCACTCGACGAGTTGGACCCCAGACAGCATATTTTCGAGGTTTTTGGCTAGAAATGGACTAGGAACATTACCCTACGTTGTTTTTGAACTTATAAACTTGTTTTTTAATGTGGTAATGTTCATGCTAATCCATTTTCAAAGATAATTGTCAATAGATTCATGTTTTGTATTAGTTTAAGGTTTAGACTAATTACATGAAGAAGTTTGATATGAATTATCTTGTTCTTATGAGTTGCTTAGATTAATAGAAAAGTTAATTGAAATAGTTGTTTTCAATCCATTTTAATCTAAGAGTTGAGTACAAAATGTGTTTGTGTAACTTGTCCTCAAGTTACATGAAGAGTCACATTAAAGACTCATAAAACACATAAAAGTTGGTAATGGTTACAAAATGAAGAGTCTTGTGTCATTGAATTTTTTTTTTTTATGACTCCATAACTTGTCCTCAAGTTATGGAAATTCAAGAGTCACTTCATTAATAAATAAATAAATAAATAAAGTGTAACCTTAATTAATTCCATAAGTTATAAAAATAAAGAAAAGATTAATTCTTTTACTAGTTTAAAGTCTTCCATAAGTTATGGAACTTGAAGAGTTTTTTGGATTAAAACTACTTTAAACACATAAGTTATGGAATTAATTAGTTTTGAATAGTTTCAAAACTTGCCCTCAAGTTTTGGAATTTGAAAAGTTTTCACTTATGAATACTTTAATTCCAAGTTAGCCCTTAGAATTTTAAAAAAAAAAGTTAAAATTCAACACTTATACTATTTATAACATTAATGGTTAATTATTATATATATGTATAAGAACAAGTCGTTTTACCGTTAGTAGGCCTCATTCACGAAGCCGGTCTATAAGGTGGGTATAAGGTTGTTGCCTATAAAATGGCGACTTAATGGGTGTCTACTCTCACCCACCGCTTGCTTGACTGGTGGAGGGTCGTTAGCCGAACGGGTAGGACAATGACTTTAAATTCTCCCTTCATTAAAAGTATTAATGATAAATACTAAAGTAACTAAAATCTTAATAATTCCCAATCTTAGTTACTTTAGGAAAAATGTGAATTTGGTGCTAACCCATGGAATTCACACTTTGTACCTTACCAAGTCGTTGGTGGAGCGTGTGTGGTTAACCGGCACACTAACTTGGACTAGTAAGGACCACGAAGGGTGACTTAATGTTTGTCATAGATCAATGGAGCGTGTGTGGTTAACCGGCACATTGATTAGGTGATAATATTAAGGATACCAAGTGAATTGGTATGGTTATTCACACCTTGTTTTGTGATCCTCGGCATCCCAGTCACAAAATTTGAGAGGGCACACTCGAGATTGAAACATGCCATTGAAAAGTTCAATGAATCTCAAAAGATCTAGGAATTTCAAATCCAATTAAAACCTAATAAATTATTTCGTTTTTCATGGTGGAAATTGGTGAATCGTCATTCGCCTACCTTCAAATATTTTATAGCTTGGATTACGGCATCCCTCTTCTAAGTTATAAAATAGTTTGTTGGGTCCTAGCCTTAATATTTCATATTGGGTGTCATATTAAGGACTTTAAATCAACTATCTTGAATATCTCCCAAAACATGTCTGGTTTAGACATTTATGATCTTCCCAAATCTCTTGAAGATGATGTTCCTCAACATCATGCTTCACTTCCTTTATCTCCTCCAATTATTCTCCCTCACCCACAAGTTCTTGAAAAGTTTAAAGTCACTCAAGCCCTATTGGCAAGTTAAGGTCTTGGTGTGGTCACATCTTGGAGATGTAGTCACATATTGACAAGACGGGAGAGTTGGGTGTCAAAGTCTCGTGAAAGTTGGATGTTCAATCACTTTCTTAGTAACATAGCGGGTCACTTTGGGACTACTATGAGACAGACTATGACACGAGCCTTAATGATCTTATCTATTTGTTTTGTGTTGTGGAATCAGCAATGATTTGGAACACTAGTAAAGCAAATTTTGTTAGAAGATCAACTTCCCAAACCTTAAATGGACATTGGCAATGGTAGCATTGGATATCTAGAAAAGCATTTCTCTTCCCAATGGAAAGGGATCGGCCATAGTCAACTCGGTTGACCAAATGGTAAAGAGAAAGGCTAAGTCTGAAATAGTCTCATGTGCCATTATCAAAGGGTCTCCATATGTTTATATTTCCAAAGAAAGGGGCATTGGTTGCGAAGCTGCCCTATTTACCTGAAAGGTCATAAGGTTGATCAAGTCAAGAGGTTTGACTCTACTTCGGGTAAAATACACTGTATAACTCTGTTAAGTTCCTATTTGGAGATTCTTATTACATAATGTGAATGGGTCACATGCTGATGTCTTTTAAGAATCAAAGAAAAGATAGGAAGCTTAAAGTAAGTATATGCTGATTCTGATTGCGAAGATGGGTTTCGATCGCATGGTTCGGTAATCAGAATTTTGAGCTGTTGCTTAAGAGTTATAATATATTGCTTGTGAATAGATAACAACAAGGTTTTCATGTGGATTGTAAGGATAAGTTTTTCCGCAAAGTTTTAAAATAAAAGAAAAAAGGTTTTAATTTTATTTATTTTAAAAATATCCTTACAATGGCATCGGTGGAAAATTGTTGCTTATATGTTTCCAGTAATAGCAATATTGGAAAGTGGATTTGATTCTTTCATTTGTGGTAGTGTCTGAATTTACCAAATGAAGAAAGTTTTTCATCACCCAAGTTTGAATTGGACAGAAACTTGGAATCATACAAGTTGTATTGTATGATGAATGAGAATTTTCATCTTTGAAAAATTAAGACTAATTCTTTGATCACATGTATATGTGAGTCAATTGAAGGACTAAGGAATTAGGTACACTGGGTGTGCGCTGGTCAAGGTCCACCACAAAGATTGATTTGTCATGATTTACTAAAGATTAGTAAATATGATTATACTTATAAGGTTAAGTATAATTTTGTAACATTGGAAAACGAATAAGAAGAATCAAATTAGGCAGAAAGATAAAAGTTTCTCAAATCTGAAAGGACGGGAGAGTACTTTAGTATCAGCTTTGTGATCATCTTAATGATTAAGAAACCATATCAAAATTTGTTCTCTAAGAAAGTCTTAGTGCATTCTTATGACTAAGAAGAAGGGATCTTGAAATTGTTGAAATGGTTAAATCAAGAAGATGAATCATACTTCGTTCCAATACAAGTCTTGGAGTCATACTCCAAGATTGTAATTTGAGTGACATGTCTTAAAGAAGGTTTAAAACACTTATCAAATGTAAGAGTAAAATGTTTTCTACTCTTGTACATTTGAGATTGGTAAGTTGTGATGTCTTGGATGAGACAAAGACCAACTAAGACCAATTGTGTGAAGTGTTAGTCTTGATAAGAATCCGCACTATCCCTTGAATATTTGTTTTATCAAGGAATGGTTCTTGACTAGGAAAACTTATATGTCAAGGGGACAATGGGAGCCTTAAAGATCCTGAAAGAGTTTCAAGATTTAATCAAGAGTAAGACCTGTAATTTATCACTAGCACACGACTTAAGGTTTTCAACCTATCGTGTTGACATAATTCTTATTTCTGTACCTACTTCAAATAAGTTGAATTTACATGTGAGTTATCAGAGTTCAACTTGGAAGCATTGGTGGGCCTTGTGTTACCAAGGTGACAAGAAACTAAGATTGAATAAGTTTAATCCATGTAGGGCTGAATTTGTCACTAACCTTATCTTGTGATTATGGTTTTGACAAATTCGCATGGATAGGAACTCATACACTATTAAATCTAAGTGTCATAAGGTTTCTCTCCGATTCATGAAAATGATGGTGAGGAAATGCTTTCACTAAATAGATTTTAAGTAGATATCAATTGTGTCATTTGCATTTTCAAAAGTCATTAGTGGAGCGCGTGTGGTTAACCGGCACACTAACATGGACTTGTGAGAAATGGCAAATGCCTAAGCAATTGAGACTATGATTACGGCATCCCTTTTCATAGTTCTGAAAATTGTTTAGACACACATGTGAGCTATCTAAGAAAGGGTGTATGAATCTAAATTACAGATTTCTGGAAATGTGTCAGAGCTAGTGGGAGCATAAGTGTTATGCTGATAATCATCATGTCAATGGGAGCATGACTATTATGATTAGTATTGCAAGCTAGCAATGTTAATTATAGAAAAAAAAGTTTCAATCCGTGAAGTTGCAGGGGTTAAAAAGTTGTTTTGCTATAATTAAGGGAGAGGAAATTATACTTCATGTCAATTCTAAAGCTTAGATTGAGATTTTAATCATCTTTAGTCAAGAATATATGTGAATTTTGTGTTGGAATGGTTCAACTTGAAGAAATTCTATATATATTGCATTTTCAAAATTCGATTATGATTACGGCATCCCTCTTCATAGTTAAATTTTGAAAACATGGCAAATAAAAAATATTGTAGCAAAAGACTGGTCTAGTGTCATGTCTTTATGTCAAACATCATGAATAGTATCCCATATGCTTCAGATATAGGATCGATTTCATGTGCTATAATATTCATCCTTTCTAAATTTTCCAAATGCTTAAGGCATTTAGAAGGGAAAAGTCTAGAACTGGATATGACTAAAGTGATTAAGCAATTGTCGAGGACAATCTGAGGTTCGCCAAAGATTGGTTGCTCAGGGACATTTGGAAGTCTAGTGTTAATTTTGGTAGGACCATATCGACATTTTCTGAAAAGAGGTAACTCTTGTTCGGAAGTGATAGTCAAATAGGACTATGGAAATGTCTCCATAGGTGGAAGTGATTCAATCTATGTAAGATTAGGAAACTTAATGCAAAAAGGATGTTCCCAAGGAGCTGATCTCCTTTGGAATGCTCTGTAATGGTTGCTGTCAAGTCTTTCTGACTTTGTGCATAATCATTACAAGAGGATCAATGCATATAAGTTTAGAATCTAACAGATTTCAGTAAATGACATAAATTTGGAATTCTTGCATTTACAATAAGGATTTGGATTGTGAAATGAGTATCATTGGAATCATGTTCAATTGATCTACATCACAATGTAAGGATCATAGACAAACATAGTGTGCATACTTGGGGTATGGCATAACTATTGTTTAGAAAAACAAAGTGTACATGCTAGGAGCATGGGACGACTGTTGTTTTTATTTAAGTCTTAAGTTGATTATTTGAAACATTGAATAATGTGTAATCAATATGGTGATAAATAAAAAGTGGTTTTATTTATATTCAAAAGGGTTCTGAGACCATATTAGATTCGATTATTATTGTATTTCACTTTGCATGTTTTGACTTCCAAAATAGCTAGGTTATTCTTTATGGATGACTAAGTTATTTAAACACTCCACAGTCGTTCATATGTTGGAAGTAGGTATGAATCAAGACTGTCATGAATCGGGTTTGTAGATGGCTAAATGAGTTTAGTCATGGCAATGGTTGCTACAACATTCATGAGTACTCATAAGTTATGAGTATTGGAATAAACCCACGCTCACTTGTATCACTTCATGGAATCTATCTCGAGTGATCGTGAGACGATAATATCATATAAATCTTCAAACCTAGAGATATGAGTTGTTACCTATGAGTTGGTTGTGCATTGATTGCACGTAAACGCATCAGTAACTTGATGTTATAAAACGTGCCTTTGTGTACAATTCAACAAGTAGTAGAACAAGCATATGAGTCGAAGTTTATCTGTTCCTTCTAGAAATAGAAGCGATATCTGGGCCCCTCGATGATTTTGTTGTGACCCATGTACCGGCCGGTCAGAACTGAATTGATGTGTTCGATTAAGTTCTTTGTCAAACAAATCGAAAATCGGGAAACAAACTGCTGGACAATAAGTACGACGTTGTTCCATGTATTTGTCCGGCTGATATCATGAGAACAGAGGATTATATGATCCCTTATCTAATGGACAAGTCATTGACAAGATCAGAGTTCATCTACAAGGTCAGAGTTCGACAGAAGCTTTTGAGAGCTACGATTGTCGGTTGGTTCCTGAAGTCATACGCAATAATAGTTTTAGACTTATCCAAGTGGGAGACTGTTGGATTAATGTCTAAGTCCATAAATATAATTGGTAAGACTTGACCCGACCCGGCATGGTCCATTTGGGTTGCAAACCTTCATGCACTTAGATAGACTATAATGAGAGAAATAAGACACTTATGGTTATTAATATATTATAAGTTCTAGTATATTAATAATAAGAATAATAAGATTGTTTAATTAGTATTGATCAAGAATTAATCTAGGATTAATTAAGTGATCAAAAGAAGACTAATTAAATATATGAGTTGATTGTGTAAATCATCCATACTTATATAGTGGGCTAATGCTCCATGGATAATCAAGTTGGGCTAAAACCCATAGGTTGGTCCATGGGTGCTCCATGGTGTATTTGAACCCATGGATCCAAGGAAATGGAAAGTCATGACAATTAAGGATTTACCCTAATTGTAACACTATATAATGATCTTATTCTTGACAAAAATCGGCCACTAGGATTATTCTAGAGAGGGCTAGCCGATTTCATGAAGTGTAGAACTCTCTCAAGTTATTCTAAGTGTTTTGATAACTGTGATTCCATTTGAGGCTTCCACACTATTGGGGCTAGGCACTCAAGCTTCATGAAGACTTTCTACATCAAAGAGGTATGTATTCTATCTTGTTATATTCATGTTTTGTATGATAGATTAGGATGATACCTTGGATATTCTTATTTGCATGTATAATAGAGAAAACATAGATCCAAGGTATTTAGGGTTGCATGTACACTTAGGAGTGTTAGAATGCTCAAAACCCAACAAGGGTTTCAGTATACTCCATATTGTAGAACATTGAGAACAATTAACCAGTGGTGATGGAATCGAAGTTTACCATGGTGGGTTCATGAGCAAGACCTAGCAGGTTGTAGAAGCGATTCTTGGAAATCGAGGTCTTCTCATTGTGAATGTCGAAGAGTAGTCTCTCAGCAACTTTGTCGTAGTATACAGTGGAGTAGATGTGAGAGAGGCAAGACATGGGAACAACCTCCACCTGGGATAGAGCGATAACAAGTGGATACTATTTGAGGCACTCCACCACTTGCATCATGTAGGGTTCATAGGCTGATGACATAAGGTCGATAATGAGATTCTGGTTGGGTTTAATGGCCAGAAGTGTTGAATGAACAGAGGTGTCTTGAACAGATGAGGATTCATCCATTGAAGAAGCTTGAGAAAAAGACGATGAACAGGAAAAGAAATGGTCTTTTCCTTTAGAAGAATTGAGAGCGGTAAAAGAGTAAAGTAGAGTGGGAGAAACCCTTTTATACGTGAGAGAAGGAAAGAGAAAAATCTGCCCAAAATCTTGTCCTTTGTGAAACAGTTCCTAATATAGTGGGAATTGGACGTTTGGAAACCCCGATGATTACGCAGGAGAGAGAAAAATATTTCACCTTTCCATAGATATCACCTTTTTCAAATCGACGAAACTTTTTGATAATTGCTGACTCATCCATTGTACTTTATCTGAAACGTCACCAACAGAAATAAAATGAACCCTTATCAACTTGATTATTTAGTTTGAAAAACATCATAATGCTTTTAGAACGCAATCCATACGAAAAATAGAACAATATTTTTGGAAAATCAAAGATTTTCGTCCATAGAGTGTGAATGAAAAAGAAATAAATCGAACTTTATGGGATATTGTGATGTCGATTAAGACATGAAACAGTGGATCCCGGGCACGAATCTCTTCCTTTCAATTCAAAAGAGACTTCAAAGTGTCTGTGAGGTTTCCCGTCAGAATATGATCAAGTGCCTTTTAAGAGGCAATGAAAGGCATCTTTTATATATTAGGCTTGTATGGGTGGCTTTTGCTTCAATTCAAGTTTCAGTTCTTAATATAAGACCGAAAGAGAAAGAATACTTGTGAGACCAATGTGGCCTATTGAACAAGTAGGTTTAACATGTATCCAGTGGCTGTTGAAAATAAGAAATCTCAAAACAAAATAAAACTGGATCCTTGGGGAAGAAAAGTCTTGGTGATAGACAATTTCAAAAGGATCACTCAAAATAAAATGAGGTTCGATTGGTGAAAGGTAGAACATAGTAATTGTTCACTATCAATGCATTATGGGTAGTGAATTGTGGGTTTCACTTAGTACCTAGTAACACGAGACTAAGATCATAAACACAGAGTGTTGTGTAACCATAAACCTCAATGGTAGGAGCTAAGAGTCTCAAGGGTTACATGAATGATATGAAGTGAGATGGAGAAAAATGATGTAGGTTGTTTAAGAAGCGAATGTACATCTGTTATAAAAGTAGGACCAAGCAGAAAACTCTAAACTCAACATGAGAAGAGTAAGGTAGCTTACGATTAGAGAGAATGTAACAGCCTAATTGGGAAAACATGAGTTGTATATATCACATTATTAAGGCTTCACTCAAAATCTAGAGAGGCTTTGTTCAACATGCAGCAGCATGCATCTAGGGACACTTAACTAATCTATATAAAACAATTTATACTTGATTCAGCTCCATCACTGAGAGTAACTTTTAGACAAAGAAAAACAAAAGAAAAATGAAATAAATAGAGAATCTTTTTGTATTTTGTGAAAAATTTCGAAAGAAAGAGAAATAAGAACAAAAGGAAAATTATTTTGGAGTTAATGAAAATAAAAGAAATTAAAAGAAAAGCATAAAAATGAGTATGTAAAACAAATGTACAAATGAATACAACCAAAATACCTTTTAGTGAAAAAGAAGTGAACTGAGTGCAGCAGGACTGAACCTGAAATAGACCGAGCGTTCGGTTCATTTCGGTTCCCGTGTACCACTATTGGGTTTTGAGCAATCTAACACTTCCTAAGTGTGCATGCAACCCTAATAAACCTTGGATCTATGTTTGTCTAATACATGCAAAATAATAATTTTTCCAAGGTTCATAACTTATCTAACATGGCATGGGGAACTTTTAAACATAAAAGAGTTAGATGAGATTACATACCTTTTGATGAGATTGATTCCTTGGAGTTTGAGAGCCAAGCACCAATAGTGTGAATGCCTCAAATGGAAATCACAAATCACCACAAACACTTGGAAACCTTTAGAGAGTGTACACACACTTGAAATTTTCGGCCACACACAAGCACACACACTAGTGGCTATTTCATGCAACATAAGCATGCTTATATAGTGTACATGGTTAGGGTGAAACCCTAATAACCCATGACCTTTCCTTTTCCAAGGATCCATGGGTTAAAAGCTCCATGGATCATCCATGGACTTCCATATAAGCCTAGCCCATTAACAAATGAGTGTTAGCCCACACCATATAAAACCAATAGCCCATAATCTAATTAGTCTTCCTTTTAATCTCTAAATTAATGCATAATTAATCTAAGACTAAGACTAATTAAATAACATAACTTCGTATTAATATATTATAACTTATAATATATTAATAAACATATGTGTATAACTCTCATAAAATTATCCATAAATAGTTCGGGTGAAGTGCAACCCAAATGGACCATGCCAGGTCGGGTCAAGTATATACCAAATAAGTTATGGACTTAGACACCTTATCCAACAAAACGAACCTGAAATAGACCAAGCGTTCGCTCTATTTCGCTTCTAACCTTTAATGAAGCAAAGGAGATTTCGGTACTGATTCAGCTTCCATCATTCCCAGGCCTTGAAGGATCTTATTGAAACTTGCTTCATGTAAGGCCTTAGTAAAGATGTCTGCTAATGGATCAGTGGTTCTGACGAAATGAATTTCTACGTTACTGTCTTTCACAAGATCTTTGATGAAGTGATATCGCAGTGCGATGTGCTTTGTCTTTGAGTGTTGCACTGGGTTATGACAAATCCTAATTTCACTTTCTGAGTCACAATATAGTGGGATTTTCTTCATGTTTAGCCCATAGTCTCTAAGATGACTTTGTATCCAAATGACTTGAGATGTGCATGAGGCGGCAACAATATATTCAGCTTCAGCTGTGGAGAGCGAAACACAGGTGTGTGCCTTTGATTTCCAGCTATCTAATTTGCCATCAAGAAGTTGGCATCCTCAAGTAGTGCTTTTGCGATCCAATCCACAACCCCTAGGCCAGCATCTGAGATTGCTTGGACAAAAAATCATGAGTTGGCTAGATACCATAGACCGAGAGAGGAGGTTCGGTTTAGATAGCGAACGATGTTCTTCACTGCCAGCGTGTGAGGTTCTCATGGGTTGGCTTGAAATCGAGCATAATATCAGACTGAGAACATAATGTCCGGCCTGCTGGCTGTAAGATACATCAGTGATCCAATCATCTGACGATAAAGCGTCATGTCAGGAGTCGGTTTGTGTAATGATGGTGTCAGCTTGGTTCCAAACGCCATAGGAACATTCACCATTGAATCGAATAACATCCCAAACTTGGAAAGTAATGTCTTTGTGTATGCCTCCTGATTGATAAAAATGCCTTCGGGTCCCTGTCTAATATTTAAGCCAAGGAAAAAGTTAATTGGACCCATTGAGCTCATCTCAAATTTAGTTTCCATCAACTTCCTGAATTCAACTGTTAGGCTGGGATTCGTGGAGCCGAAGATGATGTTATCAACATAAATTTGGACTATTATAAGGTGGTTAACCTCTCTCTTACGAAAGAAGGTTGGGTCAACTGAACCTTGTTTAAATTTGGACATTTTTAAGAATCGAGTGAGGCTTTCATACTATGCTCTGGGAGCCTGCTTCAGACCAGATACTGCTTTGTCCAAAATATAGCAGTGATCTAGATGCTTCTCGTTCATGAAGCCAGGCAATTGCTCTACGTACATAGTTTCTTCAAGTTCCCCGTTGAGAAAGGCCCACTTCACGTCCATTTGATAGACTTCAAAATTCTTGTGTACATCATCAGCAAGAAAGATTCGAACTGATTCTAATCTTGCAACTGGACCGAAGGTCTGTTGATAATTTGTACCTTTCTCTTAACAGTATCCTTTCACCATCAACCGGACCTTGTTGTGAATCACATTCCCTTCCTTGTCCATCTTATTTCTGAATACCCATTTGAGACCGACAACCGAAGCATCTTTTGGAGTTGGAATTAGACACCATACTTTGTTTCTTTCAAACTGGTTCAGCTCTTCTTGCATGGCTTGAACCCAATCAGAATGATCAAGAGAGTTGAATTCATCATCTCCGGTTCAACTTTGGAGGCGAAAGAGTTGAACATGCAAAATTATACTTGATTGAATAATGCAACTTGCTTCGCTTTCAACTGTGATCGAGTTAATACCTTTACAAACGATTCCTCAATGATTTGACTTTGAAGATGATATTTGGTCCATTTAATGAGAGGAGGGTAATTTGTATCACAAGTGGGATCTAGTTCTGCATTGATTTCTTCTTCAAATAATGATTGTGTATCATCATCATTAGCATTTGTATTCTCCCCCTCGAATGATGACACGAGTTCAATTTCTAGATCAGAACCCTCCCCTTCATTTTGACTTTCGGTTGAACTTGATGATTGTGATGATGGATTCTGCCCTTGAAATGATGAAACCTGATTATTTGGTGGAGACGAACCCTCCCCCTAGATAGAAGGACAATCACCAGATGGTTCGCTTGAGTCTAGCCTTTTAGTTGCCTTTGGTTGTTCAACTGCCATCTTCTGTGGAACATCATCAATAATTTGCTTCAAACTGTCAACTCGGTTATCTTCAGCCTTGGATTTAGAATCAATAGCTTTTTCTGGTTGATTGAAGAGTAGCATATATTGCTCGGAAAGATTTCAAATCAGCACAGTAACTTGACTAGACTTTGGAAAGATTTCATGCACTGCACCTTCAGTTGTTTTCAACTTCTTGACATAACTGTCATCGAAAGTGGCATAATATGTTTCTTCAATCTTCTTTGAGCGTTTATTCAGAACTCTATACGCCTTAGAGTTCAAGGAGTAGCCCAGAAATATCCCTTCATCGGCCTTAGCATCAAACTTGTTTCGATTCTCATTTGAGTTGAAAATGAAGCATCTTGAACCGAACACGTGAAAGAACTTCACATTAGGCTTGCGGTTGTTCAAGATCTCATAGGGAGTGATTAAGAAGCGCTTGTTTAGATACGATCTATTCCGAGTGTAACAAGCAGCAACAATAGCATCAACCCAGAAATATAAAGGCAAGGAAGCGAAGCTCAGCATAGTTCGAGCTGCTTCGCACAGAGAACGATTTCGCCTTTCGACGATTCCATTCTGATGTGGAGTATATGGAGCAGGAAAAATTGTGAGTCATTCCCTTCTCAACTAGAAAATCTTCAAGATCCTTGTTCAAGAATTCTAAGCCGTTGTCGGTTCTTACGTTACAAACCACTTTTCGTAGTTGAAACTCTACTTGCTTTGTGAAGAGTTTGAGCTTGGGAGTTGTTTCTGATTTTTGATTCAAGAAAAATACCCATGTCAAGCGAGAGAAGTCGTCTACGATGACAAGTATGTACTTGTTTCCACCAATGCTTTCTATAGAGGAAGGACCACATAGATCGATATGTAACAGCTCTAATGGTTCTATCACCTTTGTGTTAATAATAGAAGGATGGCTTTTTCGACTTTGCTTTCCCATTTCACAAGCTGCACATAGATGTTCTTTGTCAAATTTGAGAATTGGAAGGCCTCGAACGTGATCTACAAGTACCAGCTTGTTAATATATTTGAAATTTAGATGAGAGAGCCTTCGATGCCATAGCCAGCTTATGTCTGAGTGTGCCTTCGTTAGCAAGCAAACAAATGGTTTCCCTCTAATTGGATTGAAATTTAAAGGGTACATTTCTCCCTTTTGCTTCGACTTCAGCAAAATATGATTTCACTTCTTTTCAACAATCTCTGAGCCTTCGTCATCAAAGGAGACCTTCAATCCGGTGCCAACCACCAGCTGTGAGACACTGATGAGGTTGTGCTACAATCCTTCAACGTATGCAACCTTTCTGATTGAGAAGTCGCCATTTGTAATCATTCCATAGCCTTTGATAGTTCCAAATGAATTATTGCCATACTTCACCGTTCCACCATCCTTGAGAGACCGAAACTCCCTCAGTTCTTCCCTTCTTCCTGTCATGTGACGCGAGCAGCCATTATCAATGTACCATTCTTCGTCAAACTGCTCGTCACGAATAACCTACAAAATAAGTAGATTTAGGAACCTAAAGTTTATTGGGTCTTTGTGAGCCTTTTACAGGAGATGGAATAGTAAGAGAAACATCAACCAGAAAAGTTCTTTTTATTACAGTTGTTTCATCTTTTCTTTTTATTGTAAAAACTTTGATTTTGTTTGACCTAGACTCATTTGATTTAGACGGAGGATTTGTGGTGTTGATGTCTGCATACTTTTGGGTCTCTTTTGGGCATCTATCGTCTTCTAGAAAGAGCTTTCCTTTCCCTTTTGAATCTTTAGACGAGTGAGAATTAGAATAAGAATGAGAAGAATGAGGTTTAGAAGCAAGATTAGATCGTTGATTATTGCTCTTCCTTGATTGAGTATGAAGAATTTATTCCCTTCGGTTCTTCTGATAATTGGATTTGGGACTGAACCCATCCTTTAGGTTGCTTACAAGTTCAGGACCAAAACCTTCCTTTCGGTTGTGTACATGTTGTGGACCAAAACCTTCCTTTCGGTTGCTTACATGTTGAGGACCGAAACCTTCCTTTCGGTTGCTATTGCCATGAGGACCGAAGTTTCCATTTTGGTTGCTTACATTCTGATGCCCGAAACTCTCCTTTCTGTTGGCTCTTGGTTCTCCTCGTTACTTATTTGTCTTTTCATACCTAATGTAATGAGGATTCGGGGATCGCCAAAACTGTTTTCTTTCAGAGAGATTCTTCTTGTATCTTAGTTTACGTTGGTGTTTTCGTTCTTCCACCTGTTTTGGACTTTTATGAATATTGTCCTTTTTCTTTAGTACTTGATCATGGCTTTCGCTCTTTGACGAACATGTCTCACTGGATGCTATCACTAGTTCGCCTGAAGATGTTTTGGTGCCGCTTGGTGCCTACTCTTCACTCTCCATGAGGTTTTCTAAGATAGACCTTCTGTTTCATCAGCGTTATCTATCGGTGCTGACCAGAAAAACTCCTCACATCCATTAGCATTATGTTCTTCTACCAATGTTGTCAGTTCTGCAGGTTGTTGAGGTGTGACTCCTTGAACTGAGTAAACTTGATTTGGAGTTGTTTGAACCTTTTGATATTCAACAACTTTTGCCTTGAGGACTTTGGTCTTGTCTATCGATGAGCGAGGAAACTCAATAGAGTTTTCAAAAATAAGATTTTTACTTGTATCGGGTTCGCTCTTGACAAAATCAGAACAATCCACCACATCCTCTACAGAGATTTCAATCATGTCATCATCCTCATTAAGTTCAGATGCATTTTCAACTTTAATTTTACTTTATGAACTAAATTTCGCATTCAACGAGTCAAACTTCAGTAAAGTTTTGGTTCTCAGTTTCAATTTATCATTTTCATCTAACGGATTTTTGAGCATGTCCTTATGGTCTTCTGACTTTATGTAGGACTCTATTTTGTCAAGACCAATTTTGTAGGCAAGAGATATTTCATCGGAAGATACAACATTTTCATAGTTGTAAGCTTCGACATTGACTTCATCCTCCTTCAACTCAAGGAAGGGTAAAATCATGTGATGCATCTTCTTTATGTTGTATTAGTGTCTAAGTCCATAACCATTTTGGTATGTACTTGACCCGATGGTGCATGGTCCTTTTGGGTTGCCTTCACCAAAGCAACATGATAGGATGAATTATGGAGAGAAAGGATTAATTATGATTTATTAATATATTATGAGAATAATATATTAAAGGAAAAACCATATTGTTTAATTAATATTAGTCAAGAATTAACAAGAATTAAGTTTATGGCTAAAAGACATGAATTAAACTTATGGGACTAGAACTTTCAATTGTGTGATAGTTGAATATTGGGCTGATGTACTCCATATTAGAGGGGTGGACGAATTCTATGGGGAAACCCATTAGAAATCGTCCTAGGCCTCTAAGGAGGGAGTCCATGGGTTGCTTAGGGTCTAAGCATCCAAATTAGGGTTTCCTTGTTAGATAACCCTAATAGCCTCACTATAAAAAGGACCCTTGAGACTCAAAAAGGTGGTGGACTTGTTCCTTAGGGTTTCCACACATTTTGGGCAGCCTCCTCTCTCCTTATCCTTCATCCTCTTGGTCTTGGTGTTTGTGAACCATTAGAGGAGTGACACTTGTGACTCTAAGCTTTCTAAATTCATTACAAGGAGGATTTGAGATTGTTATTGCTACATAACAATCAAGGTAAGATCTAAGACCCCATTCATAAGTTAATATGATTAATTATATGATAGATCTAGGGTTTAATGTCTTGGATGAATTGCATGTATAATAGAGAAACCTAGATCCAAGCATTAGGGTTTGCATGAGCACATAGGATGTTGTAATGGCCAAAACCCATCAGTGGTATCAGAGCCTTGATTGGTTTCTATTTTATTGATGCCTAGCATATTCAATCTTGTTGCAAAATCGATTTTTTGGCTCCCTGACTGCTGAATTCGGCGAGTTCCAATATGGAGTCGGCGAGTTGGCTCCAACTCGGCGAGTCCATAGAGGAACTCGACGTGTTCGAGCGTCAAAAGGAGGCAGTTTCGGGATTTCTTGCTGTTTTACTCATGGATACTTGCCTTAACTGTTTTGGGTCATTAAAATCTGATTTTAAACATATTTTTGAGTATATCCTTGATTAAACAAAAGATAATTACCAATTGATTAGATAATAACTTCCTTATACGATTAAATTTTGATTATTTGTATTAATTGGGGAACTTATCTGGCAAGAAATTGATTTTAGGTCAAATTTAGATAATCATTAACTTAATAGTTTAATTTAAATTATTTGCTATTTGATCCTTTGTGTTTTGAAAAGTTTCAAACTTGCCCTCAAGTCTTGGAATTTAAATTTTTGATTAAAAAGTTTGATACTGAAATATTTAAATTCTAAACCCTAATGTTTTGAAGTGTTTCAAAACTTGGCCTCAAGTTTTGGAATTTAAAAGTTGATTAAAAGTTTAATTTAGAAAAGTTAAATTCTAAAAATCCTAGTATTGTTTTGAAAAGTTCATATCACACCCTTATGGTTTTATTAATTAATTAAAGTGTATAATTATTAAATTTGACCACCTAATATTTTAAAAGTGTAAAATACACCCTATACTATATATAACATTAAGAGTCTAATATTATATATATGTATGAGTAAAAGTCAGTCTTACGGTTAGTAGGCCTCATTCACGAAGCTGGTCTATAAGGGGTGTTTAAGGAAATTGCCTATAAAATGGCGATTGATTGGGTATCCACTCTTACCCACCGCACTCTTGACTAGTGGAGGGTCGTTAGACGAATAGGTAGGATAAGACAGAAATCCTCCATTATAAGTATAATGAAGTACAAAAGTAACTAAATGCTTTCATAAAATTCCCAATCTTAGTTACTTTAGGCAAAAGTGAATTGATGCAATCCCATGAAATTAAACTTTGTGCCCTTGCGAAGACGTTAGTGGAGCGTGTGTGGTTAACCGGCACACTAAATCGTTCTAAGAAAAGGTAGCAAAGGGTGACTCAATGTTTTTCATAGTTCGGTGCAGCGTGTGTGGTTAACCGGCGCATCGAATAGGTGACTGTAACATGTGGGGGCACCATGTAAGTTTGCATGGTTATTCACACCTGCTTTGTGATCCTCGGTATCCCAGTCACAAACTAGAGCGGCATGTTGAGATTTAAACATGCCATTGAAAAGTTCAATGTATCTCAAAAGATCTACGAATTTTCAACAGATTTAAAACTTAAATTTATTTTTCGTTTTTCATGGTGGAAATTAGTGAATCGTCATTCACTTACCTTCAAATATTCTGCAACTAGATTACGGCAACCCTTTTCTAGGTTGTAGAGTATTGTGTTGGGTCCTAGCCTTAATATCTCATTTGGTTGATTTATTAAGGACTCAATCAATCAACTAACTTGAATTTAATTTTTCTCCCCTTTTGTAGATGTCAAAGTATGACAACTATGGTCTTCCCAAATCCCGTGGAACATGCTTTTCACATGAAGATGACATTCTACGATTCGATCGAGGAACACGAGATCATGCTTCACTTCCTCCACCTCCTCCTATTATTCTCCCTAACCCACGAGTTCATAAGATTGAAAAATTCAAACTCACTCAAGCCCTTTTGGCCAGAAAACATGTAGAAGGAAAGTCAGTATGTGCACACGTCCTAGAGATGAAGTCACACATTTTTAGGTTAAGAATGTTGGGATCTGTTGTCTGTGAGGAGCTGGCTATTGATTGGGTTCTTCAGTCACTTCCTTACTCATATAGTGAGTTCGTAAGAGAGTACTACATGATAAGCCACGATGTAACCCTCATTAATCTCACCTATATGCTTACTGCTGCTGAATCGACAATGATTTGGCGCACTGGGAAAGCAAAGTTGATTGGTGGATCTGCCTTCCAGACCTCTATGGATATAGGCAATGGCAACGAAAGGCATTTCATAATCGAAAAGTTTGATCATAAGAGAAAGGCAAAGTCAGAAGTAGTTCCGTGTGCTGTTCCAAAAGAGTCAATTTGCTTTTATTGCCAAGAGAAGGGGCATTGGAGACGAAGCTACCCTATTTACCTAAGAGATCTAAGAGATGGGAGAGTCAAAACGTATGGCTCTGCTTTAGGTAAAATCCATTAACTAACTCTTTTAAGTTCCTATTCTAGATTCTTAATACATGATGTGATAAGATTACATTTTGTTGTTTTGTAGGATCGAAGAAAAGAGAGGAAGCTTAAGGGAAGAAGTGAGCGAAATCTAATCGTGAAGAAATGGATATCGATCGCATTACTTGAAGATTAGATTCTTGAGCTACTACTTGGAGTTAGAATAAGATTACTAAGAAATATGTATTAGCATAGTTTTTGAATGAATTGCATTGTAAGGACTAATTTTTCCGCAATAAAATAAATTTTGATTTTATACTATTTATTTATTCTTGCAATGGCGTGTATGAAAAAAATGATGTTTGAATGCAATAATGGATTTGATTCTTAATTATGTTATTTGTGGAAATTTTGAGAATTTACCAAACAGGGAGAGTTTCTCATCGCCCAAGTTTCAATTGGATAGAAACTTGGAATCATGCAACTTGATTGCATGATGAATGACAAATTTCATGTTTGGAAATTAGACTAATTCATTGACAAAGTGTCAAGTGAAGGGATAGGAGATTGAATACACAAAGTTGTGTGTTGATCAAGTCCACCACAAGGGTAACAAAGATATTCATCATGATTTACTAAAGGTTTAGTGAATATGGTTATACTTATAAGATTGAGTATAATTCTGAATTGATTGAAAGAGTTTCAATCACTACCAGAACGAATAAGAAGAATCAAGTAGGCATAAAGATAAAAGTTTCTCTATTCTAAGAAGAAGGGAGAGTACCTTTTATTATGTTTTATGATAAGTCATTATGATTAAGAACCATATCTCAATTGATCCTCTAAGTGAGTCTTAGTACAATTGTATGTCTATGAAAAGGAATCAAGAATTGAAGAAATGGTTAAATCAAGAAGTCAATCATACTTCGTTCCAAAACAAGTCTTAGAGTTAAGATTGTGACATTGAGTGACAAGTCTTAAGAAGGTTTATAACATTTATCAAACGTAGAATTTGGAAAAAAGGTTTTCTTATTCTTGCAGATTTGAAATTGGTAAGTTGTGATGTCTTGGATTAGACAAAACCAACGAGGACCAATTTGTGAATTGTTTCGTCATGATAAAAGCTACACTAACTCTTGAATATTTGTTTGTCAAGAAATGTTTATTGACAAGAGAATCTTATATGTCAAGGAGTCAGTGGGAGTCTTAATGGTCTTGAAAATTTTCGAGAACTACTCAAGAATAAACCCTATCGATCATCACTAGCACACGACTTGAGGTTTACAACCTATCGTTTTGACACTATCTTGTTTCTATTTCGTTCCGATTGAGTTAGTTATGCATGCAAGTTCTATGAGTTCTCATTTGAACGCATAAAAGGCAAGCACCTTGATCAATGAAAAGTACATTGATAAGAATGGGTGAGGTGCTTAACTACTTGGAAGACATGGTGGGCAGCCGTGTTACCATAAGGCAAGAAATCAAGATTGAGAAGGTGAGGTCCATATGAGTTTGAATTTGTCGTAAACTTTGGTTTTGACAAATTCACAAGGGTAGGAACACATACACCATTAAAATCTGAGTGTCATAAGATTTCCACCTTCATGAAAATGACTGTGAGGAAATGCTTTCACTAAGAGAGATTTTAAGAAGATAGTGATTGTGAAAATTGGATTCTCAAATTTGATTATGGTTATGGTATCCCCTTCCATGATTCGAATTGTGAGATTTGGCAATTAGTCTGAATTGTTTAGACACACATCTAAACTATCTAAGGCAAAGGTGTATAAGTTTGAGAAGCTTAGATAAAGGATTATCAAAGCATTAGAAATATGAACTTAAGAAATTCAATAGGAATTGTTTTCTGGAAGTGAAGCTGTTTCTGAATACATGTCAAAGCTAGTGGGAGCATAAGAGTTATGCTTATATGACAATAATCATCATGATAGTGGGAGCATAAATGTTGTGCTTGTATGATTATTAAGGTAAATATTGCAAGTTAGCAATATTAATTATAGAAAACAAGAGTTATACCTTGCAAAGTCGTAAGCATTGAAAAGTTGTTTTGCTATAATTAAGGGAGAGAATATTATGCTTCATTTCAAATCTAAAGGCTTAGGTTGTGGAATGTTAATAAATTTATTCAAGGATACATAGTGCGTTCTTAAATTTCGATTATGATCATGGCATCCCTCTTCATAGTTCGAATTGTGAGAACGTGACACATTAAATATTATGGCAGAAGATTGATAAAGTATCGTATCTTTATGTAAGACATTATACATCGTGTCCCATACGCTTCGGGTATAGGATTGATTGCAAATGCTATAATATTTAACCATTCTAAAATTTTCCAAATGTCTAGCGCAGTTAGAGGGAAAAAGGACAAGAATCGGTTTTGACTAAGATAATTAAACAACTATCAAAGGACGATCCAAAGCTCGCTGAGGATTGGTCGCTCGTGAGTAGTTGGAAGTATGATATTGGATGGACCATATCGACATTATTATGAATAGATAATATTCTATTAAGAATAAGTTGTCATATGGCAAATATGGAAATGTTTCCATATTGGGAGTTGGATAGTGAGAGTCTATGTCTAGATTAGAAAATTTTATGCAAAAGGATGTTCAAAGGAATGTACTTTGAGTGAGAGACATCATGTTTGTGGAATTGTATTGTAACAATCTCAAATAGAGAACTTTGTAATTTCATTGACAATAGTCATTGTGATTTTTGTGCTATGACAATACGAAAGGATCATTGCATGAAATGTTAGAATCTAGCATATTCTATAAGTAGCAAGAATTTGATATTCTTAAAGTTATGTTAGCGATTGGGAGTTGTGAAATGAGTGTGATTGGAAATGTGTTCATTTGACCTATTTCACAAAGTAAGGACCGTACGTAAACATTGTGTGCATGCTGAGAGCATGGGACAAGTATAGTTATAATTCAAGTTAGAAGTTGATTACCCGAAACAACAAATAATGAGTAATCGATATGGTGATAAATAAAAGGTGTTTTATTTATACTCAAAGGTTTGAGGCCATATGTGATTAGTATTATTCTTGTGTTTCACTTTGCATGTTTTGACTTCCTGAATAATTTAATTGATTCAGAACAGTCAAATTATTCGAACGGGCCATAGTCGTTCATATGTTGGAAGTAGGTATGAATGAAGATTGTCGTGAATTGGTGTGTGGATTGTCTAAAGTGTATTAGACATAAGCAAATGTTTGCTTCAATGTTCATGAGTGCTTATGAATATGATTTGAGCATTGGATTAAACCCACACTCACTTGGATCACTTCATGGATTTTATCACGAGTGATTGGTGAGACGATAACATCTTATATTCTTGAAACCGAGATGTGCGAGTTGTATCTTGCGAGTCGGTTGCACATTGATAATAAGTAAACACAACAATAACTGGGTGTTATAAAACACATTGTTGTGTGTGATTTGGTAAGTGAGTGCAAGCAAGCCTTCAATCAAAGTTTATATGTTCCTTTTATCCAAAGTATGATAAAAGCGATATCTTTGGGCCCCTCGATGATTTAGTGATGGCATCTAAGCGCTTGGCAACGGATTTGGAAAGGTACAATTGCAGATCAGGATCTGAAGTCATATGTAGAATAGTTATCAGACTTATCTAAGTGCGAGACTGTTGGATTTGTGTCTCAGTCCATAACCATTTTGGTATGTACTTGACCCGATGGTGCATGGTCCTTTTGGGTTGCCTTCACCAAAGCAAATTGATAGGATGAATTATGGAGAGAAAGGATTAATTATGATTTATTAATATATTATGAGAATAATATATTAAAGGAGAAATCATATTGTTTAATTAATATTCGTCAAGAATTAATAATAATAAAGTTTGTGGCTAAAAGACATTAATTAAACTTAAGGGACTAGAACTGTCAATTGTGTGATAGTTGATTAATTGGCTATTGGACTCCATATTAGAGGGGTGGACGAATTCTATAGGGAAACCCATTAGAAATCGTCCTAGGCCTCTAAGGAGGGAGTCCATGGGTTGCTTAGGGCCTAAGCATCCAAATTAGGGTATCCTTGTTAGATAACCCTAATAGCCTCACTATAAAAAGGACCCTTGAGACTAAAAAAGGTGGTGGACTTCTTCCTTAGGGTTTCCACACATTTTGGGCAGCCTCCTCTCTCCTTATTCTTCATCCTCTTGGTCTTGGTGTTTGTGAACCATTAGAGGAGTGACATTTGTGACTCTAAGCTTTCTAAAGTCATTACAAAGAGGATTTGAGATTGTTATTACTACATCAAAATCAAGGTAAGATCTAAGACCCCATTCATAAGATAATATGATTAATTGTATGCTAGATCTAGGGTTTAAAGTCTTGGATGAATTGCATGTACAATAGAGAAACCTAGATCCAAGCATTAGGGTTTGCATGAGCACATAGGATGTTCTAATGTCCAAAACCCATCACTTTCCTATTTCACAATCGAGATGTAACTAAGTGATATTAAAATATAGTCTTTTCGAAATCAAACAAAAAACATTTTGTTGTTTTAAAAGCTTAAGATTGTCTTGTTGCAAATAGATTGACTCATCCCTAGACCTAATTAATTCGTTCTCCTTCTGCTCAATCCAGATTCTCATCTCCTCACTCTTCGACGATATCCTTCTAATTTGAGCAGTTAGGTTAGAGTTTGTGACACGAGTTTGGGTAACACTACTACTTAAACTGGTAAATTTAGATTTTAAGCCATTCAGTTCCTTTCCATAGTCAGTAATAGGAATTTTCAGAGAAGTTAGAATATTTTGTACCTTCTTGATCAACTCATCACACTCGTTGATCTGTGCACTGATAGGTTTCGCAGCGAAACATCTGTCCTCTCGCTCCTTCTCGTCATCCATCCCACCATCTGTTGTGTATCATCGCATCTGTGATACACCTTCCATCACCAGCAAACATCTTCCCTCAAACCTTTTCTTCTTTCACCAGCAGAGCCTTGCCATGAGTGGGCTTTCTTACTTCTTCGTCCTCTGAATCTGTGGAACACACCTATACTCCACCAAATTCATCATTATCACATGTATCCTGTACAATCAAACTATTCATGTTCTTATTTTTAGCTGTTGATTTCTTTTTCTTGATCTCCTCCAATCGTCTCAGGAGGTTCTCTTCCTCATTGTTTTCATCAACTCTTTCAGACTTCTTCTTCAGCATACAGTCTTTGGCAAAGTGGTTCTTGCCTCCACAATAATGATAGTCAAAACCAGAATCACCACCAATCTTTGTTTCCTTCTTAGATTCTACAGACTCTGAACCTATCTTTGGTTCCTCCTTCACTTTTTCAGAACAATAACTTCCCTGCCAGTTTCGGTTCTTGTTGGCGGGTAACTTCCTTTTGATAAACTTTCTTGGATTGGAAACTATCAGGGCATACTTTTCACCAATTAGATCATAGTCAGCAAGATCTAGTTCTTCTTCTTCTTCTTCTTCAACAACACTCTTTCCTTTGGAGATAAGAGCTAATGAACCTATGCTGGAAACCACATTTATTTCCTTTGAAACCGCACTTTCATGGGACTTCAGAATTCCCACCAGCTTCACCAGAGAGTAGGATTTGAATTGTTCATGTGCCTTCACTGTGGACACAACTGCCATCCATTCGGGTCTAAGACCGTTCATGAAGGTAACCTTCTACTCAATAACCTTCCTTTCGATCCCATGCTTTATCATCTGACTGAGGAGATGATTAAACCGATCAAAGGCCTGAATGAGTTTCTCTTCGGGCTTCTGTTTGAAATCACCAAATTCAAAAAGCAGCAAGGTTTGAATCGAATGTTCCAGATCGTCATTAGTAGAATACAATTCCTTTAACATATCCCATATCTCTTTTGTTGTATCACATGAACTCACCAATCAAAACGCGTTCGATTGTAAAGCAAACCTAATCTTTCTTAAGGCTTTAATGTTGCACTGAAACTTCTCTTTCTCGTCTTGAGGAATGTCTTTCACATCATTCACGCGCTGATTGTACTCCTTTTGAGTTTTGACAATCTTTCAAGTGCTTGAGTGAGCAAACGGACCAACTGTGATTGCTTCCCAGATCAAGTACCCATTATCCTCTGTATTGATTACATAATCTTTGAAGTCGTGCATCCAGACTTCATAATCCTAAGTATATAGGATTGGAATCCTTGTTGTTGATCCAATACTGTAGGAGATGTTGATTGGATTGGATTGCGAATTATCCATAGACATTGTGATGATGTTTGATCGATAATCTATTTAAGATCAGACTTGTAATTTATCGTTAGGGCAAGATCAACAATTAATGAGATACACCAATTAGGAATGACGGCTCAATTAATATCATTCAATGCGGAAAACCCTAATAACTTCTTCAACAGAAGAGATGTGTATGAATTACACAGCATCCTGCTCTGATACCAATTGATGAGATAAAATCTCTTGGTTGGTAAGATCTTTCATAGGTATATTAATGAAGAACAAACTATTAAATCAAACAAGGCAAAGAACACAATATAGAATCAATATAAAGCTTATGATTCAAACGTAGTGACGCCTCAGCAAAGCTTGATAAAGAACTTCCACTGTAGAGGTGAGCTAGGGTTTACAATACTATGATGAGAATAATAAAAGCATTAAAAACAAAGGATGCATGCATGCACCTTAAACACTAGAACGCTAGAATAGAATAATGCATGGTTGGACAGGCCCAAACCGGTTAAAAAACTAGGCTAAAAGAAACGAGAAAAAGACGCAACAATATGATCCCAACAATTTGAAAACTTGAGTCACATGCGATTCTAATCCTTTTCACACAATGCTAAAAAATTTTGAAAAGTTAGAATAACTTAATATTATAGCATATTTAATCGAATATTATAACATATGTAATCGATCCTATATGCAAAGTTTATGGGAGTCGATTCTTTATTTCTTACATAAATACTTCATATTTGTTCAATTCCTTGCTATAATATTTATATATATATATATATATATATATATATATCAACTCTCCTATGTTGGAGAATTTCAACATGATATTCATATGTGTTTTTGACCAAGTTCTAAACCTTTAGACTCAAAACGAAGTATTAGTTCACTCTCCATTAAGTCCATTATAGCAAAACAATTTCTAAACTTTACAATTTTCTAAAACAGAAGCATTATTCCCTACGAACAATACTATCAACATGTAATTCCAGCATAACAGTCATGCCCCCACTAGCTTAGATACGTATATTGAAATCATCCAGACTTCTAGAAATCAATACCTTTTGACTTTCTCAAGGAAGGGCTGATTTATGTTATGCAATGCTTCGATAAATCTCCAATTAGACTTCTTAAGCTTATACACCTTAGTTGGATAATATGTGTGTGTGTGTGTATTTAATCCCTTAAATACTATTAGATATATCTCTTGAAAGTTCAAAGAATTCCTTCCCATTCCTCATAATTTGAATTATAAAGAGGGATGCCATAATCATATTATGAATCTGAGAATTCAATTAACAAAACCAATATCCAAATTGATCTTTCTCAGAACTTTAAATCTATCAGCAAAAGTATTTCCTCATAAACTTATTCATGAATTAGAACGAAACCTTTTCCACTTAGACTTTAAGGTGTATATGTTCCTATCCATGTGAAACTATCATTTCCAACCTATAATCATAATATATGGTTTAGGAAAAACCAAATTCAAATTCAATTATCCTTCATGGACTGAACTTTTCTATTTTTTAATTTCTTGCCTTATGGTAGCTCAAGGGCCTACCAATGCTTGCTTGTTGTTAGTAGCTCACCCATATTGATCAGTATACATTAATTGGACAACATGTTACGATTTTGCAGTTAAAAGAAGAACATAGAACTCATAAGCATTTCCAACTCAAATGGAACTGCACACAAATAAGAATATTTCAAATAAACACAACATGTTATCAACCTTAGGTCGGGTGCTAGTGATAACTAAAAGGATCACTATCGGTTGACTCTTTTAAGATCTCGATCAACACGACTCCCAATGACTTCTTAACATAAAAGTTTTGTATTTCAAGGAACATTCCTTCACGAACTATAACAAATATGCAAAAGTTTGTTTGGATTCTCGACAAGAAAACAATTGATAAAATAAGACTCAGTTTATCTTTTGTTACTCGATCAAAAAAATTAGAGCTCTAATTCTAAATGTGCTAGAGTAAGAAAACGTTATTACTCCACATGTTACAAGGTGTTATCAACCTTCTTAGTTTGAAATGAGTTTCTAAATATGATTCATAGTTACTTCAGCATGGCCTTAAAACAAGATTACACAAAGTATCACTCATATATGATCGAACCATCTCCAACAACATTCGATTCGTCTTCTTAGTTATAAAATTGCACTACGATGTTCTTTGAGGACTAAAATTGTGATATAATTCCATAATTACTAGAATTATCTTAAAACATGACACTAAAGTACTCCCCTTTATTTTTTATACCGGAGGATCATTTTTCTTTTTTCCTAATAGATTCTTTCATTCGTTCTGCTACTCATGAAGTTTTCAAAAGCATCAGAATTATGCTTAAATTGGTAAATGTAATCATATATATTGAAGCATCAGTAAATCATATAAAATACAGTTATCATCCTTTGTGATGGATTTGGAAAGTCTATATCAACATGTACTAGATCCATTAGTCCTTCACTCGCCTCACGTAAATACGTGAACAATGAATTAGTCATAATTTTCCACTAAACAAGATTCTCATGCATCATGCTATTCGAATTGTATGAATCTAAGTTGTTGTCCAATTGAAACCTAGTGATTAGATTTGTTTTCATTTGGTCAATTATGATAGTACCACAAGCACACTCTAAAAGAATCCATATCAACTATTAATATTGCAATTATTAGAAACATAACCAACACTTCACAAATGTCATTGCAAGGAAATATAAATAAGACAATTTCATAAAGCAAAAATTCATTTTATTGCTAAAAAGAAAATTACAACTTGTCCCTACAATGCATAAAATGAAAACTATATTTCTAGAAATCTCTGAAGAGTAATAGAAATCCATTAAATTTATCCTAGTTCCTTAGTAGTAGCTCCAAATAGTGACCAACAAACCATGCAACAAAAGTACATTTTACATGATCATATTTAGCTAAATTTGCTTAAGCTTCCTTCAATCTTTTAGATCCTTCAATACCATCACATTATGTATTAAGAGTCTACGAATAGGAACTGAAGGAGTTAGATAATGAATGTACCTAAAATAGAGTCACACAAATTGACTTTACCATCACATTTCTAATGTCCATTCAGTTGGGAGTATTAACAAATGGAGTCATTGGGGTGAACATGTGGAATGATTTCCAAACGAGCCTTTCTCTTTACCATATGATCAAAAGGTTTGAAGTTGACTGGTACCTTTTGATTGGGAAGAGAAATCTTTTCTAGATCATCGATGTTACAATTATCAATGTCTATGGATTTCTTGGAAATAGATCCTACGAGCATTTATGTTTCAATTGTGTTGTTAAGAATTTTTTCTATAGAACCTATCAATGTTCGAGTCAGATCAGTTAAGTTCACATCAATATTCCTCATATGAAAGTTCTCAACAAATTGAACATGTGACTTTAGAAGCGAAAGAAGAACCAAATCATTGGCTTGCTCCATCGGAAATATGACACCCAACCTTTCCGACTTGTGAATGTACAATTTCATTTTCAGAACATGCGCACACACAAAATTTCCATTTTCATGTTTACATGCCAATAGGGATTGAGTAGTTTCATATCTTTCAACTCGAGGAAAACATGAAGCTGGGAGAGTCACATGAGGATGAGGTGGAAGAGTTGAAGAAATATGATGTATAGTTCTACAATTTCCTAATGAAGGAAAAACAACTTTACATTGGCTTGAAAGTGGAAGACCATCTCCAGAATATTGAGGAAAACCATTTCCATAAGAACAAGGAAGACCATTTATATTTTCATAATAAATCTAATATTTGGGAGAAAAAAGAATTCAAGTTAGTTGATTATAATCCTTAATCATTGTTTTGGTAAAAAACTGATAAATGGATATCAACCAAATTGCATGAGAGGCTGTGGGTTTGTAAGTGAAGTGATTAATGAAATTAGCTCAAGATTGCATAAGTGATTTACAAGGAAAGCCCTTGATCATTGAAAGGATCTTCGACATAAAACATTGGGAGGTGATAATGGTCATCTGCTTTAGTTGATTTTATTGATTTGAACATATAATTATAGATATGATAATAAGAATATGAGTACAAATTTTTATGTACCTCTAAGTGTGTAAGGTGTACAAAGATTACACCTGTTATGTGTCATTTACAAGTGTATTTATAGTCTAGGTTAAGTAACTATAAGTCTGACATTTCTGGGATCCTACTGAGCTGGTATTTACACGTGCTTTTACTTGGTATTTCCAGGTATTATGCCTGATTGGAACGTTTCTTCATTCAGAATGAGTCTCATGTTGACCATTTCTACATACGTGAGAAATAACACAAGAAATATTTCTGTGAATCTTGTTAGAAGATAATAATCCCGGTGTTCAGGATCCTCATGTATGTTCGGGATCCTAAGACTCCTTTAAGATCCGAGATCCTGGATAGGATTGAGGATCATGGCCCTAACAACTGCCCCCGAATTATACCTGCAAAACATTTGAATTAATTTTAAGTATTTAAAGTGTATAATTTAATTAACTGGAAATAAAGGATCTGAAATTCAAAATCTAACAGATAGAATTGTATTCGTTCAAAAGATGTGATTATATTGTCAAATCTCTTCTCTATCCTCTGTGATCCACATAAATAGGGGTTAATGATTACCAATCTTCAGTTACTTATTTTAGCGCACTTTCAAGAGTGATCGGTTATCTTAATGGTAAATTCCATGTTCCTTTCTACTCATTTTTCTTGTTTGATGATCATAGGTAAAAAAGGCACTCCCTTCTTGCTCGAGCATCCTTACTCTTTCTAATGAGGATTTCCTCGATGAAAAGATCTTGTCGTATGAGGGAACTTACTCTTTTTATGATAACGAAACTAAGTCCTTGAATTCAAGCGGAGCTTCTCTTGCCAACGTCATTTTCAAGCCTTTTGATACTAAAGTCAAACCTGGCTTCATCTTTCCTACTTGGGTTTGCTTCAATCCAAACTATACCTATGATCTGGAGGATCTAGTTATAGGTTGATCAATTGAATCAATCAAAGGAGCTACACATGGGATTAGTTGAGTTGGCTCATTTTTATGATCTCCAAACTTTTGGGTCTTCTCGTTTCCTACTCAAAATCAAAACAAACAAATCACATCTTATTTTGAAATTGAAACAACACAATGATTCTTAGAAAGAAAAAATATTTCTTTCTAAAATGTGAATCCATCCTTGAAGGTGATCTCCTTCCAAGAAATTAGGTTAGAAAGGATATGACTTTATTCTATTTCGTTGAGGATATGAAACTCACACTTCCCTATTTTATTCGTTTTGATGCAACTTTCAATTTCGAGGACCCCTTCTTGATGCTAAAGATATCAAGGAGAAGATTGGCAGTTTCCTTGCTTTGCCCGAGACTGATTGATCCTTCATGTTCAAACAACTTAGCTTTCAAGAGAGTACCTCAGCTACTGCCCCCATATCGATATGTAAATATTGTTTGTCTATATATCTTTTATTTTTCATGTAGGATATTGAACTTATTGAGTTCCTTTGTTATGTTTAGGATCCAAGGCTACACACTCTAGTATTTGGGTCACCCTTGTTGACACTGAATCAGCCATGTTCGGTGGCCAACTTGTTGTCAAAATGGAGAAGATCTCATATTCTCTTCCTCCAAAGAGAACCTCGATTGATCTGACCGTCAAGACTCCAAGACCCCGAAAGAGGAAGTCGGCTGAGACCTTGGATTTGGAGAGTCGTGGGTTGGACAAGGCACTGAGGAAGCTGATCTCTTTCTCGCAAGCTGTAAGGATCTTGGTGCTTTTTTTCTGTTTGATTTCAATTCAATTATTGTGTTACTTTATAGGTTGTTGATCATTTTTCTTGATCCACCAAAGATCTGAAGGTGAATCTTGACCAGGTGGAGCATGCCTTGAAAGAGCAAGATGGGATCAACAATGAGCTTCTAGAGAGGATGGAGGAACTGAGTAAGGAGAAAGTTAAGAAGAGGAGGAGCATCCGCTAGAGATCAAGGAATGTTGTTGGTTCCATATGCGAGGAAAAGATCAAGGTGGAAGAGGATATGGAGAATGCAGGATCTTGGAACGTGGCCGGTTGGCATGAAACCTAGGCTAACTTGATTGGAAAGGTTGTAAATGATGGTCAATATCCTATAGTGAAGAAGAGAAGAAATAGATAAACTATGTCCCAGTTGGGGGTAATCAAACTTCAAATTAAGTTTGATAAAAATTAAAAAAAATTTAATTTTTGTTTTGATAAAGAATAATTTTTTTTATGGGTAGGAGGGTAACCCTTTTTAATATTGATTCTTTGGTTTATCTCTTTTCTTGTGTGGTTGATTTTTTGTATCAATAGGGTTAAAACAAGTTTCTAAAAGGGTTCTTAAATAATTAGGATCCTAATGAGTTTAGAATTTACAAATACTTTTTAGGATCCAAAAGATCTAAAATATAAAGTTACTTGATCAATATCATGAAATAATCAGCATTCTAAACGTATATATATATATATATATATATATATATATATATATATATATATATATAAATATATATATATATTGTTTTAGGAACAACTTGGGGTGTACTAAACATATAAGAAAAGGATAGATGGAACCTAGAGAGAGCTTCTTTCTTAGATTTCCATTAGACTTTTAATTGTCTCTTTTAACTTATATTTAGGATTCCGATCTTATCATCTTGAAGAGATTTATTTTGAGTATGCTATTGGGAGATTGATCCAAACTTTACAATTCACTGGGAAAAGTCCCAACTCAGGTAATATTGGGAAAGATCCCACATAGGAATTCATGGGGGAAGGTCCCAGTTTATAATTTTATTGGGAAGAATCCCAACTTAAGATATCTTGGAGAATATCCCACTTAAGAAATAATGGGAAAGATCCCAACCGAAGAAATGTTGGAGAAGATCCCAACTCAAGAAATACTGGGGAAGATCCCAACTTAAGAAATCTTGGCGAAGATCCCAACTTAAGAAATACTAGAGAAACTTCCAACTGAAGAAATATTGGGGATTATCCAACTTTAGATAATACCTATGGGAAATTGCAACTTTAGATAATAATTGCGGAAAATCCGAATTTCAGATAATAAGCAGGGAAAATCCCAACTTCAGATATAGTTGGGGAAAATCCCAACCTCAGATAGTAATTGGGGAAAATCCTAACTTCAGATAATAACTGGGGAAAATCCCAACTTCAGATAATAACTAGTGAAAATCCCAAATTCAGATAATAAATGGGGAAAATCCCAAGTTTAGATAATAACTGGGAAAAATTCCAACATTAGATAATGGTTGTCGAAAATCCCATTTCGTAAGATAAAGTAATAATGTTATAAACCATAGAAATTTACTGGGGAGGTTCCCAATTTATGATAACACGATAATGTTATAAAACATAGAAATTTACTTAAGGATCTTAGCATATGTTCAGAAATAAGGGTGTTGTCAAGTCACTAAAGCGTGAAATGATCCCCATATTCACATCCCATAGTTAGATATCATGTGTCCGAGGGAGGTATATAAACCTAAACTCATAAGAAAGTGGTCATTAACTCTTTAAACCTTAGGATCTTAACATATGTTCATAAATAAAAGGGTTTCCAAGTCACTAATGCTTGAAATGATCCCCTTACTCACATCACATAGTAAGATATTGTGCGTCCAAGTGGGGTGTGGAAACAAAACCACGGATGAAAGAGGTTATTAACTCTTTAAACAATAAAGGGATTAATTACCCGGAGTAAAGATGATCAATCGCTATTTGTAGTGGCTAGGATCCTTGAGTTTCTCCATGTTGCAAACGCTATCTTGGGGTACGTGTTAACTTGGCTAACATCCCTTTAATGCTTAAGTCAATAGTGTTCTTAGAATAAAAATAGACAACGAAAAGAAATAAGGGCAATGAGTATATCGATACCTCGACTAAGTTGTGATGAACTGTGACTAAATTGACTTACATAATGTATGCTTCAAGATGTATAATTTTTCGGGATCTTGGTAATATGCTTCCATCTAGGGTAGCTAGTCAATATGCCCCCATTCTTGCTTATAAATAAATGAGATATTCACACTTCTGAGCATGTAGGAAGGCATATTTCTTCATGGTTGGATGATAGTATCCTGTTCTTAAAACATTAGAACACAAGGATTTATCCCCAATATGATTTCAACAATCCCCTTCATATTTTCCTTTTTACAACTTCTATGGCTTCTTGGTCTTAGATATGCACATCCTATGGATTTCTTTTATAATACTCCATATATCATTAACAAAGCGTGAGATCCTCATCTTGAATGCTTTATTGTTATTCTCTTCTTTTGGGATTGTACAATTCTGGAGATACTCTATGATGGATCCTAAACATCGAAATCCTGGTAAGACGATCGAGGAATTGGGCCTCCGATTGCTGCTATGTTAGATGTTTGATCATGGTCGTCGGGGTCATCAGGTCTCTCGGGGGGATCTTCTATCGCAAGTATCATTATGTGCGTTATTGGGATCCTGGTATCTGGCGGGATCCTAAGGGAAGACTCTATGTTGGCTAATGTGTATGCCTCGATATTATCTTCTCTAGGAACTTAATCCAGACTAAAAGCTTCAAATTCAGAGGCTAATTTTTTAAAAATTTTAAGGTATGGTGCCAGCCCTTTCGCCTTTAACTGCATAGAATCTATTAAAGTGGTTAGTTATTAATAACGAATCGACATATACCTGAAGATCCTTGATCTGAGGATCCTTGGCTAGTTGTAGCCTCATGATCAATGCTTCATTTTTCTATTTTGCTGTTATTTGAATTTAATTCACAACTAATTTCTACGGGTAGGACGTGGTGATTTTTGTTTGATCCCTAGGTCATTTCTCTTTTGGTTGATGCTCCTTGTGTTAAGTGAGTTCATTTTCCTTGATCTTCTTCTTTTAGAAGTTATCGAATTTCTAGTTCTATTTCTGGCAGTAGATCATCACTAAAGTCAGCCACAAAGTACACTAATGCTTGTGACTTATCACCGAACTTGGTTTATACTTGATATCATTATTGCTTAGCTTCATAAACCATTTTTCCATCCTTCCTGACATCTCATGTTTTCTCATAACATTCTTTGTAGGATAGTTAGTTTGAAAATGTATAGTATAATGTATTAGTTTTAAAGAAGTTATAACTAGTGCAAGTATTAGTTTTTCTACATGAGAGTACCTGGTTTCTGGATCCACTAGACTTTTACTTACATAATAAGTGGGATGTTGATCTCTCTTAAGATCCTTAGCTATGAATCCACACACCATGTTTGAGGATACTGAATTGTATAGAAGAAGTGGTTCTCCATCTAAAGGTTTTACCCATATGGATGTCGAACTTAGGTATCTTTTAAGTTCCTAGAAGTCATCTTCATGCTTCTTAGTCCACTCAAATCTTTTGTTTTTCTTTAAGATGTCGTGGAAAGTTTTACATCTTTCTAAGGATCTTACGATGAAGCTATCTAAGGCTACCACTCTTCTTGTTAGTCTTTGAATATCTTTTGTCGAGGATGAGGATCTTAGATCAATGGTTGCTTTGACTTTCTCAGGAATCGCTTGAATTCCTCTTTTGGTCACCATATACCCAAGGAACTTACCTGATCTCATTCAAAAGTCACACTTGGAGGGGTTCAACTACATGTTATATTTGTCCAATATGTGGAAGGCTTCTTCAACATCCTTGAGATGATCTTCAGCTTTCTTCGACTTGACCTCGATGTCATCAATGTAGACTTCCATGGTGTCCCCCAGTTTTTCTTTGAACACCCTATTGACTAGCCATTGATATATTACACCTACACTTTAAGACCAAATCGCACGATAGTATAACAATACATACACGTTGGCGTTATGAATGTTGTATTCTATGCTTCAGATGGTTCCATTTGGATTTGTTGGAACCCTGTTGATGAACCCATGAATGTTAGAATTCATGACCAGTTGTGGCATCTATCATGGAGTCAATATGTGACAACCATCAAAATTCGAGACAGTTCTAGATTTGAATAAACTTGGTTACACATATAGGCATGACACATACTAGACTTGGTAACTGGAAACTAAGTTATAAACTACTAGAAACTTGGAAACAAGTAGAATCGAAGAATAGTGTACTTCAATTTCACATTGGTATGTGAATTCTACAAATACTTAACTTTAATGACTATCCATATTCGGGTCATTCCTTAAATTGAAGCTCTTTGCAAGAATCATGTAGGCACATCATGCACTTGACCTAGAAGTATAAATTAGATCAACGTCTCATAGAAACTTAAGTCAATGTTAAAAACTCGGACTAGTATACTTGATTCCTCAAGTTCGCTTCAATCTAGGAATCACTACATAGAATGCCAATAAACCGATAAAAATAAATTACAAATATTATTTCTAACTTGAATAAGAGTTAGGAAAACCACAAATAATTTAAAAGTCTCAAAGATTCAATTTATTTCGATATCCCAAGATATAGAAAATTCCTCAAAACCTTAAAAGTCCTAAAAACTTAAATTTATGAAGTTTTATATTAAAATCCCATAAATTTTTTTTATAAAAACTATAATATCAAATAAATATATTAAAATGTGGAAATATAATCAAAGACATTAATTTAATTTATTAAGATTAACTTCACGTTTATAAGCTAAAAATCCAAGAATTATGAACAAAATTTATATAAAATTCACATTTTATACAAATTGAAAGAAATTATATAAAAATTTAGGGATTTATACAAAATAAATAAATAAAATATGATGAAATCTCCTCAAACTCCCTCAAATTCAGAATCCCCCTCTCTCCCCTCATTTCTCCTTCCTAATACTAATCATTTTGATCACCCATTCACTCCACTTATCTCTTTCTTTCTCAAAAAACTTCCCTCTTCATTTCCTTAACAAATGATGAACCTAGAAGCAATATAATTAGGAGAGATTTTTATATTCAATTCTTTATGAATTCATAAGCATACTTGTATTTTGTTGCACGATTTTGGTGCAGTATAACCCAAAAGAGATGACGAGAGAGGTGAGGTATCCTGAGAGATATAATCTCTTTTTTGTCTTTTCTTCTCTCTAAAACCCCCACTATTTACCTCTATGAATTACCTCCAAAACCTACGAAATTTCCAGCGAATATCCCTCATTTTACTCAAGAATATTCATCATATGAAGTCGATCTTCAGGGTAAAATCAATTTCCTTTCATTTTGTTCACTTTTCTTTCAAAAATATCAAGTTTTCTTGCATTTTTCTTCTCCGTAAAAACTTTTCTTTGAGATTATTCACATGTATGTTCATGCATGTCGAATTTGAAGATAATGGTGGTAGGATTTCATCCAAAAACAACATGCATGTTGTTAGAAGGTGAAATCCAATGATCAAAACCTAAATCAAATCCAATAATTTAAGTTTCACATGTTTTAAACATCCAAAATCCCATACATTCAAGTTTTTAATTACAAACATCATTTTGAACAAAATAAGTTCATACATGGTCTTCAAATCATAATGCAAGTGATGAACATCAAGCTTAGAGGCTTGATTATCAAAGTACATTGTTAAGAATGCTTATAAATGCTTTATTCATAAATAAATACCTAAACTTCTTTTCTGTTCAAATATGATATATTCCAGAATCCAAACATGAAAATAACATGATCTGGAAATTTTCAGAAAATAAATCATTTTTCTCAATTTATTGTAATGTTTTCAAAAAAATAGAGCAATAATTCACATAAAATACATATTATGATCAATAAATTCTGGTAAATTTTTATATGGCCTACGTACTGATTAAAGAAGTTTCATGAAGTTGCATGCATTTCTATGATTGTTTTCTATGGATTTCAATTTTTTTTGAAGAGAAATAAATTGTAAGATACAGTTACCAATGTCCAAAACCATATTTCATATTTTTCACATCTTCTAAACATCATAAAACCTCATTGGAAATTTTTTTCAGATTTTTCCAAGAAAATTTCTTATTTTTCCCTATTTAATGAATGCTTAAGGGATTAAAATGATGAAAAATAGCTACACTTATCAAAAAATTATGAAACATCATCAGAGTATCTTATATTAAATATAAATGGTAAATAAAATGTTTAGTTAATTTTACCTACTTTTTAATAAATTTTCACGAATTAATGCTTATTTATACGAATAAAACAATGAAAAATAGTTAAACTATTTGAAAACCATATTTGATATTATTTCTAGGTTATATATGTTAAATAACAGTGGCACAAAACGTTTGGAGAATTTTATAAACTGTTTCCTATTTAATTTGATTTTACTATAATAAATATACAAAAATCATAAAATCGGGTTAAACTGTTTGAAAATCACTTTGAGTATTTTTCCCAATTTATATACATGGTATAACAATTTTACAAAAAGATTGAGAATTTTTATTAACTCTTTATTATTTTTCACGACTTTATGCTGTTTTCAAGGGATTAAATGGTGCAAAAATGGTTAAACATATTTACAAATCATGAAAAATTACAAGTGGGTTCTAAATTTTAGTTACAACTGAAATGTAAAGTTCGGAAATGTTTAGAACTGATTTTATTTAGTTTTGGATTTTTAGTTTGTAAAGCCCTTCCAAAAGTGCTAAAATGTATTACAAAAACAACACAAAATTAGATTTGTCACTTGCAAATCTTAATAAGTCAATTGGTATACAGAAATCTGAATTTTCAAAAAACTATTTGCAAATTATACAAAACCAAACTTTGACACAATATCGACATAATTTTATTGTAATATTAAATATACTAGTATAAAATTTCGATTAGAGACTCGTTAGTGTGTAACATCGTTGTAGGAATCAATAGTGATACAAGTGGAATGTAGTTCACAAAATCATTTGCATCATCTTAATGTATTGTGAGTATTCACACATCCACCTATTTTCGATTTTTATGTTTTGGAGTGGAAAAGCATGTTTGAAAAACTATTTATTGTTCGTTGTATTTAAATTGATTTGTATCAAACTTGATTGCTATATTTTTCTATGAATGTCTATACAACTTGAAACATGTGGACTTATCGTCTTAAGTCTCTTCCCTTCCTTTAATCCAACAATTAACTCTTTGAGCCGATGGTCATTATGGATAGCGCTATTAAGAATTGAAAACTCCTCACTCACCTGATTGCTTGAGTGCATGATACCATATTCATCTATGGAACGATAAGCAGAAATCTTGATAGGGCATCAGTCATAGGCTTGGTTGTGAACTCATTATTTACTCATATACATACAAACTTGTTACTTATTATAGCAATAAACTTTGTTTCTAATTATAACAATAAACTTTTATTAGTGGAGACTTATTTACTTTCTTAGAAACGAACTTGTTTGCTCCTTGTAACAACGAACTCTTTTGCTCCTTGTAGCAACGAACTTGATTGCTCATTATAGCAATGAAACTTGTTTACTCGTTTTAGTAACGAACTTTATTTCCCATGAGAATATAGACGTTGCTTCTCATTTGGGCAACATACTTTATCTCTCATGATGACAATGAACTTTGTCTATGCAAACTTATTTACTCATTTGTGCGATATATTTTTATTTATGGAATCTTATATCAAAATTTTGATTCTGATTCATGAAACCAATATTATTTTTAATTTGTGAACTCACAAACTATTTCGGTAGTTGCCGCTCATTTTACATGCTTTTTTAGGAACTTGTCTATAAGATGGCACTTAGGGATACATCTATTTTAGGAGCATTCGCATGTTTTGTATTTCTATTAAATTGTAATTACTTTTAAAAGTTTTTCAAACCCATTGTAAATTTGTAATGTTTTTTAATACTATGGTTGGTGTTGTCTTTAGCTTTTGTTATGAAACCCTTTATACTGCCAGGACTCGTATTTTTGCTTTAGCGGGGTGTGAAACTATATCTGGCAAAGGGAAAGGATCCTTGGGACAAACCTTATTGAGATATGTAACACATACTCTCCATTTTCCATTCTTCTTTAGTACTACGACCAGGTTGGCTAGCCATCTTGGTAACTTCACTTCCTTGATCACTCCTATTTTAAGAAGTTTTTATACTTCTTGTATGATTTGGTTGAAGGGTTTTGAGCACTCAAACAACCTTATGCTGCACATGCAACCCCAGATGCTTTGGATCTAAATTTTCTCTAATTATACATGCAATTACATTTTCCAAAGCATACATCCTAACTAGCATACAATTTGACAATTGAACAATATAACTAGTTAGATAACTTACCTCTTAGTTTGACTTGTAGTTCTTGGCCTTCAAAAGCTTTAGCACCTAAAATGTGATGCCTCTAATGTGTCAAAAACACCAAGTGCAAAAGGAGGCTTAAGAGAATAAGTTATTTAGCACAAAATTGGTTCTCACTCACTAAAAATGTATTGGGAACCGATTTTAGCCCTAGGGGATACCTTTTATAGTGTGAAAAATGCTAGGGTTACATCCATGCAAACCCTAATGTACAATGACCCTTCATATTACTTAGGCTCCATGGGTTAAACCTCCCTGGACTATCATATTGGTTTAGCCCATCCTAATTAACCATGGATCATTGGCCTACAATATAAGAATCATTGATTTACTTAATTAGTCCTCGTATATTTAATTAGTCTCTTTTGATCACTAAATTAATTCAAAATTAAATCTTGATGAATACTAGTTAAATAATATGATTTCATATTAATATATTATACTTGTAATATATTATTTAATCAAAATAACCTTATTCTCAAAGTTCATCCTATCAAATTGCATCGGTGAATGCAATCAAAAAGGACCATGCTACTCTCGGGTCAAGTGTACATAACAATTATAGTCATGGTCTTAGACACCTAATCCAACAGTCTCCCACTTGGATAAATCTAATAACTATAACTGCAAGTACGACTTAACACAGTCAGTGATGTATCCTTTACATAGTGGATCATATAATCCTCTGTTCATCAAGATATCATCCAGACAAATACATGGAACAATGTCATACTTATTGTCCAACAGTTTGATTCTCGATTTCAGACTTGTTTGACAGAGAACTTAATTGAACACATCAGTTTAGTACCGACCGGGCCCGACACATAAATGAAAACAAAATCATTGAGGGGCAGAAGATATCACATTTAATCCTCCAAAAATTAACAGGAACATATAAATGTCTAGATTATATTCTTGTACTAACTATTCGTTAATTCATACACAACAGTGCGTTTTAAAACATCAAGTTACCGATGCGTTTTCACACTATCAATGTACAACTCATAGCGAACAACTCATATATCTTGGTGTGAAGACTTATATCATATTATTTTCTCACAATCACCCGTGATAAAATCCATGAAGTGATTCAAGTAAGCATGAGTTTAATCCAATACTCAGACCTTATCATTAATCATGAATGTTGTAGCAATCTCTTGTTATGTCTAAAACACTTCAGACAATCTACAAGCCAAATTCATGATAGTCTTCAGGCTCGATCCTGGCGATGGGCGACCTGGGCGACCGCCCAGGGCCCATTATCCTATGGGGACCAAGAAAATGAAGGTATGTTATATGTACTTTTAAACATTACAGAATACAAGTGTTGCATTATGTGACAACCTGAAATTTCCATTCTGTATAACATATCAAGTCAATAGAAGTTAGAACATTTGCAGTAAATTTTCAGAATTTTGGTATAAGTTTGAGTATTTCAGGATTTACACTTGAAGAGATATGAGGAGAGAGGATGCACTAGGGTATTGTGCAACTTTGTTATTCCAAAACTTGTTGATAGTAGATTTCACTGCATGAATAAAATATTTTCTGCCAAAAACCCCAGAAGTATATATATGATTCTGAGCCATAATTATTCATTTGTTACATTTCCAACTAGAGAAAAACCAAATTCTCTCTCAAGGATCTTCGGACTTTCATCCCAAAACGTGATTACTTCTATCTAAGTGTGCTATAAGGCTTGGTATGTGCCTAATACACTAGAAATGATAAGAAACCAACAATATTTAAGAGTTTACGTCCCAGGAACATCTTGGACCGTAAACCCTTCTTTAAGGGGCAAAGAGTGCCCTAGTCCCTTCCTTGTGCAATTAAACTAGTTAAACTTGTACCCTAATGTGTTTAGGACTAGAAAACTCCCCTAGAATACCAAGAGTAAGGTGTTCACAGCCCAAGAAGTTCTTGGACCGTGAACTCCAAACAAAAGGGCCAAAGTGTGCTTTATACTCTCCTTAAGCCTTAGAAACTAGCCTAGATTGATTCCTAGTTAGTTAGGGGCTTGAAAACACCAAAAACACCCTTTCCATGGGAGATTACGGCCGTAATCTCCAAGGGGTTTGGTCCCAGGGCCGTGAACTCCTCAAAGGCGTTAAAGGATGCCCTAATCTCTTCCAAAGACCTTGTCATTAAGTATAAATGCTTCTTAGGGTCTTGTAAATCCACAAAACATCAAAAGATCAAGTAAGTATGAGCTTACGACTGTAAACCCATGAGTTTACGACCGAAAACACATTTGTTGGTGACATTAGGGTCGTGAACTCCATTAGGGAGTTTTTCGTGAACCCTATACACACTAGCTTGTCCCTACAACACTTAGATGCAATCCTTCAGGCTTAAAACACTTGTTAAAGGTGTTTAATATGTCCTAGGGTGTCTTGAAATTGTTTATTAGTTATTTAAATACTAATTTAATACATATATGTGATATTATATGTTAACTAGGATCATAGAATGTGTTCAAGACTTCACTTGACACCTAGCAATCCTACATCTTCAGTTCAGCCGTAGCACTCACTACAGGTGAGTTTATACCCCTTAATCAATGTTTTAAATGTTTTTAAATTTTTTATGGGGGGGGGGGAGGGATACAAGTAGAATCATGTTAGTTATTATATCAATCACATGTGATTAATAAGCAACATTCAAATGATTTACTACTCATTAGCTGTTTTACCATGCATCTTTCTTCAAATGATTTTCATAAACATTTTATATGTTTAAATCTCTTCATTATACACTGTATGTTTCATTTCAAACTTATATACAATTGTGTTGCAAACAAATGTTTCTTTATACTTAAATTGTTTTATCAAACCCATGCTTTCAACCCGTTTTATAGATTGACATCAAGTTGATCTTTTCTTAAATATAAATCATGTTCAAAGGTTTTACAAAACTTATTTTATGCTTCTATATTGTCAATTGCATGCCTATATATGTATAGTTACATAAGCAATGTTTAAAAGACTTCGTAAGGCTAGCCGCCTTATTTCCTTTTCACCGTTGAGATGTGGTCTGGTGGGGTACCGGGTATCCGTCCGAATTTCGTTTAAATATTAGTTATGTATCATGTGTACATATATAGTCATAAGGTTTCTTCTAGACAGTTCAATACCCTTGGGTAGCAAGGGTACACTCCTATGTTCATACGTACCAGTTACATTACTAGTAAGCTACCATATGGGTAGTTTAGGAAGATACTAGAACTATTACTAGAACGTAATATCATACAATGAGTTAGTTAATTCTTGAGTCAATACTTTCTAGATAGAGAGGGAACACACATTATAGCTAGTACACACAGTACATTACTATACATGCTAGACAGAGAGAGAACACACATTACAGCAAGCATACGCAGAAGATTACATTACATTACTATACATGCTAGATAGAGAGAGAACACACATTACATCTAGCACACACAGAATACACAGTACATTACTATACTATTTACAAAGATATGTTTACATGATGACGCTTACATGAGTACGTTTACATGAGTATGTTTACATATACAATGATAGGACAGACATCACTAGGTGCTATAGCATGGAACAAGTTCAGGATCTAACTATACCAATGAATCACAATGCATTGTGATAGTTATATTGGGTATACCTGATCATAGTAATGTGGATGCTCACGGCTTGAAAATATGCAGGGGTCGTGTATGGGTCCCAAAATCCCTTTGATAGGGGAGCCTCTAGCCTGGGATCTAGCCATCACATTATGCCTTATCACTCAAATACGACAGTGTTAGTATAGAAGTAGCCACTTATTACAAATACTACAGTACTTACAAGTTTACAATAGACTTAAGGTAGTTAGTACGGTTGTAGTTATTCGATACTACACCATAGTACTATTTCCTTTTCCCATTACATTCACTTCGTGAACATTCACACGATGCATGGTAATGTAGAAGCTATATTTTGGATAATGATTGTCGGATTTGGGAAAATACACACTCTTACAAGACACACACACAGATACTAGATGCCTTGGTAGAAGGATACTTTTAGTAGGAAACATAGGGTTTTCTAGACTGTTCATACAAATAGTTACAGTTCATATACATACAAATACTTACAGTTCATACACATACAAATACTTACATACAAATTAAGACACTAAAATACTTATGATCTCACCAGCTTTAAAGCTGATAATCTCTTTCAAAATAACTTGTATCCTCAGGTCAACCATAGACAGGTACCGACGCAAGGTTCAGAGAAGATGGTGCTCGTTCAAGACTCATCTTTCATTTTCATTTATCCTTTAGTGTCTATCATAATTTGACAAAACACACTTGTATTAAAATTATTATATTATTAATGCAATGGATGATGTTGTTGCTTGTTTACTACTTTTCATTGTTGTGATAATGTACACGACGTCCTCCACCCTAAAACGTTTCCGCCGTTCATGGTTTTGGGGTGTGACAGATTGGTATCAGAGCATTGTTTATAGTGAATTGAGTATATCAACCCATAAAAGATATACAGACTATAAATACAATGGGATAAAAATACTCTGACCAATAGTTTATACTTTAAATGATAAAATATTTAATTAAGTATACGTGCCTGCATTCATACTAAAATTAGTGTCACTAGGACAGTACAAAAGAATTACAATTGTTGGGAAACACACGTGGACATAGAGACATATAGTCAAAAATGGGAAGATATAGCCTGATCAATTATATTATCCGAGGGTTGACTAGCATGTTCCTAAGTGTAGTTGTGTGGTTGCAACAAGTCTAAAATCTTACCAACAATACCACAATGAGAACAGTAGAACATAACATTAAACTTAAAATATTATAGGAGTATTTGGTGTTACTATAAGTACTTTATACTTGAGAACTAAAACGGGATCTTCATTACTAAGTTGATCGTTGCTAAGTGGATACAGTAAAGTTATATGTAACTAGGATGTTATAGACTTAGAATCTGTGAAAATTTTGCTTTACCCCTATTCTTTGTGAATTTGGAGTTAAGGTCACTTATTCGAAGGCGTATCCTGTTTCGATTACATATAACTGGTATGCACTTCACAAATAGTGATGTAACTAATGAAGATTTTCTAAATAATTATCTAGATAGTTCGTCTAATACTTATTTTCTTACCCCAAATTCTCGCGTAGATAATATGGCTGAACTCCATCCCCACGGCAACCAGTACCTTCCGAACGAAGTCATTGCTGGTTGGTTTGGAGAAGAACCAGAGAATGATCAACCTATCCTTTTGAATGATCACCATGATGAAGACCATTCGAACAGTGATAAATCCGAACCCGAGGTTGAGAACCTACCCCAGGCAGCTCCCGTTCTAATTCCTAACCCTCGTCCGACTTTTGATGGCCCGACACCTCCATGGGTGGAATGTTTGGAAACATGGAGCCAAGGACAATATCAGCCCATGCCATTTAATGGTGACCGAAGCTTTTATGACCTGATGTCACACCCCCAAACCTGAACAGCGGAAACGTTCGGGGGCGGATGACTTCATGTGGTAACGTAACAAATGAATACATAGTAAAGAAAGCAATACAACCATCACATATATAATTGAAAGTTTACATTTGTCAAAAGTTACATGTTCAAAACCAATTACAATATGATGTGAAAATATGAGATTAAACTGGCGCCGCAGCATCCCTTTATCAAAAGCATAATGATACCTGAAATTACTGATTCCCTGGGACATACAAGTAATTTTGAAAGTATAGATCAGCATTTAAGCTGGTGAGTTCATAAGTATTTAAATGACAATGTTTGTATGAAATGAAATGTTTTGTCCTTGTTTGTTTGTGTTTAGAAAATCCTATATTTTCTACTAGTATAAAAGTAGCCTTCTCTCAAGACCAATGTTTGTTTCTAAAATGTATGTAAGTGTAAAATAACCAATGTGTTTGAAAACCTTGTAAATCAATGCATTTTTAATACCCCATGTGAGTTTTATAACCATACTATTGACTCGGAATGCCTATACACAACGTTCTTCAGGCGTTGGAATGTTATGACGTTTGTTACCCCAGACGGTGGACTGTAGCTAACAGTCAGGGCGCGGGTTGTCAAGCCCGTATAGATCTATACACAAACACCATGCGCCCCCTCCAAGGGATTCTGGTATATAATAAAGGACTTGAAATGTGTACTCGAACATACGTGAAGTTTATGTCTCACAAAACCGTGGTATAAAAACAGATTTACGTGTTAAAATGTTCGTTTGTTCTTGTATATGAAAGTGACTTCTTGAAAATCATGTTTCTAGTATGTAAAAGTTAGTAATATCCTCGCAAAACTATACGTATTATAGTTTTCTAAAAGTGTGTCTCTTTTGTTTAGAAATACCTAGAAAAGGAATCACTTGTTATGAAAGTATAGATTTTTGTAGAGCCTAAGATAGGCAAGTATACATAAAGTCTAAGAAAATGTTTAGTTTATACATGCATAACAAAAATTTATATTTCAAAAGGTAGAATGCTATTGTAACATATTTTATATACGAAAGATTCCTATAAAGTTTATAAATCACAAGTGATTTGGATATATAAAAGCATATAAAATAATTCTTTATGTAACACACGATAATACTCGTGTGTTTTACTTGTATTCCCCCCCTTGAATGCATATAAAAACATTTAGAATATCTTAAAAAGGTTAATTAAGGGGTATGAACTCACTTGAAAGTTTGAAGATGTGACAACCCGAAATTTCCATTTGTACGAACAATATCTATTCAATAGAAGCCAGTCCAATTTCAGTGATTTTCAGACTTTTTCGAACAAGTTTGTGTGCATTAGGGTTTACACTTCAGGAAATATCAGGAGAGTGGATGCTCCTGGGTTTGTGAAATTTGAACATTTCAAGTTTCATAATGTTTCAGTCCAAGTTCGAGAATAAAAGTATTTTCTGTCAAAATATTTCAGGTCTATAAATAGTTTTCTGAATTAAATTAATTCATTATTCACAATTACAACTAGAGAAAAGCCATTTTCTCTCTGACGGATCTTCGGGTTTTTATCCCAGATTGTGAGTAACTCTATCTAGTAGTGTTAGAATACATATTAGATGCTTATAACATGATTTAGATGGGTAAATCATTAGATCTAGGAGTTTACTCCCCAAGGTCGGATGGGGAGGGTCGGATGGGGCGGGTCGGTAGCTTCGCATAGGGGCGACGTGGACGGACCGAGACCAAGGCCCTCGGGTACGCTGGGCGTACGAGGTTACGCAGCGCGTAACTCGGATGAGGATGCTGACTCCTTCTTCGGATATTACCGGATTTTTGATTTAAATATATATAAATTATTTAATAAACTTCAAAAATTCATATCTCCTTCATACGAACTCCGTTTTTGATGGTCTTTATATCCACGTGAAGGTGAGACTACGCTCTACAACTTTCGTTTAGATTCCGTTGGCAAATTCCAAAATTATTTTTATTATTTATTTATAAAATGACGTGATTAAGGAATTTCTTTAAAAATTCAAAACTTCTTTATGTGACCTTCGATTCTCGTTTACGTCATTCCGACCAAAAGTTGCTTGATCTCCGATTCGAGTTTTTAGTTGTCTGCTGCTAAGCCGAACTTGGAAAAATCTTAACTTCAATATACAAAGTCGGATTTCGGCGTTCTTTTTGCGTACGATCATGTTTTAATGACATTTAACATAGTAGGTAGTTAAATAGAAACTTCTTGGACATTCTATTATCAAAGTTCATTTCTTTAATTCAAAAGTGGTTACAATACTTGACTTTTTAGGTCATTACAAAGAGTTGAAATATTGGGTTGTAACATCATCCCCCCGTTAGAGGGAATTTCGTCCCGAAATTTAAAGTAGTAAAGATACTAGTGAACATGAAAGAGATGAGGGTACTTTTGTTTCATCTGATCTTCACGTTCCCATATGAATTCAGGTCCCCGCTTGGCGTTCCAGCGAACCTTCACAATGGGTATGCGACTTTGTTTTGTTTGTTTGACCTCTCGGTCCATCATTTGTACTGGTTCTTCCACAAAGTTGAAGCTCTCGTTGATCTCGATCTCGTCGAGTGGAATAACAAGAGTCTCATCGGACAGACACTTTTTCAAGTTCAAGACGTGGAAGGTTGGATGTATGTTAAGCTTGTAAGCCACAGGGCCGATTCTGGAAAGAATCTCGAAAGGCCCAATGTATCTTGGATTTAGTTTCCCACGCTTTGCAAAGCGTATTAAACCCTTCCACGGTGAGACCTTTAATAAAACGTGGTCTCCTACCTGGAATTCCAAAGGTTTCCTCCTTTGGTCAGCGTAGCTTTTCTGTCGGTCTCTAGAGGCTTTCAATCGCTCACGAATCTGAACGATCTTCTCTGTCATTTCTCGTATGATTTCCGGACCGGTGAGAGTGCTTTCAGGAACTCTTCCTTTATCTAACTGGGTATCGCCAACTTTAGTCCGGCACAGAGGGGATCTGCACTTTCGACCATAGAGGGCTTCGGACGGAGCAGCCTTTATGTTTGTATGATAACTATTGTTGTATGAAAATTCTACATGGGGTAAATGGATATCCCATGCCTTTCCAAAGTCAATCACACAGGCTCTCAGCATATCTTCTAAAGTTTGTATCGTTCTTTCACTTTGCCCGTCTGTTTGTGGGTGGTAGGCTGTACTCATGTCTAGCCTAGTCCCCAGGGAACTTTGTAGTGACTTCCAGAATCTTGAAGTGAATCTACTATCTCTATCGGAGATAATGGATATCGGAACACCATGCAGTCGCACTACTTCCCTTAAGTAAGTTCTTGTAAGCTTTTCCATTTTGTCAGTCTCCTTGATGGGTAGGAAATGTGCGGATTTGGTTAATCTGTCGACGATGACCCATATGGTATCGAGTCCACTCGTCGTCTTGGGTAACTTGGTTATGAAGTCCATAGTAATCCGCTCCCATTTCCATTCTGGTATCTCCTGTTTTTGTAGTAATCCTGACGGTTTCTGATACTCGACCTTAACCTTAGCGCAAGTAAGGCATTTACTTACGAAGGTAGCAATTTCTGCTTTCATGTTAGGCCACCAGTATAGTTTCTTAAGATCCAGATACATTTTATCCGAACCTGGGTGAACGGAATATCTTGAGTTGTGTGCTTCAGTCATGACTACATTTCTGAATCCACCATGATTCGGGGTCCAGATTCGCTCCATGAGATAGTAGGCTCCGCCACCCTTGACTTCTAGATTCTTTTCCATTCCACGCAGGGATTCACCCGCCACATTTTCAGGTTGCAAAGCTTCCATTTGTGCCTCCTTAATTTGTGTGGATAAGTGGGAATGGATAGTCATAGTCAGATATTTGACCCTTCGAACAGTGTATTCCTTTCGACTGAGGGCGTCAGCTACCACGTTGGCCTTGCCAGGATGATAACGAATTTCGCATTCGTAGTCATTTAGTAACTCAACCCATCGTCGTTGTCGCATGTTGAGTTCCTTCTGATCGAAAATGTGTTGAAGGCTCTTGTGATCGGTGAAAATAGTACTCTTTGTTCCGTATAAGTAGTGTCTCCAGATCTTCAGAGCAAATACCACTGCTCCTAACTCAAGATCGTGTGTCGTATAGTTCACTTCGTGTGTCTTAAGCTGTCGGGAGGCATAAGCAATAACCTTTCCTCTCTGCATAAGAACACAAACTAGTCCTTGATTTGACGCATCGCAATACACTACGAAGTCTTCTATCCCTTCGGGGGGGGGGGGGGGGGGGGGGGATAGTATCGGTGCGGTGCACAAGGCTTTTTTGAGCGTCTGGAATACCTTCTCTTGTTTCGCTTCCCAGCCAAAAGCCACACCTTTCTGGGTTAATGTAGTAAGAGGTTTCGCAATGCTAGAGAAGTTCTTTATGAATCTGCGATAGTAGCCAGCGAGACCTAGAAATTGACGAATTTCTGTAGGTGTCTTTGGTGCCGAACAGTTCTCGATGGCCTTAATTTTAGAGGGGTCCACGTGTATACCTTTCTCGCTAACAACGTGGCCTAAAAATTTGACTCTTCGAATCCAAAATTCGCATTTAGAGAACTTCGCATAGAGTTTCTCCGTTCGCAGTGTTTCTAGGACTTTTCGTAGGTGCTGACTATGCTCTTCCTCACTTAGGGAGTAGACAAGTATATCATCGATAAAGACGATGACGAACTGATCCAAGTAAGGACGGCATACCCTATTCATTAGGTCCATAAATACTGCTGGTGCATTGGTTAATCCGAACGGCATCACTACAAATTCGTAGTGTCCATAACGAGTTCGAAAAGCTGTCTTCAGAATATCCCCCTCTAGAACTCGTAATTGGTGATATCCGGATCGTAGATCTATCTTTGAGAAGTAGTTCGCTCCTTGAAGTTGATCGAATAGGTTGTCAATACGGGGTAGAGGATAACGGTTCTTGACAGTAAGCTTGTTCAGCTCTCTATAGTCGATGCACATACGGAACGATCCGTCCTTCTTCTATACAAACAGGACCGGTGCTCCCCATGGTGAGAAACTTGGTCTTATGAATCCTTTTTGAAGGAGTTCATTAAGTTGACTAGAAAGTTCATGCATCTCTGCTGGTGCGAGACGATAAGGTGACTTCGCTACTAGGGTAGCCCCTGGAACTAAGTCGATTCTGAATTCGACTTGGCGTTGTGGTGGTAATCCTGGTAGTTCTTCTGGAAAGATATCTGGAAAGTCACGTACTACCGAAATGTTCTTGATGTCCTTCAGTTCTTGACTTGTATCAATGATGTGCGCTAGGAATGCTCGACAATCCTTCCGCAAGCACTTTCGAGCTTGGATGCACGAAATGATGCGAAGGTTTGTACTTGATTTGTCGTCGTAGATAACTAATGTTTCGTTGTTAGAGAGATTAAGACGGACTGCTTTCTCAAAGCACATGATGTCGGCGCGAAGAAGACTCAACCAATCCATGCCGACTATGACATCGAAACTTTTGATTTGGACCGACATGAGATTGATGGGAAAAGAATGGCCATCTAAAGTTAACGTACAACCCATGTATATATGCAGTTAGTGTTTTCGGTTTTTCCATTGGCCATCTCTACAGTGAATGATTTTTCCAACTTTCTAGGTTTAGGTTTAAGTAAATGAATAAAGTTTTGACTCACAAAGCTTCTCTCCGCTCCACTATCGAATAATATGCATGCATATGAATTATCGAGAAGGAACGGACCAGCAACTACAATTGGGTCAGCTACAGCTTCGTCGTGGCCTATCGCCAAAACTCGTCCCACACCGCCGGTGCCTGCTGCCTTAGGGCAGTTCCTCCTAAAGTGGCCCACCTCGCCACAACCGTAGCAAGTCTGGCCTACACCCGCATTGGGAACTTGAGTGATCGGTTTTGCAGGGTCCTTGCAGAAACAGGCTGTGTGTCCCTTCCTGTTGCAGTTGGCGCACTGCATTTCCCGACAAGGTCCATGGTGGTGGTAAGTGCATTTGGTGCACTTTGGAAGGTTACCTACATAAGGCTTTGTGGGGTAGGGATTTGTAGGGACTGTAGTAGGTACAGTGGCAGCATTCACTGAAACCAATTGTTTCTTTGCGGATTCTTGGGAAGACCCACCCTTCCCTTTACTCCATACTCTCTTCCTGTTGTTGTTGTTGTTGTTGTTATTGTTTCCTTTCTGTGGTTCTGGTGCATAAACGGTTGAGTTCTGATGACCTCCGTAGTCAATCAGAGATTGTGCCAGTTCCTTAGCACTTTCAAACGTGTCAGGTTTGAAAGCTAACAGGTTTGATCGTAATTGGGGCGTCAGTCCCCAGATGTACCTTTCTATTTTTTTGCTCTCGGGAGCAATCATATCTGGGTAAAGGATTTCCAGATCGCAGAATCGGTTGGTATAAGTTGCGATGTCGATACCAACCATTCCGAGAGTCCATAGTTCGTGTTCGAGCTTTTGAATCTCCCCCCGTGGGCAGTATTCTTTCATCATCATGGCTTTTAGGCTCTCCCAGCTTATGGAGATTGCCACTATCAGGGTAAGTACTTTAACATGGCCATTCCGCCAAGTTAAAGCTCTATCAATAAGGGTTAAAGTTGCAAATTTGACCTTGCTGTGCTCAGGACAGGAGCAGATTTCAAAGACTGACTCTATCCTTTCAATCCACTATCTCAGGGCTAACACACCACCAGATCCATAAAACATCCGGGGCTTGGCGTTAGTAAAGTCCTTATAGGTGCATTCTCGGGGTGGTCCATGACTCTCGCCATGGTTGGATGGGTGTGTGCCAGATCCCGAGCCATTAGTACTCGAGTTATTGATCTGTGACATGGCAGCTGCTACCGCTGCGGTGACTGCTGCTTGGAACATAACATCATCAAATTGAGGTGGTGGAGGTGGTGGTGGTACAGGTGCTTCCCCACCGTTGTTTCTCCTTGGATTCCTACGCGGAGGCATCCTTCAACTATAGGTTGAAAAGGTAAAGATAATAATTCCATAGAATAGAGAATTACTGTGTCTCATGAACCAAATTGCTATAGTTCAACAACAGATGCTAGTATGAAACAAGTATTTGGTTTCTCAAAGACTTTTCAAGACTGAAAGTATGAAACAAGACTGAAAGTATGAAACAAGTATTTGGTTTCTCAAAGACTTTTCAAGGTTTGAACGAAATACTCAACATAGTAATAATAGTGTCACTTATATTAATATAAAAGTTGATACAACGATCATGAAAATTTGACCCCTATAAGGGTCTCCGATTAGAAAGTTCGAGAAATTTAAAGACTTTTAGCCGAGGTCCTAAGCTATAGCAAAATTTGAGTCTTTGACAAGCACTACTTGCGATGTAGGTTGCGCTTGGAGCTTGACTCTGCATCTGATTGCTTCGACTCCATTAGACGCCTATCAAAAGCGGCTTGTTGTTCCCTTAGTTCAGGTAGGGCTGCAATCATTTGCGCTTGGAATGCCTCGGTTTGGAGTTGAGCATTGTCTTGTATCTTGTCCAGCCTACGGATGTCAGAACTGTGAACCTGCACTTCCACGTTGACATCCCGGAGTCGGCTAGCTTGAACTACGGACTGATAGGACTGATTGGCTAGCTTACCCACCATTACCGGGAGTGCCCGATCAGCCGAACCTCTGCCGCGGACATCATAAAAGTCCCGGCACATGCCGTAGGGAGGGCGTAAGTTCTATTGTTGGCTCCAATGATGGAGGTGACTTCCCTAGACGGGTGTCGGTCCTTGAAAGTTCCTTACAAAGACGGGAGGTTGAACGGGTGGTGGATCGATCACTTCCAGTTCTGAGTCGGTACCGGAGTCATCATCCACTTCTATGGGTTCCTCGTCCTCTTCGGGATCATCTTCGATCCATCCTCCGTTGCCTTGGTTGGGAAAGTAGGGTGGTGGATCGATCACTTCCGGTTCTGAGTTGGTACCAGAGTCATCATCCACTTCTATGGGTTCCTCGTCCTCTTCGGGATCATCTTCGATCCATCCTCCGTTGCCTTGGTTGGGAAAGTAGGGGTCACCGGGGTGGTGAAACCCAGCCATTTGACTGTACGAGAAATAGGGTTATAGGAGTTGAATAAAGTTGAAATTTGCAAAACATGTAAGTTAAACTAGTTTAGGTAGCAAATACTCCTATAGTATTTAAGTTCTTGTGTTTGATTCTAGTAACGGTTTGGTAAGTTTTGACTTGTTGCTTACTACGATCATTCCTCGATATACGTTGGTCCAATCTCGGGCAAATATAGTTGATCACGCTATATTTGTCCAAAATCTGATTACATATATCGAGGCTTAATCGTAGTGTCAACTTGTCTAAATACTTGTTGTATAGTTAGATATCATGAAAATAATTTGTTGTATGCATGTAATTGTACTTAAATGAACTATCAATTTAAGTTAAACGTAACGCTGCTTAAGCGTAAAAAGAAAAATGTTTTGTCAGAGAGTGTTAGTCCCTTAAGCATTTATAGTTTGTATACCTTATGTGGTTCGATATACTTAGTTCAATATAAACATTGCTCTGATACCAATCTGTCACACCCCCAAACCTGAACGGCGGAAACGTTCGGGGGCGGATGACTTCATGTGGTAACGTAACAAATGAATACATAGTAAAGAAAGCAATACAACCATCACATATATAATTGAAAGTTTACATTTGTCAAAAGTTACATGTTCAAAACCAATTACAATATGATGTCAAAATATGAGATTAAACTGGCGCCGCAGCATCCATTCATCAAAAGCATAATGATACCTGAAATTACCGATTCCCCGGGACATACAAGTAATTTTGAAAGAGTAGATCAGCATTTAAGCTGGTGAGTTCATAAGTATTTAAATGACAATGTTTGTATGAAATGAAATGTTTTGTCCTTGTTTGTTTGTGTTTAGAAAATCCTATATTTTCTACTAGTATAAAAGTAGCCTTCTCTCAAGACCAATGTTTGTTTCTGAAAATGTATGTAAGTGTAAAATAACCAATGTGTTTGAAAACCTTGTAAATCAATGCATTTTTAATACCCCATGTGAGTTTTATAACCATACTATTGACTCGGAATGCCTGTACACAACGTTCTTCAGGCGTTGGAATGTTATGACGTTTGTTACCCCAAACGGTGGACTGTAGCTAACAGTCAGGGCACGGGTTGTCAAGCCCGTATAGATCTACACACAAACACCATGCTCCCCCTCCAAGGGATTCTGGTATATAATACAGGACTTGAAATGTGTACTCGAACGTACGTGAAGTTTATGTCTCACAAAACCATGGTATAAAAACAGATTTACGTGTTAAAATGTTCGTTTGTTCTTGTATATGAAAGTGACTTCTTGAAAATCAGGTTTCTAGTATGTAAAAGTTAGTAATATCCTCGCAAAACTATACCTATTATAGTTTTCTAAAAGTGTGTCTCTTTTGTTTAGAAATACCTAGAAAAGGAATCACTTGTTATGAAAGTATAGATTTTTGTAGAGCCTAAGATAGGAAAGTATACATAAAATCTAAGAAAATGTTTAGTTTATACTTGCATTACAACAATTTATATTTCAAAAGGTAGAATTCTATTGTAACATATTTTATATACGAAAGTTTCCTATATGGTTTATAAATCACAAATAATTTGGATATATAAAAGCATATAAAATAATTCTTTATGTAACACACGATAATACTCGTGTGTTTTACTTGTATTCCCCCCCTTGAAAGCATATAAAAACATTTAGAATATCTTAAAAAGGTTAATTAAGGGGTATGAACTCACTTGAAAGCTTGAAGATAGCGAGATGGAAAACCGGGCAGAGTTTCGTCTTCAGAAACGGATTTTTCTCGGGATTCTCAGGAATCTCGGGAGTAAAATTGACCCTCGGGACTTGAGCAAAAAGACCAGAGCTTCGGGTTTGAACGGGCACGGAAAACGAGGCAAGATTATGAGAGAAAGGAGAGAAATGAGCAATTTTTCCGGAAACCCTCGCATTCTATTTATAGGGGGTCTGAGAAGCCTCGGTACACGGGGCGTACGCTCGTACGCAGCGCGTACGCGTACGTCATGCATGAGCGAGTCCTCGACTGCCTCGGCTTCGGATGGGACGGATCGGATGGGATGCGTCGGATGGGGCGGGTCGGTAGCTTCGCATAGGGGCGACGTGGACGGACCGAGACCAAGGCCCTCGGGTATGCGGGGCGTACGAGGTTACGCAACGCGTAACTCGGATGAGGATGCTGACTCCTTCTTCAGATATTACCGTATTTTTGATTTAGATATATATAAATTATTTAATAAACTTCAAAAATTCATATCTCCTTCATACGAACTCCGTTTTCGATGGTCTTTATATCCACGCGAAGGTGAGACTACGCTCTACAACTTTCGTTTAGATTCCGTTGGCAAATTCCGAAATTATTTTTATTATTTATTTATAAAATGACGTGATTAAGGAATTTCTTTAAAAATTCAAAACTTCTTTATCAGACGTCGGTTTTTGCCAGACTTTTCACCGTTGAAATACCATTGTCGAGACCTTCGATTCTCGTTTAGGTCATTCCGGCCAAAAGTCGCTCGATCTCCGATTCGAGTTTTTAGCTGTCTGCTGCTATGCTGAACTTGGAAAATCTTAACTTCAATATACGAAGTCGGATTTGGGCGTTCTTTTTACGTACGATCATGTTTTTATGACATTTAACATAGTAGGTAGTTAAATAGAATCTTTTTGGACATTTTATTATCAAAGTTAATTTCTTTAACTCAAAAGTGGTTACAATACTTGACTTTTTGGGTCATTACAAAGAGTTGAAATATCGGGTTGTCACACCTGAGGAATGGGAGCTCAGCAGACAGAATCCTGCCAATCTTGGTTCGTAGAGTGGCTCGAAATTAGATTCAAGGCAAGACAACCCTACATCAGATCATAGAAGTTGTCACTAATGCGAGAATGCATACCCTCCGCACCATTCATCTAGAAGATGCTCGTGAGAGATCTGAGAGAGACCATGAAACCCTACTGCAAAGCACTGGCTGAATCACAAGCTGAAGTCATAGAGCTACGAGTACGCCAGAGGGTGTACGAAAGACACCTACTTGATATGGAACGCCAAGTGGCTGAACTGAGAGTTCACTAGAGGGATGACCGTCGCCAGTAGTAGATGCCTTACGTTATTTTTCCTTGTTAAAAAGGAATCATTTTTTCTGTGTATGCCCGATGTGGCATTTTCTATGAAACTATCTTATACTGTAAGTACTTTTAGTTAGGTCTTTATGCTGTCAATGACTATCTTCTCTGGATATGATGTCAGACCTTTTACATGGTCATTCTGCCGAACTTTTACGTCTTGAATATCAAAGATGTTGATTGTCGGCTATCTTCTATGTCATTCTTTATTCAAGTACTCTTATCATACTTTCATTGGATTGTATCTGAAACATGCTTTAGTCAAGTCATTGGACTATAGTAATTTAGCTCCGGAGACATTTCCAAGTCTCTTTCAGTGGTTGGATCATGTTATTCACCAACCAACGATACCTCGGCTTGAACGACGAACGTCTTGAGACCATTCGACGAACTTACTCCCACTCATTACTAGGACTGCAACATAGGGATGTAGGTCAACTCTTCATGAACGCATTTCCACTCAGTACTAGGACTGCATCATAGGGATATAGGTCAAACCTTCGCGAACATACTTCCAATCCATACTAGGACTGCATCATAGGGATGTAGGTCAAACTTTCTAGAACGTACTTTTACTATTTGATTGAGAAATCGAAGTACATCTAGGGTCAACCAAAATCGCTCACAAAATCTTTATCTTTCGTGTTACAGAATCATGTCGTCATCCGGAAACAGCCAGGCGAACAACGAAACCCTTGCCTTTCCTATGGACGCCGCTACCTTTCAAACCGCAGTTACAACTGCCGTGATGGCTGCCATGACAGTTGTCCTTGCGCACCGTAGCGCTATCAATGCGAGCAATCCTGATGTTGGGGTTGAATATTCCGATCGTAGTATCAATCCAGGAATTCATCAAATAGTAACATTCGCAGGCTCGCAAAGCCGAAAAGCGGAGATCAAGAAAAGAAAGCGCCAAGCCCAGAAAGAACGCAAGAAATCCCACAAGTTGGCCATGCAACAAGAACATGTGGAAACCCCTGCCATCCCCGTACCGAGAAAACCATACGAGGGAAAACTCCCGAAGTGTGATAAGTGTAGTTTCCATCATCATGGGGCTTTCCATGAGATGCAATGTTGCAATTGCCTAAATATAGGGCACCATGCTCGTAGCTGTGTGTGACAACCCTATATTTTTCTAAAAGCAATGTAACACTCAAAAGTCAAATACAACGAAAACTATTCAGAATCAACGAAGTTAACCTCAAAAATAAAGTGTTCAAAATATCTAAGTTGGGATGCATTAAATGTTAAATATCGTGCCAAGGTTTCCAAAAACATAAAGAACATTCGAAACTGGGTTATATTGAAGAAACTATAACCACTCAAATATTTACGACTCACCCGGTAAAACACTATTTAATGTAAAAAGTGAAATTCCAATAAAATGTATTTTAGCATTAAGTATCTAAACAAAAGTTGTAGAGTTCATTAACATGTAAACGTACATAAAAAGATCGCCCAAATTGGACCTCGTATGAAGAAGTTACGAATTTTCTAAGTTTCGTAACAGTAGTAGAGAGCTAAAAACACGAATTGAAGATCGATCAATATTTAGCTAATGCAACCTAAACGAGAGTAGAAGGTCTCCACAATAGGAGTAAGATGATAAAAATACAAACAAAAACAGACGTCGGATAAAGAAGTTATGAATTTTCAACGGACTTTAGCAGTCCCGGCCTATTAAAAACATAGCATTAAAAATAAGGTCAAAACTAGCCGACGGAGTCTAAATGAAAGTTGTAGAGCATAATCTCACCTACGCGTGGATATAAAGAACGCGAAAAACGGAGCCCGTACGTGAAAGTTACGGAATTTAGAAGACGGAAGCCAGAATTACGCCCAGCGTAATTCAGGAGTACGCCCAGCGTACTCAGGTGCAGGGTCGAGTCCCATCAGCTGAAAGCTCTATGCCTAGCTAGACCCGAGTCATAAGCCATGACGCAAAGTTACACCCAGCTTAACCGAAGTACGCTCAGCGTAACGCGTACGCCCAGCGTACTCCGGTAGTACGCCTAGCGTACTCGCATTTTCAGCCCTATAAATAAAAGGCATATGCTCCGGATTTTAGCACACCTCACTCAAAGTTTCACTCACCCTCACACAATCTTACGTACCAGAGACCATCCCGACACCCTCGGTTCCATACTCGAGCCTCCGACGAAGGTTGTACGCTACCGAGATCCCCGAGAAGCTCGAGGACGCAGCTTTCTGCAGTTGAAGTTCTGCCCGACTCTAGTCTCGCTCTCTTCAAACCGAACAAGTGAGTTCATACCCCTACTTTTCAAGTCGTTTCATGTTTTAGGGGGGAAATACAAGTACAATACAAGAAAACGTATCATTTTATATAAGTGCAACATCTATTTTATTATTATTCGATACCAACATCTTACTTTATGTATAAAGTTTAGTATATCACCAAGTTATTTTCACCAAATGGAACATACTTTCTGAAAAACTATAATGGGTATGCGAGTTATTCATACATTCTTACGTATACATCTTGAAAAACGAAATACTTTCTTCTAAAGTGAAATAAATACTTTCTTATCGTAAATCTATTTATACTAAGTGATGTGAGATATTCAAACTTCAACGTACTTTTATGTATGCATTTCAAGTCCTGTATTATAAGCCATAATATCTTGGAGGTAGAGCTTGATACTTGTGTATAGATCTATAAGGGATTGACAACCCCGCACCTAAACTGTTAGCTACAGTTAGATTCGCAGGTCTAGGGTGACAAATGTCATAACACTACAACACCTGAAGAATGTTGTTACAGGCAGTCTGTATCAATAGTATGGTTATAAGACTCACACGAAAGTATAAAAACGAGCTTGATTTACGAGATTCATACATGCATTCAGTATTTACATTATTTTGAGTACAAAACTTATCTTTATCATTTAAATATGAAAGATATTAACGCCCTCCAACCTAGGGAACTTTTCAAACTATATGTGGAAAATATTGGATTTTCTGAAAGCCACATTCATCGATTTTCTTCCAAAAAGACATACTTTTTCAGCACAAAACATTTATGAACTCAACAACTTTATTGTTGACACTTTTTCGAAACAACTTGTATTTCTCAGGGAATCATTAATGCAGGTAACTACCAGTTTTTGAAGAAGGAACGCTAAAAGCGTTTATTATCAAACATTTTAAATCATCATATTGTAATATTCTTTTGGAAACATGTATAACGCAACAATGTACGTTTTTATTATATATGTGATGGTTGTATTACTTTCTTTACAATATTCAATTGTTATGGTACTACGTGAAGTCATCCACCCCCGAATGTTTCCGCCATTCTGGTTTGGGGGTGTGATGGATTGGTATCAGAGCATTATTTATAGTGAACTAAGTATATCGAACCACATAAGATACACAAATTATAAATGCAAAGGGGACCAAAAGCCCTCTGACAAAACGTTTTCATAAACAAACTGTTTTCTTTTAATATATATATATGTATATATATATATATATATATATATATATATATATATATATATATATATATATATATATATATATATATATATATACATTTATAGTCGCATGCATCGGTCTCGTATCATAACAAAGTTTTCTAAAAAGTATTAAGGCAAGTTGCAACACTACGATTGGGCCTCAAGGTATGTAATCAAATCGAGAATAAATATAGCCTGATCAACTATATTTATCCTGGATTTGACCAACGTACGTCGAGGAATGGTCGTAGTGGAGAACAAGTCAAAAAAAAAAAAAACTTACCAAATAAAATTTTTAGACTCGCAAATTTGAAATACTATAGGAGTATTGTTATAGGATAATAGGAAAATGAAAAACCTGCACACATGCCGTTCAATAGAAATTTATTTTCTTATAACATTCTCATACCTCTATCCTAGTACAGGCAAATGGCTGGATTCCATATACCGGGAGATCCCTACTACCCAAACCAAGGTAACGGAGGATGGATAGAAGAAGATCCGGAAGAAGACCCGGAGGAAATCGAAGAGGAAGTCGAAGAAGAATTCGAAGTGGAAGAGGAATTCAAAGAAGAATTCGAAGTCGACGAGGAAGAAGAAGATACTGATGGAACAAACTCCGAGCCAGAAGTAATCAATTCTCCTGTTCCTCGTCCTCCCGAAGTCATACCATATTACCCAGGTCCCATTCCCATTTGGGTAAGCGAACTCTACCATTGGAGCCGTGAACTAGGTATACGTCTGTGACAACCCGAAATTTCCACTCGGTCAAACCGTAAAAGTCAACCCCTTCGTATCATAAGTCAATGTCATTATTTCTTATTTTTAAGAAATATAAAATTCGTTTGGTTATTTTAATATATTTTTAAGCGAACGGGTGAAAGAAAGTGTCATCTCGGGTTCAGATTTTTGAAAACCACAAACATTTCGCGTATTAGAAACACCTGACCAAACTTTTATGTTTTGCTTGAAAACTCACCCAAAAATCGTGAACTCATACCTATGTATGAGTTTACTCCCCAAAAAATAGTCATTTGTGTTTACTCCCCAAAAGTCAAAAAGAGTAAACTCCAAAATATCCTCTCAAGTATCATCCAAGTTTTTATTCCAAATCTTCAAAGTTGTAAGTGTTCTAACCATTTCAAGTTAGCATATCACTTAATCTATTGATTTTACATCCTTTAATCCATTCATTTTTGTGTTTTGACTTGTTTTTCCAAACCACCAAGAACACCAAGAACACACACTAAGTGTTCTTGGCCTTTTAGCTCAAATCAAGCCTTCTTATAGTAAGTAATTCCATCCTTGAGCACTATTGAGCTAGTACTACATTTCAACATCAAGAAAATATGTTAAGAACACAAGATTGGAGGTGTTCACGGTCTAAGAATGTTCTTCGGCAGTAAACACCATAAAGGGCACCAAAGTGTTCCTAAGTCCTTATATAAGCCATAGTTTGATGTTTAAACCATCCTTGACACATTTAAACCTTTCCTTATAGTGTTTAAGCCTGTAAAAAGCACCAAAACCCCCACTTTTATGTGTTTACAGTCTAGGGTGTCCCAAAACCATAAACACCCCAAAAGTGTGTAAATGTCCATTAAAAGTCCCATGGTTGTTCCTTATGGATAAATCTAACCTAGACTAGTGCCATGATTGAGCTAAGGACTTGAAAACCCCAAATACCATAAACTTAGGAGTTTAAGGTAGTAAACTCATGAGTTTAAGGTAGTAAACTCATGAGAAATGGTCCTTAGACCGTAAACTCCATTTAGGAGTGTTTTGATGCCACACAACACTTCCTAAAACTAATTCATGAAGTAGGAATGCTTGGAATAGAGTAGAAGACTTTAAATCACCAAATGGTCAAAAGGTTAGGAGTTTACTACTGTAAACTCAAGAGTTTACGACCGTAAACTCAAGGGGTGTTGATCCTTAGGGAGTAAACTCATTTTAAGAGTGTTCCTTGAACCCCAATCATACTAGCCTTTCCCTACAACACTTAGATGCACTCCTTAGCACTTATAACACTTATACAAAGTGTTTGTCAAGCTTTAGAGTGTCTTGACTTTGTTTATTAGTTGTTTAAAGACTAATTGTTAATATACATATATCCTTATATGTTAGTAGGATATTTATGCGTGTCTAAGTCTTCACTTGACACCAAGCACTTATCCGACACTTCCTTCCGATCCACTTTCTATAGGTGAGTTCATACCCCTTAATCAATGTTTTAACTATTTTTAAATGTTTTATGGGGGGATACAAGTAGAAACATGCTTGTTATTATACCAATCATTTGTGATTAATTAACAGCATTCATATGATTGGCTACTCATTAGCCGTTTTACCAAACAGTTTCCTTCAAATGTTTTTCATAAACACTTTTTGTGTTTAAAACTCCATATTACACTGTACCTTTTACTCTGTATGCTTCATTTCAAACTTATTTACGTGTTTCAAACAAATGTTTCTTTATACTAAACTGTTTTATCAAACCCATGCCTTCAAACCGTTTTATAGATTGACATCAAGTCGATCTTCTCTTAAGAGAATAATTATGTTCAAAGGTTTTACAAAACTTATTTATGCTTTTATAGTATAAATTGCATGCCTCTATATGTATAGTTATATAAGAAATGTTTAAAAGACTTAGGAAAGCTATCCACCCAATTTCCTTTTCGCGCTTGAGATGTGGTCTGGTGGGATATCGGGTACTCGTCTGAAGGTCGTTTAAATATTAGTTATATAACATATGTAGATATATAGTCATAAAGGCCCTTCCAGTTCATCCCATGCCCTTGGGTAGCAAGGGTATACATCCATGTCCATACGTACCAGTTATATTACTAGTAAACTACCATATGGTTAGTTTAGGAAGATACTAGAACTATTACTAGAATGCGATATCATACAATGAGTCAGTTCATTCATGAGTCAATACTTGCTAGATAGAGAGAACATACATTACTTTGAGAACATATACAGTACATTACTATGACTACATATACAACTATACTAGGAGAAGAACATATACAACTATACTAGAAAGAGAACATACAAAACTATACTAGAAAGAGAACATATACAACGATACTAGAACGAGTACATTACTATACTTGCTAGGTAGAGAGCACGTACATTACAGCTAGCACATTACAGTACATTACTATGCTTGCTAGGTAGAGAGCACGTACATTACAGCTAGAACAGTTCTTTACATTACATATACATGAATAAGATAATTATTGTGATATGCATCGGAGCGTGACTTAAATGTCATGGCCCGAATTGTAGCCAGAGTCTCTTGAAGGGAGAGCGTCAGTTTACGTATAGATCTATACTGGATTGACAATCCTACACCTTGCTGGTAGCTACAGCCGGACCTGCAGGTCTGGGGGTGCCAAACGTCATTTCTTTTTACGACCTACATATGTCGCTGTTTATCCAGTCGATACTATGGTACAATTAATCACATGATGCCTTAATATAAATCCGGTTTAAGGTAGTTAGTACATCAATAGTTCTTATAGCGCTACATTTTAGTACTACATTAATTTTCCCTATGCATATATTTAGTGATCTTTTCACTTAAACTATAAATGTAAAAACTATATTTTGTTAATGATAGTTACACTTTGGAAAATTACACACTTTTACATGAAACGAACATTTAGAACAGTTAAGTCTTGGTAGAAGACTACATTGAGAACACTTAGGTCTTGGTAGAAGATACACTTTATATAATAGTAGGAATCATAGGGATTTCTAGGGTTTTTCAAACGTTTACAGTTGTTTTACAAACATTTTTACATTGACAGTTCATATACATTTTCAATACTTACAATTCATATACATTTTCCATTTACAGTTCATATACATTTTCAATACTTACAATTCATATACATTTTCCATTTACAGTTCATATACATTTTCAATACTTACAATTCATATACATTTTCCATACTTATAGTTCATATACATACAAATCCTTACATACAAATTAAGACACTAAAATACTTATGATCTCACCAACTTCAAAGCTGATACTCGCTTTCAAAATTACTTGTATCCTCAGGTCATATATAGACAGGTACAGCTGCAAGGTTTAGAGAAGATGGAGCTCGTTCAAGACTCATCTTTCATTTTGATTTATGCTTTAGTATCCATTATAATTTGACAGAACACACTTGTATAATAATTATTTTCTTAATTCAATGGATGATGTTGTTGCTTGTTTACTACTTTACATTGTTGTGATACTGTAGATGACGTCCTCCGCCCCAGAACGTTTCCGTCGTTCTTGGTTTTGGGGTGTGACAGATTGGTATCAGAGCATTGTTTATAGTGAATTAAGTATATCAACCCATAAAAGATATACTAACTATAAATACGTAAGGGATTAAAAATACTCTTTCCAAGAGTTTATACTCTAAATAATAAAATATTTAAGAGTGTATATGTGCATGCATTCATACTAAAATCAGTGTCACTAGGACAAGTACAAAAGAATTACGATTGTTGCGCAACACAAGTGGGCTTAGAGACATATCGTGACAACTGGGAAGATATAGCCTGATCACCTATATTATCCGAGGGTTGACCAGCATGTGCCTAAGTGTAGTTGTGTGGTTGCAACGATGCTAAAATCTTACCAACCCTACCACAATGAGAACAGTAGAACATAACATTAAACTTAAAATACTATAGGAGTATTTGGTGTTACTGTAAGTACTTCATACTTGAGAACTAAAACGGGATCTTCATTACTAAGTTGATAGTTGCTAAGTGGATACACTAAGGCTATATGTAATTAGGATGTTATAGATTTAGAATCTGTGGAAGTTTTACTTTACCCCTATTATGTGTGAATTTTGAGTTAAGGTCACTTATTCGAAGGCCTATCCTATTTCGATTACATATAACCGGTATGCACTTCACAAATAGCGATGTAACTAATGAAGATTTTCTAAATAATTATCTAGATAGTTCGTCTAATAATTATTCTCTTACCCCAATTCTCGCGTAGATAACATGGCTGGACTCCATCCCCATGGTAACCCGTACCTACCAAATGAGGTCATTGCTGGATGGTTTGGAGAAGAACCAGAGAATGATAATCTTATCCCTATGAATGATCACCACGATGAAGACCTTTCGGATGGTGCTAACTTCGAACCCAAGCTTGAAGATCTACCTCAGACAGCTCCTGTTCCAATTCCTAACCCGCGTCCGACTTTTCATGGCTCGACGCCTCCATGGGTGGAACGTTTGGAAACATGGATCGACGGTCAAGATCAAGCTATGCCGTTTAATGGAGACCGAAGCTTCTACAACGTGAGTGAAGGGAGCTCAGCAGATAGAGTTCTACCAATTCTGACCCGTAGAGTTTCCCGAAATGAAATTCAAGGCATGACAGCCCTACAACGTATCGCAGAAGTTGATACAAATGGATGAATGCATATGCTTCGCACCAGTCGGCTTCAACATGCTCGTCAGAGGTATGAGAGAGGCCATGAAACTTTGTTGCAAGCACTAGCTGAAACTCGAGCTGAAGTCATAGAGCTCCGAGTACACCAGAGGGTGTACGAAAGATACCTTCTCGATATGGAACGACAACTGGCTGAACTGATAGTTCACCAGAGGAATGACCGTCGCCAGGAGTAGATGCTTTACTTTATCTTCCTGGTTAAATAAAATCGTTTTTTTTTTCTCTCTATGCCCGTTGTGGCATTTTCTATGAAATTATCTTGTACTGTAAGTACTTTTGGTTAGATCTTTATACTGTCAAGAACTATCTTCTCTGGATATGATGTAAGACCTTTACAAGGTCATTTTCCCGAATCTTTACATCATGAATATCAAAGATATTGACAGTCGGCTAAATTCTGTGTCATCCTTTATTCAAGTACTCTTATCATACTTTCGTTTGGAGTCTATCTGAAACCTGCTTTAATCAAGTCATTGGACTATAGCAAGTTAGATCCGGAGACATTTCCAAGTCTCTTTCAGTGGTTGGATCTTGTTATTCACCAACCCACAATACCTCGTCTTGAACAACAAACGTCTTGAGATCATTCTACGAACTTACTTCCACCCGTTACTAGGACTGCATCATAGGGATGTAGGTCAACCCCTTCATAAACACACCTCCACTCAGTACTAGGACTGCATCATAGGGATAATCATGTCGTCATCGTGAAGCAATCAGTCAAACAGAGAAACCTCCGCTTTTCCTATGGACGCCGCTACCTTCCAAACAACAGTTACAACTGTTGTGATGGCTGTCGTAACCGCGGTCCTTGCGCACCATAGCGCTATAAGCACAATCAATGCTGCTGATGGGAATGAAGTTTCCAATCGTAGTATCCTTCCAAGAAGTCGCCAAACAGTAACAGTCATAGGCTCGCAAAGCCGAAAAGCAGAGAACAAGAAACGAAAGCGTCAAGCCCAGAAAGAACGCAAGAAATCCCAAAGGCTGGCTATGCAACAACAGCAAGTGGAAACTCCTGCCATTCCCGTACCGAGTAGGCCATACGAGGGAAAACTCACGAAGTGTGATAAGTGTAGTTTCCATCATCATGGGGCTTGCCATGAGATACAATGTTGCAATTGCCTAAAAATAGGGCACCATGCTCGTGGTTGTGGAGCACCGGCACGACCCATCACTCAAGTCCCTTTCATCGGGACTAACCCTACACACGAGAGTAGTTATAAAGCCGAACAATTTAGGAAGCAATATTCAAAGTGGAGTAACGAGGAAGGCACTCGTGTCGACATAACATTGGCTAAACGCCGCAATCCCGTCACCAAAGCTAGTACTAGCCAGTCATGCTACCAATGCGGGGAGATAGGGAACTTCAAGAAGGATTGCCCTATAGCAAAGAACTCTGGCATAGATGGGAGGATTCTCAGGATCACAGCAGCGGTAGAACCTGCTCCGGAACCCACGTTAATGTAATTAATGCATTTCGTTGTAACAGACTTATAAACTATCCAGAACTAGTGCAACTAGAGTGTGACAACCCGAAATTTCCATTCGGTCAAACCCTAAAAGTCAACCCCTTCGTATCATAAGTCAATGTCATTATTTCTTATTTTTAAGAAATATAAAATTTGTTTGATTATTTTAATATTATTTTTAAGTGAACGGGTGAAAGAAAGTGTCGTCTCGGGTTTTGATTTTTGAAAACCGCAAACACTTCGGGTATTAGAAACACCCGACAAAACTTTTATGTTTGGGTTGAAAAATCACCCAAAAATTGTGAACTCATACCTATGTATGAGTTTACTCCCCAAAAACTAGTCATTTGTGTTTACTCCCCAAAAGTCAAAAAGAGTAAACTCCAAAATATCCTCTCAACTATCATCCAAGTTTTTATTCCAAATCTTCAATGTTGTAAGTGTTCTAATCATTTCAAGTTAGTATATCACTTAATCTAGTGATTTTACATCCTTTAATCCATTCATTTATGTGTTTCGACTAGTTTTTCCAAAACACCAAGAACACACACTAAGTGTTTTTGGCCTTTTAGCTCAAATCAAGCCTTCTTATAGTCAGTACTTCCATCCTTGAGCATTATTGACCTAGTACTACATTTAAACATCAAGAAAACATGTCAAGAACACAAGATTGGAGGTGTTCATGGTCCAAGAATGTTCTTGGGCCGTAAACACCATAAAGGGCACCAAAGTGTGCCTAAGTCCTTATCTAAGCCATAATTTGATGTTTAAACCATCCTTGACACATTTAAACCCTTCCTTATAGTGTTTAAGCCTTGAAAAAGCACCAAAACCCCCAATTTTATGTGTTTACGGTCAAGGGATGTCCCAAAACCGTAAACACCCCAAAAAGTGTGTAAATGTCTATTAAAAGTCCCATGGTTGTTCCTTATGGCTAAATCTAACCTAGACTAGTGCCATGATTGAGCTAAGGACTTGAAAACCCCAAATACCATAAACTTAGGAGTTTAAGGTAGTAAACTCGTGAGTTTAAGGTAGTAAACTCATGAGAAATGGTCCTTAGACCGTAAACTCCATTTAGGAGTGTTTTGATGCCACACAACACTTCCTAAAACTAATTCATGAAGTAGGAATGCTTGGAATAGCTTAGAAGACTTCAAATCACCAAATGGTCAAAAGGTTAGGAGTTTACGACCGTAAACTCAAGAGTTTACGACCGTAAACTCAAGGGGAGTTGATCCTTAGGGAGTAAACTCATTTTAAGAGTGTTCCTTGAACCCCAATCATACTAGCCTTTCCCTACAACACTTAGATGCACTCCTTATCACTTATAACACTTATACAAAGTGTTTGTCATGCTTTAGAGTGTCCTGACTTTGTTTATTAGTTGTTTAAATACTAATTGTTAATATACATATATCCTTATATGTTATTAGGATCTTTGTGCGTGTCTAAGTCTTCACTTGACACCAAGCACTTATCCGACACTTCCTTCCGATCCACTTGCTACAGGTGAGTTCAGAACCCTTAATCAATTTTTTAACTGTTTTTAAATGTTTTATGGGGGGATACAAGTAGAAACACGCTAGTTATTATATCAATTATTTGTGATTAATAAACAACATTCAAATGATTGGCTACTCATTAGCCGTTTTACCAAACAGTTTCCTTCAAATGTTTTTCATAAACACTTTATTTGTTTAAAACTCCTTATTACAATATACCTTTTACTCTGTATGTTTCATTTCAAACATATTTACAATTGTGTTTCAAACAAATATTTTTTTATACAAAACTGTTTTATCAAACCCATTCCTTCAAACCGTTTTATAGATTGGCATCAAGTCGATATTCTCTTAAGATAATAATTATGTTCAAAGGTTTTACAAAACTTATTTATGCTTTTATATTATAAATTGCATGCCTCTATATGTATAGTTATATAATAAATGTTTAAAAGACTTAGGAAGGCTATCCACCCTATTTCCTTTTCGCGCTTGAGATGTGGTCTTGTGGGATATCGGGTACTCGTCCGAAGGTCGTTTAAATATTAGTTATAAAACATATGTACATATATAGTCATAAAGGCCCTTCCAGTTTATCCCATTCCCTTTGGTAGCAAGGGTATACATCCATGTCCATACGTACCAGTTAGATTATTAGTAAACTACCATATGGGTAGTTTAGGAAGATACTAGAACTATTAGTAGAATGCGATATCATACAATGAGTCAGTTCATTCATGAGTCAATACTTTCTAGATAGAGAGAACATACATTACTATGAGAACATATACATTACATTACTATGAGTACATATACAACTATACTAGGAGAAGAACATATACAACTATACTAGAAAGAGAACATATGCAACTATACTAGAAAGAGAACATATACAACGATAGTAGAACGAGTACAATACTATACTTGCTAGGTAGAGAGCACATACATTACAGCTAGTACATTACAGTACATTACTATACTTGCTAGGTAGAGAGCACATACATTACAGCTAGTACATTACAATACATTACTATACTTGCTAGGTAGAGAGCACGTACATTACAGCTAGAACAGTTCTTTACATTACATATACATGAATACGATAATTATTGTGATATGAATCGGAGCATGACTTCAATTTCATGGCCCGAGTTGTAGCCAGAGTATCTTGAAGGGAGAGCGTGAGTTTGCACACAGATCTATACTGGATTGACTATCCTACACCTTGCTGCTAGCTACAGCCGGACCTGCAGGTCTGCAGGTGCCAAACGTCATTTCTTTTCACGACCTACATTTTTCGTTGTTTATCCAGTCGATAGTATGGTACAATTAATCACATGATGCCTTAATATAAATCCGGTTTAAGGTAGTTAGTACAGCAGTCGTTCTTATAGCGCTAGATTTTAGTACTACATTAATTTTCCCTGTACATATATTTAGTGATCTTTTCACTTAAACTATAAATTTAAAAACTATATTTTGTTAATGATAGTTACACTTTGGAAAATTACACACTTTTAAATGAAACGAACATTTAGAACAGTTAAGTCTTGGTAGAAGACAACATTGAGAATAGTTAGGTCTTGGTAGAAGATACACTTTATATAATAGTAGGAATCATAGGGATTTCTAAGGTTTTTCATACGTTTACAGTTGTTTTACAAATATTTTTACATTTACAGTTCATATACATTTTCAATACTTACAATTCATATACATTTTCCATTTACAGTTCATATACATTTTTAATACTTACAATTCATATACATTTTCCATTTATAGTTCATATACATTTTCAATACTTACAATTCATATACATTTTCCATACTTGCAGTTCATATACATACAAATTAAGACAATAAAATACTTATGATCTCACCAGCTTCAAAGCTGATACTCGCTTTCAAAATTACTTGTATCCTCAGGTCATGTATAGACAGGTACAGATGCAAGGTTTAGAGAAGATGGAGCTCGTTCAAGACTCATCTTTCATTTTGATTTGTGCTTTAGTGTCTATTATAATTTGACAGAACACACTTGTATAATAGTTATTTTATTAATGAAATGGATGATGTTGTTGCTTGTTTACTACTTTACATTGCTGTGATACTGTACATGACTTCCTCCGCCCCAGAACATTTCCGCCATTCTTGGTTTCGATGTGTGACATAGAGTCTTACCTTTTTGCGAGACCGTGTCAGTATAAGGATGCTCGTTGTAACAACCCAAAATCTCAAGTATTGTTAAATTGCATTTTGGGGTGTTTTAAAGGGGAGACTCGGCGAGTTGGAGCCAGACTCGCCGAGTAGGGTCGCAGATCTGGTCGCGGGTTCGCGACTGGACTCGACGAGTCCAGGTATGGACTCGGCGAGTCGACGCTGTTCAGCAGAAACCCTAGCCGTTTCGTATTGGGTCGTATTTAAGGGTTGTATGTCGTCATTTCACGTCTTTTGGCCGATTGTGGAGAACCCTAGACGACTGTGGCATTTGGAGCAAAACTTGAAGGCCATTATTGACTTTGAAGGAATTGTGGTGCAAGAAGAGGAAGGATTTTGGCCAAAGGAAGAGCAAGGGGGTCGAGTTCTGAGGTTTGGGGACACAGAGAGTATGTTTTCAGGTAAGGTTTCAGATCATTCCTGTTATTTTGATGTGTACACGAATTTAGGGTTTATGAAACCCATTTGGAGATTTGATGGAGTATTATGTTGTTATACAAGGGTTTCTACCCTAGTAATAGGATGATTAGAGGTCCAGAAGTCCCATGAGTGTGTATCTCGGGAAAAACGTATCTCAGGAAGCAGTTGGATCGACTGCATGGCGTGGACTCGCCGAGTCGGATGATCAGACTCGGCGAGTAGCTTGAAGATTCACTGGGACTCGCCGAGTTGTTCTTCAGACTCGGCGAGTGGAGTCGGGGTGGCCCCGCGATTCTTCCAGGAGTGACTCGTCGAGTCAAAGAGGATACTCGACGAGTAGAAGGGGAATCTCAGAGGACTGAAGGACGACCAGACTCGCCGAGTCGCCAGGGAACTCGCCGAGCCCAGTCGAGCTGACATTGGACTGTTGACCAGAGTTGACTGGTGTGATTCTTAGGGTCAGTTAACGTGGAAGATAGAAGTATTAAATAAGGGATATATGATGTTACAGGGAGCTTGTAGCTCGGAGGATCAAGTGCAAGGGATTTTAGGAGTTGCTATCTTCTAGTGTCCGCGAGGTGAGTCTTCTCACTATACTGTACCCGGAAGGGTTTGACTGTGTGACCGGAAGGTCGGATATGATATGTGTTATGTATGCTATATGTGGTATGTTATATGTTATATGTGCTATGTATTATGGGCCGGAAGGCGATATGATGTGTGATGGACCGGAAGGTCGGCGTGGGTAAGGCCGGAAGGTTTACCCAGCAGGGACGGAAGTCCCTTGAGACACATGGACCGGAGGATGTGTGATGGACCGGAAGGTCGGCGTGGGTAAGGCCGGAAGGTTTACCCAGCAGGGACGGAAGTCCCCTGAGACACATGGACCGGAAGGTCGGGCCTGGAAAGGCGTACGTGCGTAAGTTGTATATTGGGGAACTCACTAAGCTTCGTGCTTACGTCGTTTATGTTATGTTGTTTCAGGTTCTTACAGTAACGCGGGATGGCAACGGTTCAATTGTACACACCGAAGAAAGAGTTGTGTTTTGGAGGATCCTGGTCTTCTATTATAATGAAAATGAAACCATGTTTTGTAATTCAAATGTGATTAAGACTTTAAACAAGTGTTTTTAATATTAAATTGATTAATTAAATAAGAAATTTTGTTTTTGGAAATTACGGTGTTACACTCGTGCTGCGTATACTTGCCTTTTGTAGTATACCTAATTCGCAGCAATGATCTTGTTGTAAGTCTAAAAGTATTGTAACTTTGTTGATGGTTGCACGGTTGTGTTTCGTCTGTAAAACGTTTTATGTTCAAATCTAATGTCTTTAACTTTCAGTATGATTCCGACACTATCATACGACTCGATTCAATTTGATCTTCACGAAAACAGCTTCATACGTACATCTCTTTCTTCGAAATCGCTCTTCCAGCAAATTCGTCATATTAGAACACTGAAGTACTCAGGCATGGAGTACCTTATATTTCTTTCCTTTCCGAAGGAATCCCCGAAGTACCACTCGTGCAGTACGTTAAGTTCAACCCAAAAATTCATACGGTGGATCTATCACTGAGGAAGTTATACATAAGGGTAATGTGTAATCAAGGTTCTACAAGTTTAGAATTGATGATTCCACTTTAACTTCTTTTTCCCTACTGGGATATGAGCTTAAAGAAGAATCAGTTATTCGACTACCTTTTCAATATTAATTATATACAACTCGTATACACGAGATTGTGATTGTGAAAACATGTATGAATTCTAATATGAACTTCAGGACGGAGAACTGCCTAAGCCTACAAGTAATCGCATCGTCATTTGAACAAACTTAGAACCCAGTACGACTCCTGTAAACCGATGGCCCTACAGTCTAAACACCTATGGAAATACAAGAACAACCCGGACAACTTAACGAACTACTCAGAAATAGAATTAGAAGACTAGGCTTCTCACCCTGGAGAACCCCGGTCGTATTCTTCCAGAGATCGATGGATCGCGTCGTATGTACCTCGGCTATCGAGTACTCTGTCAAGATTTTCATTAGAAATCGTTATCTCTGCCTCGCATAGATGAAATGGTTGAGCAAACGCAAGGAGATAATTACTTTCAGAAATGGATTTGATATCCAAATATCACCAGTTTGAGTGTTAGAGAAGGATGTCCAGAAGACTACCTTCTGAACTCGATGCAGACACTTCGAGTCCGTAGTGATACCCTTCGGATAGGACCAATACGCCCATAGTTTTCATGAGCTAAATGAGTAGGGTACGTATTTCTACTTGTATCAGTTCGTCATTCTCCATGTAATGACTTACTTATCTACCCTCGTAGTAAGAAGTAACCCATGGAAACATTACCTTCGGAGGAACTTACGCAAAGTTCTCTAAACACGAGTTTTGAAATTGAAGGGTTAGATTTCCTACGACACACTATTAGTGATGTGGAAAATTTTGAGTACTCTTTCAATTTGTCAAAACCGTTGAGAAATTGTCAACACCAGAGACGCCGACAGAAATTGACCACATTCTAGGTCTTACAGACCTACTATCATAGCTCATTCAGAACTCCTCCCAAATTACAAGAACCCTTTCGACTTTGACCCAGCAAGGGGTGGCCCTTGACTGGGAAGTTTAGCAAGAGAAAGAACCCTTGGAAGCTCCAAGTGAGAGACCAAGTTCTTTAGGAAAAACTCACTCTAGGAATGGCTTAATACGCTTCATATCGCGTGGAAAGCAAAATTCAAGATAGATAGGACCTCCGGGATTCTTACCAGAACCGGTCCTGTACCTCGCACAGACTAGACCTACTCCGCGAACTCAGCAACGTACATTTTACTCTTCGCGTCTCGATCGTGAAACCATACCTTTCCGTTAGGACTCTAGTAAGTCCACTCGTAGAGATCCTCGCCTTCGTATTTGAACCGCAGTGACCCTCAACTGAGAGGTCAAGCAAGCGAAGCAACACAGTCGCCCGTTAGTGAAGGTTCGTTGGGATACCAACCGAAGACCCAATTTCACTTAGGAGCGCTAGAACCAACCGATTAGGAAGTTTCCTCCTCTCGACTCGATCATTCACACCTACTTCCTAATCTAAATTCTAATTTCGAGACGAAATTCCCTTTAGCAGGGGGATGATGGGACAACCCGAAATTTCCATTCGGTCAAACCCTAAAAGCCAACTCATTTGTATCATAAGCCAATGTCATTATTTCTTATTTTTAAGAAATATAAAATTCGTTTGATTATTTTAATATTATTTTTAAGCGAATGGGTGAAAGAAAGTGTCATCTCGGGTTTTGATTTTTGAAAACCGCAAACACTTCGCGTATTAGAAACACCCGACCAAACTTTTATGTTTGGGTTGAAAAATCACCCGAAAATCGTGAACTCATACCTATGTATGAGTTTACTCCCCAAAAACTAGTCATTTGTGTTTACTCCCCAAAAGTCAAAAAGAGTAAACTCCAAAATATCCTCTCAAGTATCATCCACGTTTTTATTCCAAATCTTTAAAGTTGTAAGTTTTCTAAACATTTCAAGTTAGTATATCACTTAATATAGTGATTTTACATCCTTTAATCCATTCATTTATGTGTTTTGACTAGTTTTTCCAAAACAACAAGAACACCAAGAACACACACTAAGTGTTCTTGGCCTTTTAGCTCAAATCAAGCCTTCTTATAGTAAGTAGTTCCATCCTTGAACATTATTGAGCTAGTACTACATTTAAACTTCAAGAAAATATGTCAAGAACACAAGATTGGAGGTGTTCACGGTCCAAGAATGTTCTTGGGTCGTAAACAGCATAAAGGGCACCAAAGTGTGCCTAAGTCCTTATCTAATTCCTAGTTTGATGTTTAAACCATCCTTGACACATTTAAACCCTTCCTTATAGTGTTTAAGCCTTCAAAAAGCACCAAAATCCCCACTTTTATGTGTTTACGGTCTAGGGATGTCCCAAAACCGTAAACACCCCAAAAGTGTGTAAATGTCTATTAAAAGTCCCATGGTTGTTCCTTATGGCTAAATCTAACCTAGACTAGTGCCATGATTGAGCTAAGGACTTGAAAACCCCAAATACCATAAACTTAGGAGTTTAAGGTAGTAAACTCATGAGTTTAAGGTAGTAAACTCATGATAAATGGTCCTTAGACCGTAAACTCCATTTAGGAGTGTTTTGATGCCACACAACACTTCCTAAGACTAATTCATGAAGTAGGAATGCGTGGAATAGCTTAGAAGACTTCAATTTACCAAATGGTCAAAAGGTTAGGAGTTTACGACCGTAAACTCAAGAGTTTAAGACCGTAAACTCAAGTGGTGTTGATCCCTAGGGAGTAAACTCATTTTAAGAGTGTTCCTTGAACCCCAATCATACTAGCCTTTCCCTACAACACTTAGATGCACTCCTTAGCACTTATAGCACTTATACAAAGTGTTTGTCATGCTTTAGAGTGTCTTGACTTTGTTTATTAGTTGTTTAAAGACTAATTGTTGATATACATATATCCTTATATGTTATTAGGATCTTTGTGCGTGTCTAAGTCTTCACTTGACACCAAGCACTTATCCGACACTTCCTTCCGATCCACTTGCTACAGGTGAGTTCAGACCCCTTAATCAATGTTTTAATTGTTTTTAAATGTTTTATGGGGGGGGATACAAGTAGAAACATGCTAGTTATTATATCAATTATTTGTGATTAATAAACAACATTCAAATGATTGGCTACTCATTAGCCGTTTTACCAAACAGTTTCCTTCAAATGTTTTTCATAAACACTTTATGTGTTCAAAACACCTTATTACACTGTACCTTTTACTCTGTATGTTTCATTTCAAACTTATTTACAATTGTGTTTCAAACAAATGTTTCTTTATACTAAACTGTTTTATCAAACCCATGCCTTCAAACCGTTTTATAGATTGACATCAAGTCGATCTTCTCTTGAGATAATAATTATGTTCAAAGGTTTTACAAAACTTATTTATGCTTTTATATTATAAATTGCATGCCTCTATATGTATAGTTATATAAGAAATGTGTAAAAGACTTAGGAAGGTTATACTAGAACGAGTACAATACTATACTTGCTAAGTAGAGAGCACGTACATTACAACTAGTACATTACAGTACATTACTATACTTGCTAGGTAGAGAGCACGTACATTACATCTAGAACAATTCTTTACATTACATATACATGAATACGATAATTATTGTGATATGAATCGGAGCATGACTTAAATGTCATGGCCCGAGTTGTACCCAGAGTCTCTTGAAGGGAGAGCGTGAGTTTGCGTATAGATCTATATTGGATTGACTATCCTACACCTTGCTGCTAGCTACAGCCGGACATGCAGGTCTGCGGGTGCCAAACGTCATTTCTTTGTACGACCTACATTTGTCGTTGTTTATCCAGTCGATAGTATGGTACAATTAATCACATGATGTGTTAATATAAATCTGGTTTAAGGTAGTTAGTATAGTAGTAGCTCTTATAGCGCTACATTTTAGTACTACATTAATTTTCTCTATACCTATATTTAGTGATCTTTTCACTTAAACTATAAATGTAAAAACTATATTTTGTTAATGATAGTTACACTTTGGAAAATTACACACTTTTATATGAAACGAACAGTTAGAATAGTTAAGTCTTGGTAGAAGACTACATTGAGAACAGTTAGGTCTTGGTAGAAGATATGCTTTATATAATAGTAGGAATCATAAGGATTTCTAGGGTTTTTGAAACCTTTACAGTTGTTTTACAAAGATTTTTACATTTACAGTTCATCTACATTTTCAATACTTACAATTCATATACATTTTCCATTTACAGTTCATATACATTTTCAATACTTACAATTCATATACATTTTCCATACTTACAGTTCATATACATACAAATCCTTACATACAAATTAAGACACTAAAATACTTATGATCTCACCAGCTTCAAAGCTGATACTCGCTTTCAAAATTACTTGTATCTTTAGGTCATATATAGACAGGTACAGATGCAAGGTTTAGAGAAGATGGAGCTCGTTCAAGACTCATCTTTCATTTTGATTTATGCTTTAGTGTCTATTATAATTTGACAGAACACACTTGTATAATAATTATTTTATTAATGCAATGGATGATGTTGTTGCTTGTTTACTACTTTACATTGTTGTGATATTGTACATGACGTCCTCCGCCACAGAACGTTTCCGCCGTTCTTGGTTTTGGGGTGTGACAACGTCCTCCCTTCGGCATGTGTCGGGATTTTTACAATGTCGGTGGGGGAGGCTCAGCCGATCGAGCGCTTCCTATCCTTGTGGGCACAATAGTCACCCAAAACTACTAGTCAGACATGCAAGCGGCCAGAATCCGTGAGGTCAATGCTGCTACACAAGGTAACGCCGCAGACATCCGTCATCTGGACGGACTACAAGAAAGTACCCAACTCCACACATGAACGCTTCAAAACCAAATGGTGACAGCACTAGCAGAAATAAGAGAGATGAAGGAACAACAAGCAGTTCTTGAAAGGCGCCTAATAGGAGTCTAGCAGTCGGATGCCGAGTCTAGCTCCAAACGCACAACACACCGCAAGTAGAACTTCCCTAACTCCAACAATTTTGATATAGGATAGGACCTCGGATAAAGTTTTCTTATTTCCTTTGAACTTGTAATCGGAGACCTCTAGATAGGTCAAACTTTCCTGAACACGAAGCATAATGTAACGCACCATATGTGTGACATATATATAAATATGAAGTACTTCTTTACATACCTCTTGAAACATATAAATTGCTATATCTACTTTGAAACCATACACTAAAGTCAAAAAAAATTACAAGATACAACTAACCCTCTAGTGCACGATTGTAAAATCCTTAGAAACTTATAGTCTTCATTATTATTTCTCTATCAGAACATGCCTCCGACACCACCTCCACCACCTCCTCCAATTATGGATGCCACTATGCTCCAAACTGTTGTAACAGCCGCTGTAACCGCAGTGATGGCTCAAATGAGCAACAATGGGTCAGGAGGAGGAACAAACAACTTTACAAATGGCCAAAGCCAAGGCCGTTCTAGAGTATGTACTTACAAAGACTTCACCAATGGAAAACCTATTCCCTTTTATGGGACTGGGGGAGTGATGGCTCTATCCCAATGGATAGAGAAAACGGAAGCTGTATTCGAAATTTGCGCATGCCCAGAAGAAAGCGAAGTAAAATTTGCCGCCTTTACTTTCTCCGAACAAGCCCTGATGTGGTGGAACGGCCACGTCAAGACACTAACCCTAGTGGTGGCTGTTAAGTTATGAAACTAACTTGAAGACCGTTTAGATCTTTGTAACAGGTAAAATAATGAATGCGAAAACTGCAAATAACACAAGTATGGATCAAAGTGTGTCGAATGATTAGATCAACAATCCTCAGCAGAGCTCGATAAAGAACTTCCACTGTAGAGGATTTAGGGTTACAAGAACGATAAAGAAAAAATACTCTGATCTATCGTAATAATCGTTTTCTATCTTTCTGATCGCTCACTTCTATCGTTTTGCTAATATGCATGCAAGCATATATATTTATATTAAACCCTATCAAGCTCTCGGTTGGACAGGCCCAAACCGGAGTTACAAAACTTGGACTAATAAGCAAGCCCAATAGACGCAATACATAACAAAATGCTACCCAACAATCTCCCCCTTTGTGTCAAATTGGAGCGAGACTAATTCTTCTTTTTACTTGGGCCAGCAGCGGGAACCATCTTCTTGACAGTATCAAACAGACGTGAGATAAGCGCAAGGATCGTCTGTCTGAACCGAATGTACCAGTGTATCATGTCGTCGAAGTACTTGATATCATCCGCTGTGTTTTGTTTACATTTGTGGATGATCCGTAACACATGCTCTAGGCAAGCAGTGGTGTATAGATGTTTATCAGCTAAGGCAAAAAGACATTTATGTCCTTCATTCCTAGTGAACATGACAGAGTTTCGCCTCGAGTCAATTTTGCCCATCTGCATTTGGTTCAGATCACTGGCCGAGCCAACAGGAGAGATTTTCGGTTTCTTTTTAAGTACGCTTGCTATCTCCTGATCCATCAGTGCAACTTCCATGATGTAGCACACCAGCATCCTCTTGAGATGGTCGATGATCGGACCATATTCAGCTTCGTTAGTCAGAAGGATGTTGTGCAGAATAATCCAATCATGGGGATTGAGGTTCAGAAGATCTGCTAAAGAAATGGCATGTTCGGTTTTGGCAGATCCCCTAAGCACCTTGAACCGAACGTTGATAAACTTCCCTTCAGTGTACGGTTTCAAGACCCTAACGTTGATGATCTTCTAAGCGCTCCAGGTTTGATATTGCGGTTGAGCAGCCTTCAGATAGAATTCAATCAAGTCCCGATCAACCTGCGGATGAGGATGAGGGAACTCGGCAACGTTGGAGAAGGCGTGAAAGATGAACAACTTACGGGTCAGTGGCATGTCGAACTGAGAGTCGACGGTATTGGAACAGTCAAAAGAAATAACTGGTTCTAGCCACAAGATGCTCAGAGTATCGATTGCTTCCTTTATCATCCTCTCGAGAGTCCAAGCAGGAAAAATAGTTTTCCTACTATCGAGAAGGTCGTGGGCTTCCTTCTGTTTGCGTTCAGCTTCTTCAGCTTCTTTTGCCACACGAGCACTATCATCAGCCACATTGCGTCGACTTTTGCATTTCAACAAGTCGGCAATGGTTTCTTTGTCATCTTCCTCTTCTTCCTCAGCAAGCTTCTTGCCTTTATCTTTCACACCCGAACCGGAGGCTTGGCCTACAGGAGGAGGTTCGGTTGTGTGAGTTGCCTTTGAGGAATGAGGTGGTTGAGATACAGACTCCTTTCTCCCCCTTATTTCGGAATGGACACGCTTTCGTTGAGGCATCGATGGCGGAGGTTGCAGAAGCGATAGAATCTTGCTGAGCCCTTGAGAAAGCATCAACAATCTTCTGAATAGCAGCTTCAGAGAGTGATGATTGAGACGTGGAAGAAGATGCAATGAGCAATTCGACCTTGTCATGGAGCTCCTTAAGATGTTTCTTTGTGACCGGAGCGTCATTATCATCATCGATCTGCACCTGAAACGGACTGTAGTAGACCGAATCAAACGTCATGTTTTCCCCGCCAAGGAAAGTGTCGTCTCCGTCAGAGGCGTGACCAGGAGATGGTGGTGGTGGTGAGGCTGGTGGTACAGTGGTATGGGTAGGTTCAGGTTGGGTTGTTTCGGCTGTAGGTGTTGGGGTAGGTTCGGGTTCTTTTTGGGTTTCGGTTGTGTGTATGGTTTCGGGTGCTGGTGGAGGTTCGGTTGCATCAGTAGGAACCCCCGTATCAGATACGTTGGCTCTAAAATCTGCAGTGGATGTTGTGGTAGCTTCGGTGAATGTTGGTGGTGGCATTGGGATTGAAGTGTTTGGAATGTGTGTAAAGGGGTTTATGGTGGGAATGGAAGTAGGAATAGTTATAGGAGGAGAGGGAATTGGAGAAGGAGGGATTTATATCTCAGGGGTAGGAGATCTGGGTGGTGTGTTGCCACATGGAGAGTCTTCAGAATCCGAACTCTTACCCTCTGACTCACTGGATGAGGAAGCGATAATCAGCTTTCTCCTGGGTTGTGTTTTTCGCCTCTTTTGCTGCGGAGACTAAGCAGCTTTTGTGGGTTTCCTCTTCTTAGGTGAAGGGCCTTTAGCCCCTTTCGCCACCTGTTTCCCCTTGTCAGCCTTCTTGCCTCTTGGAGCAGGCTTGTCGGCTTCGTGAATCGACTTCAACATATCCGATGTGAGATTCCACGGACCAGAACGCTTGAATTCTTTGTAGGTTCTGATAATCCGGCTATCAGCTGGAACGTCATACATAGATTCCGGAATGGAACCATTAAAGGGAAATTTGGAAGCATCTGAGATGATGATCTTCGTGGTATGAAATGTGCCAATCGAAGACATTGGTGCACCGGCGACAATTGGGACGTTGTACTTGTCCATCACCCACTTCGTAATCAAGGTCCAAAATCTGGCATAAGACACCTCTGAATGCCGTGAAGAAGAGGAGAGACTCTGGATGAGTTGTTGCCAAAGAACAAACCCATAATCGACATTGATGCCATTGTAGACACCATACAAGATGGATAAGAACAACCGGCTAGCACCATCAGAACCGGAGCTTCTTTCAGAGAGGCCTTTGAATAACACAGTGAACAACCCGTTCCACTGTGGCGGCAAGCACAACTTCTTGAATTTGGCGACGGAAGTAAGCACCTCCGTATAACCCATGTTGTAGAACATATTGAACAGGTGCCCCATTGGAAGTGTCTCTGGATTAACCCTCATAGGGTCAGCTTCAAACCCTAACAGAGAGCAAAATCGTTGCTTGGAGATGGATGCTTTGTGATGAGAAACGTCAAAGAAGATCCTGTCAACCACTTTGTTGTAATGAGCAGTCGCATAGATTTGCGACAGGAACTCCATTGGAACTGATTCCACCCTTGAAAGTGCAGTAGCAATAGGCGAAAACCTTAAACACTCGATGATTGGGTACATGAAGGCGTCATAAACGTGTGGGGTTAAATCGATGATTAGGCAATGTTGTGGGCGAATAGGCAGTATGTGGGAAGTGGCGTGAACAGAAGAAGAATCAGCCATTATTTGAAGTAATTGGAGAAGATGATGAACAGTGAATATTCAGGGATCTCTTGCACTCTGGGAATTTTGATTGCAGTAAAGAGGTAAATGGTAGAGGATGTTGCCTTTTATACTAGGGTTTAAGGAGAGAGAAAGATCTTCCCAAATCTTCGACTGAGAATGTAAGGGTTTTTCGGAGTTGACTGATGCGTGACGGTTGGGGTAGCCGATGATCACGCATGAGAGAGAATGTCAGAACCCTAAGAACACGCCTCCCATCAAGCGCCATTTAGATATGAAGCGTTTCAGATTCACACGCGCCTCTTCTGCGTCATTTAGAGAAGAACCGTTTCAAATTCACACACGCGTCTGCGACGTCATTTGGAGATTAGACGTTTCCAATTCGCATGCTTTCACTTTTACGCCGTTTGAAATCAAATCGATTGGACTCCCGCCTGAGTCAGCAACTCTTCATCTTATCCGTTTAAGGTATAACCGTATCTTTTGAACAATGCTCCCACGTGGATTAAAATTGACCACAGTATAATTAACCACCAATCCAATGAAAAATCCTGTAATGATTAGAACCAGAGTTTTGGAAAATCAAAGATTTTCGTGCTAAGGGTGTAAAAGAAAAGAAATAAAGCAATCCTTTTTAGGAAAAATTGTGATGTCAATAAAGACATGAAATAAATGATCCCGGGCACGAATCTCTTCCTTCAAAGTCAAGAGAGACCTTAAAGTGTTAGTGTGGTTTCCTGTTGAATAACGATCAAACACTTATTAAGAAGTATTGAAAGGCTTCTTTTAATTAAGCTTTTTATGGTGGCTTTTGCTTTGATTCAACAGTCCTAATCTTGAAATAAGATAGAAAGTGAACAAAGTACTTGTGAGACCGATGTAGTCTGTTGAACAAGTAGGTTGGTAATCATTTTAAATTAGCTGGGAAATATAAAATCTCAACAAAAATTAAAAATTAGATCGCAAGGGAAGAAATGTTATGGCGTTTAACAATTTCATAGGAATCACAAAAAAGAAAAATTTGAGATTTCATGAAGATACATCCGTCAATGCATTAGTGAAAACTAGAGCAAATTTAATTGTTCACCGTCAATTCGTATTAGGTATTGAATTTTGGGTTTCACTTAGATCGTAGTGGCACGAAACTAAGATCATAAACACATAAATTGTGTAACCATAAACCTCAGTGGTAATTTCTGAGAGTCTCAAGAGTTACTTTGATGAAACGAAAGTGATGGAGAAATGCAATTTAGGTGGTGTAAGAGAACAAAGTACCTCTACTGTGAAAAACTGGACCGAGCAGAAAACTCTTATCTCATGTGAGAAGAGAGTTAGGTAGCTCATGATTAGAATAAATGTGATAGCCTAATTGGGAAGACAGGGTTTGTGTATACCAAGTCATTAAGGTTATTATTCAGAATCTGATGAGGCTTTGGGCACATACAACAGCATGCTTCCAGGGACACTTAACTAATTCAACAATTTCCCCATAAACAAACACACAAATAAAATTAAAGTCAAAAAGTAAATAAAGAACAAAATATTTTTGGAGTTTTTGATATTAAAAGAAAAGAAATATTTTTGGAATTTTTGATATTGAAAAATAAATGATAAATAATAAAAAATAAGACTGAGAAAGAAAATAAAAAGATAAAAAAAACTTTGGAACTGAACCCGAGCGTTCGGTTGAGAAAAATTTTGAAAAACCGAACCCGAGCGTTCGGTTGATTTCGGTTTTGAAAAATTTTGGAAAACTGAACCCGAGCGTTCGTTTGGTTTCGGTTTTGAAAAATTTTGGAAAACCGAACCCGAGCGTTCGGTTGATTTCGGTTAACGAAGAAATTAGATTTTTAGAAAGAAATACTTTTGACAATAAGATAAATCATTTTGGAACAATTGTACATGAAATTTACAACCAATAAAACTACCTTTAATTGATGAGCAAAAGGCAAATTATTCAACCGAACCCGAACGTTCGGTCTATTTCGCTTCTTACGTTTGAGTTTGAGAGGTAGTTTGTGGTACTGACTCTGATTCCATCATACCTAGCCCTTGTAGAATTTTGTTGAACGACGCTTCAGGAAGGGCTTTGGTGAAGACATCAGCCAGTTGATCAGTGGTTCTGACAAAGTGAATTTCAACGTTTCCATCTTCCACATGATCTTTAATGAAGTGATACCTCAGTGCTATGTGCTTAGTCTTTGAGTGTTGCACTGGGTTATGACAGATCCTAATTGCACTTTCAAAGTCACAATATAGTGGGATCTTTTTCATATTGAGTCCATAGTCCCGGAGTTGACTTTGGATCCAAATCACTTGTGAAGTACAGGAGGCAGCTGCAATGTATTCCGCTTCAGCTGTAGAGAAAGACACACACGTTTGTTTCTTTGATTGCCAGCTAACCAATTTCCCGTCAAGGAATTGGCAGCCGCCAGTGGTGCCTTTCCTGTCTAGTCCACAACCTCCAAGGTCTGCATCCGAGTAGGCCTGAACGAAGAAGCCCGAGTTGGATGGATACCATAGACCTAAAGAGGTAGTTCGCTTGAGATAATGAAGAATGTTCTTGACTGCAAGCATATGAGGTTCACGTGGATTCGCCTGAAATCTAGCACAATAACAGACATAGAACATGATATCAGGCCTGCTAGCAGTAAGATACATCAGTGACCCGATCATCTGGCGATATAGCGTAATATCTACTGCTGGCTTATCCAAGGATGGAGTGAGCTTGGTGTCGAACGCCATGGGAACTTTGACTTTTGAATCTCCCATCATGCCAAACTTTGCAAGGAGAGTCTTCGTGTAAGCTTCCTGATTAATAATGATGCCTTCGGGTCCCTGTCTAATATTTAAACCAAGGAAAAAGTTAATTGGACCCATTGAGCTCATTTCAAATTTAGTCTCCATCAGCTTTCTGAATTCAGCCGTTAAGTTGGGATTCGTAGAGCCAAAGACGATATCATCGACATAAATTTGAACAATCATAAGGCGGTTACCTTCCTTCTTACGAAAGAAGGTTGGGTCAACCGAACCTTGTTTGAATTTGGACATCTTTAAAAACTTTGTCAGCGTTTCATACTAGGCTCTCGGAGCTTGTTTCTGTCCATACACGGCTTTGTCCAAAATATAACAATGATTAGGATACCTTTCATTTACGAATCCAGGAGGTTGCTCCACGTATACTGTTTCTTCAAGTTCTCCATTGAGAAATGCACACTTGACGTCCATTTGGTAGACTTCAAAGTTTTTGTGTGCAGCATAGGCAAGAAATATTCTAACGGATTCTAGCCTAGCTACAGGAGCGAAAGTCTCTTCGTAGTCAATTCCTTCCTCCTGACAATATCCTTTCACTACCAGACGTGCTTTGTTTCGAATCACGTTCCCTTCCTTGTCCATTTTGTTCCGGAAGACCCATTTGAGACCAACAACTGAGGCATCAGGAGGAGTTGGAATGAGTCGCCAAACTTTGTTCCTTTCGAACTCATTCAGTTCGTCTTGCATAGCTTGAACCCAATCGGAGTGATCAAGAGCAGTGTTAACTGTCTTTGGTTCAACTTTTGAGACGGAGGAGTTAAACATACAGAATTCTACTTTTGAAAACACGGAAGTCTGTTTTGCCTTGAGTTGCGATCGGGTCAGAACTTTTTCAGACACATTACCAACAACCTGGGAGACAGGATGATCTCTGGTCCATTTGACGAGAGGAGGGTAGTTTGGATCAAAGGATGGATCCAATTCAGCGTTTACCATCTCTTCTAGTTCGGATTGACTTTCATAGTCGTAAGACATATCTACATTCTCCGCCTCGACAGATAAGCTTTCTGGTGTGTCTTGAGGTTCTTGAGCTACAGAGGTTTCTTTTGGTACTGAGCTTTCGGGCATTGATGCACCTTCGGGTGGTGAGGCACTTTCGGTTGGTGAAGTGCGTTTGGGAGCAGCTTGAGAGCTGTTCTCCCCCTCAACAGGTGAGTTCGCCTGTGATGACTTAGATGGATCCTCCCCCTCAACTGCAGAATTGTGTTGTGGAGGGTCGTAAGAACTTGATCCTCCTTCATTCATTCTCTTTGCGGCATCTTCGACAAGTTGCTTCAAATGATCTACCATGTTGTCTGCTGCACTGGCTTCTGAGAGAGTGGCCTTCTCTGGTTCATCAAATAACTCAACGAACTTCTCAAATAGGTTTGCGGTTGAGGCTGTGACTTGGCCAGTTTGAGGAAAGATTTCTCTAGTTGTGTCTTCGTTGGCCTTTAGCTTTTTGACATAGCTATCGTCAAAAGTCACGTAATAAGTTTCTTCTATTTTCCTTGAGCGCTTGTTTAATACCCTGTATGCTTTAGAAGTGAGAGAATAGCCCAGAAATATCCCTTCCTCGGCTTTGACATCAAACTTGTTGCGGTGTTCTTTAGAATTGAAGATGAAACACCGTGAACCGAACACATGGAAAAACTTGACATTTGGCTTCCTATTGTTGATGATCTTATAAGGAGTGAGAGTGAAGCGCTTATTGAGATATGACCTGTTCTGTGTAAAACAAGCAGCAGAAATAGCATCAGCCCAAAAGTATAAAGGTAAGGAAGCGAAACTTAGCATGCTTCGGGCCGCCTCGCACAACGATCGGTTTCGTCTTTCGACAATCCCGTTTTTTTGAGGAGTGTAGGGAGCTGAGAAGTTATGACTGGTTCCTTTGTCGGCTAAGAATTCTTCAAATTCTTTATTTTTGAACTCCAGTCCATTGTCGCTCCTGATGTTGCGAACGACTTTCTTCAGCTGTACTTCAATCTGCTTGATAAACGTCTTTAGTTTGAGTGTCGCTTTAGATTTGTGTTTTAAAAAGAACACCCATGTAAAACGCGAAAAGTCATCAACAATAACAAGGATGTACTTGCTACCACTGATACTTTCGATAGATGATAGACCACACAGATCAATATGAAGTAACTCTAGTGGTTCAACAACTTTGGTGTTTACTATAGATGGATGACTTTGACGACTCTGCTTCCCCATTTCACATGCAGCACACAAATGTTCTCTATCGTACTTGAGCAATGTAAGACCTCGAACATGACCTCCAGTGACAAGTTTGTTGATATCCTTAAAGTTGAGATGAGAGAGCCTTCGGTGCCACAACCAGCTTTCGTCAGATTGTGCTTTGGATAACAGGCAGATAGCTGGGTTCCCTTTGATAGGTTTGAGGTTTAGGGGAAACATTTCTCCTTTTCACTCCGATTTGAGAATAAATCTTTTCGTCTTCTTCTCAATTATTTCAGAACCCTCATCGTCGAATGAAACCTTGAGACCGGTACCTCCAACAAGCTGAGATACACTGATGAGGTTATGTTGTAGTCCTTCCACGTATGCAACTTTCCTAATCGTAAAATCACCGTTTGTAATCATTCCATAGCCTTTAATGGTGACAAAGGAGTTGTTCCCGAACTTGACATTTCCACCGTTTGAAAGAGACCGAAACTCTCTCAGTTCCTCCTTCCTTCCTGTCATGTGACGCGAGCAACCACTGTCAATGTAGCATTCTTCATCAAACTGCTCGTCACTGATAACCAGCAAAAATTAAGCAGATTTATGAACCCAAAGTTTCTTGGGTCCACGTGAACCTTTCACAGGAATAGGAATAGTAAGAGAGATGTCAACAAAATATGTTCTTTTTATTAAAGTTGTTTCATCTTTCTTTTTAATGGTGAAAACCTTAATTTTATTAGGATTTGTTACTTTCGGTTTGGTTTCTGGTTCAGGGACTGGGACATTGGAATGCTTTTGATCGGTTTTGACTGAGGAAACCTTCGATTTTCCTTTCAAGTCTGTTGAAGATTTTGGATTTTGAGTATTAAAAGAATTGGATTTAGAATGAGGTTGAGAGGAATTAGAAGAATTAAAATAAGAACGAGAGAAGTTAGACTGAGATGATTTCTTGACTTGAGATTCTAAGTGACCCTTTTGTTTTTGATCATTAGTGGGACCGAACCTAGATCTTCGGTCGCTTATCCTCTCGGAACCGAACCTCTGCTTTTGGTTGACGTTGTCCTCTGAACCGAACCATTGCTTTCGATTGATGGTGTTCTCTAAACCGAACCTTTGCTTTCGCTTGATGTTCTCTGAACCGAACCTTTGCTTTCGGTTGTTTTGACATTCTTGTGACCTTACAGTTGTCACACCCCCGAACCAGACGGCGGAAACGTCCGGGGGCTGTCGTGACTCAATTGCATACCATAACATTGAATATATATGAAACATAACAACATTCGTCACCATTCATTGCATAGTACAACCAGTAGTGTTTACATGTCATACATTGTTTAAAACATTACATTCCCAAAAATTAATTTATTCCATTCATTCAAAAATAAACTGCAACCGTCACTGAATATGATTTCCCTTGATTCACTGGTTCCCTGAGAATACAAGTATTTTGAAAAACGTCAACATATGAAATGTTGGTGAGTTCATAAGTAGTGTTTGAAATCGAATGTTTGTATTGTTTGAGAAACCACCAGAAAATCCGATATTTTCTGAAAAGAAGAGCTTTTGAAAACGTTTGTGAAGATCCATAGGTATGCTTGTTTGTTTCTATACTTGTAAAAAAAATGTTCATTGAAGATGTATGCATTTCAAATCTGTATGTATTGAAAACCCTAGGAAAACCCGATGTTCCCCTAGTTCCTTTGAAATCCATTAAGTTGCGTTGAAACCAATACAAAGATAGCAGTGTCAGTCCCAGGCGACGTTGGAAGGTTCTCGAGCAGGATTATTTACTACAAACCCGCGTTACGCAAACGCCCAGTTTGTAGATATACTAACGATTCCCGAAGGCGTCGTCAGTACTAATCGCGTTATCCAATCGCCCTGACTAGGTGTAGTCCCACATCCGAAGAGTAAGAGGACACGAAGGCCTCGATGACTCTATTAATCGGTTGGGGATAATATGCGTGCGAGGGGTCCCCGACCCGCCTCGTAAAATATGCAGACTCTACTAGCAATACCAAGGACCCTTGGGGACCAGTGGTACAAGCCATTGAAAGTCACTCTACGTTGTGCCAAGTCGGTGAAACTCAACACCTCGTAGAAAAATATGCGTCTTCGGGCCTTAAGATCAGGTCATTGGGCTAGCTAGGCCCAACAAGCAAGATTTTACACTTTTGGGGCCCGAAGATGGTGCGTAGACGTCTGTGCACACTCGTATGTATATGTATTACCAAACGTTATTTGTATGAATCGTAGTATCGAAGAGTTAGTAGTTGTAGATTTCCATTGGCTCGAGACCGAGTCAATTCGTTTAACAACGACTTTTGGTATTGTAATGAGTTGTATTTCGTCGATAGTCGCGGTGCCATTATTTGATCAAATTGTACATATTGAATTAGCCTTGAAATATTCCTGTTTTCAGCCCCTCATTATTTGTAAAATTTACATTTTCAACCCTTTTTATCAAATACTTCCCGGTTTGGTCCTTAAACTATTTTTCTTGACATTTTAACACCAAAAATTATTGAAATTAAGATTTTCCAGCATATTTCTCATAGAAAACAGTTTAAGTCCCTGAAAATGCAATTTTCTCGGTTTTAACCCTTCTTTTCGCAATTTTGACAATTTTGGCCCAAATTGGAAAATTTTTGCAACTTTGGTCCTTTTTAAATTTAAAAAGCATTTTAAACCTTTGAAAAGGATTTGGGACACTTATAGTCCACTGTTTTACAGAAAATTACAGTTTTGGCCCTCCAAAACAGAAAAATTTGCATAATGGGCCTCATTGGGCCGAAAATGTCATTTTTAGCCCATTAAGCTTGAAATTTATGTTTTTAATCCTCTAATTGAGTATAATTCCAGAAATAATTTTATGGAAACTGTTTTGGCACACTTCATCCATCAGAATCTGTGAAATGTCAATTTGGGCCCTTAATTTTGTATTTTTCACATTTTTGGCCCAAAATTTGTGTTTTTAACCCAAAGAAAATTATTACTAAACCACTTAGCCATTTTTCTTGAAACACTTTGTGTGTAGAAATATATTTGAAGCTAAGATCATAAAACATAAGTTATATCTCGGTTTGAGGGGTTTTAAGGCTAGATCCAACATAAAAACACATAAAAGCATACATATAAGCATGGAAATCATACAAGGCATACAAAACACATATAGATCTACACTTTCACTTGTATCCCCCCCCCCCCCCCCCACAAAACTCATAAAAACAGAAAATAGGGGGTATGAAGCTCACCTTGGGTGTTGATTCGGTTTTTGAAGAAAGATTGGAAGAAATGAAGTGATTTTTGGCCTTTGCACTCCTTGATGAACTTTTCGAGATTGTAGGGGTTTCTAGAGTGCAAGATCATGATTTTTGCATGGATTAGGAAGAGATGTTTGATAAATAAGGAATACAAGTCATAGATCCAAGCAAAACCTTATCTTAGATGATGATTTTTGTGGAAGAACCTTCTTGAATGCTTCTTAATTTTCGAGATTTTGGATGGAGAATAAGGGAGTGTTCTTGAGAGAGTTGAGAGATTTTTGTGAGTTTGTGTGTGTGAGTATGGCCGAGAGTGAGAGAGGAGAGAAGGAAGAAGTGATTTTGAAGTGATGTTGCATGGAGAAATGAGATTAATGCATGGATATCCTATGGGTAAAGATGAGGTGTCACTTGAAAGTCAACTCTTTCTTGGGTTTGGGCCTTGGGCCGAGATTTTAGAGAGGGAAAAGAAAAATTTGGGCTTTTTCCCTTAAGCCCAAAATTAGAGGTAGTTTGGGTGCTTATTAGCCTTATAAAATAAAATTGTGATTTTTATGCTTTAATGAGCTAGGTTAGGTTAAATTATGGATCAAAGCTTGTGATTTATTTCATTCTAGGTCCAACATGGTCCAAAATGTTGAAATAAATAAGTGTGGGTCCAATTAGAGCCCAATTAGGGTTCTAAGCCCATGATAGTCCAATTGGAAGCTTATTGGTCCACTTGGATCCAATAAGGAAGTTCTAGTCCAAAATAGACTTAACAAGAACTTCTAAGGTTTTCCAATTGTTTGATGACTACTTGTAGTACTTGTGTAATGTATTTACTTGAAGTTTTTGATTCACATTAACTTGAATGTATAGATTACATGGCTCAAAATTTCCAGTTGTGACAACAGTGTTATTTTTTGACTTCAAGTTTCTGTCACGATACGAGAAATATGCATTTTGGGATTGCCAAAACTATTTTCTTTCAGAGAGATTCTTCTTGTATCTCTTTTTCCTTTGTTGTTTCTGATTTCTCACTTGCTTCGGCTGACGATGGATATTCGCTTTTGGTTTTTGCTTTCCTTCAGCTGGTTCACTCTGAACTGATGATGTTTCGCTTGAAGTAGTAACTTCTTTTGCAAGAACTCCTTTTTCTTCAGGAACATCCTTTGTACCACTGGTACTTGGCACATCAAAACTATCAGGTTTATTCAAAGGTTCTGGTACATATCTGCCTTTACTTTTCCATGAAGTTCTTTCTGATAGACCTACTGTTTCGTCAGTGTTGTCGATGGGAGCTGACCAGAAGAACTCGTCGCAGCCGTCAGCATTGTCTTCGTTTACAATGGCTGTGAGTTCAGCAGTCTGATGTTCGGTTACGCCTTTGACCTTATACACCTGATTTGGAGTGGTTCTAACTTTTTGATATACTACAACTTTTTCTGCAAGAATCGGGGACTTTTGTTGGGACAAACGAGCAAACTCCACTGAATTTTCTGAAATGAGATTCTTGTGGTCTTCGGGTTCGCTTTTGACAAATTCTGAACAATCAAATGTGTCCTCTACAGAAATTTCACTCATATTGTCGTCCTCATTAAGCTCAGATGCATTTTCAACATCAATTTTATTTTCTGAGCTCAAGTTGGCATTCAATGAGTCAAATTTTTGTATGGTTTCGGTCCTCAGTTTCAGTTTATCATTTTCATCCAAAAGGTTTTTAAGCACGTCCTTATGGTCCTTGGAATTTATGAAAGATTCGATTTTGTCTAGTCCATACATATATGTCGGATTAACTTCCTCAGATGAATTAACACTTTCACAATTATATGCTTCAGCATCAATTTCATCCTCCTTAAACTCAAGGAAGGGTAAAATCATGCGATGAATCTTTTGTCCTATTTCATAGTCCAAATGAAGCTGAGTGATATTAGTGTAAAGACGTTTAACAATCAAACAAAAAACATTTCTCTGTTTTAGAAGCTTTAAATTGTCTCTTTGCAAATAAATGTTTTCATCTTTGGTTTTGATTAACTCCGACTCCTTCAGTTCGATCCACATCCTTCTTTCCTCACTCTTTGAAGATACCCTGCTTATTTGGTCAGTTAGGTTAGAATTAGTGACACGTGTTTGAGTTACACTACTGTCTAGATGACAGATTCTTGAATTAACATTTTTTAATTCTTTTTCATATGAGCTTTGTGGGACTTTGAATGCAATAAAAATGGATTGTACCTTCTTGATTAAATCATCAAGTTCATTGAACTGTACGCTGAGCGGTTTTGCTGTGAAGCACAAGTCCTCTCGCTCCTTTGCGTCTTCATTCCCACCATCTGTGTTGTATCCCCTCATCTGAGATACATCGGACACCATCAAGCATTTTCCACCACTGCTCTCTTCTTTCGCCACATAAGCCTTTCCATGAGAAAGCTTCCTTACTTCATCATCTTCAGAGTCGGTTGACCAGACCTCCATGCCACCGAACTCATCATCAACTACCGAGCCCTGCACAATTAAAGCATTCATAGAAGAGTTAGCAGTAGATTTCTTCTTCCTGATCTCATCCAGCTTTTTCAGCAACAAAGTTTCTTCATCCTTTTCATTATCCTTTTCTGCCATTTTCTTGAGGACACAATCTTTTGCATAGTGGTTCTTTCCTCCACAATAATAGCAGCTTACTCCTGAATCTCCTTCGGCTTTCGGTTCCTTCTTTGGTTCTTCAACCTTCAGTTCTTCCCTGACCTTTTCTGAACTATAACTTCCCTGCCAATTTATGTTCTTGTTGGGGGGGAATCTTTTCTTGATGAACCTTTTTGGGTTTCACACCATCATTGCGTAGTCTTCAGAGGTAAGGTCATAATCCTCTAGGTTGAGATCTTCATCCTCCGCCATAGCTTTGCTTTTGGACAAAAGGGCTAATGAACCCAAGCTTGAAACCACATTTTTCTCCTGTAACACGATCTTTTCTTGAGACTTCAGAATGCCTACCAGTTTCGCCAGAGAATAGGATTTGAATTGCTCATGCACTTTAACTGTGGACACTACAGCCCTCCACTCAGATCTAAGGCCGTTTAAAAACGTGACCTTTTGTTCAATCAGCTTCCTTTCAATATCATGTTTAATCATCTTACTAAGAAGATGATTGAAGCGATCGAACGTTTGAGTCACGGTTTCTTCAGGGCTCTGCTTGAATTCACCAAATTCGGACAGCAGCAAGGTTTGAATGGAATGCTCAAGATCCTCGTCCGTAGAATACAACTCTCGCAGCCTATCCCATATTTCTTTGGCAGTTGTGCATGAACTCACCATCCTGAAAGTGTCAGATTGAAGAGCGAATCTGACTAATCTCAATGCTTTAATATTGCACTGAAATTTATCTTTTTCGTCTTAAGCAATATCTTTAACGTCCTTCAAAAGATCATTATACTCCTTCTGATTCTTAATAATTCTTGAAGTTGCTGAATGAGCGAATGGTCCAGATACTATTGCTTCCCAGATGAGGTATCCATAGTCCTCAGATCCTATAACATAGTCTTCAAAGTGATGCGCCCAGACTTCGTAATCCTGGGTGTAAAGGATGGGAATCTTCGTCGTTGATCCGATGCTGTTCGTGATATTAATTAGATTTGATTGTGACTCGTCCACGCTAGATCGAATAACCTGTTTAAAGATCAGACTTGTAATGAATTAAATTAGGGCAAAACAATTAAATACTGAGTTACGTCAATTATGGGATGACGACTCAATAAATATCAGTAAATGCGGAATAACCCTAATCGTAACCTTTTTTCACAGAAAATAAGTGTTTGAATTACACAGCCTCCTGCTCTGATACCAATTGATAAGTTATGAAACTAACTTGAAGATCGTTTAGATCTTTGTAACAGGTAAAATAATGAATGCGAAAACTGCAAATAACACAAGTATGGATCAAAGTGTGTCGAATGATTAGATCAACAATCCTCAGCAGAGCTCGATAAAGAACTTCCACTGTAGAGGATTTAGGGTTACAAGAACGATAAAGAAAAAATACTCTGATCTATCGTGATAATCGTTTTCTATCTTTCTGATCGCTCACTTCTATCGTTTTGCAAATATGCATGCAAGCATATATATTTATATTAAACCCTATCAAGCTCTCGGTTGGACAGGCCCAAACCGGAGTTACAAAACTTGGACTAATAAGCAAGCCCAATAGACGCAATACATAACAAAACGCTACCCAACAGTGGCGAACTCCATGGGTTGGGAAAACTTGAAACAAATGCTCCTACGAGATTACTGCCCAAGAGGCTGTTGGATAAGGTGTCTAAGTCCATAACTTATTTGGTACATACTTGACCCGACCCAGCATGGTCCATTTGGGTTGCATTTCATCCAAACTATTTATGGATAATTTTATGAGAGTTATACCCATATGTTTATTAATATATTATAAGTCATAATATATTAATATGAAGTCATGTTATTTAATTAGTCTTAGTCTTAAATTAATTATGAATTAATTTAGAGATTAAAAGGAAGACTAATTAGATTGTGGGCTATTGGTTTTATATAGTGTGGGCTAACACTCATTTGTTAATGGGCTAGGCTTATATGGAAGTCCATGGATGATCCATGGAGCTTTTAACCCATGGATCCTTGGAAAGGAAAAGACATGGGTTATTAGGGTTTCACCCTAATCATGTACACTATATAAGCATGCTTATGTTGCATGAAATAGCCACTAGTGGCACTAATTGTGTGAGTCTTATGTGTGACCGATTTCTATGTGTGTAAACACTCTCTCAAAGTTTTCCAAGAGTTTGTGGTGATTTGTGATTCCATTTGAGGCATTCTCACTATTGGTGCTTGGTCTTAAACTCCTTAGGAATTGAACTCATCATCAAAAATGTATGTAATCTCATCTAATACTTTTATGTTTAAAAGTACCCCATGCCATGTTAGATAGGTTATGAACCTTGGAAAATTATTATTTTGCATGTATTTAGACAAACATAGATCCAAGGTTTATTACGGTTGCATGCACACTTAGGAAGTGTTAGATTGCTGAAAACCCAACAGTGGTATCAGAGCCTAGGCTTGCTTGTTTGATGCTTGATGCAAAATAGTTGAAAAAGTCGAAAAACTTGCTGTCTGCCTGATGAACTTGCCGAGTCCATGGGGGGACTCGCCAAGTCCATGTGTATCTTCAACCTACTCGCCGAGTAGGTTCATGCACTCGACGAGTAGGAGCCACAGAGTGCAGATTTTCGACTTTTGCTGCTGGAAATGGACTAGAAACATTACCCTAAACTATTTTGGTGTTTTAAAACTTGTTTTAGTTGGTGTAATGGTTGTTCTAATCCGTTTACAATAGCATATATCAAACTTCCATGATTTTATATGTGTTCATATAATTCTTGAAATTTTGATGATCATGTTCATGTTCTTATGAATTTAGAAGATGATATGAATTATTTGCTGAATTTTTTAGAATTGATTCTTGATCATTTATGTGTTTTAATGGAGTCCATAATTTGTCCTCAAGTTATGGATATCCAAAGGTCACTTTCTTTAACACACACATTTAAACACATAAGTTACATGAAAATAAAGAGTCTTCATTTTTATGAACTTTTAATTCATAAGTTATGAAATGAAAAGTTTTGGATAGTTACAAAACTTCTCCTCAAGTTTTGGAATTTGTAAAGTTTCACACACTTTAATAAACTTTAATTCCAACCCTTAGAGTTTTAATAGTTAAAATTCAACCCTTATACTATTTATAACATTAATGGTTAATTATTATATATATGTATAAGAATAAGTCGTTTTACCATTAGTAGGCCTCATTCACGAAGTCGGTCTATAAGGTGGGTATAAGGTTGTTGCCTATAAAATGGCAACCTAATGGGTTTCCACTCTCACCCACCGCTTGCTTGACTGGTGGAGGGTCATTAGCCGAACGGGTAGGACAATGACTTTAAATTCTCATTAAAAGTATAATGACTTTAATTCCCAATCTTAGTTACTTTAGGAAAAATGTGAATTTGGTGCTAGCCCATGGAATTCACACTTTGTACCTTACCAAGTCGTTGGTGGAGCATGTGTGGTTAACCGACACACTAACTTGGACTAGTAAGGATCACGAAGGGTGACTTAATGTTTGTCATAGATCAATGGAGCGTGTGTGGTTAACCGGCACATTGATTAGGTGATAATGTTAAGGGTACCAAGTGAATTGGTATGGTTATTCACACGTTGTTTTGTGATCCTCGACATCCCAGTCACAAAATTTGAGAGGGCACACTCGAGATTGAAACATGCCATTATAAAGTTCAATGAATCTCAAAAGATCTAGGAATTTCAAATCCAATTAAAACCTAATAAATTATTTCGTTTTTCATGGTGGAAATTGGTGAATCGTTATTCGCCTACCTTCAAATATTTTATAGCTTGGATTACGGCATCCCTCTTCCAAATTATAAAATATTGTGTTGGGTCTTAGCCTTAATATTTCATATTGGGTGTTATATTAAGGACTTTGAATCAACTAACTTGATTTTCTCCCATTATAGATGTCTGGTTCAGACAACTATGATCTTCCCAAATCTCTTCAAGATGGTGTCCCTCAACATCATGCTTCACTTCCTCCACCTCCTCCAATTATTCTCCCTCACCCACAAGTTCTTGAAAATTTTAAAGTCACTCAATCCCTATTGGCAAGCATAGTCTATGTGTGCTCACATCTTGGAGATAAAGTCACATATTGACAAGCCGGGAGAGTTGGGTGTCAAAGTCTCGTGAACGTTGGATGTTCAATCACTTTCTTAGTAACATAGTGAGTCTCTTTGGGACTACTATGAGACAGACTATGACATGACGCTCCATGATGTTATCTATTTGCTTGGTGTTGTGGAATTAGCAATGATTTGGAACACCAGTAAAGCAAATTTGATTAAAAGAACAACTTCCCAAATCTTAAATGGACATTGACCATGGTACCATTGGATATCTAGAAAAGGATTTCTCTTCCCAATGGAAAGGGATCGGCCATAGTCAACTCGGTTGACCAAATGGTAAAGAGAAAGGCTAAGTCTGAGATAGTCTCATGTGCCATTACCAAAGGGTCCATGTGTTTTGTTGCCAAAGGAAGGGGCATTGGTTGCGAAGCTGCCCTATTCACCTGAAAGGTCATAAGGTTGATCAAGTCAAGAGGTTTGACTCTACTTCGGGTAAAGTCCACTGTCTAACTCTATTAAGTTCCTATTTGGAGATTGTTATTACATAATGTGAACGGGTCACATGCTGATGTTTTTAAGAATCAAAGAAAAGATAGGAAGCTTATGTTGATTTTGATTGCAAAGGTGGGTTTCGATCGCGTGGTTCGATAATCAGAATTTTGAGCTGTTGCTTAAGAGTTATAATATATTGCTTATGAATAGATAACAACAAGGTTTTCATGTTGATTGTAAGGATAAGTTTTTCCGCAAAGTTTTAAAATAAAAGAAAAAAAGGGTTTTAATTTTATTTAATTATTTTAAAAATATCCTTACAATGGCATTTGTGGAAAATTGTTGCTTATATGTTTCCAGTAATAGCAATATTGAAAAGTGGATTTGATTCCTCCATTTGTGGTAGTGTCTGAATTTACCGAATGAAGAAAGTTTTCATCACCCAAGTTTCAATTGGATAGAAACTTGGAATCATACAAGTTGTATTGTATGATGAATGAGAATTTTCATCTTTGAAAATTAAGACTAATTCTTTGATCACATGTATATGTGAGTCAGTTGAAGGACTAAGGAATTAGGTACACTGGGTGTGCGCTGGTCAAGGTACACCACAAAGATTGATTTGTCATGATTTACTAAAGATTAGTAAATATGATTATACTTATGAGGTTAAGTATAATTATGTAACATTGGAAAGGTTACAATGTATGACAGAACAAATGAGAAGAATCAAATTAGGCAGAAAGATAAAAGTTTCTCAAATCTGAAAGGATGGGAGAGTACTTTAGTATCATATTTCATGATCATATTAATGATTATGAAACCATATCACAAATTCATACTCTAAGGACGTCTTAGTGCATTGTTATGGCTAAGAAGAGAGGTCATGAATTGTTGGATTGGTTAAAATCAAGAAGATGAGTCATACTTCGTTCCAAAACAATTCTTAGAGTCATACTCCAAGATTGTAACTTTGAGTGACATAGAGGAAGATTTATTAACACTAGTCAAATGTAAGAGTAAAATGTTTTGTACCCTTGTACATTTGAGATTGGTAAGTTGTGATGTCTTGGATGAGACAAAGACCAACTAAGACCAATTATGTGAAGTGTTAGTCTTGATAAGAATCCGTACTATCCTTTGAATATTTCTTTTGTCAAGGAATGGTTGTTGACTGGGGAAACTTATATGTCAAGGGGACAGTGGGAGCTTTAAAGATCCTGAAAGAGTTTCAAGATTTAATCAAGAGTAAAACCTGTAATTTATCACTAGCACACAACTTAAGGTTTGAAACCTATCGTGTTGACATAATTCTTATTTTTGTACCTACTTCAAATAAGTTGAATTTGCATGTGAGTTATCAGAGTTCAACTTGGAAGCATTGGTGGGCCTTGTGCTACCAAGGTGACAAGAAACTAAGATTGAACAAGGTTAATTCATGTAAGGCTGAATTTGTGACTAACCTTATCTTGTGATTATGGTTTTGACAAATTCACATGGATAGGAACTCATACACTATAAAATCTAAGTGTCATAAGGTTTCTTTCCGATTCATGAAAATGATGGTGAGGAAACGCTTTCACTAAGTAGATTTTACGTAGATATCAATTGTGTTATTTGCATTTTCAAAAGTCGTTAGTGGAGCGCGTGTGGTTAACCGGCACACTAACATGGACTTGTGAGAAATGGCGAAGGTCTAAGAAATTGAGACTATGATTACGACATCCCTTTTCATAGTTCTTGAAATTGCTTAGAGACACATGTGAGCTATCTAAGAAATGGTGTATGAATCTAAATTTTAGAAGTCCAGCAGATTTCTAGAAATATGTCAGAGCTAGTGTGAGCATAAGTGTTTTGCTAATAATCATCATGTTAGTGGGAGCATGATAATTATGATTAGTAATGCAAGCTAGCAATGTTAATTATAGAAAAACAAAAGTTTCAATTCATGAAGTTGCAGGGGTTGAAAAAATCGTTTTGCTATAATTAAGGGAGAGGAAATTATACCTCATTTCAATTCTAGAAGCTTAGATTGAGATTTTAATCATCTTTAGTCAAGGACATATATATGAATTTTATGTCTGAATGGTTCGGCTTAAGGAAATTCTATATATATTGCATCCCATATGCTTCGGATATAGGATCGATTGCATGTAGTATAATATTCATCTTTATGATTAGTAATGCAAGCTAGCAATGTTAATTTCATGTCTTTATGTCAAACATCATGAATCGTGTCCCATATGCTTCGGATATAGGATCGATTGCATGTGCTATAATATTCATCTTTTCTAAATTTTCCAAATGCTTAAGGCATTGAGAAGGGAAAAGTCTAGAACTGGATATGACTAAAGTGATTAAGCAATTGTCGAGGACAATCTGAGGTTCGCCAAAGATTGGTTGCTCAGGGAAAGTTGGAAGTATGATGTAAGTTGTCGAAAAGGACCATATTGACATATTCTGAAAAGAAGTAACTCTTGTTCGGAAGTGATAGTCAAAATGGGACTATGGAAATATCTGCATAGGTGGAAGTTATTCAATCTATGTAAGATTAGAAAACCTTAATGCAAGAAGGATGTTCAAAGCAATGTACTTTGAATATGAGACTTCCGTTCCATAGAGGTTGACCTTCTTTGGAATACTCTTTAATGACTGGTGACAAGGTTTTGGTGACTTTGTGCATAATCATTACAAGAGGAACATTGCATAAAAGTTTAAAATCTAACAGATTTTTTGGTAAATGGTAGGAATCGGGGATTCTCACATTTACAATAAGGATTTGGGATTGTGAAATGAGTATCATTGGAATCATGTTCAATTGATCTACATCACAATGTAAAGATCATAGATAAACATAGTGTGCATACTTGGAGTATGGCATAACTATTGTTTTAGAAAAACAAAGTGTACATGCCAGGAGCATGGGACGACTGTTGTTTTTATTCAAGTCTTAAGTTGATTGATTGAAACATTATACAATGAATAATGTGTAATCAATATGGTGATAAAAAAAAGGTGGTTCTATTTATATTCAAAAGGGTTCTGAGACCATATTGGATTCGATTATTATTGTGTTTCACTTTGCATGTTTTGACTTCCAAAATAGCTAGGTTATTCTTTCCGAATGACTAAGTTATTTAAACACTCCACAGTCATTCATATGTTGGAAGTAGGTATGAATCAAGAAATCCATGAATCGAGTTTGTAGATGGCTAAATGGGTTTAGTCATATCAATGGTTGCTACAACATTCATGAGTGCTCATAAGTTATGAGTATTGGAATAAACCCATGCTCACTTGTATCACTTCATGGAATTTATCTCGAGTGATCGTGAGACGGTAATATCACATAAATCTTCAAACCTAGAGATATGAGCTGTTACCTATGAGTTGGTTGTGCATTGATTACATGTAAATGCATTAGTAACTTGATGTTATAAAACGTGCCTTTGTGTACAATTCAACAAGTAGTAGAACAAGCAAATGAGTCGAAGTTTATCTGTTCCTTCTAGAAATAGAAGCGATATTTGGGCCCCTCAATGATTTTGTTGTGGCCTATGTACCGGCCGGTCAGAACTAAAATTGATGTGTTTGATTAAGTTCTTTGTCAAACAAATCGGAAATCGGGAAACAAACTGATGGACAATAAGTACGACGTTGTTCCATGTATTTGTCCGGCTGATATCATGAGAACAGAGGATTATATGATCACTTATCTAAAATGGCGCTTCATAGTTCAACAGAGTTTTCGAGAGCTACGATTGCTGGTTGGTTCCTGAAGTAACATACGCAAATATAGTTATTAGACTTATCCAAGTGGGAGTCTGTTGGATAAGGTGTCTAAGTCCATAACTTATTTGGTACATACTTGACCCGACCCGGCATGGTCCATTTGGGTTGCATTTCATCCAAACTATTTATGGATAATTTTATGAGAGTTATACACATATGTTTATTAATATATTATAAGTTATAATATATTAATATGAAGTCATTTTATGTAATTAGTCTTAGTCTTAAATTAATTATGAATTAATTTAGAGATTAAAAGGAAGCCTAATTAGATTGTGGGCTATTGGTTTTATATAGTGTGGGCTAACACTCATTTGTTAATGGGCTAGGCTTATATGGTAGTCCATGGATGATCCATGGAGCTTTTAACCCATGGATCCTTGGAAACGAAAAGACATGGATTATTAGGGTATCACCCTAATCATGTACACTATATAAGCATGCTTATGTTGCATGAAATAGCCACTAGTGGCACTAGTTGTGTGAAAAATAGCCACTAGTGGCACTATGGTGATTTGTGATTGCATTTGAGGCATTCACACTATTGGTGCTTGGCCCTCAAACTCCTTAGGAATTGAACTCATCATCAAAAAGGTATGTAATCTCATCTAATACTTTTATGTTTAAAAGTACCCCATGCCATGTTAGATAGGTTATGAACCTTGGAAAATTATTATTTTGCATGTATTTAGACAAACATAGATCCAAGGTTTATTAGGGTTACATGCACACTTAGGAAGTGTTAGATTGCTCAAAACCCAACAGAGGCGAGATGCAGAAGCTTGAACAGGAACTGTGGGGCCTTACGATGGTAGGCTCGGACATCGCGGGCTATACCAACAGATTTAGTGACATGATAATACTTTGCCCAGGAATGTTGATCTTGGAAAGCCAAAAGGTGGAAAGGTGTATCTGTGGACTATCACCCCAACTTAGAGGGAGTGTGTTAGCCTCCAAACCCATGACATTCGACAGCGCCAAGGAAATGGCACAATCTCTCGTAGATCATGGTGTCTGTCAAGGCGTCACGACTATCATCGCTGAACCAACCAAAGGGAACAACAACAACGATAAAAATGCCAACAACAACAGCAAGAAGAAGTTCTGGAACAAGAGAAAGGGGCAAACTTCGCAAGAATCTTCAAAGAAACAAATGGTGGCGGTTCATGCCGCTATTGCTCCCACTACAACTCCTGCTACCCCTACACCAACGAAACAATATGCTGGGAACCTGCCAAAGTGCAGCAAATGCAACTACCATCACCACGGTAATTGCCGTGAGATGCACTATAAAAACTGCGACAGGAAAGGGCACACTGTCCGTTTCTGTAAGGCACCGGCGCGACCAATCACTCAAGTTCCTGGTACTGGAATAAGCCAGGCATGTTATAGGTATGGAGAAACCGGGCACTTCATGAGGGATTGCCCCAAGGCAAAGAATGCTGGCGGCGTTGCGAGAGTGCTGGCGATAGGACAAAATGAAGCAATAGTTGACCCTACGGTGGTTACGGGTACGTTTCTCCTCGACAACATTTATGCATGCATACTTTTTGACTGTGGTGTGGAGAGAAGTTTTGTGAGTCATAAATTCAAACACCTACTTAATCAAAAACCCCAACCACTCAATAAAATATTCATTGTAGAAATGGCAAACGGTAAAACGGAAAGCGCAAGCGATATGTACGTAGGGTGCACATTAAATTTAAACGAGCACTTATTTCAAATCAATCTTATGCCCATTTCGATAAGAAGTTTTGATGTCATCATCAGTATGGACTGGTTAAGTCTTCACCATGCCGATATACTTTGTCACGAAAGGGCCGTTCGCCTCAATCTGGCAAACGGCGAAACTCTTGTCATTTATGCTGACAAACCTAGTACAAATTTACAAATCATCTCCTGTGTTAAAGCATGAAAATATCTTTGCAAGGAATATCATGCCTTTCTAGCTCACGTAGTAGACCAGAAACAAGAACCGTTAAAGACATTCCAGAAGTCTGCAACTTCCTAGACATCTTCCTAGAAGATCTTCTAGGGATTCCATCAGAACGCCAAGTCTAGTTTAGAATCGACTTAATTCCCAGAGCTACTCCAGTAGCAAAGTCGCCTTACCGTCTAGCCCCAGCCGAGATGCAGGAACTGTCCAGTCAATTAAATGAGCTGCTGAGAAAGGGCCTCATCAGACCGAGCTTCTCACCACGGGGAGCACCGGTCCTATTCGTGAAGAAGAAGGACGGATCTCTTCGCATGTGCATCGATTACCGAGAACTAAACAAACTCATGATCAAGAACTGATATCCCCTACCATGCATAGACTATTTGTTCGACCAACTATAGGGAGCAAGCTACTTCTCAAAAATCGATCTAAGATCTGGTTATCACCAACTGCGAGTGCTGGAAGGAGACATCCCCAAGACGGCATTCCGAACATATTATGGTCACTACGAGTTTGTCGTGATGCCCTTTGGATTGACAAATGCACCAGCAGTGTTCATGGACTTGATGAACCGGGTATGTCGTCCCTTCCTGGATAAATTGGTGATCGTGTTCATAGATGATATACTCAACTATTCAAGAATGAAGGAAGAACACATCCAACATCTCTGCCAAGTCTTGGAAACATTAAGGGCACAAAAACTATATGCAAAATTTTCTATGTGTGAGTTTTCGATTTGGGAAGTAGATTTCCTAGGCCACGTAGTAAGCAAGGAGGGAATACACGTGGATCCTTCCAAGATCAAAGCAATAGAGAATTGGACAGCTCCAAGGACCCCAACTGAAATCCGGAAATTCTTGGGACTCGCCGGGTATTACCAAAGGTTCATACAAAACTTCTCGAAGATTGCCAAGCTGCTTACCACCTTAACTCAGAAGAGCGTGACCTTCGACTGGGGAGAAAAACAAGACATCGCATTTCAAACACTAAAGCGAGCCTTATGTAGTGCGCCCACTCTAACCTTACCAGAAGGAACAGAGGACTTCGTGGTCTATTGTGATGCGCCAAACCAAGGACTTGGGTGTGTTTTGATGTAACGAGGAAAGGTCATCGCCTACGCCTCAAGACAACTAAAGACGCACGAACTAAACTACATGATGCATGATCTCGAGCTAGGAGCAGTCATATTCGCTCTAAAGATATGGAGGCACTATCTCTACAGCACGAAATGTACAGTCTTCACTGATCATAAAAGCCTCCAGCATATCCTCAACCAGAAAGAACTCAACATGAGACAAAGACGGTGGGTAGAACTACTAAATGATTACGAATGCGAAATTCGATCTTATCCCAGAAAGGCTAACGTGGTGGCCGATGCACTCAGCCGGAAGGAATACTCGGGCCGCAAAGTGAAGTCTCTAACTATGACAATCCATTCACACATGTCCACACAAATCATGGAAGCCTAAGTAGAAGCCTTAAAATTTGAAAATGTGACAGGGGAAGCCTTAAGGGGAATGGATAAGAAGCTTAAAGTCAAGAATGATGGAGTTCGTTACTTTATGGATCGGATCTGGACACCGAAGTTTGGCGGATTCAGAGAAGTTGTCATGAACGAAGCCCATAAGACACGATACTCCATACATCCTGGCTCGGATAAGATGTATCTCGACCTCAAGAAACTGTACTGGTGTCCGAACATGAAAGCCGAAATTGCTACATACGTGAGCAAATGTCTTATGTGCGCCAAAGTCAAGGTGGAATACCAAAAGCCCTCGGGATTGTTGCAACAACTAGAAATACCCGAATGGAAGTGGGAGTGGATAACCATGGATTTCATAACCAAACTACCCAAGACAGCAAGCGGACTCGACACCATCTGGGTGATCGTCAACAGGTTAACTAAATCAACGCACTTCCTACCAATCAAAGAAACGGATAAATTGGAAAAACTAACTAGAACATACCTCAGAGAGATTGTACGGCTGCATGGTGTGCCCATATCCATTATCTCGGACTGAGATAGTAGATTCACCTCAAGGTTTTGGCAGTCGCTGCAAAAATCTCTAGGAACAAGACTAGACATGAGTACTGCTTATCACCCACAAACTGACAGCTAGAGTGAGAGAACCATACAAATCCTATAGCATATGTTTAGATCTTGCGTAATCGATTTTGGCAAAGCATGGCACACCCATTTAACCTTGGTCAAGTTTTCGTACAACAATAACTACCACACTAGCATCAAGGTTGCCCCGTTCGAAGCCCTTTACGGCCGTAAATGCAGATGACCTCTGTGTTGGGCTGAAGTAGGTGACACACAACTAGCAAGAGGACAAGCAACATACAACACACTCACTGGGCCAGAAATCATAAGGGAAACTACGGAGAAGATTGTTCAGATCTGGGAACGACTGAAAGCATCAAGGGACAGACAAAAGAGTTATGCAGATAAAAGACAGAAACCCTTGGAATTCCAGGTTGGAGATCGTGCCCTACTAAAAGTCTCACCCTAGAAAGGGTTAATACGTTTCGGAAAGCGTAGGAAACTAAACCCAAGATACATTGGACCATTCGAGATCCTTTCCAGGATCGGTCTGGCGGCTTACATACTTCGATTACCTCATGAACTCCACAACGTACACCCTACCTTTCACGTATCAAACCTAAAGAAATGCTTGTCCGATGAGACCCTTGTCATCCCTCTAGACGAAATTGCAATAAATAAGAATCTCCAATTCGTAGAAGAACCAGTAGAGATCATGGATCGGGATATTAAAAGGACTAAACAAAGCCACATACATATTGTAAAGGTCCGCTGGAACGCCAAGCGAGGACCTGAATACATGCCACACCCCCAAAGCAGAACGGCGGAAACGTTCGGGGGCGGAGGACGTCATATTCAGTATCATAACAGTTCATAGAAAGGAAAGTACACCCCGCCATACATATATAAAGGTCTTTAAAAATGTTTACATTATTGTATTTATTACATGTTCAAAAGATAAATGCATAAACATCTTTCAAAACAAATAATTAACGCCAACGCATTAATCTCCAAAAGTTGATTTCCAAACCTGCTTAACGGTTCCCTGAGAATACAAGTTATTTCAAAGAAAAAGTGTCAACAATTAAGTTGGTGAGTTCATAAGTGATTTAGAAACATTGAATGCCATTCCAAAATGAGTGTATAATTTCCAAGAAAATCCCTTGTTTTCTTATAAAAGTATGTAGTGCATGAGAGTATTTGTGTTGAAAAATGTAGATAGTTGAACCAAGAAAATCCCTTATTTTCCTAATAGTTGTTTGTTTAACGTCTAAGACTAACAATTGGAAGCAATCCACATGCTTTAGAAGATTTTAAACATAGATTTATAAAATAAACCTATCAAAAGATTTCAGTTTGTTAGATAATGAATAGCTGTAGTAGCTACTCATGCATCAGTCAAAAGTACTATAATAGTTGTGTATCCGATGAGTTTTATAACCATACTAAACATAATATGCCTGTAGAGACGTTCTTCAGGCGTCGTAGCGTTATGACAAACTGTCACCCCAAAGGAAGGACTGTAGGTAACAGTCAGGGCACGGGATCATGACTTCCCATCTAGATCTATACACATTTGACACGTTCTCCGAACGGGAGACTCTAGTTATAGACAAGACTTGGAGCGATACCTTTTAACAAAAAGCCAGTATTTGAAGATGTACACGTCTCATGGATTCTCAACTAAGTCTGTATTAAAGTAATAGTTTTGTGTGCAAAGTTTATCCTTTTTCACAATGTTTGACAAAGCATAAATCATAAGTTTTTAGAATGTATAAAACGGTTTAACAACGAAGGATACTTTGGAATTACTAAATACTTTGTATAAATCTAGTGCATGCGAAGTATGACAAGAGTTTTCATATAGTAGTACTAAATCACAAGTGATTCATTTGATAAAGACAAGTACGGTGAAATTTTATGAAATACACGATAATAACCGAATGTTTACTTGTATTCCTCCCCTAAAAGAGTATAAAAGCATTTAAAATGTATTTAAAGTGTGTTTGAAGGGAATATGAACTCACTTGAAAGTTTGAAGATAGCGAGATGGAAAACCGGGCAGAGTTTCGTCTCGGGAAACGGATTTTTCTCGGGATTCTCGGGAATCTCGGGAGTAAAATCGATCTTCAAGACTTGAGCAAAAAGATCAGGGCTTCGGGGTAGTGCGGGCACGGAAAACGAGGCAAAACGCAAGAAAATAGAGAGAGAATGAGCAAAATTCCCGGGAACCCTCGCATTTCTATTTATAGGAGTGCTGAACCGCCTCGGTACGCGGGGCGTACGCTCGTACGCGGCGCGTACGCGTACGTCATGCATGACTGAGTCCTCGACTGCCTCAGCTTCGGATGGGACGGAAAGGGGGTAGCTTCGCATAGGGGCGACGTGGACGGACCGAGACCAAGGCCCTCGCATACACGGGGCGTACGAGACTACGCAACGCGTAACTCGGATGAGGACGCTGACTCCTCCTTCGGATATTACCAGATTTTTGAATTAAATTTATATATAATTTATTTAATAAACTTCAAAAAATCATATCTCCTTCATACGAACTCTGTTTTCGATGGTCTTTATATCCACGCGTAGGTGAGACTATGCTCTACAACTTTCGTTTAGACTCCGTTGGCAAACTATGAAATTGTTTTTATTATTTATTTATAAAATATCGTGATTAAGGAATTTCTTTAAAAATTCATAACTCCTTTATCTGACGTCGGTTTTTGCCAGACTTTTTACCGTTGAAATACGATTGTCGAGACCTTCGATTCTCGTTTAGGTCATTCCGGCCAAAAGTCGCTCGACCTCCGATTCTAGTTTTTAGTTGTCTGCTGCTAAGCCGAACTTGAATAAAATCTTAACTTCAATATACGAAGCCGGATTTTTGGCATTCTTTTTACGTGCGATCCCGGTTTAATGATATTAAACATAGTAGGAATTTAAATAGATACTTTTTGCTCATTTTATTATCAAAGTTAATTTTATTAACTCCAAGGTGGTTACAATACTTGACTTTTTAGGTCATTACAAAGAGTTGAAATATCGGGTTGTTACATCATCCCCCCGTTAGAGGGAATTTCGTCCCGAAATTTTAATACAAAAGAGAAGTCTTAGGGGCTGAGGAAGAGGTGCGGATACTTCTGTTGCATTTGGTCTTCCCGTTCCCATGTGAACTCGGGTCCTCTCTTAGCATTCCATTGAACCTTTACTATTGGAATGCGACTCTGTTTAGTTCGTTTAACTTCCCTATCCATGATCTCGACGGGTTCTTCCACAAAGTGAAGATTTTCATTTAGATCGATTTCATCGAGTGGAATTACAAGTGTTTCATCGGACAAACACTCCTTCAGGTTCGATATGTGGAATACTGGGTGTACTTTGTTAAGCTCGATTGGAAGACGGAGTTTGTAGGCCACTGGACCAACTCTTGAAATGATTTCGAAGGGTCCAATGTACCTAGGATTTAGCTTCCCACGCTTTTTGAAGCGTATCATGCCCTTCCAGGGTGAGACCTTTAGTAGCACACGGTCGCCAATCTGGAATTCCAAGGGTTTACGCCTTTTGTCGGCATAGCTCTTTTGCCTATCCCTTGAGGACTTCAGTCGTTCTCGTATTTGCACGATCTTTTCAGTCGTTTCTCTGATGATCTTCGGACCAGTAAGGGTGCTATTAGGGACTAGACCTTTTGCCAATTGTGTGTCGCCCACTTCCGTCCAATACAGAGGTGATCTGCACTTACGGTCGTAAAGGGCTTCAAATGGAGCAGTCTTGATACTAGTATGATAACTGTTGTTATAAAAGAACTCGACCAAAGGTAAGTGAACATCCCATGCATTACCAAAGTCGATTACACATGCTCGCAACATGTCTTCCAAGGTTTGGATCGTCCTCTCACTCTATCCGTCAGTTTGTGGGAGGTATGCTGTACTCATATCCAACCTTGTTCCCATGGATTTTTGCGATGATTGCTAGAATCTGGAAGTGAATCTGCTGTCTCTATCTGAAATGATGGACCTCGGTACTCCATGTAGTCGTACGATCTCCCGGATGTAGGTTCTTGCTAGTTTTTCCATCCTATCAGTTTCCTTGATCGATAAGAAATGAGCGGACTTGGTTAATCTTTCGACGATCACCCAAATAGTATCTTGGCCACCCTGAGTTTTGGGCAGTTTCGTTATAAAGTCCATAGAAATCTACTCCCATTTTCACTTAGGTATTTCAGGTTGTTGGAGTAGACCTGAGGGTTTCTGGTGTTCTATTTTTATTTTGGCGCAAGTCAAACACTTGCTCACATAGGTAGCAATTTCCGCTTTCATGTTTGGCCACCAGTAGAGTTGCTTGAGGTCTAGATACATCTTGTCTGACCCTGGGTGTACGGAGTATGGAGTCCTGTGTGCCTCGCTCATAACTACCTCTTTGAATCCACCAAAATTGGGTGTCCAGATCCGGTTCATGAGGTAGCGTGCTCCGTCACTCTTGATTTCTAAGTTCTTGTCCATTCCCCTAAGGGTCTCACCTGTTATGTTTTCGGGTTTCAAGGCCTCTATTTGAGCTTCCTTGACTTGCGCTGACAGGTGCGAATGCATTGATATGGCTAATGACTTCACTCTTCGGCCAGAGTACTCCTTTCGACTAAGGTCATCGGCCACGACGTTTGCCTTTCCCGGATGATAGCGAATCTCACATTTGTAGTCGTTAAGCAATTCGACCCAACGTCGCTATCTCATGTTTAACTCCTTCTGGTCGAAGATGTGTTGGAGGCTCTTGTGGTCTGTAAAGATAGTGCACTTGGTACCGTATAGGTAGTGCATCCAGATTTTAAGAGCGAAGACCACCGCTCCAAGTTGTAAGTCATGAGTGGTGTATTTGACCTCATGCGTTTTCAGTTGTCGTGAGGCATATGCAATAACCTTTCCCCTCTGCATCAGTACATAGCCCAGTCCTTGCTTCGAAGCGTCGCAATACACCACAAAATCTTCGGTCCCCTCTGGAAGAGAAAGGATGGATGCACTGCAAAGGGCCTGTTTCAAAGTCTGAAATGCAACATCTGGCTTTTCTTCCTAGTTGTAGGTCACACCTTTCTGGGTTAAAGCGGTAAGAGGCTTCGTGATGCTGGAGAAATTTTGGATGAATCTTCGATAATAACCAGCAAGACCTAGAAACTGGCGAATTTCGGTTGGTGTCGTTGGTGCAGACCGGTTTTCGATAGCCTTGATTTTTGCGGGGTCCACGTGGATTCCTTCCTTGCTGACCACGTGACTGAGGAAGTCCACCTTTCTAATCCAAAACTCACATTTTGAGAATTTTGCATAAAGTCTCTCAGTCCGTAACGTCTGTAAGACTTGTCTCAGGTGTTGACTATGTTCTTCTTTATTCTTTGAATAAATGAGTATGTCGTCTATGAATACTGTCACAAATTTATCCAAGAATGGACGACATACCCGATTCATTAGATCCATGAATACGGCCGGGGCATTGGTTAGTCCGAACGACATCACTACGAATTCGTAATGTCCGTACCACATTCGGAAGGCCGTCTTGGGAACATCACTCTCCAGGACTCGTAGCTGGTGATACCCCGACCTCAGATCGATCTTGGAGAAGTAGTTGGCTCCTTGGAGTTGATCAAATAAGTCGTCGATTCGGGGTAGGGGGTATCGGTTCTTGATGGTAAGTTTGTTGAGTTTTCGGTAGTCGATGCACATCCTGAACGATCCATCCTTCTTTTTCACGAACAACACAGGTGCTCCCCATGGCGAGAAGCTCGGCCTGATGAATCCTTTTCCAAGTAGTTCATTCAGTTGGCCGGAAAGCTCCTGCATCTCTGCCGGGGCTAATCGATAGGGTGCTTTGGCTACTAGGGTAGCTCCGGGAACCAGATCGATTCTGAATTGGACTTGTCTTGCGGGTGGTATTCCCGGAAGATCCTCGGGAAAAACGTCAGGAAAATCGCATACGTCAGGCACATTCTTGACGTCCGGGACTTCGCGCTTCACATCTACAACATCAGCCAAAAACGCGCAGCACTCTTTGCGTAGGTACTTTTGAGCCCGGATACTTGAGATGATACGAAGAGTGGTACTAGGTTTGTCGCCCAAGACAAGGAAGGTTTCGCCGGTTGGCAGATTAAGGCGAACGGCCTTATCGTAACATAAAATGTCCGCACGATGTGAACTCAGCCAATCCATGCCAATGATGACATCGAAACTCTTAATCGAGACTGGCATGAGGTTGATTGGAAAGGGATTATCGTTTAGAGTTAGGGTGCAGTTTAACTATATCTCCTTAGTGCCTTCGGTTTTTCCATTGGCCATTTCTACTATGAATGGTTCACTTAATGATTGTGGTATTGGTTTTAGCATGCCTTTAAAGTCGTGACTCACAAAACAACTTTCCGCTCCACTATCAAACAAAATGCATGCATACGAGTTATCGAGAAGAAACGTACCCATAACAACAGTAGGGTCCGCAACGGCTTCATCTTGTCCCATTGCGAAAAATCGGCCCCTTCCGCCGGTATTCCTGTTGTTTGCCTTCGGGCAGTCCCTGCGGTAGTGTCTCGTGTCTCCGCACTCAAAGCAGGCACGGCTCACTCCGGTATTAGCAGTGGGGGCAGATTGTTGGGTTGGCTCTTTGCAATAGCGGGATGTATGTCCCTTCTTATTGCACCTGGTGCACTGAAGGTTACGGCAGAGACCGTGGTGGTGGAACTTGCATTGGTTGCATTTTGGAAGTTTCCTATTGTATGAGCTTGTGGGGGTAGAGTTGGTAGGTACCGTAATCGCGTGGGTCACAACTACTTGTTGTTTCTTGGGGTTCTCCTGGAGGGTTTGTCCCCTCTTCTTGTTCCAAGGCTTACTCTGGCCCTGAGCCTCCTTAGGTGGATTTGCGGTTGCTGCAATGGTACTCTGTTTCACTCCGTGGTCGATAAGTCGTTGAGCCAGGCATTTAGTGTTGTTGTAGGTAATAGCGTTGGAAGCTAGGACATGCCCTTGAATCTGGGGTGACAACCCCCAAATGTACCTTTCGACCTTCTTTGATTCTGGGTTGACCATGGTAGGGCACAAAGCAGCGAGGTCGTTGAACCTAGTTGTGTAGGCGACTAGATCAGACCCAACCATTTTCAGATTCCAGAGCTCCTGCTCAAGCTTTTGCACTTCGCCCCCTGGGCAGTATTCTTCCAGTAGTAGAACCTTTAGCTCTTCCCAACTCATGGCGTTAGTGACAATGAGTGTCACTGAATTCACATGGCTTTTCCACCAAGTGAGGGCTCGATCTATGAAGGTGCAAGCAGCGAACTTGAACTTGCTTGTTTCTTGGCACGAGCATATCTCGAAGACTGTTTCGGTCTTTTCGAACCATTGCATTAGTGCAATGACTCCCCCACTTCCATTAAAAGTCTTTGGCTTTGAATTGGAGAACTCCTTGTAAGTACATTCCCTTACATGGCCCTGGCCGGTGCCACGATTGGGATGATTAGTGCTGCTTCCTGTACCTCAATTTGCATTGGAGTTTATTTGAGAGAGGGCGGCCGCTACTGCTGCTGTGATAGCAGCCTGGACCATGGCCGGATCATATGTTAGTGGTGGAGGTGGTGGTGGGGTTGCGTTGGTACGTGCTGATCTACGAGGAGGCATTGCGCTGCTAAAAGAAAAAAAATGAGAGATTATAAGTTTTGGTGGTTGCGAGTTAAATGATATTGAGTTAACTTCCTTTAATAGTTTAAGAATTTGGTTTGGCCAACACAGGGTTTTGAGCTTGATTCATAAATAACGTTTGAATAGATGTACTTATGAATTGATCGGACTACTCATCATTAAAACAAGAAAGAGATATGCCCTATATATATTAAACATATAGTTGTGTTACATCCGAGTTTAGACAAAACTTTTTGAGCTTTCTAAAGGTCTCCGATTACAGAAAGTTTTTAAAGAAACTTATATTCTTATCCGAAGTCCTAATTTATAACAAAATTTGCAATCCTGGCAAGCACTATTTGCGACGTAGGTTGCGCTTGGAGCTTGACTCCGCATCTGATTGCTTCGATTCCATTAGACGCCTATCAAGAGCGGCTTGTTGCTCCCTTAACTTGGCTAGGGCTGCAATCATTTGTGCCTGAAATGCCTCAGTTTGGAGTTGGGCATGGTCCTGAATCCCATCCAGCCTACGGATGTCAGAAGTGTGAACCTGTACTTCTACGTTGATCTCGCGGATCCGGTTGGCTTGAACTCCGGATTGATAGCATTGGTTGTCTAGTTTGCCAACCATGACCGGAAGTGCTCGGTCTGCTGATCCCCCACCTCTGACATCATAAACGTCTCGGCACATGCCGTAGGGAGGGCGTAAGCTTTGTTGTTGGCTCCAATGGTGGAGGTGACTTCCAAACACAGGAGTGGGTCCTTGGAAGTTCCTCACATGGACAGGGGTTGTGGGGCCGGTGGATTGATAACCTCTAGCTCTGAATCTGTACCTGAGTCATCTCCTTCATCCAATTCTATCGGCTCTTCGTCTTCTTCGGAATCTTCTTCGACCCATCCTCCATTACCTTGGTTGGGGTAGTAGGGGTCGTTGGGGTAGTGGAATCCAGCCATTGAGTCTGTACGAGAATAGGATTAAGAATTGACTATAAGCTAGAGTACATGAAATTTACCCTTAAGTTTAATGGCTAATGACAACACAAAAACTCCCTTAGTATTATGTGATGATGTGCTTTCGGTAAGTTTTAAATTGGTTGCCCATTGCAGACACTCCTTGGCATACGTTAGTCGGCTCTTGGACAAATATACTTGATCAGGCTATATTCTTGCCAGTTCCGATTACATGTCCCAAGGTGTACCTGTGCTGCACAACTTATTTATAATACTTCTAAAATTATCCGATATGAAACTGTTATTAGTAAGGAATGAGTGCATGCCTACTTTAAAAAAAGAAAACTAATTAAATTTAATTTCAAAAGTATGACTCTTCTCAGATTGTTTTTGCCCAGTTGAGTTTATACTCGTATACCAAAAAGAAATGGTTTTGATATACTTAATTCCCTATAAACAAAGCTCTGATACCAATCTGTCACACCCCCAAACTAGAACGGCGGAAACGTTCGGGGGCGGAGGACGTCATATTCAGTATCATAACAGTTCATAGAAAGGAATGTACACACCACCATACATATATAAAGGTTTTTAAAAATGTTTACATCATTGTATTTATTACATGTTCAAAAGATAAATGCGTAAACATCTTTCAAAAGAAATAATTAACGCTAGCGCGTTAATCTCCAAAAGTTGATTTCCAAACCTGCTTAACGGTTCCCTGAGAATACAAGTTATTTCAAAGAAAAAGTGTCAACAATTAAGTTGGTGAGTTCATAAGTGATTTAGAAACATTGAATGCCATTCCAAAATGAGTGTATAATTTCCAAGAAAATCCCTTATTTTCTTATAAAAGTATGTAGTGCATGAGATTATTTGTGTTGAAAAATGTAGATAGTTGAACCAAGAAAATCCCTTATTTTCCTAATAGTTGTTTGTTTAACGTCCAAGACTAACAATTGGAAGCAATCCACATGCTTTAGAAGATTTTAAACATAGATTTATAAAATAAACCTATCAGAAGATTTCAGTTTGTTAGATAATGAATAATTGTAGTAGCTACTCATTCATCAGTCAAAAGTACTATAATAGTTGTGTATCCGATGAGTTTTATAACCATACTTAACATAATATGCCTGTAGCGACGTTCTTCAGGTGTCGTAGCGTTATGACAAACTGTCACCCCAAAGGAAGGACTGTAGCTAACAGTCAGGGCGCGGGATCATGACTTCCCGTATAGATCTATACACATTTGACACGTTCTCTGAACGGGAGACTCTGGTTATAGACAGGACTTCTAGCGATACCTTTTAACAAAAAGGCAGTATTAGAAGATGTACACGTCTCATGGATTCTCAACTAAGTTTGTATTAAAGTAATAGTTTTGTGTGCAAAGTTTATCCTTTTTCACAATGTTTGACAAAGCATAAGTCATAAGTTTTTAGAATGTATAAAACGGTTTAACAACGAAGGATACTTCGGAATTACTAAATACTTTGTATAAATGTAGTGTATGCGAAGTATGACAAGAGTTTTCACATAGTAGTACTAAATCACAAGTGATTCATTTGATAAAGACGAGTACAGTGAAATTTTATGAAATACACGATAATAACCGAATGTTTACTTGTATTCCTCCCCTAAAAGAGTATAAAAGCATTTAAAATGTATTTAAAGTGTGTTTGAAGGGAATATGAACTCACTTGAAAGTTTGAAGATAGCGAGATGGAAAACCGGGCAGAGTTTCGTCTCGGGAAACGGATTTTTCTTGGCATTCTCGGGAATCTCGGGAGTAAAATCGATCTTCGGGACTTGAGCAAAAAGATCAGGGCTTTAGGATCCCCGAGAAGCTCGAAGACGTAGCTTTCCGTAGTTGAAGTTCTGCCCGACTCTAGTCTCGCTCTCTTCAAACCAAACAAGTGAGTTTATACCCCTACTTTTCAAGTCTTTTCATGTTTTAGGGGGGAAATACAAGTACAATACAAGAAAACGTATTGTTTTATATAAGTGCAACATCTATTTTATAATTATTCGATACCAACATCTTACTTTACGTATAAAGTTTAGTATATCACCAAGTTATTTTCACCAAATGGAACATACTTTCTGAAAAACTATAATGGGTATAGTTTGCGAGTTATTCATACATTCTTACGTATACATCTTAAAAAACGAAATACTTTCTTCTAAACTGAAATAAATACTTTCTTATCGTAAATCTATTTACACTAAGTGATGTGAGATATTCAAACTTCAACGTACTTTTATGTATGCATTCCATGTCCTATATTATAAGCCATAATCACTTGTAGGGAGAGCGTGATACTTGTGTATAGATCTATACGGGATTGACAACCCCGCACCAAAACTGTTAGCTACAGTTAGACAGGCAGGTCTAGGGTGACAAATGTCATAACACTACAACACCTAAAGAATGTTGTTACAGGCAGTCTGTGTCAATAGTATGGTTATAACACTCACTCGAAAGTATAAAAACAAGCTTGATTTATGAGATTCATACATGCATTCAGTATTTACATTATTTTGAGTACAAACCTTATCTTTATCATTTAAATATGTATTAACGCCCTCCAACCTTGCGAACTTTTCAAACTATATGTGGAAAATATTAGATTTTCTAAAAGCCACGTTCATCGATTTTCTTCCAAAAATACATACTTTTTCAGTACAAAACATCTATGAACTCACCAACTTTATTGTTGAAACTTTTTCGAAACCACTTGTATTTCTCAGGGAATCAGTAATGCAGGTAACTACCAGCTTTTGAAGAGGGAACGCTAAAAGCGTTTGTTATCAAACATTTTAAATGATCATATTGTAATATTCTTTTGGAAACATGTATAACGCAACAATGTACGTTTTTATTATATATGTGATGGTTCTATTACATTCTTTACAATATTCAATTGTTATGGTACTACGTGAAGTCATCCACCCCCGAATGTTTCCACCATTCTGGTTTGGGGGTGTGACACTGTGGAGCACCGGCACGACCCATCACTCAAGCCCCTGACATCAGAGTCAACCAGGCTTCTGATGGTGGTGTTAAAACTAGACCCTGTGAAAGGAAAATTTCAAAGTGGATGAACAAGGAGAACACTCGTGTCCACGTCACTCTTACTCGACATTTCACTTCCATCACCAATGTTGGTGCTGTCCAGATATGTCACCAATGCGGCGAAATTGGACACCTTAAGAAGGATTGTCCTATAACAAAGAACTCGGGAACAAATGGGAGGATTCTTAGGATCACAGCTGCAGGAGAACCTACTCCGGACCCACATTAAATGTTATTTAGGCGTTTCGTTGTAACAGACATATAAACCATCCAGAACTAGTGCAACTAGAGTCTTATCTTTTGCGAGATCCTGTCGGTATTGGGATGATCGTGTTCCGTATACTTGTCTTTTGTAGTATACCTTGTTCGCAGTAATAGCCTTGTACTAAGTCTAAAGTATTATAACTCTGTTGATGGTTGCACGGTTGTGTTTTGTCTGTAACGCCTTATGTTCAAATATAATGTCTTTAAGTTTCTTTATGACTCCGACATTACCATACTACTAGATTCAATTTGATCCACGCAATACCAGCTTCATAAGTACATCTCTTTCTCAGTAAACGTCTTTTTAGCGAAGCTGTCATTTCAGAACTCGGAAGTACTCATGCATAGAGTACCTCATATTCCTTATCCTTTCTGAAGAAGCCTCAGCAGACCTCCCTAAAGTACCACTCGTACAGTACGTCAATTTCAATCCAAAGATTCATACGGTTGATATATCACTGAAGAATGTATACATCAGGGTGATATATAATCAAGGTTCTACAGGTTTAGAATTGATGATTTCGCTTTAACTTCCTTTCTTCATTGGGATGTGAACGTAAAGATGAATCAATTATTCGACTATCTTTTCAATCTTAATTATATACGACTCGTATACGTGATATTGTGATCGTTGAACCATGTACGAATTCTAATATGAAATTCAAGACGGAGACTGTCCAAGACTACGAGTAATCGCATCGTCATGTGAACAAACTTAGAACCCAGTATGACTCCTGTAAACAGATCACCCTACAGTCTAAACACCTACGGAGATACAACAATAGTCCGGACAACTTAGCGAACTACACAGAAATAGAATTGGAATACTAGGCTTCTCACCCTGGAGAGCTCTGGTCTTATTCTTCCAGTAGTCGACGGATTGTATCATATGTACCTCAGCTATCGAGGACTCCGTCGAGATTTTCCATTAGAAATCGTTGTCTCTGCCTCGCGTATTTAATTGGTTGAGCAAATGCAAGGAAAAAATTACTTTCAGAAATGGACCTGAGATCCGAATATCAGTAGTTTGAGTGTTAGGGAAGGATGTCCAGAAGACTACCTTCCAAACTCGATGCGGACACTTCGAGTCCATAGTGATGCCCCTCGGATAGGACCAATACGCCTGTAGCATTTAGCAGTTTAATGAGTAGGGTACACCATTCTTACTTGGATCAGTTCGTCATTCTCCTTGTAATGACTTACGTAGATGCCCTCGTAGTAAGAAGGAACCCATGGAAACATTACCTTCGGAGAAATTTTTCGGAAAGTTCTCTGAACACGAGTTTTGAAATTGAAGAGTCAAATTCCTAAGGCACACTATTAGTGATGTGGAAATCCTTGGGTACTCTGTCAATTTATCCAAAACCGTTGGGAATTTTTCGGCACCGAAGACGTCGACAGAAATTCGCCAAATTCTTGGTCTTGCAGACCTACTGTCATAGTCCATTCAGAGCTCCTCGCAAATTACAGAAACCCGTACGACTTTGACCCAGCAGAGGGTGGCCTTTGATTGGGAAGTTAAGCAAGAAAAAGAAACCTTGGAAACTCCAATTGAGAGACCAAGTTCTTTAGTAAAACTCACTCTGGGAATGGATTAATACGCTTCGCATCGCATGGAAAGCTAAATCCAAGATAGTCAGGACCTTCGAGATTCTTACCAGAAACGGTCCTGTAACTCATAAACTAGACCAACTCCGCGGGAGTAGTAACATACACTTTACCATTCGCGTCTCGATCTTGAAACCGTACATTTCCATCAGGACTCTCGTAATCCCACTCGATGAGATCGAGATCAACGAGATCCTCGCCTTCGTGAAAGAACCGTAGTGACCCTCGACCGAGAGGTCAAGCAGAAGAAGCAACGCCATCACCTCCATTTAGTGAAGGTTCGTTGGGATACCAACCGAGGACCCGAATTCACTTATGAGCACGAGAACAAATCGATTAGGAAGTTCCCACATCATGACTCGATCATTCATACCTACTTCCTTACCTAAATTCTAATTTCGGGACGAAATTCCCTTTAAGAGGGGGATGATGTGACAACCCGAAATTTCCATTATGTATAACATTGTTGGGTTTTGAGCATTCTAACACTCCTATGGTGTACATGCAACCCTATAAACCTTGGATCTATGTTTTCTCTATAATACATGCAAATATGAACTTTCCAAGGCTTTAATCCTAACTAGCATATTATGAAGTTCTTATACTACAAAGTACTAGTTAGATGACATACCTTTTGATGTAGCTTGATGTCTTCAAGCTTTAAGAGCTTAGCCCCAATAGTGTGGAAGCCTCAAATGGAATCACAAATCACCAAAACACCATGGAAGATTTTAGAAAATATGGATACTTGGCTCTCTCTAGTGAAATTGGCTAGCCCTTCTTAGTGTACCACACTAGTGCCAATTTCACCAACCAAGGACATCTTTATATAGTGTGGAGGATTAGGGTTAAACCCTAATACCCATGACCTTTCATTTCCTAGGATCCATGGGTTAAACACTCCATGGACTATCCATGAAAGCTTAGCCCAACCTAAATGAACTTGGCCCATTCCATATATATAAGAGTCCATATTTAATTAGTTCCTTTTGATCACTTAATTAATTATAAATTAATTCTTGATCAATACTAATTAAATAATATGATTCCATATTAATATATTAGAACTTATAATATATTAATATTAATCATAAACATACTATTCTCAAAAGATTATCCATATAAATTGTGTCGGTGAAGTGCAACCCAAATGGACCATGCCGGGTCGGGTCAAGTACATACCAAATATAGTTATGGACTTAGACATTAATCCAACAGTATCCCACTTGGATAAGTCTAAAACTATTATTGCGTATGACTTCAAACCTAACTGGCAATCGTAGCTCTCAAAAGCTTCTGTCGAACTCTGACCTTGTAGATGAACTCTGACCTTTGTCAGTGACTTGTCCATTAGATAAGGGATCATATATTCCTCCACTCTAGATATCATATGGACTGAGACATGGATTATAATTATTCTCTCTATCCATTTGTTGTTTCCCGATTTCCGATTTATGACGACTGACTAATTGAACAAATCAAATCAGTCCTGGCCCGGCCGAGCACTTCCATTTGTCATCATCAAATCATCGAGGGGCCCACAGATATCGCTTTTATCCCGAAGGTAAAAGGAATGGATAAACTTCGACTCATATGGCTTGTTCTACTACTTTTTGAATCATACACAAAGACACGTTTTATAGCACCGAGTTACCAAATGCGTTTTCCTCCAATCAATGTACTATCAACTCACAGTAACAACTCATATCTCTAGGTTTGAAGAATATAAGATATTGTCGTCTCATGATCACTCGTGATAAAATCCATGAAGTGATTCCAATGAGCGCTGGTTGAATCCAATACTCATAACTTATGAGCACTCATGAGTATTGTAGCCCTTTTTCCAACACCTTAGACCTCTACAAGCCAACCCATGACAGTCTTAATTCATATCTACTTCCAACATATGGCCGACTGTGGATGGTTTGAATAACTTAGTCATTCCGGAAGAATAACTCAGTTTATTCGGGAAGTGAAAATATGCAAAATGAAACACAAGAATAATTGAATCCAATATGGTATCAAAACCTATTGATGCAGGCCCTAGTGTGGAGGATCGGGCCCTTGCGTTCCTAGAGGCCCACGATCGTGTGACTAAAGGGGCTTCATGAAAATGGCCATAACTTTGGCTACGAATCTCCGTTTTGGGCCTACGACCAGTCAAATCGAAGCTTGGAGCAAGGAGCACGTCTAGATAAGTCCCCGAAGGGGACTTACCCATTTTTGAGTCCATAAATCGCTTTCTAAATGGAGTTATGAGCAATTTTTGTTATTTTTCCTTAATTTTTGGGTTTTGTTTTTGAGTTTGTATTTGGCCCATGGACTTTTAGGGTTTCATTTTAATTTCTGCTTCTTATTTAACTGTTTTTGATGTAATTTGGATGGTCAATCATCAATTTTATGAACTTTCGATTTTCTCCCAAATTCTGTGTGTTAACCCAGATTTTGAAGCCAATCCCACGGTATTCGTAGAATCAACGTGGTTTTGAAGAGATTGTCCTGGCTATTCTTTTAGAATCAACAGGTTCATTATTGGTTATCTTTGTGTTGTTTTTTTGCGCTGCATCAGTTGGTATCAGAGCCAGGTTCCTGGTTCAAAATGCCTCCGAGGAGAGACAGGACGCCCGCTAATGTTCATGAGCAAGAACTAGAAGAACGTATTATGGCACGAATGGAGGAGAGGATGGATCAAATGGTTGACCAACTGACTGATAGGATGGTCGAACTGATGAATCGAGGAGGGCAAAGGTCTCGAACACATTCTCAAGTGGAAGATGGTGAATTTGGGAACCCGTTCGGCGGCAGTGACGGTTCATATTCTGAAGATGATCTAGAAAGGCGGCCAAGGCGTGATCACAGAGGTGACAATAGGCGTTGGGAGGCCGGAATGAGAATTGATATCCCAGAATTCGACGGGGTCAGTTTGAATCCAGAGGGGTTCATCGACTGGTTGGCTACTGTTGAGGAAGTTTTTGAGTTCAAAGAAGTCCCTGAAAACAAAAGAGTGTCATTGATTGCTACCAGGCTACGTGGTAGGGCATCTGCATGGTGGCAACAACTGAAACTGACACGAGACAGGCTCGGAAAGTCAAAGGTCGTGACTTGGAGGAAGATGAAGAAGTGTTTACGATCCAACTTCCTACCCCATAATTTTCAAAGGTTGATGTACCAACGGTTGCAAAATCTGAAGCAGGGTGCCAAATCAGTTGACGATTACACAACTGAGTTCTACCAATTGATTGCCCGAAACGATATCCAGGAGACAGAGGAACAACTCGTTGCTCGATATATTGGGGGTCTACGGGTCCAAATCATGGACTCTGTAAATATGTTTGTGACATCCCCAAAATCTCGGCCAGAAAAGACCGATTTTCATTTATGCTTTTAAATATTTTCAGAGTAAATCCTTTTGATTTGAAAGAGTTGCGGAATTTGTTCCCAAAAACAAAACATGATAAAACATTGTTTACCGAAGCATTTCATAAAAGAAATGTATTTTCATTATAATCAAAACTCGGGGTGTCATGTTCCGATACAGACCAATAAGCATAAACGAATACATTACAAGTCATATAACAAATATAAACATATGCAGACTTGTAAACAAAACAACTTGATGGTTCATCCATCTCATGCCCTTCCGCCACTACCTGTAATACAATTTAAAACTGAGTGGGTCAGGCTTGGGAGCCTGGTGAGCATATAGGGTTTTCAACCCACAATAAATATCATATTTAATTTTCACCAACCAACAATAACCCAATTACCCATTCTCGTTATTCTCACTTTAATGTCCCTAAAACAACTAACATAAGGGACCTAGTCTAAGAATATTTCATCGGGGCGACAACACATGCTTCGGGGGTACCTCAGCAATATAAGTCAAATAAGGCAACCATGAGGGGGATGGAGTACAGCGAATGAACACCCAAGTTCATTAACACCTACAGGTGGCGAACCTGCTAATGTTTCCACAAGACTGTCTAGAATAGCCAGTGGTCGTCATCTAAACTCCGCTAGATGACTCAATCAAACAACAACGAGGCCTCTCATCTGTTTATTACACACCAACTGTCTACCCATGTTCTACCCAACATATTAGTAGATAAAAATATACATTTGTATACATAGTTTAAAGAAAACCTGTATAGCATGCTTTAATCAACACATATATCACATAACAGATGAGGCACACACACACATAACACATATCTCATAAAGAAATAAGCAGATCTATAAGCTAGAAGAGAGTGAATACTCATTCACACATAACACAACCAAATATATACACATAGCACGTATTTTTATATAAAATACTTCGTATTATTGTATTAGAAGAAATAACTACACACTCACTTGATCAGAAGATGATCGGACAGCACTACGGCTTATAGAAGTAGTATTCCTCAGCAGATCTGGAAGATCTGCTCGAAAATCGAACTTCTCGCGGGCAGAGCTTCGACTCGGGAACCGCACTTTTCGGGATCTTCGGGATCTCGGGACTTGCCTCGGGGCTAGAGTATGATACCGGGACTTCGGGGTAGCTTCGGGGGTTTTTGCACAAAGCTTCGACACGAAAACGAGAGGGAATTGGCAAAAATACCCGGAACCCTCGCATCCTATTTATAGGAGGCTGGAGCCTCGGAGTACGCGGGGCGTACTGCGTTACGCGGGGCGTACTGCCCAAAACGTCATTGCTTACGTATCCGAAGTGCTCGAGTGCGAGTGTCGACATCCCTCGGAGTACGCGGGGCGTACTCGAGTACGCGGGGCGTACCTCGGATCAGATCGGTGACTCCTTCGGATAATGCTTCCGAATTTTGAATTAAAAATAAATACAAAATGATTAATAAACTTCGGAAATTCATAACTTCATCATACGAACTCCGTTTTCGACGTTCTTTATATCCACGCGAAGGTGAGACCATGCTCTACGACTTTCGTTTAGACTCCGTCGGCTAATTTTGACTTTATTTTTATTAATTATTTTTAATAGGCCGGGACAGAAACTTTCGTTATAAATTCATAACTTCTTCGTTTGACGTCCGTTCTCGCCTAACTTTTTATCGTTTCAATACCAACAATGAGATCTTCGATTCTCATTTAGATTGCTTCGGCTAACAACCGCTCGATCTCAAATCGAGTAAAACAGGCTGTATATCGCTAAGCCGGAACTTCGATAAATCATAACTTCCTCATACGAAGTCAGATTTGGGCGTTCTATATATATTCGGAAACCTCGTTTCAACTACTACAACATTAACCAAATATATTAAGTTTATTTTACACTTAAATTTTGACGCTTATTTTTATTCTTAATTAATCAAACCACATAATTAAGCAATTAAGCACAAAACACACAATACTCAAATAATACAATCTTATTATTTCAAAACGGGTTACAGAGGTTAACCTAGACTATTACATTGCTACAAATGGCAAGCCCGAAACACAGGCGTTACAATTCTCTCCACCTTAGAATGATTCCGTCCCCGGAATCACACATCAACAAACAAATGCGGATAGCGACTCAACATGTCACTCTCCGTCTCCCAGGTGAGATTCGGCCCATTCGTGTGTTTCCATCGGACAAGCACTAACCCAACCATTTTGCGTCGCAACTTCTTAGTCTTTCGGTCAACAATTGCCTCTGGTTCTTCAATCAACCTTTTGTTCTCATCAATTCTCAATTCAGAAATTGGAATTATATCGGGAACTTCTCCCGTGAACTTCCTCAAATAACACACATGAAAGGTGTTGTGAATTCCATTCAGTTCTTCGGGTAATTCGAGCTTGTAGGCTTGATTCCCAATCCTCTGAAGGACTCTAAACGGTCCAATAAACCTTGGACTCAACTTTCCCCTTTTACCAAATCTTATAAGTCCCTTCCACGGCGAGACTTTAAGCAAAACCGAATCTCCAACCTCAAAAGTCATCGGTCTTCACTTCTTGTCAGCATAGCTCTTTTGACGATCTTGAGCTGCTAACATTCTTTCCTTAATTATTTTCAACTTTTCAGCAGTTTGATGAACCAACTCCGGTCCCATAAACTGCTTTTCCCCAGCCTCAAGCCAACAAGATGGCGTACGACACTTCTGTCCATACAAAGCTTGGTACGGTGCCATCTTAATGCTCGAGTGAAAACTATTATTATAGGAAAATTCTACCAACGGTAAATGTTCATCCCAATTACCTAGGAATTCCAAGGTACATGCTCTCAGCATATCTTCAAGTGTTTGTATTGTTCTTTCACTCTGACCATCAGTCTGCGGATGGTAAGCTGTGCTTAAACATAACTTGGTACCCATTTCCTCTTGTAGACTTTTCCAAAACCTTGAGGTGAAACGGCTATCACGATCCGATACAATCGTTAACGGAACACCGTGAAGCCTCACAATTTCCTTCACGTAAGAATTCGCAAGCTTCTCCATAGACCATTTCTCCCTGGCCGCTATGAAATGCGCACTCTTAGTGAATCGATCAACGACCACCCAAATCATGTCGTGACCATTCTTTGTTCTGGGCAGTTTAGTGACAAAATCCATAGCAATGTCTTCCCACTTACCCATAGGCACAGGCAAAGGTTCTAAACTCCCGTAAGGTTTCTGATGTTGTGTCTTGACTCTCGCACAAGTCACACACTCAGCCACATACTTTGCAACATCAAGCTTCATCGTCGGCCACCAGTAGTAGGGTTTTAGGTCCCTATACATTTTAGTGCTACCCGGATGAATCGAGTACATGGTCTGGTGAGCTTCTTCCATCAGAAGATCCCTAATTCCTCCTGACTTAGGTACCCAAATACGATCTTGGAATACCTTCAGTCCATGACCATTAGTACCAAACACCAACGTTTTACCCAAACGTTCCTCCTTTCGGTCATTTTTCTCAGAAGCTTCCTCTTGAGCTTTCTTTATACTTTCCACAATAGTCGAGACAACTTCAATTCTCAACGCTCTTGGCCTTTTCCTTTCAAGATTGACCTTCCGACTGAGAGCATCAGCAACAACATTAGCTTTACCGGGGTGGTAAAGTATCTCGCAGTCGTAGTCTTTAAGTAATTCTAGCCAGCGTCGTTGCCTCATATTCAATTCTTTCTGATTAAAGAGGTATTGGAGACTCTTATGATCAGTGAAAAGTTTGCACTTCGTGCCATAGAGGTAATGCCTCCATATTTTTAGGGCGAAAACTACCGCTGCCAACTCCAAATCATGAGTCGGGTAATTCTTTTCATGCTCTTTCAGCTGTCGAGATGCATATGCTATCACCTTTTCTCTTTGGGTCAAAACACAACCCAATCCAACACCAGACGCATCGCTATAAACAGCAAAGTCTTCGACTCCATCGGGTAGAGAAAGTATCGGTGCCTCGCATAGCTTCTTCTTTAACTTCTCGAATGCTTCTTTATGCTTCTCACTCCAAGCATAAGTAGCTCCTTTGTGGGTCAAAGCTGTTAATGGAGTAGCAATCGAAGAAAAGCCTTGGATAAACCTTCGGTAATATCCGGCTAATCCTAAAAAGCTTCGAATCTCCGTGGGACTTTTCGGTTGTTCCCACTTCGTCACAGCTTCAATCTTCGCTGGATCAACCATTATCCCTTCTTGGTTGACCACGTGACCCAAGAATTGGACCTCACGAATCCAAAAATCACATTTGGAGAACTTCGCATAAAGCTTCTCCTTCTTCAAAACTTCTAACACTTCTCGCAAGTGCCTGCCATGCTCCTCCTGGCTTTTCGAGTAGATCAGAATGTCGTCTATGAACACTATCACGAATTTATCAAGGAAAGGATTACAAACCCTATTCATCAAATCCATGAACGCTGCTGGAGCATTGGTTAGTCCAAACGACATAACCAAGAACTCGTAGTGTCCATATCTAGTTCTGAATGCAGTCTTCTCGATATCTTGCTCTCTTACTTTTAGCTGATGATATCCTGACCTAAGATCGATCTTCGAGAAATAGCTCGAACCTTGCAATTGATCAAACAGGTCATCAATCCTCGGCAACGGATATCTATTCTTTATTGTTGCCTTGTTCAGCTCTCTGTAATCGATGCACATTCTCATACTTCCATCTTTCTTCTTTACAAATAACACCGGAGCTCCCCAGGGCGATGAACTAGGTCTAATGAAACCTTTGTCCAACAACTCCTGAAGTTGCATCATTAACTCCTTCATCTCCGTCGGTGCTAATCGATAAGGTGCTTTTGCAATTGGCGTGGTTCCTGGTAACAAGTCTATTCTGAACTCCACTTGTCTATCAGGTGGTAATCCAGGAAGATCCTCGGGGAACACTTCCGGAAAATCACACACCACTGGAATGCTCTGCATCACCTTCTTTTCCTTCTTAGCATCAATCACAAATGCTAAATATGATGTACATCCCTTGGTCAAACACTTTCTGGCTTTCATTAGAGAAATGATTCCAGAATTCACTCTGCGTTTGTCCCCATACACCATAAACGAATCTTTCCCAGGCGGGTTTACTTTAACTATCTTCTTCTTGCACAAAATTTTGGCATCATTGGCGCTAAGCCAATCCATTCCCAAGACGATGTCGAAACCATTTAGTTCGATAGGCAATAATTCCTCGAGAAACTTATTCCCATTAAGGTCGATCAAGACGTTTTTCATACGATGGCTAACAGGTACAAACTTGCCACTAGCTACTTCGACTAATAAAGCATTATTTAGTCTATCAACAGGCAAAGCTAGCTTTCTACCAAACTCATGCGAAATAAAGGAGTAGTTGGCTCCAGAATCAAACAATATATGAGCAGGTAATTCGTTTACGAGAAAGGTACCTGAAGCGACATCAGCTTCATCTTTCGCAGCCTCAAGTGTCATCTGGAAGGCTCTTGCCTTCGGCTTTGGTGGAATGTTGGGCCTAGCTGCCTCCTTCTTCTTCGGACAGTCTTTCAAAATATGCCCCTCTTCATTACACCCAAAACACATCCTTTTGTTGTTCGGACATTCATTGGCAAAATGTCCAACCTTTCCACACTTGTAGCAGGTTACATCCTCGCTACATTTCCCAAAGTGCTTTTTCCTACACTTATCACACCACTTCGCTTCGCCTCCTTTTCCTCCAAACTTTTTCGAATCAAATTTCGAAAATTTACTCTTCTTACTGGAACCAGATGTTCCTTCAAACTTCCTTTTCTCACCAACCTCAACCTTGTCGGTGGTTCTTCCCTTTATCATGTTCTCCACAGACTTGGCAGCCCAGATAGCTGCCTCTAGAGTAAGTGCCTGACGTACCGGCACCTCGTACTCCCATGGAAGTCCCTTCGCATACCGATCCACCTTTGTCAGCTCGTCTGGAACGATACGCAAGGCAAACTCCATCTTATCGGTGAAGTTATTGGTGTATTCATCTACTGACATGCTACCCTTCGTCAATGTCAGAAACTTGTTCTCCAACTCCAACAGATTTTGAGCCGAGCAGAACTTGCGCTTAAACTGCACCAAGAACTCTGCCCATGACAATTGCAGTGGCTCGCTAGGGCTTAAGGTCTTCCCTAGAGTGTTCCACCAACGAACGGCTCCACCTCGGAATTGTCGCACGGCATAGATAGTCTGCAACTTGCCTCTACAGCCACATGTCATAAAGGCTAACTCCATTTCGGAGATCCAATCCATAACCCCAATCGGATCCTCCTTTCCATTGAAGGTCGATGGTTTACAAGTCAAAAAGTCCTTGTACTTGCATCCCATTCCATCATTCCTTCCATCATGGTTATCTTGCCTAATTATTGGTGGGTTGGCTGGACCAACAGACCCACTGAAGTTTCCACCTTCCGAGTGCCCTTCATTCAGTTCAGGCTCTTCCACTCGAATCGACAGTTCTTCACGATTTTGTTGAAGCAACCGTCTAGTTTCATCCATCTGACGATCCAAAATCGTCTGAATCATCAATTGCACACCAGCCATGGTTATTGGCTCAGGTGCTGCTGCTACGACAGGTATTGGCTCAATCACTGGTGGTTGATTCCTGTTTTCGTCAGCATTTCCAACTCCACTTCTTGTTCTCACCATTTTGATCTACACCGAATAAGGTGAAATTAGATCCTCAATCATGATAGATATTCAAATCATCCTTATCACTCCAAAACGTTTACATGCTAGTTCTAATATCGTAGACGTACACTTAGAATCCTACACACATAAGGTTTCTAGATCCGGTCGGCAACAGACCATAGATCCGAACAAATAATATCATATATGGCGACATATAACATTTAGCACATAAAAGCATTTTAGGCAACTTTCCTAAAATAAACTAGTGCTCGTGTCTAAATCACCACAGACACACATCTCAAAACTTCACTTAGCATTCTAAGTTTAAGTCTAGAAATCCTACAAATTCCTAGTTCGCTTAAACTAATGCTCTGATACCAACTGTGACATCCCCAAAATCTCGGCCAGAAAAGACCGATTTTCATTTATGCTTTTAAATATTTTCAGAGTAAATCCTTTTGATTTGAAAGAGTTGCGGAATTTGTTCCCAAAAACAAAACATGATAAAACATTGTTTACCGAAGCATTTCATAAAAGAAATGTATTTTCATTATAATCAAAACTCGGGGTGTCATGTTCCGATACAGACCAATAAGCATAAACGAATACATTACAAGTCATATAACAAATATAAACATATGCAGACTTGTAAACAAAACAACTTGATGGTTCATCCATCTCATGCCCTTCCGCCACTACCTGTAATACAATTTAAAACTGAGTGGGTCAGGCTTGGGAGCCTGGTGAGCATATAGGGTTTTCAACCCACAATAAATATCATATTTAATTTTCACCAACCAACAATAACCCAATTATCCATTCCCGTTATTCTCACTTTAATGTCCCTAAAACAACTAACATAAGGGACCTAGTCTAAGAATATTTCATCGGGGCGACAACACATGCTTCGGGGGTACCTCAGCAATATAAGTCAAATAAGGCAACCATGAGGGGGATGGAGTACAGCGAATGAACACCCAAGTTCATTAACACCTACAGGTGGCGAACCTGCTAATGTTTCCACAAGACTGTCTAGAATAGCCAGTGGTCGTCATCTAAACTCCGCTAGATGACTCAATCAAACAACAACGAGGCCTCTCATCTGTTTATTACACACCAACTGTCTACCCATGTTCTACCCAACATATTAGTAGATAAAAATATACATTTGTATACATAGTTTAAAGAAAACCTGTATAGCATGCTTTAATCAACACATATATCACATAACAGATGAGGCACACACACACATAACACATATCTCATAAAGAAATAAGCAGATCTATAAGCTAGAAGAGAGTGAATACTCATTCACACATAACACAACCAAATATATACACATAGCACGTATTTTTATATAAAATACTTCGTATTATTGTATTAGAAGAAATAACTACACACTCACTTGATCAGAAGATGATCGGACAGCACTACGGCTTATAGAAGTAGTATTCCTCAGCAGATCTGGAAGATCTGCTTGAAAATCGAACTTCTCGCGGGCAGAGCTTCGACTCGGGAACCGCACTTTTCGGGATCTTCGGGATCTCGGGACTTGCCTCGGGGCTAGAGTATGATACCGGGACTTCGGGGTAGCTTCGGGGGTTTTTGCACAGAGCTTCGACACGAAAACGAGAGGGAATTGGCAAAAATACCCGGAACCCTCGCATCCTATTTATAGGAGGCTGGAGCCTCGGAGTACGCGGGGCGTACTGCGTTACGCGGGGCGTACTGCCCAAAACGTCATTGCTTACGTATCCGAAGTGCTCGAGTGCGAGTGTCGACATCCCTCGGAGTACGCGGGGCGTACCTCGGATCAGATCGGTGACTCCTTCGGATAATGCTTCCGAATTTTGAATTAAAAATAAATACAAAATGATTAATAAACTTCGGAAATTCATAACTTCATCATACGAACTCCGTTTTCGACGTTCTTTATATCCACGCGAAGGTAAGACCATGCTCTACGACTTTCGTTTAGACTCCGTCGGCTAATTTTGACTTTATTTTTATTAATTATTTTTAATAGGCCGGGACAGAAACTTTCGTTATAAATTCATAACTTCTTCGTTTGACGTCCGTTCTCGCCTAACTTTTTATCGTTTCAATACCAACAATGAGATCTTCGATTCTCATTTAGATTGCTTCGGCTAACAACCGCTCGATCTCAAATCGAGTAAAACAGGCTGTATATCGCTAAGCCGGAACTTCGATAAATCATAACTTCCTCATACGATGTCAGATTTGGGCGTTCTATATATATTCGGAAACCTCGTTTCAACTACTACAACATTAACCAAATATATTAAGTTTATTTTACACTTAAATTTTGACGCTTATTTTTATTCTTAATTAATCAAACCACATAATTAAGCAATTAAGCACAAAACACACAATACTCAAATAATACAATCTTATTATTTCAAAACGGGTTACAGAGGTTAACCTAGACTATTACATTGCTACAAATGGCAAGCCTGAAACACAGGCGTTACAATGTTTAACCCGGTATCTATTTCTGAAGCGCACCAACGGGCGTTGGCTTTTGAGAAACAAAGTCGTCGGGTGGGCGGTTCGTCTTCAACTGCCAATATTGGAGGAAGTCCCGGGACGGGTGGTATGGTACCCCGTGTTGTTCCTAATCAACAAAGACCGACATCTAACAGTGTTGGACCAAACCCTAGGACAACTGTTAGTAGCAGCTTGAAGTGTTTTAGTTGTGGGGAGATAGGTCACCGACAATCAGAGTGCAAGAAGGTCGGAAAACGTCATTTGTTTGCTGAGCAAGATGATTGGCAAAATGATGATGCCGGTGAAAATTACAAAGATCCCCCTGTCTATGACGAAGAGCATCAATGCGAGGAGGAAGTTGTAACTGGAGATGTGGGGGTAAATTTGGTGGTAAGGCGGTCTTGTTTTACACCAAAAGTTGTTGGTGATGATTGGCTCAAACACAACATCTTTCAGTGGACATGTACTAATTTGGGAAAGGTTTGTACTTTTGTTATTGATTCAGGAAGTTGTGATAACCTTATATCTGAAGAAGCAGTTCAAAAGTTGGCTTTGAAAACAGAAAATCGCCCTAAGCCTTACAAGCTACAGTGGCTTAAGAAGGGTGGCGAGGTCACTGTATCTAAACGAGCCCTTGTTCAATTTTCTGTTGGTACCACGTATAAAGATGATGTGTGGTGTGATGTGGTTGCTATGGATGCATGTCATTTGTTGTTGGGCAGACCTTGGGAGTATGATCGTAACATAGATCATAACGGGCGGACTAACACTTATAGTTTCTTGTTTGGTGGTGTGAAGATAACATTGGTTCCCAGTAAGCCAAATGAGCCAGTTCCGAGAACTTCGGGTACTCTACTAACCCTTAATCAGTTTGAAGACGAGTTGGAGGCGGAAGGTGAAATTTTTGTATTGCTCGGGAAGGAAGTCGCTAAGGAGGTTGAAATTCCTGAGGCTATGGTCCCTCTGCTCAAGGAATTCGCTGATGTTTTCCCTAATGAATTACCTGATGGTTTGCCACCTTTACGTGATATCCAACATCATATTGATTTACAACCAGGAGCTCAGTTGCCTAATAGGCCACATTATAGAATGAGTCCCGGAGAGCATGAGGAGTTGCGACGACAGGTGGAGGATTTGATTTCAAAAGGTCATGTTCGAGAGAGCATGAGCCCGTGTGCTGTTCCTGCTTTGTTGACTCCTAAAAAGGATGGTACTTGGCGTATGTGTGTTGATAGTCGCGCCATCAACAAGATCACGGTGAGGTATAGATTTCCAATTCCTCGACTTGATGACCTACTTGACCAGATTAGTGGTGCCTCTATTTTTACGAAACTGGACTTGAAGAGCGGGTACTATCAGATTCGACTTAGGCCTGGGGATGAGTTGAAGACTGCCTTCAAGACTCGTGAAGGATTGTATGAGTGGTTGGTGATGCCTTTCGGTTTATCAAACGCTCCTAGTACATTTATGCGTGTGATGAACCAGTTGTTCAGGCCCTTTATTGGTAAATTTGTAGTCGTTTATTTTGATGACATACTTATTTACAGTGCTACTTTTGGTGAGCATGTCAACCATGTGAGGCAGGTTTTGACTGTACTTCGACGGGATAGTTTGTACGCAGCTATGAAGAAATGTGTGTTTATGGTTCCTAAAGTCTTGTTCTTGGGGTACGTTGTTTCTGGGGAAGGAATACAGGTGGACGAGTCTAAAGTAGCAGCTGTCAGACAATGGCCAAGTCCAACTACCATCACTGAAGTTCGAAGCTTTCATGGCCTTGCTTCATTCTATAGGAGGTTTATTCCAAACTTTAGTTCTATTATGGCACCGGTGACTGATTGTATGAAAGGGAAGACCTTTACTTGGACCGAAGCAGCAGAATCAGCTTTCCAATTAGTAAAAGAGAAGCTTACTACATCACCGATTCTTGTATTGCCAGACTTTTCTCAAGTGTTTGAATTACACACGGATGCTTCCAAGGTTGGGATTGGAGCAGTTCTAAGTCAAGCAGGACGACCGGTTGCCTATTTTAGTGAGAAGTTGACGGGGCCAAAGCTGCGTTATAGCACTTATGATGTTGAGTTATATGCAGTGGTACAAGCTGTAAAGCATTGGCGCCATTATCTATTTCATAAGGAATTTGTTTTGTTCACAGATCATGATTCATTAAGACATATTCGCAGTCAAGATACGGTGTCACACAAACATGGGAGGTGGATGTCGTTCTTGGAAAAATTCACTTTCGTGGTTAAACACAAGTCTGGGATGTCAAATCGGGTGGCTGATGCATTGAGTCGGAGGAGTAATTTGCTAGTTTCCATGAGGGTTGGTGTGCCGGGGATGGATGTCCTCATGGAGCAGCTAACGGTTGATCCTTATTTTTCTGTTGTTCTGCAGGGTATACAATCTGGACAGATGTCTGATTTTCTACTGCATGAAGGTTTTCTTCTCAAAGGCAATCAATTGTGCATCCCTGATTCAAGTCTCCGCCTTCAAATCATTAGGGAGCTGCATGGTGAAGGGCATGTCGGCCGAGATCTCACTTTACAGTTGGTACAATCATCTTATTTTTGGCCTACAATGCGCAAGGAGGTGGATAGATATGTTAAACGGTGTCGAATCTGTCAGGTGTCAAAGGGCACATCTACCAATGCAGGACTCTATATGCCTTTGCCTATTCCATCACAACCTTGGGTAGACATCAGTATGGATTTTGTGTTGGGTTTACCACGTACTCAACGGGGAAATGATTCAATATTTGTGGTTGTTGATCGTTTTTCTAAGATGGTGCACTTTATTCCATGCAAAAAGACGACGGATGCAGTTAATGTGGCCCAATTATTCTTTCGAGACGTCTACCGTTTGCATGGATTACCGTCTTCTATTGTATCAGATCGAGACACTAGGTTTTTGAGTCATTTTTGGCGTAGCCTATGGAAAATGGTGAACACTCAGCTCAATTTTAGTAGTGCATATCATCCTCAAACGGATGGCCAAACAGAGGTTGTCAATCGATCCCTTGGTAATATTTTGCGGTGTTTAGTGGGTGATCATGTGAAGACCTGGGATCAGAAGCTTTGTCAAGCTGAGTTTTCTCATAATCATGCTATCAACCGAAGTACTGGATATAGTCCATTCCAGGTGGTCTATTCTGTTCAGCCACGGGGACCACTTGATTTGATGTCACTGCCTTTTTCTAGGGTAGTTCCAAAGAAAGTGCAGGATTTTGTTGGAGGACTACATGATGTTCATAGGGTTGTTCATGACAACTTGGTCCGAGCTAACTCCAAGTACAAGCAAGATGCAGATAAAAAACGCAGACAAGTTGATTTTGAATTAGGTGACTTTGTTTGGGCTGTTTTGACTAAAGATCGTTTTTCGATTGGTGAGTACAACAAGCTATCAGCTAAGAAGATTGGACCAGTGGAGATTGTGGAGAAGATTAATTCCAATGCTTACCGTCTACAGTTGCCAAGCCACATTCGTTGTTCCGATGTATTCAATGTAAAGCATTTGCTTCCTTATTATGGGGATTCTTCTGATGATGACCATGGTGCACATTCGAGGTCGAATTTTGTCTACCCGGGAGGGGATGATGCAGGCCCTAGTGTGGAGGATCGGGCCCTTGCGTTCCTAGAGGCCCACGATCTTGTGACTAAAGGGGCTTCACGAAAATGGCCATAACTTTGGCTACGAATCTCCGTTTTGGGCCTACGACCAGTCAAATCGAAGCTTGGAGCAAGGAGCACGTCTAGATAAGTCCCCAAAGGGGACTTACCCATTTTTGAGTCCATAAATCGCTTTCTAAATGGAGTTATGAGCAATTTTTGTTATTTTTCCTTAATTTTTGGGTTTTGTTTTTGGGTTTGTATTTGGCCCATGGACTTTTAGGGTTTCATTTTAATTTCTGCTTCTTATTTAACTGTTTTTGATGTAATTTGGATGGTCAATCATCAATTTTATGAACTTTCGATTTTCTCCCAAGTTCTGTGTGTTAACCCAGATTTTGAAGCCAATCCCACGGTATTCGTAGAATCAACGTGGTTTTGAAGAGATTGTCCTGGCTATTCTTTTAGAATCAACAGGTTCATTATTGGTTATCTTTGTGTTGTTTTTTTGCGCTGCATCACCTATGAACATAAATAAAATACCTTTTATATATCACCATATGATTACACATTATTCATGTATACTGTTTCAGCTATCAACTTTATTCTTGAATTTAAAACAATAGTAGTCCCATGCTCCAAGCATGTACACTATGTTTTCTAAACACTAGTCATGCCATACACCAAGTATGCATACTATGTTTGTCTATGATCTTTACTTTGTGAACTAGATCCATTGAACATAACTTCAATGATTCTCTTTTCACACTCCCAAATCCTTACTACAAGTACAAGAATTCCAAATTCATGTCATTTACTGACATCTGCTAGATTCTAAACTTATATGCATTGATCCTCTTGTAATGATTATGCACAAAGTCAGAAAGATTTGACAACAATCATTACAAAGTATTCCAAAGGAGATCAGCTCCTTGGAAACATCCTTCTTGCATTAAGTTTCCTAATCTTAAACAGATTGAAAATTCTAACTTTGAAACATTTCCAGATTCCATTTTGACTATCAATTATGAACAAGAGTTGCCTCCTTCCAGATTATGTCAATATGGTCCTTCCAGAATTATCACTATACTTCCAACTGTCCTTAAGCACCCAACCTTTGGTAAACCTTAGATTGTCCTTGACAATTGTTTAATCCTTTTAGTCATATCCAGTTCTAAACCTTTTCCCTTCTTAATGCCCCAGGCATTTGGAAAATTTTAGAAAGGATGAATATAGCACATGTAATCGATCCTATATCCGAAGCATATGGGAATCGATTCATGATGTCTCACATAAAGACTAAACCAGTCTTTTGCTATAACATTTCCATTTCAATTTGCCAAGTTCTCATAATTCAGATTATGAAAAGCGATGCCGTAATCATAATCGAATTTTAGAACGCAAATAATGGACCCATATATAGAATTTTCAATTGGGAAAGAGTTGTTTTGCTATAATTAAGGGAGAGGAAATTATACTTCATCTCAAATCTATAAGCTTAGATCGTGAGGTTTTAATCATTTAGTCAAGGATATATATATATATATATATATATATATATATATATATATATATATATATATATATATATATATATATGAATTTCATGTTGGAATGGCTCAACATAAGGAAATTCTATTTACGGGTCCATTATTTGCGTTCTAAAATTCGATTATGAAAAGCGATCCCGTAATCATAATCGAATTTTAGGACGCAAATAATGGACCCATATATAGAATTTCCTTATGTTGAGCCATTCCAACATGAAATTCATATATATATCCTTGACTAAATGATTAAAACCTCACGATCTAAGCTTATAGATTTGAGATGAAGTATAATTTCCTCTCCCTTAATTATAGCAAAACAACTCTTTCCCAATTGAAACCTTTTGTTTTCTACAATTAACATTGCTAACTTGCAATACTTATCATAATTATCATGCTCCCACTAACATGATGATTATTAGCATAACGCTTGTGCTCCCACTAGCTTTGATATGTACTCAGAAATCAACTGACTTTCTTACCAAAGTTCAGATTTCTGATACTAGATTGTTTTGATAAGACTTTATGAAAATCATACACCTTCCCTTAGATAGCACACTTGTGTGTCCAAACAATTATGAAGAGGGATGCCATAATCATAATGATTAGACCTTTTTGCCACTTCTCATAAGTCCAGGTTAGTGTGCCGGTAAACCACACACGCTCCACTAACGATTTTGAAAATGCAAATATCACAATTGCTATCTAGCTAAAATCTACTTAGTGAAAGTGTTTCCTCACCATCATTTTCATGCATCGGAGAGAAACCTTATGACACTTAGATTTAATGGTGTATGTGTTCTTATCCATGTAAATTGTCAAAACCATAGTCACAAGACAAGGATAATGACAGATCCAAACTCATATGGACTGAACTCAATCTTAATTTCTTGCAACCTGGCAGCTCAAGGGCCTGCCATTGCTTCCAAGTTGTTGTGCAACACATTGAGAACTCTAAGAACTCATATGCAAAGCCAACTTTAACTGGAATGGGCACAAAATATGTCAACACGATAGGTTATAAACCTCAAGTCGTGTGCTAGTGAAGAACTTCAGTTTTTATTCTTGATTAGTTCTTGAAACTTTCAAGACCTTTAAGACTCCCACTGTCCTCTTGACCTATAAGACTTTCTTGTCAGTTATTCAAGAGATAGTGTGGATTCTAACCAAGACAAACACTTCACACAATTGGCTTAAGTTGGTCTTTGTTTTATCCAAAACATCACAACTTACCAATTTCAAATGTAAAAGAGTAGAAAACTTTTACTCTTACATTTGACAAGTGTTTTAAACCTTCTTTGAGACATGTCACTCAAGTTACAATCTTGGAGTATGACTCTAAGACTTGTATTGGAATGAAGTATGACTTATCTTCTTGATTTAACCATTTCACCAATTCAAGTTCCGCTTCTTAGTCATAAGAATGAACTAAGATTTCCTTAGAGAACTAATTGTGCTATGGTTTCTTAATCATTAAGATGATCACAAAACTGATACTAAAGTACTCTCCCATCTTTTCAGATTTGAGAAACTTTTATCCTTCTGCCTAATTTGATTCTTCTTATTCGCTCTGCCACACATTGGAACCTTTTCCAATGTCTTAGAATTACACTTAAGCTTGTAAGTATAACCATATTTACTAAGCTTTAGTAAATTATGACCAATAATGTTATCGATCTTTTGTGGTGGACTTGACCAGTGCACAAGAATGTGTACTCGATCCCTTATTCCATTACTTGACTCACACATCCATGTGAACAAGTAATTATTCTTAATTTTCCAATTCTTGAAAATTCTCATTCATCATGCTATACAACTTGCATGATTCCAAGTTTCGGTCCAATTGAAACTTGGGTGATGAGAATCTTTCCTTATTTGGTAAATTTATCAATTACCACAAATGAAAGAATCAATTTCATATTTCCACTCTTACTATTAATGGAATCATATAAGCAACAATTCTTCCTCAAATGCCATTGTAAGGACATTTTAAAACAAATAAAATCAAAATTTTCCTTTATTTTAAAACTATGCGGAAAAACTTATCCTTACAATCCATATGAAAACTTGTTGTTATCTATTCCTAAACAATATCCCATAACTCTTAAGAAGTAGCTCAAGAATCCGATCTTCAAACTATGCGATAGAAATCCATCTACGCCATCAGATTCATCATATTATTTCTTTAAGTTTCTTCACTTTTCTTTGATTCTTAAAACATCACCATGTGACCCAGTCACATCATGTATCAAGATTCTCAAAATAGAAACTTAACAGAGTTAGATACTGGACTTTACCTGAAGTAGAGTCAAACTTATTGACTTTAACATCCTTAGGTAAATTTGGCAGCTTCGCAACCAATTCCCCCTTTCTTTGGCAATATAAACATATGGACCCTTTGATAATGGTACACGTGACTATCACAGACTTAGCTTTTCTCTTTACCATTTGGTCAACCGAGTTGACTATGGCCGATCCCTTTCCATTGGGAAGAGAATGCTTTACTATATATCCAATGTCATCATTGTCAATGTCCATAAAGTTTTAGGAAGTTGATCTTATCAAAAATCATTAAGGGTCTTGTCATAGTCTATTTCATAGGTGTTCCAAAGGAACTCACTATGTGACTTAGAAAGTAGTTGAACCACCAACTTTCTCAAGACTTTGACACCCAACTCTCCCGGCTTATCAATGTGTGACTACATCTCCAAGATGTGATCACACCTAGACCTTGCCTTGCCAATAGGGCTTGAGTGACCTTGAACTTGTGGGTTAGGGAGAATAATTGGAGGAGGTGAAAGAAGTATGATTTCCATCGGACATCATCTTCATTTAGGAAAGCTTGTTTCAAGAGATTTGGGAAGATCATAAATGTCTAAACCAGACATCTTTTGGGAGATATTCAAGATAGTTGATCTTAAGTCCTTAATATGACACCCAATATGAAATATTAAGGCTAGGACCTAACAATCTATTTTATAACTTAGAAGAGGTATGCCGTAATCCATGCTATAAAATATTTGAAGGTAGGCGAATGACAATTCACCAATTTCCATCAAGATAAACGAAATGTATTATTAGGTTTTTAATTGGTTTTGAAACTCCTAGATCTTTTGAGATTCATTGAACTGTTCAATGGCATGTTTCAATCTCGAGTGTGCCCTTCAGGTTTTGTGACTGGGATGCCGAGGATCACAAAACAAGGTGTAAAGTAACCATGCAAATTACTTGGTACCCTTATGTGTTTACCCCTCAATCGATGTGCCGGTTAACCACACACGCTCCATCGATACTATGATAAACATTAAGTTACCCTTTACCTACCTTGTTAAATACGAGTTAGTGTGCCGGTTAACCACACACGCTCCACTAACCGACTTAAACAAAGTGCAAAGTGTAATTTCATGGATTAGCACCTTATTCACATTTTCCTAAGTAACTAAGATTGGGTATTATTAAGAGTTTAGTTACATAGTATTTATCATTAATACTTTTAATGAAGGGAGAATTATAGTCCTGTCAAACCCATTCGGCTAACGACCCTCAACCAGTCAATCAAGCGGTGGGTGAGAGTGGACACCCATTAAGTTTCCATTTATAGGCAATAACCTTATACCCACCTTATAGACCGGCTTCGTGAATGAGGCGTACTAGCGGTAAGACTGACTTTACTCTTATACATACATATATATATATATATATATATATATATATATATATATATATATATATATATATATATATATATATATATTATTAACTTATAATATTATAAAGTATAAGGGTTGAATTTTAACTCTTTAAAATTCTAAGGGCTAACTTGGAATTAAAGTATTCATAAGTGAAAACTTTTCAAATTCCAAAACTTGAGGGCAAGTTTTGAAACTATTCAAAACTAATTAATTCCATAACTTATGTGTTTAAAGTAGTTTTAATCCAAAAACTCTTCAAGTTCCATAACTTGAGGACAAGTTATGGTAGACTTTAAACTAATAAAAGAATTAACTTTTCTTTATTTTATAACTTATGGAATTAATTAAGGTTACATTTTTTTATTTTTTTATTATTTAATGAAGAGACTCTTGGTCCTCCATAACTTGACGACAAATTACGGAGTCATAAAACCATTTAATTAGAACTAGACTCTTCATTTTTGTAACCTTTGCCAACTATTATGAGTTTTATGAAACTTAAATGTGACTTTTCATATAACTTGAGGACAAGTTACAAAAACACATTTTAGAATGAACTTTTAGATTAATTTGGATTGAAAACAACTATTTCACTCAACTTTTCTATTAATCTAAGCAACTCATAAGAACAAGATAATTCAAATCAAACCTTTTCATGTAATTAGTCTAAACCTTAAACTAATACAAAACATGAATCTATTGACAATTATCTTTGAAATTAGATTAACATGAACATTACCACATCAAAAACAAGTTTATAAGTTCAAAAACATCTTAGGGTAATGTTCCTAATCTAATTCCAGCCAAAAAAGTCGAATTTATGCTGTCTGGGGGTCCAACTCGTCGAGTGCATGAACCAACTCGGCGAGTTGGATCGATTTGATCACTTTTTAGGCATGGACTCGCCGAGTCTCCTGATGGACTCGCCGAGTCTGATGTTCAGATAGCAACAACTTTGATTTTTTAAACAGTTTTGCAAGTATAACAAGAAAACTAGCCTGGCTCTGATACCACTGTTGGGTTTTGAGCATTCTAACACTCCTATGGTGTACATGCAACCCTATAAACCTTGGATCTATGTTTTCTCTATAATACATGCAAATAAGAACATTCCAAGGCTTTAATCCTAACTAGCATATTATGAAGTTCTTATACTACAAAGTACTAGTTAGATGACATACCTTTTGATGTAGCTTGATGTCTTCAAGCTTTAAGAGCTTAGCCCCAATAGTGTGGACGCCTCAAATGTAATCACAAATCACCAAAACACCTTGGAAGATTTTAGAGAATATGGATACTTGGTTCTCTCTAGTGAAATTGGCTAGCCCTTCTTAGTGTACTACACTAGTGCCAATTTCACCAACCAAGGGCATCTTTATATAGTGTGGAGGATTAGGGTTAAACCCTAATACCCATGACCTTTCATTTCCTAGGATCCATGGGTTAAACACTCCATGGACTATCCATGAAAGCTTAGCCCAACCTAAATAAACTTGGCCCATTCCATATATATATAAGAGTCCATATTTAATTAGTTCCTTTTGATCACTTAATTAATTATAAATTAATTCTTGATCAATACTAATTAAATAATATGATTCCATATTAGTATATAAGAACTTATAATATATTAATATTAATCATAAACATACTATTCTCAAAAGATGATCCATATAAATTGTGTCGGTGAAGTGCAACCCAAATAGACCATGTCGGGTCAGGTCAAGTACATACCAAATATAGTTATGGACTTAGACATTAATCCAACAAACATATCAAGTAAATAGAAGTTAGAACAGTTGCAGTAAATTTTCAGAGTTTTGGTATAAGTTTGAGTATTTTTTGATTTACACTTGAAGAGATATCAGGAGAGAGGATGCACTAGGGTATTGTGCAGCTCTGTTATTCCAAAACTTGTTGATATTAGATTTCACTACTTGAATAAAATATTTTCTGCCAAAAACCCCAGGAGTATATATATGATTCTGAGCCATAATTACTCATTTGTTACATTTCCAACTAGAGAAAAGCCAAATTCTCTCTCAAGGATCTTCGGACTTTTGTCCCAAAACGTGAGTAATTCTATCTAAGTGTGTTATAAGGCTTGATATGTGTCTAATACACTAGAAATCATGAGAAACCAACAAGATTTAAGAGTTTACGGCCTAAGAACATATTGGACCGTAAATCCTTTTTTAAGGGGCAAAGAGTGCCCTAGTCCCTTCCTTGTGCAGTAAAACTAGTTTAGACTTGTACCCTAATGTGTCTAGGACTAAAAAACACCCCTAGAACACCAAGAGTAAGGTGTTCATGTCCCAAGAAGTTCTTGGACCGTGAACTCCAAACAAAAGGGCCAAAGTGTGCTATAAACTCTCCTTAAGCCTTGGACACTAGCCTAGATTCATTCCTAGTTAAGTTAGGGCTTGCAAACACCAAAAACACCCTTTCCATGGGAGATTACGGCCGTAATCTCCAAGGGGTTTGGTCCCAGGGCCGTGAACTCCTCAAAGGAGTTAAAGGATGCCCTAATCTCTTCCAAAGACCTTACCATTAAGTAGAAATGCTTCTTAGGGTCTTGTAAAACCTCAAAACATCAAATGATCAAGTAAGTATGAGCTTACGGCTGTAAACCCATGAGTTTATGACCGTAAACTCATTTTTTGGTGACATTAGGGCCGTGAACTCCATTAGGGAGTTTTCCTTGAACCCTATACACACTAGCTTGTCCCTACAACACTTAGATGCAATCCTTGAGGCTTAAAACACTTGTTAATGGTGTTTAACATGTCCTAGGGTGTCTTGACTTTGTTTATTAGTTATTTAAAGACTAATTTAATACATATATGTGATATTATATGTTAACTAGGATCATAGAGTGTGTTCAAGACTTCACTTGACACTTAGCAATCCTACATCTTCAGTTCATCCGTCCACTCACTACAAGTGAGTTCATACCCCTTAATCAATGTTTTAAATGTTTTTATAACTTTTATGGGGGGGATACAAGTAGAATCATGCTAGTTATTATATCAATCACATGTGATTAATAAGTAGCATTCAAATGATTTACTACTCATTAGCCGTTTTACCATGCAACTTTCTTCAAATGATTTTCATAAACATTTTATATGTTTAAATCTCTTCATTATACACTGTATGTTTCATTTCAAACTCATTTACAATTGTGTTGCAAACAAATGTTTCTTTATACTTAAATTGTTTTATCAAACCCATGCTTTCAACCTGTTTTATAGATTGACATCAAGTCGATCTTTTCATAGATAGAAATCATGTTCAAAGGTTTTAGAAAACTTATTTTATGCTTCTATATTGTCAATTGCATGCCTATATATGTATAGTTACATAAGCAATGTTTAAAAGACTTAGGAAGGCTAGCCGCCTTATTTCCTTTTCGCCGTTGAGATGAGGTCTGGTGGGGTTCCGGGTATCCGTCCGAAGGTCGTTTAAATATTAGTTATGTATCATGTGTACATAAATAGTCATAAGGGTTCTTCCAGACAATTCAATACCCATGGGTAGCAAGGGTACACTCCCATGTTCATACGTACCAGTTATATTACTAGTAAGCTACTATATGGGTAGTTTAGGAAGATACTAGAACGCGATATCATACAATGAGTCAGTTCATTCATGAATCAATACTTGCTAGATAGAGAGGGAACACACATTACAGCTAGTACACACGGTACATTACTATACATCCTAGACAGAGAGAGAACACACATTACAGCTAGCACACGCAGAACATTACAGTACATTACTATACATGCTAGATAGAGAGAGAACACACATTACAGCTAGCACACGCAGAATACACATTACATTAATATACTATTACAAAGATATGTTTACATGATTACGCTTACATGAGTACATTTACATAGATACAGTTACATGAGTACGTTTACATATACGATGATAGGACACGATGATAGGACAGACATCACTAGGTGCTAAAGCATGGAACAAGTCCAGGATCTAACTATACCAATGAATCACAACGCATTGTGATAGTTATATTGGGTATACATGATCATAGTAATGTGGATGTTCACAGCTTGCAAATATGCAGGGGTCGTGTATGGGTCCTAAAATCCCTTTGATAGGGGAGCGTCTAGCCTGGGATCTAGCCATCACATTATGCCTTATCCCTCAAATAAGGCAATATTAGTACAGAAGTAGTCACTTATTACAAATACTACAATAATTACAAGTTTACAATAGACTTAAGGTAGTTAGTACGGTTGTAGTTATTCGATACTACACCATAATACTATTTCCTTTTCCCACTACATTCACTTCGTGAACATTCACACGATGCACGGCAATGTAGAAGCTATATTTTGGATAGTGATAGTCGGATTTGGGAAAACACACACTCTTACAAGAGACACACACACAGATACTAGATGCCTTGGTAGAAGGATAATTTTAGTAGGAAACATAGGGTTTTCTTGGATGTTCATACAAATACTTACAGTTCATATACATACAAATACTTACAGTTCATACACATACAAATACTTACATACAAATTAAGACACGAAAATACTTATGATCTCACCAGCTTTAAAGCTGATACTCTCTTTCGAAATAACTTGTATCCTCAGGTCAATCATAGACAGGTACCGACGCAAGGTTCAGAGAAGATGGTGCTCGTTCAAGACTCATGTTTAATTTTGATTTATGCTTTAGTGTCTATCAAAATTTGACAAAACACACTTGTATTAAAATTATATTATTAATGCAATGAATGATGTTGTTGCTTGTTTACTACTTTTCATTGTTGTAATACTGTACATGATGTCCTCCGCCCCAGAATGTTTCCACCGTTCATGGTTTTGGGGTGTGACACATTAAAGGCCCAAAGCCCCAAAATAGCCCACTGGATCAACTATTCAACAAGGAAGCAGACATCTGGTTAAAATTTGAGCGGCTAATTCTGTAATTCAAGCGAATTCAAATCTCTAAACCCAAGTTGGATGTATAGCTATGAATGGTCAGAATCTAAATCATTTTCTTGAAATGGAACAACCATCAAATTGCTCAATTCTTAATCGATGTTAGCCTTCAATAGTGATTTTTTTTATTAGAACTGAAACGTAAGCACCGAGGGGGATAGGTTAATACGCACGCAAGGCCAAATTTAGTGTGTATTTTTTGCTCTGATTTTAAATTAGAAATCGTTTTGTTGGATGTGGAACTTCTTCAGTCCTTTTCTTATTTAATATGTAGCATGAATTCACAAACTGATGCATATAGGGGTAAAATTCAGAAAATTTTCTCTCATTAAAATTAGTCCTGATTCTTGCTTTCTTAGACTATCAATTTAGAATACCAGGTTAATCAAAACATTTTATCAAGTATGAACTACTCTCACTCTGGATTCTTATCTTCTTAGTTAGGATTTTGTTTACCAGGTTTTTATATTACTGTATCTTTTGTTTGTATATCATGATTAATTAGAAATTTATGATTTTTGTTTGTGTATTTAGATTTTTATTTAGATGTTGTATTGAAAGTTTAACTTTGGGCTTGCGTGAGTTGTAAACAAAACTTCTTGACATATATTATTAGCTTACTTTATTAAGTTGAAAACCTTATGATTCTAAATGATATTTTCTATTTTTTTGGTATTGGTAGAAAGCATAATTCAATGTTGAAAGAATATGATTAGTAATTTAGTAAATAGATTGTTTGAATTTTTGCATTTTGTTGGCTTTTGTATGAATCAAAGTGTAAATGTGTTGTGAAGCTTATAAATAATGGTTTGTTGTAAAATATGTAGTGGTTGTAAGTTTATACGTAAAAACCTAGAAATTTATATGGATAATGTTTCTTATTTCAATATACTACATCTTGCTTAGCTTTTAGTATATAAGAAACTGAAATTATACTCTTAAAGCAAACACCTTGTATGTAAAAATAAGACCATCATCTTCTCCCTTGGTATTGTATATATTTTTTTCTTTTTTGGTCATTTTGTAATCTTCTCATATTGACATGTACATATTATCGCATACAAGTTTTGTACTAATTGCTAGAAAGAACAACATACCTTCATTTATTTGTTCATTATTGCATCGTACATTCATACTTTCAAATATTTCTGTTATACAATTATATATTCTCAATGTTTGCGTCTTTGATAATATTTTTAATGATTTTGCATCTAAAAACAAGAATAAAATATTATCATATTTTTGTAAATTATTTGAATATGTATTTTGGGCCCTTTCTTTCCATTCGCCCCGGGCCCATAATAAGTTTGGACCGGCCCTGATAGTCTTGCCTCAATACCTACTTGCAAATTATAATCGGTTGTGGACAGTTTGAATAATATTATTATTCTGGAAGTCAAAACATCCAAAATGAAATAATAGTAAACAATTGAAACAATATAGTAACTTTACTCATAAATAAAACACCTTTTATTTAATCATCAAATGTCAATTGGATTTTATCTATTACATGTTTCTAAAATAGCTATATAATCATTAAAACTAATATCATCTTTCAGCCTAATGCTCGTCACGTGAAACAAATGTTGGGTTCTCATCTGATGATACCCTCTTTACCACGAGGAGTCCTTCTTCCACCCAATGTCTTATGAAGTGATATTTCATGTCGATCTGCATGGATCTGCCATGATCCCTTGGTTCCTTCGTTAAGGCAATCGCACCCTCATTGTCACAAAAAATTTCCATAGGCTCCTTTACAGCTGGTACAAATCCAAGGTCTTCGATGAAGTTCATCAGCCATATCACCTCCTTTGACGTTTTGCTTGCTTCTATGTACTCTGATTCGCATGTTGAATCAGCTACAGTCTCCTATTTGGAACTTCTCCAAGTTATTGCTCCTCCGTTCATGGTAAAAACCCAGCCCGACTGAGAGTAGAAATTATATATGTTTGTCTGAAAGATGGCGTCACTATACCCTGTGACTCTTAAGTCATAACTCCCACCAAGAGTAAGGACCCATTCCTTAGTCTTGCACAAGTACTAAAGAATATTCTTTACTGCAGTACAGTAAGCTTTACTAGGATTCCCTTGATATCTGCTGACCAAGCTCAATTCTAAGGCAACATCAGGGCGAGTACAAGTCATAACATACATGATCGAGCCAACTCCAGAAGCATATGGGACTCGACTCATCTCAGCTATTTCAAACTTTGTACTCGAAATCTGAGTCTTACTCAGTTTGGTATTGCTTTGGATATGTAAGTCATCTTTCTTGGAATTCTCCATGCTAGACCTCTTCAACACCTTGTCCATGTAGGTACTTCGACTAAGTCTAATTAGTCTTTTACTCTGGTTTTTTAATATCCTTATCCCTAGAATGTAAGCAATTTCTTCAAGGTCCTTCGCAGTGAAACACTTCCCAAGCCAGGACTTTACCTCCTGCAAGGTTGGATTGTCATTTCCTATGAGTAGTATATCATCCACATACAACACCAGAAGGTTAACTATACTCCCACTAGCCTTGACATACACATAGGACTCATCCTCACTTCTCGAAAATCCAAACTCTTTGACTTGCTCATCGAAACAAAGATTCCATCAGCGAGATGCTTGTTTGAATCCATAAATAGATTTCTCAACCTTACACAATCTATTAGAGTACTTTGTATTGACAAAACCCTCTGGCTGACTCATGTAAACGCCTTCAGCCAACTTCCCATTAAGGAAAGCGGTTTTGACATCCATTTGCCATATTTCATAGTCATGAAATACAGCTATGGCTAACATAACCCTAATAGATTTAATCTTTGCTACTGGTGAGAAGGTCTCACCATAGTCAACTCGATGAGTTTGAGTAAAGCCCTTCACAACCAGTTGCGACTTATATGTATGTACTTTGCAATCCATGTCGGTCTTCTTCTTGAAGATCCATTTGCACCCGATTCTCTTACGACCCGGTACAATGTCAACTATGTTCCAAACTTGATTGTCATATATGGACTGAATCTTGTTGTCCACCTCCTCTTTCCATTTTGCAGACTCGGGGCCTGCAATGGCTTCATTATAATTGTGAGGTTCATCCAAGTTTACTAGAGTTCTATCACTGATAAATGTATCACCCTCACATGTTATATGGAAACCCTATAACAGAGGTGGAACACTAACTCTACTGGAGTGCCTTAGAGGTATGGACTCGTCAACTGGTTCAACAGGAGTTTCCTCCTCAAGTTGATTTCTAGTGTTTGAGGTTCCTTCGCCGCTTGAATCTTGAAGCTCTTCAAGGTCAATTTTCCTCCCACTGTCCGCTTTGCGTATGAGTTCTCTCTCACGAAAAACTCCTCTCCTCGCAACGAAGACAACATTGTCACTCAGTCTATAGAATAGATATGCAAAGGATTTATGTGGATAGCCGATGAAAATACACTGATCACTACGAGGTTCGAGCTTGTCGTGAGTCTCGTGTCTCACGAAAGCCTCGCAACCCCAAACCTTGATGTGAGCTAACGAGGGAACCTTCCATGTCCACATCTCCTGAGGTGTTTTGGCAACCTTCTTGGTTGTGACTAGATTACAGATATGGGTGGCAGTCTCTAAGGCGTACCCCCCGAATGAGATAGGTAACGAAGCTCGACTCATCATGGAAACAACCATGTCCAACAAGGTTCGATTGTGCCTCTCAGCCACACCATTATGTTGTGGTGTCCTAGATGGCGTCAATTGTGAAACAATCTCACATTCCTTAAGATAGTCTTAGGACTCGATACTAAGATACTCAACACTCCAATTGGATCGAAGCATCTTTATCTTCCTGCCCAACTGATTCTCCACTTCTTGTTTAAACTCTTTGAACTTTTCAAAGGTTTCTGACTTATGTTTGATGAAGTAGATATAGCCATATCTATTGTAATCATCAATAAAAGTCACATAGAAGTAGTTAGCATCCCTTGTGGCGGTTCTAAAAGGTCCACACACATAAGTGTGTATGAGATCCAACAAACCTTCACCCCTTTCACAAGTACCAGTGAACGGTGACTTGATCATCTTTCTAAGCAAATAAGATTTGCAAGTGTCATCCGACCTTCAGTCGAATGACTCGAAGACTCCAGCCTTTTGGAGTTGGCATATGCACTTCTTGTTGACATGTCCAAGACATCCATGCCACAAGTATGCCTTATCCAAACTATTGGAAGAATCAATGTGCAACACACTATTTCCTAAAATAAAAAACACCATTATAAAAAGCATTAATAGCATAAATTTCATTATCAAATGAAAAACTAAAACCTTGTTTGTACAAACCATGAAAGGAAATAATATTTCTCTCGATATCAGACGAGTAGCAACAATTATTCAATTATAATTCCAACCCACTACTAACCAATAAAGAATAAACTCCAATCTTGGTGACAAGCGACATTTTCCTATTCCCCATGATCAAGTTTATTTTCCCATGCTCCACATCCGTACTTCTTTTTAGTCCCTGCAAATCAGAACAAATGTGAAATCCACAACCTTTATCAAGGACTGAAAAACAAGAATGGGATGAGTTATTAGACAGAATAGTATAAATACTTTCATGGGTGGGCTTAAACTTCAAGTATTTGGGGGCAGTTTCACTTACAATTCCCTTTATCAAGAAAACAGAAGCACTCTGCGTCTTTCGGGTTGGTAGATGGATTATCATAAGCAACTTTGCTCCCACTAGAAGAGGATCCATCAAGAGACTTTCCTTTGTGGCTCCTAGAGGTAGCCTTCCTCGTCTTCCCTTTCCCATGTCTAATTGCCAAGACAAGGGCACTAGCACTAGGAGTATTAACAACAAATTTACCTTTTAGACTACATTAAACAGTTCTCAAATTTCCTTGAAGCTTGCTAAGAGTGAACTCCTCCTTGTTTAGATGACATGTCATACGGAACTGGTCATAAAATGGAGAAAAGAGTGTAGAGTGATATCTATCGACAACTCTTTATCGAAGTTCACATATAACTTCAGCAAGCAGTCCAAAAACCTTTGCATTTTCTGCAAGTGGGCTGTGATGGAGGCGATGATTTCATATCTCTCTTGGCGAGCACTTTGATGGTATCGTTCCATCAAGTCTTGGTGCATCTCAAAAGGTTAGAAGTCCTCATAGGACTTTTGGAGTTCAGCTGTTATAGTGGCCAACATGATACAAGAAACCTTGGTGGCATCTTTCTCAGGAGTCATATACTCAGCAATCTCCTCAGGAGTAGCAGACAACTCATCAAATTCCTTAAGCTCTTTGTCGAGGACATATTCCTTATCCTCGTAACAAGTAACCATCATGATGTCCTGATCCAATCAGTGAAGTTGGAACTGATGGGATTTATACAAACAATCCTATGTGCGCATGCAACCCTAGAGTTGGATCTATGTTTTCGCTATTAGTTATACAACTTTATGAACACAAAAACAAACCTGGCATGCTACTATTACTTTTGAAATTCATATAAAAGAATAGAATACATACCTTTTTTTTGTTATATAGCAATAACAACTAGTTCCTCGAATTTCCTTAGCTCTTGAAAGCAAGTACCACAAGTGTAGTACCTTTAATGGCTGACAAACACACTAGGTGAAAGGATGAATATTGGAGAGAGGAGAGAAGGGTATCTTGCCCTAGATTTCGTCCCTTTTAGGGTTTCCTAAGGCTTGGACGAAATCTTAGTGCCTTAGGGTGCTATTTATACTTAAGGCTAACTAGGGTTTCAAGGTGTAAACCTTAATCCCTTAGCTTAGGGCCTAAGCAAGTCCATCGACTCCTTTCCTTAAGCCCTTGGACGAAAACTCCTAGATCCTTCTAGGATTTTCATTCAAGCCTTAGTAAAGCTGATCCAATGGTCCAAAGCCTCAACTATTGAATAATTACAAAATAGCCCCTGTACTATCAGTCAGTTCCTTTAATCCCAAAATTAATTCCTAATTAATTTCTGATTAAATACTAATTAATAATATGATTCCAAATTAATATATTATTGATATAATATATTAACAAATCATATTTATACACCAATTTATTATTCTTAACAATAAACCAACCTCTCTCCTCAACAATCATCATGTCTAGTCACCAGTGTGAAGGCAACCCAAAAGGACCATGCACCATCGGGTCAAGTACATACTAAAATAGTTATGGACTTAGACACTAATCAAATAATCTCCCACTTGGATAAGTCTAATAACTATTCTATGTATGACTTCAGATCCTGATCTACAATCATAACTTTCAAAACCCGCTGTCAACTCTGATCTTTTCATAAGCATGTCCTATAGATAAGGGATCATATATTCCTCCATTCTAGATATCGTATAGACTTGAGACATGGATTTTGATCATTCTCTCAGTCTATGTTCTGTTTCCCGATTTCCAATTTATGACGATTGACAACAGACGTCAATTGAACACATCAAATTAGTCTCGGCTTGGCCAAGCGCTTAGGTGCCGTCACTAAATCATCGAGGGGCCCACATATATCGCTTTCATCCTACTTTGGATAAAAGGAATGGATAAACTTTGACTCAATGCTTGCTTGCACTCACTCACCGAATCACACACAACAATACGTTTTATGACACCAAGTTACTGGTGCGTTTACATATTATCAATGTATAACCGACTCGCAAGATACAACTCACACATCTTGGTTTCAAGAATATAAGATATTATCATCTCACCAATCACTCGTGATAAAATCCATGAAGTGATCCAAGTGAGTGTGGGTTTAATCCAATGCTCAAATCATATACATAAGCACTCAGGAAGTCAAAACATGCAAAGTGAAACACAAGGATAATACTAATCCCATATGGCCCCAAACTCTGGGTATAAATAAAACATTTTATATAATCACCATATTGATTACTCATTATTTGTTGTTTCGGGTAATCAACTTCTTACTTGAATTATAATAACAATTGTCCCATGCTCTTAGCATGCAGACAATGTTTACCTATGGTCCTTACTTTGTGAAATAGATCAAATGAACACATTTCCAATCATACTCATTTCACAACTCCCAATGCTTACCACAAGTGTAAGAATATCAAATTCTTGCCCCTGATAGAGTATGTTAGATTCTAAAATTTTATGCAATGATCCTTTCGTAAAGTCATAGCTCAAAATCATCAAGACTTGGCCAATCTGTATCAGAAACAATTCTATAGATAAGCTGTCTCTCACTCAAAGTACATTCCTTTAAACATCCTTCTTGCATAAAAGTTTCTAAGCTAGACATATATTCTCAATATTCAGCTCCCAATATGGAAACATTTCCATATTTTCCATATGACAACTCATTTTTAATAGAATCTTATCTATTCATAATAATGTCGATATGGTCCATCCAATACCATACTTCCAACTACTCACAAGCGACCAATCCTCAGCGAGCTTTGGATCGTCCTTTGATAATTGTTTAATTATTTTAGTCAAAAACCGGTTCTAGTCCTTTTTCCCTCTTAATACGCTAGACATTTGGAAAGTTTTAGAATGGTCAAATATTATAGCATTTGCAATCGATCCTATACCCGAAGCGTGTGGGACACGATGCATAATGTCTTACATAAAGATACAATACTTTATCAATCTTCTGCCACAGTATCTTATGTGTCACGTTCTTATAATTCGAATTATAATGAGGGATGCCATAATCATAATCGAAATTTTGAGAACGCACTATGTATCCTTGACTAAATTTATTAACATTCCACAACCTAAGCCTTTAGATTCGAAATGAAGCATAATATTCTCTCCCTTAATTATAGCAAAACAACTTTTCAACCCTTACGACTTTGCAAAGTATAACTCTTGTTTTCTATAATTAATATTGCTAACTTGCAATACTTGCCTTAATAGTCATGCTAGCACAACATTTATGCTCCCACTATGATGATGATTATTATCATATAAGCATAACACTTATGCTCCCACTAGCTTTGACATGTATTCAGAAAACAGCTTAACTTCCAGAAAAACAATACCTATTGAATTTCTTAAGTTCATATTTCTAATACCTAATGCTTTGATAATCATTTATCTAAGCTTCTCAAACTTATACACCTTTGCCTTAGACAGCTCATATGTGTGTCTAAACAATTCAAACTAATTGCCAAACTCACAATTCGAATCATGGAAAGGGATACCGTAACCATAATCGAATTCGAGAATACAATTTTCACAATCACTATCTTCTTAAAATCTCTCTTAGTGAAAGCATTTCCTCACAGTCATTTTCATGAAGGAGGAAATCTTAAGACACTTAGATTTTAATGTTGTATGTGTTCCTATCCATGCGAATTTTTCAAAACCAAAGTTTACGACAAATCCAAACTCATATGGACCGAACTCTTAATCTTGATTTCTTTCCTTATGGTAACACGAGTGCCCGCCATGTCTTCCAAGCAGTTAAGCAGCTCACCCTTTCCTATCAATGTACTTTCCATTGATCAAGGTGCTTGCCTTTTATGCGTTCAAATGAGAACTCATAGAACTCACACGCATAATTAACTCAATTGGAATGGCACATAAACAAAATAATGTCAACACGATAGGTTCTGAACCTCAAGTCATGTGCTAGTGATGATCGATAAGGTTTATTCTTCATTAGTTCTTGAACTTTTCAAGACCATTAAGACTCCCACTAACTCCTTGACATATACGATTCTCTTGTCAAGAAACATTTCTCGAGAAACAAATATTCAAGAGTTAGTGTAGCTTTTATGAAAACACTTCACAAAATTGACCCTAGTTGGTCTTTGTCTTATCCAAGACATGACAACTTTCCACATTTGATGAATGTTATAAAACTTCTTAAGAATTGTCACTCAATGTCACAATCTTAACTCTAAGACTTGATATTGGAACGAAGTATGATTGACTTCTTGATTTAACCATTTCTTCAATTCTTCATTCCTCTTCTCAGACATACAATTGCACTAAGACTCACTTATAGGATCAATTGAGATATGGTTCTTAATCATTAAGACCTATCATAAAACATAATAAAAGTACTCTCCCTTCTTCTTAGAATAGAGAAACTTTTATCTTTCTGCCTACTTGATTCTTCTTATTTGTTCTGCTATTGATTTATACTCTTTCAATCAACTCAGAATTACACTTAATCTTATAATTATAATCATATTTACTAAACCTTTAGTAAATTATGATGAATATCTTTGTCACTCTTGTGGTGGACTTGATCAACACATAACCTTGTGTACTCGATCTCCTAGTCCTTCACTTGACACTAATTTGTCTAATTTCCAAATATGAAATTTCTCACTCATCATGCAACCAAGTTGTATGATTCCAAGTTTCTGTCCAATTGAAACTTGGGCGATGAGAAACTTTCCCTATTTGGTAAATTCTTGTCATTTCCACAAATAACATAATTAAGAATCAAATCCATTATTGCTAATAATAGAAACTTTCAAACATCAATTTTTCGTACACGCCATTGCAAGGATAAATAAATAATATAAAATCAAAATTTATTTTATTGCGGAAAAATTTGTCCTTACAATGAAATTCAATTGAAAAACAATGTTAATACATATTTCTTAGCAATCTATTCTAACTCCAAGTAGTAGCTAAAAATCTAATCTTCAAGCAACGCGATCGAAATCCATTTCTTCACGATTAGATTAAGCTCACTTCTTCCCTTAAGCTTCCTTTCTTTTATTCGATCCTACAAAACATCAATTGTAATCTTATCACATCATGTATTAAGAATATAGAATGGGAACTTAAAAGAGTTAGTTAATGGATTTTACCTAAAGTAGAGCCATACGTTTTGACTCTCCCATCTCTTAGATCTCTTAGGTAAATAGGGCAGCTTCGTCTCCAATGCCCCTTCTCTTGGCAATAAAAGCAAATTGACTCTTTTGGAACAACACACGGAACTACTTCAGACTTTGCCTTTCTCTTATGATCTAACTTTTCGATCATGGCATCCCTTTCATTGCCATTGCCTATATCCATAGAGGTCTGGAAGGCAGATTCACTAATCAACATTGCTTTTCCAGTGCACCAAATCATTGCTTGTGACAACTCGAAATTTTCATTCAGTCAAACCCTAAAAGTCAACCACTTCGTATCATAAGTAAATGTCATTATTTCTTATTTCTAAGAAATTCAAAGTTTGTTTGATTATTTTAATATTATTTTTAAACGAACGGTTGAAAGAAAGTGTCGCCTCGGGTTTTGATCTTTAGAAACTGCAAACACCTCGCGTCTTAGAAGTTCCCGGACAAACTATTATGTTTGGGTCGAAAAATCATCCCAAAAATCCATAAACTCATGCTTATCCATGAGTTTACTCCCCAAGTCTAGCCATTTGTGTTTACTCCCCAGATACCCAAAAGAGTAAACTCCAAAATATCCTTTCAAGTATCATCCTTGATTTTGTTCTAGATCTTCAAACTAGTAAGTGTTCTAACCATTTCAGGTTTGTTTAATACTTAATCTAGTGTTTGTGCATCTATTCACCCATTAATTTATGTATTTTGATTAGATTTCCAAAAACACCAAGAACACACACTAAGTGTTCTTGGACTTTTAGCTCAAATCAAGCCTCCTAATTGTAAGTACTTCTATCCTAGAGTCATTTTAAGCTAGCTATGCATGTTTATACCAATAAAAAGTCCCAAGAACACCGAGTTAAAGGTGTTCACAGTTTTGAGAGGTCCCAAAACCGTAAACACTAAGAATAGGGCCAAAACTGTGTGTTAGGGTGCCTAGATGCTTCACAATGCCTTAGGGACTTGTCTAGATTCATCCTTGATGATTTTATCACACAAAAAGCACCAAAATCATACATTTTTATGTGTTTACATTTTGGGGATCTCCCAAAACCGTAAACACCCCAAAGAGTGTTTAAAAGTCCCATAAATGTCCCATAGTTGTTCCTTATGTCTAAATCCAACCTAGACTAGTGCCATGATTGAGCTAAGGACTTGAAAACCCTCAAAATACCAAACTTATGAGTTTAAGGTAGTAAACTCATGAGTTTAAGGTAGTAAACTCATGGAGAAATGTTCCTTAGACCGTAAACTCCATTTAGGAGTGTTTTGATGCCACACAACACTTCCTAAGGCTAAATCATGAAGTAGGAATGCTTGGAATAGCTTAGAAGACTTCAAACCAACAAATGATCAAAAGGTTAGGAGTTTATGACCGTAAACTCAAGGGGTGTTGGTCCTTAGGGAGTAAACTCGTTTTAAGAGTGTTCCTTGAACCCAATCATACTAGCCTTTCCCTACAACACTTAGATGCACTCCTTAGCACTTATATCACTTATACAAAGTGTTTGTCATGTCCTAGAGTGTCTTGACTTGTTTATTAGTTGTTTAAAGACTAATTGTTTATATACATATGTGCTCATATGTAATTAGGATCTTTGTACGTGTCTAAGTCTTCACTTGACACCAAGCACTTATCCGACACTTCCTTCCGATCCACTCGCAACAGGTGAGTTCATACCCCTTAATCAATGTTTTAACTGTTTTTAAATATTTTATGGGGGGATACAAGTAGAATCATGCTAGTTATTATATCAATCACATGTGATTGATAAGCAACATTCAAATGATTGGCTACTCATTAGCCGTTTTACGAAACAGTTTCCTTCAAATGATTTTTATAAACACTTCTTATGTTTAAAACTCCTTATTAAACTATACATTTTACTCTGTATGTTCCATTTCAAACTCATTTACAATTGTGTTTCAAATAAATGTTTATTTATACTTAAACTGTTTTATCAAAACCATGCTTTCAAACCGTTTTATAGATTGACATCAAGTCGATCTTTTCTTAGATAATAATTATGATAAAAGGTTTTACAAAACTTCTTTGAATCTTTTATATTATCAATTGAATGCCTCTACATGTATAGTTATATAAGAAATGTTTAAAAGACTTAGGAAGGCTATCCATCCTATTTCCTTTTCGCGCTTGAGATGTGGTCGGGTGGGACATCGGGTATCCGTCTGAAGGTTGTTTAAATATTAGTTATATATCTTATGTACATATATAGTCATAAAGGTCCTTCTAGTTCATCCAATGCCCTTGAGTAGCAAGGGTATATATCCATGTTCATACGTACCAGTTAAATTACTAGTGAGCTACCATATGGGTAGCTTAGGAAGATACTAGAACTATTACTAGAAGGAGATATCATACAATGAGTCGGTTCATTCATGAGTCAATACTTGCTAGATAGAGATAACATACATTACAGATAGTACACACAGTACATTACTATACATGCTAGATAGAGAGATAACACACATTGCAGCTAGCACACGTAGAACATTACAGCACATTACTATACATGCTAGATAGAGAGAGAACACACACTACAGCTAGCACACGTAGGACATTACAGTACATTACTATACTATTACATAGATATGTTTACATGATTACACTTACATGAGTACATTTACATGATCACACTTACATGAGTACGCTTACATATACGATGATAGGACAGACATCACTAGGTGCTATAGCATGGAACGAGTTCAGGATCTAACTATACCGATGAATCACAACGTAATTGTGATAGTTATATCGGGTATACATGATCATAGTAATGTGAATGTGTCACGGCGTGCATGTATGCATGGGCGTGTAAAGTTCTCAAAATCCCTTTGACAAGGGAGCGTCTAGCCTGGGATCTAGCCATCACATTATGCCTTATCCCTCAAATAAGGCAATAGTAGTACAGAAGTAGTCACTTATTACAAATACTAAAGTGCTCACAAAATTACCCTAGACTTAAGGTAATTAGTACGGTTGTAGTTCGACACTACACCATAATACTATTTCATTTTCCCATTACATTCACTTGGTGAATTTTCACACGACGCATGGTAATGTAGAAACTATATTTTTGGTTAATGATAGTCAGATTTGGGAAAATACGCTCTCTTACAAGAGCCACATACACAGACACTGGATGCCTTGGTAGAAGGATACGATTAGTATGAAACATAGGGCTTCCTAGGATCATACAAAACATTGTCATACTTACAATTCATATACATTTTGAATACTTACAGTTCATATACATACAAATATTTACATACAAATTAAGACACTAAAATACTTATGATCTCACCAGCTTTAAAGCTGATACTCGCTTTCAAAATACTTGTATCCTCAGGTCAACGATAAACAGGTACCGATGCAAGGTTTAGAGAAGATGGAGCTCGTTCAAGACTTATCTTTCATTTTCTTTATACTTAAGTGTCTATTATAATTTGACAGAACACTTGTATTAAAATTATATTATTAATGCAATGGAGTATGTTGTTGCTTGTTTACTACTTTTCATTGTTGTGATACTGTACATGACGTCCTCCGCCCCCGAACGTTTCCGCCGTTCTTGGTTTTGGGGTGTGACAGATTGGTATCAGAGCATTGTTTATAGTGAACTAAGTATATCAACCCATAAAAGATAGACAGACTATAAATACAATGGGATTAAAAATACTCTGACCAAGAGTTTATACTTTAAATAATAAAATATTTAATTAAGTATACGTGTTGCATTCATACTAAAATCAGTGTCACTAGGACAGTACAAAAGAATTACGATTGTTGGGCAACACAGGTGGACTTAGAGACATATAGTCAAAACTCGGAAGATATAGCCTGATCAACTATATTATCTGAGGGTTGACTAGCATGTGCCTAAGTGTAGTTGTGTGGTTGCAACAAGTCTAAAATCTTACCAACCCAACCACAATGAGAACAGTAGAACATAACATTAAACTTAAAATACTATAGGAGTATTTGGTGTTACTATAAGTACTTTATACTTGAGAACTAAAACGGGATCTTCATTACTAAGTTGATAGTTGCTAAGTGGGTACACAAAGGCTATATGTAATTAGGATGTTATAGACTTAGAATCTGTGAAAATTTTACTTTACCCCTATTCTGTGTGAATTTGGAGTTAAGGTCACATATTCGAAGGCTTATCTTGTTTCGATTACATATAACTAGTATGCACTTCACAAATAGCGATGTAACTAATGAGGATTTTCTAAATAATTATCTAGATAGTTCGTCTAATAATTATTTTCTTACCCCAATTCTCGCGTAGATAACATGGCTGGACTCCATCCCCACAGCAACCAGTACCTTCCGAATGAGGTCATTGATGGATGGTTTGAAGAAGAACCGGAGAATGATCATCCTATCCCTGTGAATGATCACCAGGATGAAGACCTTTCGGACGATGCTAACTCCAAACCTGAGGTTGAGAACCTACCCCAGGCAGCTCTCGTTCCAATACCTAACCCTCGTCCGGCTTTTCATGGCCCGACGCCAGAGTGGGTGGAATGCTTGGAAACATGGAGCCAAGGACAAGATCAGCCCATGCCATTTAATGGTGACCGAAGCTTCTATGACCTGCACAATGGGGGCTTAGCAGACAGAATCTTGCTAAACTTGGTCCGCAGAGTGGCCCGAAATGAGATTCAAGGCAGGACAACCCTACATCATATCACCGAAGTTGTTGCCGATGCGAAAATGCATACCCTCCGCACCATTCGTCTAGAAGATGCTCGCGAGAGATCAAAGAGAAACCATGAAACCCTGCTGCAAGCACTGACTGAATCACGAGCCGAAGTCATAGAGCTCCGCATACACCAGAGGGTGTACGAAAGACACCTACTTGATGTGGAATGTCAACTGGCTGAATTGACAGTTCACCAGAGGGATGACCGTCGCTAGTAGTAGATGCTTTACTTTATTTTCCTCATTAAAATGAATTGTTTTTCTGTCTATGCCCGATGTGACATTTTCTATGAAACTATCTTGTACTGTAAGTACTTTTGGTTAGGTCTTTATGCTGCCAAGAACTATCTTCTCTAGATATGATGTAAGACGTTTTGCAAGGTCATTTTCCCAAACTTTTACGTCATGAATATCAAAGATTTTGACAGTCAGCTAACTTCCGTGTCCTTCTTTATTCAAGTACTCTCATCATACTTTCATTGGATTCTATCTGATACCTGCTTTAGTCAAGTCATTGGACTATAGTAATTTAGCTCCGGAGACATTTACAAGTCTCTTTCAGTGGTTGGATCATGTTATAATACTTGGAAAATTAACAAGCATCAAGTATAACAAAAAACAATCCTAGGTTCTAATACCACTGAAGCGTTTTAAGCACTCTAACAACCTTATCGTGCACATGCAACCCCAGATTCTTTGGATCTATGTTTTTTTCTAATTATACATGCAATTTGATTTTCCAAAGCATACATCCTAACTAGCATATAATTTGACAATTGAACAATATAACTAGTTAGATGACTTACCTCTTAGTAGGACTTCTAGTTCTTGGCCTTCAAAAGCTTTAGCACCTCAAATGTGATGCCTGTAATGTGTCACAAACACCAAGTGCCAAAGGAGGCTTAAGAGAATAAGTTATTTAGCACAAAATTGGTTCTCACTCTCCAAAAATGTATTGGCAACTAATTTTAGCTCTAGAGGGTTCCTTTTATAGTGTGACAAATGCTAGGGTTACATCCAAGCAAACCCTAATGCACCATGAACCTTCATATTACTTAGGCTCCATGGGTTAAACTTCTATGGACTATCCATAGACTATCATATTGGTTTAGCCCATCCTAATTAACCACGGATCATTGGGCCACACAATAAGAATAATTGATTTACATAATCAGTCCTCATATATTTAATTAGTCTCTTTTGATCGCTAAATTAATTCCAAATTAATTCTTGATCAATACTAATTAAATAATATGATTTCATATTAATATATTATACTTGTAATATATTAATGATCACAAATAACCTTATTCTCAAAAGTTCATCCTATCAAATTGCATTGGTAAAGGCAACCCAAAAGGACCATGCTACTCTCGGATCAAGTACATACCAATTATACTTATGGGCTTAGTCACCTAAACCAACATTGGTTTCTCTCTGGTGCGAACTTCCTTCTCTTTTTATTTATTGGTTTGAAAGAAGGATGAATATTAAGTTTATGGGTTATTATATTTTTTACTATACTTGCCATGTCCTTATGCTTCCATGCAAATTTCTTGCTTCTAGGTCTGAGGAAATTTATTTATTATTGTTCGATTGGTTCGAGTATTGACAATCAATGAGAACTTTTTCATAAGGATCCTCAAGGTTTAAGGGAACTTCCTTTACATATTTCTATCTTGTTCCTAGCACATCTTGTGCCCCTGATTTTAATTGATATGTTTTTTGTGCTATTGTTGACGATTTCATCCAGGTCTTGTAACCCTCTTTGAATTCATGTTGATCACCTGTGATCTTTACTGTCCCCCATGGGGCAGGCATCTTCACACATTGATGATATGTTAATAGGACTTCCTTCATGTCATGAATCCATGGTCTACCTAGTAAAACATTATAAGAGGATAATGTATCTATTACACAAAAATGTTGCATAGAGTTTACCCCCTCAATGTAGATAGGTAGCTTTATTTCCCCAAATATGTGTTTTGTTTCACTGCTGAATCCAATCAACACCGAGGATCTTTTCACTCTTTCGGCTCCAGAGATGTTCATCCTCTTCAAAGCGTCCAGAAGTATGATGATGATAGAGGATCCACCATCTACAAGGATCTTTTTGACAAAATGATTGGCGATGTAAACTATGATCACCAATACATCGTAAAGAGGATCGTGGACGTCTATTCTTTCTGTTTCGTTAAAGGTAATCTCCATCTCATTTGTGACCGATATGTTTTTTGTGTCGTGTCTTCTTTCTCCTTCTTCAATACTTTGGCATCCATTTTTGGTGCAGAATAAGAAGTGCCACAAATTTCAGATCCTCCATAAATTACATTGATTACCTTGGCATCTACAAGAGGGGATCCTAGTTTTTGTACGATCCTATGAGGATCCTGATCCTTCTCTCTGGATATTTCCTTTCTTCTTCTGAGGATCTCCTTGAGGTATCCCTTGCTAAGTAGGAAACAAATATCCTTTCATAAGGCTGTGCAATCTTCTGTGATGTCACCAAAGTCCTCATGGTTTGCACACCACTTAGACTTATCTTTCCAGGTGGTGGATCTTTCCCCCTTTCTAGGCCATCTCATATTATCGCCAAGAACTTGCATGGAAAATATCAAATCTGAAAAATCCACAAACAAACACTAGTCATGATCTTAGGGAATTCTTCTTCTTTCCTATCTTCCTAAAGGGTATTAACCCTATGATGATCGGGTCTGGAATAAGGTTTAGGTTTATAGGATCTTTGGGACGAGGATTTAGCCTACATATTAGGGTTATCATATGAGCTTGGAGGGTTTCTCTTCTTATGTATCTCCTTGTCTTCTTCAAGCCTTATGAACCGTAGTTCTCTACTCTTTACTTCATCATTTCTTTTGCATGGAGTCATTACAAGATCTTCGTAGAAAGGAGAGTTTTTCTTTAGGCCAATTTTGAAGGCTCCCACGGTAGTTGCCATGTCGATGTTGGTGATACTCCGAGCTTCCATGCCAAACCTGCTCACGAAATCCATGAAGGATTCCTTCGGATCCTGAACTACCCGATAAAGATCACTAGTGATCTTTTTGAATGTTCTGCAACAAAAAAATTGGTTGTTAAAAATATTAACTAAATGTGCAAACGATATAATAGAGTAAAGAGGAACATATAGTAGCCATTTCAATGTTGATTCTGTGAGGGTGGAACTAAAACCCTTGCACAAGCAAGCTTTCTTCAAGTGTGTGGGAATGACGATGATCTCTATTTTTTCCCTGTATTGTGCCGCATCTTCTTTAGGATTTGTGGTCCTGTCATAAGGCTTCCTGTTGGGACTTTGGAAGCACATTGGGACCTCGGTGTAAGCGATTGCAAGAGCGAATCTCAAGATTATATGGCTTGCTGGGGGAAATTCCATTATAGGTTGGACTATTCCAGGTACACTTGAGATCACATGTCGTAGATATTGATGTTCTTTGGCCATGAGCGGGCACATTCCTGCATCAATATCCACAGAGTTAGTACTTAAGATATTATTATTGACGAAGTTACTAGGATCCTTATTGTTGGGAGTGACGAAGGTTTTTCTGTGATCCTGGGTTTTATGGGTTTTCTCTCTTGGAGTTCTGCCCCAAATGGGAACATGGGTTGATATTGAGGATCCGAAGTCGCCATGTTTCATTGAGGATCCAGTGTTGTCAAAGTTTAGGATCTTGGGCTACAAGATTGAGGGTGATGCTTCTTGAGGCTTGTGAATATATGCCCTCATTCTCTCCACTTCCTTGAGTATTGTCCTGTTATCCTCCTGTTGTTGAGTAACTTATCGTTCAAGACTTTTCATCATAGCAAAGATTTCATTATTAGAAATCAGCACAGGAGGATCCTGAAATCCTTGGGTAACGTTCAGAGAAGTGTTTTTGTTCGGTGCCTCAGAGGCTTTCTTGGGGATCTTCCCTATGGTGGAGGAAGGTTTTTAGAGGAAATAGGAGGAATGAAGGAAGAGGATAAGGTTGATTCGGTAGACATGATCCCTAAATGATTATGAACACTACGACCCCACGGTGGGCGCCAAATTGTTTTGGTTAAATATCGATAAATGGATATCAACCAAATATAATGAGTGGTTGTGATGGTGTAGGTAAAGTGATTAACAAAATCAGAACAAGATTGTATAAGTGATTTACAAGTAAATCCCTTGATCCTTGCTAGCATCTCCGACATAAAACCTTAGGAGGTGATAATCATCACTTTTCTTGTTTGATTTTATTGATTTGAATGTATAATTATAGAGATGATAAGGAGAATATGAGTATGAGTTTTTATGTAGCTCTATATGTGTAAGATGTAGAGAGATTGTTCTACTTGTGTGTCATTTACATGTGTATTTATAGTCTAGGTTAAGCAACTGTAAGTCCGAGATTTCTGGGATCCTGCTGAGCTGGTATTTTCACGTGCGTTGACTTGATATTTTTGTGTCTTACGCCTGATTGTAACGTTTCTTCACTCAGAATGAATCTGATGGTTACTATTTCCGAACAAGTGAGAAATAAACAAGAAATATTCGCTACTAGAATATATGCCTTTAATGATGCACAAACCACGACACACAATGATTTATGTTACGCAAAAGAGAGTGACCTTAAAATAGTATCATCTCTTAAAAAAATTTAAGGCTTTATGTCACGCATTATTGCGTGCCCTTAAATTAGTGTCTCAAGAAAAAAAATAAAACACACGGGAGGCGCGTCTCCTGTTAACGGGGGGAAAAAATGTAATCCCAAAGATTTTGAAGACCTGCCTTCTTCTTTTCTACCGTCTTTCTATCTTTGATCTTCGCAATCACGACCAGTAAATGTCAATCGAAGAAGGACAAGAATTCCAATCTTGATTTCCCTAACTCTTTCTCATCTTTTGATTCAAACTTGAAAGAATCAATAGAAATCTAAGGATCCCATTAGAATCGCACTAATTTTCTTACTCTTTGAGAGTCGGTGATTTAGGGCATTACTACATGAGTTGTCTCTACAACGTCTGACGAGTTCGAATTCAACTAACCTCACACAGATTAAGGTATGTTTTCTTTCTTCTCTCACCCCAATTTTTTTATGTTCTTCTATCAATCTCGATTTTATCTTACACAACAGTAAACAAACACAGGAACGATACAATGCCTTTTTCTCATCTCTTCCCTTCTGTGGGTTCTCCTTGTTGGCGGTTTCGTTTCTCCCGATGTTGTCATCCTGCTTGCTTCTGCATGCCTCCGTCTGCTGAATCGGTGTGTTGTTCTGATTTGAAGTTCACAAACCTTGGGACTTGAGTTTCTTTCATGGGGCGATACCAGCGGTAAGTTTGATTAAATGTTGCAACATTTGCGCACAACGTGTTTGTTAAAAGTCTTGAGTGAACTTTTTAAACTCTTAGCCCTAAATAATCGTCGATTCTCTACTCCCAATTTCTTATAGGTTGTTATTTGTTCCAATACATTATCAGATTTTGAAGGGCAATTTCAACAAAAAGTCTCTCTACGTGAATGAAGTTAAGAACTTAAGATGTAGGGTATGAGAAAATCGATTATGATCAATATTTTTTAAGTATTATGTCTGATTTGTGTTATTCACACAACAATGAAATCATACAGATGCCATACATGAAGTTGTTTTCTAAAATTTCAGTATCCTAGTTTCCTATTGTTAAAAAGACTAAAAGTTTTAGTAAATATGTATATTTTGTGTGCTCGTAAACTGTTTGATGAAATGCTTTAGTGAGATCTTTATGCTTTGTCCCTGTTAAAAAAAAAAACACAAAGGGTTGGATGCTTTAAATTGGGATTATTTTTGCATTTGCTTACTAAAATACCAAAAAACTATCAATGTTTAATAGGCTGGAAATTACGTAAAGGATGAAGTTTGGCATGCTCTAATTGTTGTGATAACCAATTCATCTAACCTTTTCATGGATATAGTACATTAGTCATAGATATAGATAGACACAATCATAGAGAATCATAGTCACAGATGGACACAATCATAGACAATCATACTTCAAATATTTTTGAAAGAATTTAATTAGCTTCTCAAAACCTATTTCAAAGTGTTTATCAAAACTGAGCTTATAAGCTAGTTCGTAAGTTATAATAAGCTATTAACAAACAACAAATTAAAATAAGCCTATTTTTGCCAGAGAGGATTATAGTATCGTTTACGAGTTAAAGTTATTTGTTTAAATACCTAATCATATTCTCAAATAAAATAATTTGTTATGAACCCTTGAATTGATTGGGTGAGTCATTGATATAAATTATTGATTCTAATAATCAGAAACTAACCTTAGAAAAATCAAAAATGATTTTAATCCATTCGTTCGTCATAAATACTACTTTTTAATTACAATGAAATTGAGTGTATGATGATATTACAATTTTAAACTATGACATTATTATTGTAAAATTGTCAATTTGCCCCCTTCTCTCTCATGGTATTCTAATTGGACTGAAATATTAGATACGTTGGTAAGTGGTTCATGCGATGGAAGTTGTTCTTGCATTTGTTTGCAGCATTACTATTAGGGATTCCATAAAATTTTCACACTAAATCTCTTAGCAAAAAATATTTTCTAATCTTACAGGACGTGATATTGAGAGGCCTTAAAGACATTAGGTAGTAAAACTAGCTATTATCTCTTTTTAGTTAAAACTGTCTTCACGTTTCCCTTTTTCTTCACAGTAAGTTTATTTAAGAATATTCTTTCGTTAATTATATATATATATATATATATATATATATATATATATATATATATATATATATATATATATATATATATATATATATATATATATATATATATATATATATATATATATATATATATATATATATATATATGGTGATATCATTCATAGCGGTTATTAGGAGAATAATACTCATTGTGAATCAATCTAAAGCAAGCCTTCTGCTTGAGCTGTAGGAGAGATCATTCGAATTTGATTACATAATCGGAAAACATCAAAACTGAAGGTGGTTTGACTAAATTCTTCTCTTATTATATACATATCTCTTTATTATAAAATAAAATTGTGACTGTTGTTTTTTTTTGATAAAAATTCTAAAAATTATTTGATTACTTCAATAGGGCGTTTCAAGGTCTTTGCATTAATGAATTTAGAGGGATTGAGTTTGATCATGAAAAATCATATCATATATAATCTGGAGAACAGGAGAGTGAATATGGAAGCAAATGACATGCATGCTTAGAAATGAAAGTAGACTACCTAAATTGAGTTGGAATTGTTTTGGTGTAGGCAATGGAGATGCTTTCTTTTGGGGGTAGGACAATATTTGAGACAATAATGGCTCAGAGTCGAATAGTGTTGTTTTGGTACTTCACCAGCTACCTTTTGCTAGAGAAAAACAAACCCAAATACCCAACATGAGCGAGGAGTTGCTAATGACATTTCAATGACACCCATTTTCTTGATGATCTTCGCCTAAACAATCGATGACCTGAACTTAAAAAGTTAGTTCTTGACTTTTTTATAAATATAATATATTTTTTATTTATAATTTTATTTGAGATATTGATTTTTTAGGTTCACTGAGAGCATAGACTTAGATACATCTGATCCTATAGCCCATAAACACACACAATGGAAATTTGCCATCAATAAGTGAAGAGAAAAGGTAATTCAAGGTTTACTCCATATTACCAAGTTACCCTTTCAGTATTGTAAGTTTGTAACAAATTTGCTTTTTAGGAACTAATAAAAGCAAAAACAGTCACACCTGATGAAGATAATTATAAAGAAGCCATTGAGGCCTCTTTTAAACTTTTTGCTCCTCAAGGAATCATTAAGTAGCCATTTTGTATGAAGTGTTTATATAAGATTTTGATATTCTTGTTTTTTTTTTTTTTGGTGTTTTTATAAAGTGTTATTGTGATGGGGTGTTTGTGTTTGTGCTTGTGCTTGTTATTGTGATGGGGAAATGTCTTATTTCGACTTCAATGCAGGAGAAAGTTGGATGCAAGTCCCATGTTGATGCAATGCGTGAGGTCAGGTAATTACCTAAATACCCTTTGTCATATCTTTTTCGAGTGTGTTTCATATGTGTACATTATCTGCAACCAATAATGTACGTCATAAAAATGAATGTGTTCTTGTTGTTGCTACTGAAACTATTTCCATACTATAAGTATTGGTATGAAGTGTTGTGTTCCTATTAGGATTTGCCTGAAGGAAGTTGGACATGAATCTGATAGGGATATGACCCTACGAGTCTTGGATGTTTAAAATATAATACCCTGGACATGTGAAATATAATACCCCCAAAAATAACTGAATGCTTATAAACAAATTGTCTTTTTGACCAATAAACTTATGAGAAATTACAAGACAGTCCATGTCTTATATAAATTATAATTTAATCATAAATGCATAACTTGTGAGTTTTGGGCTGTTATTTTCGGACTATTAAAATCATGTACAATTTAGCGAATTAAGTTAAATTCTTATTTGACATAGTTTGTCAAAAATCTATAATTATGAACTTACAACACTGGCCCTTAAATGTTGATATTGAAAGTATGCTCCTTTTATGTTCAATTTTCCCTTTCTTTCTTATCTTTTTATTTTTTATAATATAACAGTTGTATTATTTCAGCTTAAATCGCTACATTATACATTTGCTTAATCAAGTTTGTATAAAACGTGTGGTTGCAAAATCCCTTAAGAAGTGTTGTAGCCAGCGTGTTTTCCTTGTATGGTTCATTGTTGTAAGAAACATCGACTCACCCTTTTGGTGGTTGGCTGGTCCTTAAATGGGAAACATCTCTACTACTGGTAAATTTTATCCACATGAATAACTTCTAACTTCTAACAATCTGACTATATTTCTTAATGGAACCCGGAACACCACAAATTTATCTGTTATCGATATACACTTGTGCAAATATTTTCAATGAAGAGCAGGTTTTAATGGAGCCTAAAACACCACATGGATCAAATATCATATCTCAAGAGCGGTCCCACATTCTTTGGATGGAGAAAAGGGTAATTTCGTCTCTTACAACTAACATTCCATGTTTTATTCTTCTAATAACTATATTAGCATATTAATTTTTTTGATGTTTATGTGATCAGGTCACAACAATTATCGAAGCAAGGGTTCATTAGTATTAAAGAATTATCAAAGGCAAGATGCAACTCTACTTAGTTGGAATTTGATGTTTATCATCTTTGTGTATATCTTTTTAGTTTGTATAGCATTACATTGCAGAAGGTGTCCCTTAATAACAATGTAGTATTAGGTTATATAGTTAGGGTAAACCTCTTAATAACAATGTATTAGATCCCCTTAATATCAATGTATTACACTTTTTTAACATGATGTTGTTGGATACGCGTTGATGTCGTCTTCCTATATGACAGGGCCTTCCTTGATACGCGTTGCGTGTCATAACTGTGCGTCGTAAATGTGTTTCGTAAATGTGCGTTGTAAACAGTCGACACGCTTTTGCGTGTCGTCTCTCGTTATGGCAAGACCATCCTTGACATGCATTTCCTTGACATGCATTTTCCTTGACATGCAATTATGAAACATGAAACGTGTTGTGGATCCGGTGGAGCTCCTCTACAAGCTCTAGCCTATAAGCCACCTTCCCAACCCTGGCAACAATCCTGAACGACCCAATATAACGGGGACCCAATTTTCCTCTATTCCTGAAGCGGATCACACCCTTCCAGGGTGAGACCTTCAGGAGAACCATGTCGCCCACCTGAAATTCCAGCTCAGATCAGCGTCGATCGGCATAACGTTTCTGCCGAATATGAGCGGTCTGCAGTTACTGTCTAATCTGTTGTATCATCTTGGTAGTTTGCAGAACTACCTCTGTCTAACCCATCACCCTATGCCCAACCTCGCCCCAACAGACTGGGGTCCTACACTTCCGCCCATACAACAGCTCGAAAGGCGTGGCGCCAATACTGGAATGATAGTTGTTGTTGTAGGCGAACTCTGCAAGTGGTAGGTGGGAATCCCAACTCCCACCGAAATCAATAACACACACCCTCAACATATCCTCGAGGGTCTAAATGGTCCGCTCACTTCGCCCATCGTTCTGCGGATGGAACGCCTTGCTAAAATGCAGTCTCGTACCCAGTTCCTTGTGGAACTTCTGCCAAAAATGGGAAGTAAACCTGACATCTCGATCGGAAACGATAGAAACTGGAACCCCATGGCGAGAGACAATCTCTCTGATGTACAGGTCGGCCAACTTCTCTGCCGACGAACTCTCCCATATGGCTAGGAAATGGGCACTCTTGGTCAATCGATCCACGCTGACCCATATAGCATCGAACCCCCTTGCCATCTTCGGCAACTTCGTGATGGAAATCCATTGCGATCCTTTCCCATTTCCACTTGGGAATCTCCAGAGGTTGTAGCTTACCATGCGGCCTCTGATGCTCGGCCTTTACCATCCTACAGGTCAAGCACCTCTCAAAAAACCAAGCGATATCTCGCTTCATACCAGGCCACCAATAACTCGAACTCAAATCATGGTACATCTTGGTGCCTCCCGGGTGAATCGAAAAACGAGACTTATGAGCCTCCTCCATCACCGTCTGTCGGACCCCTCCGGACATCGGAACCCAAACCCGACCGTAACGGGTCAACAATCCGCGGATACCCTGAACAAACCAGGCGCTTTCCCCCTTAATCCTCTCAAACTCCAGTTCTCTAGCCTCACGCCCTCAATCTGAGCATCTCTAATCAAACCCACCAGTGGGGAATCCACTGCTATCCTCATACACCTGGTTGGGGTCGAGGACCCAGCTAACTTGCGGCTCAGAGCATCCACAACCACATTCTCTTTACCAGGATGGTAAAGGATCTTGCAATCATAGACCTTGACCACATCCAGCCACCTGCGCTGCCTCATGTTCAGGTTCGGCTGATCCATGATGTGTCTCAAACTCTTGTGATCCGTGTATATAGTACAATAGACCCCGTACAGATAGTGCCTCCAAATCTTGAGAGCGAAAACCACCGCTCCCAACTCAAGATCGTGCGTAGGGTATCTCGTCTCATGCAGCATCAGTTGTCGCGATGCGTAGGCTACCACTCGTCCCCTCTGCATGAGGATTGCCCCCAAGCCTGTGATGGATGCATCACAAAATACTACAAATCCTCCACTCCCTCGGGAAGTGTCAACACTGGCACCTCGCATAAACACTTCCCGGGGGTCTCAAACGCCATCTGCTGCTCGGGGCCCCACCGGAAATTCACCCTTTCCTCGTTAGACGAGTGAGGCGTACGGCAATCTTGGAGAAATAACGAATGAATCTCTGATAATACCCTGCTAAACCTGAGAAACTCCTGATGTCTGAGGGAGATTTCGGAGTCTCCCACTGCATTACCGCCTCCACCTTGGCCAGATCGACCAAAATCCCCTCCTGGTTAACGAGATGTCCGAGGAACTGGACCTATCGTAACCAAAACTCGCATTTCAAGAACTTGGCATATAGTCGTTCTCGCCTCAGAACCCCCAGCAGCTCCCTAAGATGCTCCTCATGCTGCTCTCGGGTCTTGGAATACACCAAGGTATCATCTATGAACACAATGACCGAGCAATCGAGCATCGGTCTGCAGACTCGGTTCATCATATCCATGAACACCGCTGGTGCGTTGGTGAGCCCAAACGGCATCACCACGAACTCGTAATGACCATAATGAGTCTGAAACGCAGTCTTTTCCACGTCCTCCTCCCTCACCCTGACCTGGTGATATCCTGATCTCAAATCAATCTTGGAGAACCAAGACGCACTCTGCAGCTGATCAAAAAGATCATCTATCCTCGGGAGTGGATAACGGTTCTTCACCGTTATCTTGTTCAGCTCCCTATAGTCAATGCACATCCTGTGCGAACCGTCCTTCTTTCTGACGAAATGGATCGGTGCTCCCTAGGGTGAACTACTCGGGCAAATAAACTGCTTGCCCAGCAGCTCCTGCAACTGAGATGATAGCTCCTGCATCTCAGGCGGTGCCAGTCGGTACGACGCCTTGGCGATAGGGGCCGCACCTAGCACTAAGTTGATCTTTAACTCAACCTGCCTCTCCGGAGGCACTCCGGGTAACTCCCCCGGAAACACATCAGCAAATTCCCTCACTACCAGGACCTCAGAAACTGAGAGCTTCTCTCTAACCCGCAAATCTACCACATACGCCAAATAACCGGAACACTCATGCTGAATATACTGTCGAGCCCTGGCTGCCGAATAAAACCCTGATCCCAACCTGGTGCCCTCACCATATACTACAATTTCTCCCCCACTTGGGGTTCGAACCACCACCTGCTGTCCCTCACAGTCGATCATGGCGCCAAAACGGCAAAGCCAATCCATCCCTACAATCATGCCTACATCCCCCATGGGGATAGGAATCAAATCTATCGGGAAGGACACCACGAATATCTCCAACTCGCATCCCTGGTAGACCGAAGAAGCAGAAACCCCATGATCGTTGGCGATCGAAACTCGCAATGGACACTAGAGATCATCTATCGGCACAATGAACCCTCTAGAGAAGGTCTGAGATACGAACGACCGACTCGCCCCCGAGTCAAATAGTACCAAAGCGAGCAAAGAATTCACTAAAAACGTACCTAATCACAGGTAAAATCAATAATCATTACACAAAAACAATAATTGAGACAGAGAATAGAAACGTACCAGCAACCACATCTGTTGCTGACTTGGCCTCCTCTACCGTGAGCTGGAAAGCGCGACCCTGGGCCTTCGGAGACTCCACCTTGACTGGCCTCCCATCTCCAATCCTCACAGTAGCGGGCACAGAGCCCTGCGCCGACTTGGTGGCGAGCTACGGACAATTGGTTTTCACATGACCAACCTGATGACAATGGTAACAAATCCTCATATCTGTGGGTGGGGCGGACTGACGGCAGTCCCTGGCATAGTGCCCCTCCTTTCCACATTTGTGGCATCCACCTCCTGCTCTACAAAATCCTGAATGAACCCTGCCACACTTTCCATAAGTGCAGCTCTGCTGACCCCCAGGTCGTGTATCAGCGGTCCTAGACCGCTTAGGCGCCGGCTGAGACTGTGTCGGTGCCTGCCGCTGCTCCTTCAGCTGCATCTCTAACCCCAACTCACGCCGCCTTGCGGCTTCATGAAGATCCAAGAGGGTATCACATCGTTGTGTAGACACAAACTGTCGAATATCAGTCTTGAGCATACTCAGATAACGAATTATCTGAGATTGCTCCGAAGCAAACTTCGAGCAAAACATAGCCCTCTTCGTGAACATATAGGTAATCTCCATCACAGACTCCCCATTCTGTCTCAACGTCAAAAACTCCTACGCAAGCCGCTCCCGCTCAACGCGTGGAGCGTTGCGGGTGCAGAACATATCTCTGAACTGCTCACAAGTAACAGCAGCCCGCTGTTCATCAGAATATGAACCTATCATCAATCTCCACAAGTCCTTTACCCTGAGTCTGAGCAGGTTCAGGGCACACCTGACATTCTGGTCAGCAGGACATGAGCATGTGAAGAAACAACCCTCCATGTCAGACAACCACCGCATAGCACTGATTGCATCCTATGTACCATCAAATGTCGGGGGGCTTCGTATTATCAAAGTCCCGATACTGGAAAGCCCTGCCGGCTCCTCCTCCAACCCCTGCCGCAGCTACAGCCGAAGTGGCTGCAGCGGCAACTGTCTATGCTAGAACTGCATATCGCTCATCAAAATACTCAATCATCACAGTCTTAATTGACCCAAACATCTCTTGCAGCTGTGCTCGGAACGCAGCAGCAATCTCGTCGTGTATGATCTCCCGGATCCTGGCATCCAACTCCTCAGTCCGTATCTGAACCACAGGCTCGGGTGCTACCGGCACCTCCGTCTCCTGACCCCGATCCACATCCTGATCCTGATCCGGATCCCGAAGCAACACGTCTCGTCACCACCATACTGAAATACATATATATACAAGTCATCAAATAAATAACGTAATGTCGGGAGACCAAAACCCAAGAACCCTAGGGGTTTTGGTTTCCTTGCTATGCGTATGGGTCCTGTGCTTTCAGTAGTACGGGCCCATACTACCTTCCACACCTACCCATTTTTGTCTCAAGTATCACCACAACGCCCTAACAATATCATCATCATAGGAAATGCACTCAACCCTCATTTCCAGGGGAATACCAAATATCTTGCACCTCGTCTCACCACTTATCATGACTCACACATCCATGCAACTTCCATCATCCCCTGCAGCGCTAGTGCATGCTAGCTGCACATGACGTTGGATCCAATAGACTTTCAAATATCCAATCCTACCCGAAGGTCGAATCAACATTCTCAGACTATAAGGTCTTTATTATGCACAACCGTGATGCATACACTAAACATCTACAATTATGATGTCAATTCCACATACTAGAAACCCTAGGCTAATAGGCATCATGCTATCAGGCAAATCCATCATGTGATTCCTGAAGATCCCTAGCCTAGCACTAGCATGTTGTTCTAACATATCAGAATACCAAATAACTGCATGGCATTTTGGGGTTTACTTACAGGCTCCGGCTGATCGTACCCTCTGCATCCTCCATCCTTTCTTTTGAAAACCATTTTAAAACTTATTTTCCGAAAATCTCCTTGATTTGAGACTGGATTCACACGAGTGTTCCTCCAATTCACTCAAACCAAGGCTCTGATACCAACTTATAACAACCATAAATTTTACGCCAAATTTAAACTTTTTAAATCATAAATAAAAACCAAATAGCATTGTTTACAAAATGTTTTCAAATCATTTCACATCAGAGTGTCCCGAAAATCATAACATAAGGATGAGGAGCGGTACGGTCACGCCTTAGCCTTTCCATGACCTCATGAAGTACCTGAAACAATAAACTGAAAACTGTAAGCCCGAGGGCTTAGTGAGCTACCCCCAAAATACCAATACCACACTGATAATACCATATCAGTAATAATCAATCAATCAACATGCATATTGGGCCATCGGCCTGACTAACCATCCTGTCGGGCCTACAGTCTATCTGAATCTATCCCAAGCCTTCGGCATGACTGGTCCACCACGTGGGCCTACAGTCTTCCCGGACCGCTCATAGGGTATATTGGCCTTCAGCACAAAGCAGGACCGCCTCAACCCAACCACAAGCAAATAACCATGTGCAAATATAACAGGTAATCACATAATAGTCCATAGACAAACAAATCGATCTAGCAGATCATAAGGCATAGCAACATCCTAACCAGGATACCGACCTAACCGGTCACTAACATAGCATCATCCTATATACCATGACACCGACCTGAACCAGGTCACTAACATAATATTGTCCTAATTACCAGGACGCCGATCTAATCAGATCAATAAGCACATCAACCCATACATGTACAAATATCAGATATAACTATCTCACAGATCATCGATCATAGTAATCTCTCATAACCAAAACACTGAACTAACCAGGTCACTAACATATCAATCCTAACGGATCATAAGAGCATGACAACATACTGTCTATCTAGATACCGATCTAACATATCATAACCACATGTAGCATACCATAACAATAACAACTAAAGGGCCGATCTTGGTGCCGTAGACCCTATTGATATAGTGAGGATAACTCATCTCGCATATGTCGACACGAAAGGTAAACTCCAACTCTCGGACCACTTGACACAGGCTCCACCACCTATCATCATAGTACGTCATACTCATAAGTCCTTAACCTTATAAGGTACCCCATAACCCACCAGTCAATCCCTGGTCAAAGTCAAAGCCCTCAGTCAAGGTCAACAGTCCATGTTGACCCTAACTCGCCGAGTACCATCGGCTACTCGCCGAGTTCCTTGAAGTACAATCCAACTCGCCGAGTCATCGGGGTGACTCGTTGAGTTCCTTTGATTTTCGTTCGAACTTTAAGGCCACCCGTCGCGTTCCCTCCTTGCAAATCGATGGATACACACTCATACATATCCAAGTGGAAACCCATCTGACTCGTCGAGTCTTATGGCGATCTTCATCAGACTCGCTGAGTTGTTCAACCAACTTGTCGCGTTCACAGCCATCTTCATGTGACTCGCCGAGTCAAACTTGCGACTTGCCGTGTGCATTCAATCCTTTTATCATGCAGACAACTTTTAAGCCATGGAAAAGCCCCAAATTGTAGATCCAACTTCCTTAGGCCTACTTATCATGTAAAGTTGCAAACTTTACATGAATGCAAGGCTCCAATGACTCAAAAAGCCCAAACTTGCCAAAGTTGCCAAAGCTAAGAAATTTATGGTCCTTTAATCCATAGAGAGTTCAGATATGAAGTTACAACTTCAGATCTTGGCTCATACACTAGGAAATGACTTTATAACCCATCCAAGAACCCTAATCTCCAACCAAGGAGGTCTAGAACGAAGCAGAAAGGAGGATAACATCTTGATACCTTCCCAAGAGATGACAACTGGAGTAGATCCGGATTTTCCCCAAGCTCCTTGATTCAAACCACTTGCTTCCCTAGCTCTTTTCACCAAAAATCCTCTTCCAAGGCTTCAAACACACAATGGGCACACACACGTATCAGGGTTTGATAAGAGACTGCAAAGAGGCTGAAAGAGGTTTATGTTCCCTTACATAGGGTGCACAACCCTGGGATTTAGGGTTTCAGCTGCCAGCTCCTACTCACCGAGTCCGAATATGGACTCGTAGAGTAGGTTGCTTAACCCGCGATCCTTCCCGCAGCTACTCGATGAGTAGATCAACCGACTCGTCGAGTAGGGCTTAACCCAATAACTCATATCTAGACAATACCTGAGAATCGAGGCGTTACAGATTGTATCCCATCCTTGGATCAGTATAGTGATGAAAGAACGTTATGACGTCATCGGTTGGGACATATAAGCGAGAAAAGGGTTGTTTGGTGGAGATACAACTGAAAATGCAAAACCTAGTGAAGCATGTGTTCAAGAGATATGATGCAAGGTGAAGTTTATTTTAGTTCAAGACTCAAGCAAGGAGATACTTGAGTGTGTTCACTTATATGTATGGAGCCCCTCTCCTATGAAGTCTCATGGTAGATGTCAATACTCTATGACTTTTATCGATGATTACTCAAGGAAGAGTTGGGTGTATTTTCTGAAGACAAAGGATGACGATGAAGTATTTGGGTGGTTCAAGGAACCGAAGATAGTGGTTGATAAAACAGACCAGGAGCCATGTCAGGTCACTCATGATAGAAAATGGGTTAGAGTTGTGTAAGACTTCGTTTAAAAACTTTTGCAAAACAAATGGTACAATGAGGCATCACACTATACGACTAACACCACAACAAAGTGGAGTGGCAGAATGGATGTACTAAACACAAGTGCAACATCGTCAGTACATGCAATTATCTTCTGATTTATAAAAACAACTCTAGAAAGAAGCGGTCAACATTGCTTACTATTTAGGGAATAGACTCCATCAACTACAATTGATTGTAAGACTCATCAAGAGGTGTGGTCTGGGATACCCTTCGAGAATTCTGATTTATGAATATTTGATTGCTCTATTTATGCTCGTGTGAATGATGTTAAACTAGAGCCAAGGGAAATGAGGTGCATATTTCCAGGAGATGCATCTGGAGGGAAAGGTCATCGTCTGTGGTCTACAGAAGAAGGAAGGCTTCCAAAATTTCTTATTGCCAGAGACATGACCTTTGAATATGCTATGTGTAACAAGAAAGGAGGTGGTATAAGTGTTACGAGGAACGATCAAGGTGCTAGACAAAAAGTGGAGTTTCAAACAGAAAGCTAACATAATATTATGTTAAAGGAGGAACAAAAGGGTGGCGTGGAATATCATAAACATGAGGAATGTTGGAGCATGGAAATGCTCGACAAATTATGAGTGATAAGGTAGGTTATTTTATTCCCTTTTATTGTATTGTAAGCTACCTCACTCTATAAATAGAGAGGGTGTGGTCATGTATTATGTGTGCACAAAATGTAGTCCTTTAATTAAAGCGAGTGTGGTGGGATCTCTCCCACCAAGTGTTCTTCATTTTCATATTGTAACTCTTTTTCTTTCTAGTAAACTTATCGGATTACTCATCTTATTGTGTTCTTCATATTTTTGTCATCGTTAAATCTCAAGATCTTATTATTCCGCACAAGCCGATCGTCAAAATGGGCTCCTACAATTGGTAGGAGAGTTGTACATTGAAGATCTAAGCAATTACTTCAATGGAACGACTCTTGAACGGTTATATTATCTTGATGATTTTTTCGGTTTTCTACCAAGAATTTCTTGGTTCACAATAAGATATTCTTATGATGAGTTTTCGAATTTTTGAATGTTGATTCAAGCTTTGTAAAGCTTTAAAGAATAAATGTTGTTGCTGTCTTGTTCATTTTTCAGCTGAAAAGTCAGGTTCACAAAGTCTCTTATATTGTTGTTGATGAAAAGGAAAAATGGAGAAGATATTTGTTGTCTAAAATATTTGAAGAATTTGCTCTAGTCATTTTTCTTGCTATGCAATGAATACAAAATTGTTGGAATAGTGTCTAAGGCTGCAACTATATTAGGCAAGTATTTGACCCGATTGTGCATGGTCCTTTTGGGTTGCCTTCACCATAGCAACTTGATAGGATGATTTATTATGAGAGAATAAATATTATTAATATATTATGAGAATAATATAAGGAATAATAATATTGTTATTTGATTAATATAAGTCATAAAAATAATTAGAATTAATTTGGTGACTTAAAGAGATTAATTAAATAAGAGGGTATAAATTGTCAATTGTTTGATAGTTACACCTTGGGCTGTAAATCCTTCTTGGATATGGTTGGACGATTTCAAGGGCTTGGGATAAGCCACAAATCTTCCAAGGGCTTATCTTAGGAAAGGATTTGGATTGCTTTGAGTAAGAATTATCCAATCAGGGTTTAAGGGTGAAACCCTAGGAGCCTTACTAGTATAAATACACCCTTGGGGCAAGGGAAATCGACACCTCTGCGAAAGCAAAGAAACCTTGGCCGATTTCTTCCCTCTCCTCTCTCTCAAATCATCCTCTTGCTAGTTGGTGTTTGTAAGCCATTAGAGGAGTGACATTTGTGACTCTAAAGCTCCAAGAACAAGAAGATCAAACAAGTGTTTCAAGGTAAGCTTCTAACTCTGATTTTGTATTGTTCTTATACTCTATGAGCTATTAGAAGTCTTGGATTCAATGTATGTTTAATTAGCGAAACCTAGATCCAAGCATTATGGTTTGCATGTGCACATAGGAATGTTCATATGGCCAAAACCCATCAGTGGTATCAGAGCCTAGATTGGTTTCTATTAAATTGATGCTTGATTGTTTGCTTCTTGCTTGCAAAATTCGAATTTTGTGTTTCTGTGTCATGAACTCAACGAGTCCCATGGTGGACTCGACGAGTCCAGTTGGGAACTCGGCGAGTCCGAGCGTCAGGAAGGGCCAAATCGGGATTTTTTGATGATTATCTTATGGAAACTTGCCTTTATCATATTAGATCAACCCTAATCCGATTTTTTGATATATATGACTATAATCTTGATCTAATTAAAGATATTTATCAATTAATAAAATATTTGATTTCCTTATGTGATAATTAATTAATTATTTTGATTAAATTGGTAAATATTTTGCAAGAAATCATTAAATAAATCAAATAAGGATAATTATGGAATTAATTGTTAATTAAGATTATTTGTTATTTGATCCTCCATGTTTTAAATGTTTAAAACTTGCCCTCAAGTTTTGAAATTTATGTTTTGTGATTAAAAGTTTTAATTTAGACAATTTAAATTTCAAACCCTAAAATTTTACAAGTTTAAAAAACAACCCTATACTAATATAATATTACAAGATTAATATATATATATATATATATATATATATATATATATATATATATATATATATATATATATATATGTATGTATAACTAAAATGCTAGTCTTACCGTTAGTAGGCCTCATTCACGAAGCCGATCTATAAGGTGGGTATAAGGTTGCGGCCTATAAAATGGCGCTTAATAGGTGTACACTCACACCTACCGCTTGCTTGCTCGGTGGAGGGTCGTTAGCCGAACGGGTAGGATAGGGCAACTCCATGAAATTACACTTTACACCCTTGCTAAGAAGTTAGTGGAGCGTGTGTGGTTTACCGGCACACTAATTGGTTCTAAGAAAAGGTGGCAAAGGGTGATTCATTGTTTACCATAGTTCGATGGAGCGTGTGTGGTTTACCGGCACATCGAATAGGTGATCGTTACAATGAAGGCACCATGTGAATTTGCATGGTAATTCACACCCGCTTTGTGATCCTCGGTATCCCAGTCACAAACAAGAGGGGCATATCGAGATTTAAACATGCCATTACAGAGTTTCAATGAATCTCATCCAAACCTAGGAATTCTCAATACATTTATGATTTAAAGTTATGTTTTTATGGTGGAGAATTAGTGAATCGTCATTCACTTACCTTCAAATTGTTTGCATATTAGATTACGGCATCCCTTTTCTAATATGTAAATATTGTTGTTGGATCCTAGCCCTAATTTTCTTATTGGGTGATAATTAGGGATTCATATTCTAATCTATCTTTGTCCTTTCTATTTGTAGATGTCGAAGGCAAACAACACTGCTGCTAGTTCATTCATATTGATGAGCCTTTGTCAAAAGGTCACTTTCGATGGGACGAACTTTAGCGAATGGATAAGATACATTCGCACGATTGCTCGCTATGAGGACAAAGATTATGTCCTCGATGAGAAGCTCGAGAAAATCAACCCTGAAATCGCTACTCTGGCTGAAATGAACGCTTTTGAAACTCACGAGCGAGATGCAACGAAGGTACATTGCATCATGATAGCCACTATGAATTCCGAATTCCAAAAGTCCTCTGAGGACATGTACCCGTATGAGATGCACCAAAACTTGTTGGCGAGATGCCACCAAAAGGCGAGACAAGAGCGTCATGAGATTTTCACTAACATGATTTCCGCTAAGATGGGTCATGGAGAGTCTCTTACCGTGCACCTGCAAAAGATGTAAAGGTATGTCGACCGTCTTCGCAAGTTGAATGTTGACTTTGGGGAAGACTTGGCGATCGACATGGTGCTTCACTCTTTGCCTCCAAGTTATAATCAATTTAGGATGACCTACCACATGAACAAGGAAGAGGTCACCCTAAGCAAGCTCCAAGGTCTCTTGAGGGTCGCTGAAAGCAAATTCAAGGACAAGTCTGTTGCACCAACTCCCAATCCACCCGCTGCTCCTGTCTTGGCTATTGTACAAGGAAGGGGAAAAAAGAGGAAGGCTTCGTCTAAGAACCATCACAAGGTTAAGCCCTGAGATGGTGCCTCTTCTAGTGGGACCAAAGTTGATCCTGCTAAACCCTGCCCTAACCCAAAGGAGGCAGAGTATCACCACTGCCACAAGATAGGACATTCGAAGATAAGCTGCCCAGAGTACCTGCAAGCCATCAAGGAAGGAAAGATCAAGCCGTCTTTCACAGGTATATACACAATCAAATCTAACGATTCACCTCATGCTATTTCTTGGGTTCTTGATACTGATTGTGGTTACCACATTTTTTCTAATGTGCAGGGACTAAGAAGAAATAGAGACGTGGAGCATGGAAGGATAAATCTAATCATGGGGAACAGAAGATCGTCGCCAGTGACCAAGATTGGAGTGTATTCTTTAGTGATTAGGAATGGTTTATCTTTAGATTTGAAAAATTGTTGCTATTCGCCAGAAATGGCTAGAAACATCATTTCATTTCATGGTTTGTTTAGACAAGGTTTTAGATTTTCTTTTAATAATGAGAATGGTTCTATTTTAGCTTATCTAAATGGTGTCTTTTATGTTGAAGCTATACCATGTAATGGAATTTATGAAACTGTTATGATTGTAGATAACTTAGGACATGATGTTTTATGTATGGATTATTCCAATAGTATGGATAGAGCATCCTTGTGGCATTGCCGTCTTGGACATGTCAACAAGAAGCGCATAGCCCAACTCCAAAAGGATGGAGTGTTGGAGTCATTCAACCTTAGGGAAGATGATACATGCGAATCTTGTTTACATGGAAAGATGACTAAGTCACCCTTCACAAGTACGTATGAAAGGGGTGAGGGTCTATTAGACCTAATACATGCCGATGTATGTGGACCGTTTAGATCAACCACGAAGGATGGGAACCGCTTCTATGTGACTTTTACCGATGACTATAGTAGATATGCGTATATCTACTTAATCAAGCAAAAGTCAGAAACTTTTGAAAAGTTCAAAGAGTTCAAGAATGAAGTGGAGAATCAATTAGGCAGGAAAATCAAGATGTTTCGATCTGATCGAGGAGGAGAGTACCTAAGTCTTGAATTCCACGATTATCTCAAGGAGTGTGGAATAGTTTCACAATTGACGCCACCTAGGACACCACAATTGAATGGTGTGGCAGAAAGGTGTAATCGAACTTTGTTGGACATGGTTCGCTCTATGATGAGCCGTGCTTCACTACCTATCTCTTTTTGGGGGTATGCCTTAGAGACTGCCGCCCATATCCTTAACCGAGTCCCTACTAAGAAGGTTGCCAAAACACCTCACGAGATGTGGATAGGGAAAGCTCCCTCGTTGGCACATATCAAGGTTTGGGGTTGCGAGGCTTTCGTAAGACGAGATACTAACGACAAGCTTGAACCTCGTAGTGAGCGATGTATTTTCATCGGCTACCCGCAAAAATCCTTTGGATATCTCTTCTATAAACCAAAGGACAATGTTGTCTTCGTTGCGAGGAGAGGAGTTTTCCGAGAGCGAGAACTCATAAGCCAAGGAGACAGCGGGAGGCAAATCGAGCTTGAAGAGATTCGAGAGTCGATAGATGAAGGAACCTCTACCGCTGGCACTCAACCCGAGGAGGAAACTCCGGTTGAACCAATTGACGATTCCTTACCTCTTAGACGTTCCGAAAGAGTTAGAATTCAACCCCAGTTTTATGGTTTTCATATTACTACCCAAGGGAACACGTATATTAGTGATGGTACACTAATAAATCTTGATGAACCTAATAGCTATAAGGAAGCTATGGCAGGCCCGGAGTCTGAGAAATGGAAAGAGGCAATGGATAGCGAGATCCAATCCATGTATGATAACCAAGTTTGGAATTTGGTTGATAATGTGCCCGGACGTAAAACCGTTGGGTGCAAATGGATCTTCAAGAAGAAGACCGACGTGGATGGAAACGTACACACATATATGGCGCGATTGGTTGCGAAGGGCTTTACTCAAACTCCCGGAGTTGACTATGATGAGACCTTCTCACCAGTTGCGAAGATAAAATCTATTAGAGTGATGCTAGCGATTGCCGCATTTCATGATTATGAGATTTGGCAAATGGATGTCAAAACCGCTTTCCTTAATGGGAAGTTGGCTGAGAATGTTTACATGGCTCAGCCAGAGGGGTTTGTGGATCCGAAGCATCCGAATAGAGTGTGTAAGCTTGAGAAGTCCATTTATGGACTTTAGCAAGCATCTCGCAGATGGAATCTTTGCTTCGATGAGAAAGTCAAAGAGTTTGGATTTGTACGAAGCGAAGATGAATCGTGTGTATATGTAAAAGCCAGTGGGAGCATAGTTAGCTTTCTCGTTTTGTATGTCGATGACATACTACTCATAGGAAACGACGTCCCGACTCTGCAGGAGGTTAAGTCCTGGCTCGGGAAGTGCTTCGCTATGTAGGACCTCGGAGAGGCTTCCTATATTTTGGGAATAAGGATAGTAAGAGAGAGAAGTAAGAGACTAATAGGACTTAGTCATAACACTTACTTAGATAAGGTACTAAAACGCTTTAGTATGGAAAACTCGAAGAAGGAAGAATTACCGATGCAAAGTAATGCCAAGTTGAGTAAGACTCAAAGTCCGAGTACCAAAGCTGAAATAGCAGAAATGAGCCGAGTACCATACGCTTCCGCAGTGGGCTCAATCATGTATGCTATGACTTGTACTCGCCCTGATGTAGCCTTTGCTTTGAGCATGGTTAGCAGATATCAAGGGAACCCTGGCAGAGCCCATTGGATTACGGTGAAGAATATCCTTAAGTACCTTCGGAGGACGAAGGAATGGTTCTTAGTCCTCGGAGGGAGTGATGACTTGAAGGTGCGAGGGTATAGTGACGCCATCTTTCAGACCGACAGGGACAACTACCGTTCGCAGTCGGGCTGGGTCTTTACCCTGAATGGAGGAGCAGTGACTTGGAAAAGTTCCAAGCAGGAAACCGTAGCTGATTCAATGTGTGAATCAGAGTACATTGCAGCAAGCGAAGCGTCGAAGGAGGCAATATGGTTGAAGAACTTCATCGGTGATCTTGGAGTTGTACCCGCCATAAAGGAGCCCATGGAGATTTTATTTGATAATGAAGGAGCGGTTGCCTTGACCAAGGAACCGAGAGATCATGGTAGATCACGACATATCGACATAAAATATCACTTTATTAGACATCGTGTAGAAGAAGGACAACTCGTAGTGAAGAGGATATCATCAGAAGATAACCCAGCAGATCCGCTTACGAAGGGACTGAGTAGGGTTAGGCAATTGCAGCATGCTAGGAGTATTAGGCTGAAGGATGATATTAACATAGATTAGATAGTAATAGAAACGTGTAATAGGTAAATGTAATTAACATTTGATGAATAAATAAAGGAGTATTATATATGAGTAATGTTACTGTCTTATGTTAATTGTTTAACTATTGTTTCATTTTGCATGTTTTGACTTCTAGAATAATTGAGTTTATTAAGAATAATCGAATTATTCAAATTGTCCACAATCGTTCATATGTTGGAAGTAGATATGAATGAAGATTGTCATGAATCGGTGTGTAGATTGTCTAAATGGTATTAGACATAGCAAAGGGTTGCTGCAACGTTCATGAGTGCTTATGAACTAGTTTTGAGCATTGGAATAAACTCGCGCTTGCTGGAATCACCTTATGGAATATGATATAAAAGGGTGATTGCAAGAAGATAATATCATATTCTCTTAAAACCTATATATATGGTTTGTTATTTGTTAATTGGTTGTACATTGATAATGCGAAAACGCATCAGTAACTCGGTGTTATAAAACGCATTGTTGTGTATATTTGATTAATGAATAAGTAAATGCATATAAGTTGAAGTTTATCTGTTACTTTTATTCCAAGAGGGTAAAAGCGATATCTTGGCCGCTCGATGATTTCATTTGACTTATGTGCCGGGCCTGGTCAGAACTAAATTGATGTGTTCGATTAAGTTCTATGTCAAATGAATCGGAGATCGAGAAACCAAATGCTAGACAAATTATTCCATAGAATTGTCAGCATGATATCTAACAGAGGACTGTACGATCCCTTATCTAAAGGACAAGATTGATTAGATCAGAGTTTGACATCGTCTTTGAGAGCTACGATTGCAAATCAAATTGTACTTGTGCATATAGTTACTAGACTTATCCAAGTGGGAGACTTTTGGAATAGTGTCTAAGGCTTCAACTATATTAGGCAAGTATTTGACTCGATTGTGCATGGTCCTTTTGGGTTGCCTTCACCATAGCAACTTGATAGGATGATGTGTTATGAGAGAATAGATATTATTAATATATTAAGAGAATAATATAAGGAATAATAATATTGTTATTTGATTAATATAAGTCATAAAATTAATTAGAATTAATTTGGTGACTTAAAGATATTAATTAAATAAGAGGGTATAAACTGTCAATTGTTTGATAGTTACACTTTGGGCTGTAAATCCTTCTTCGATTTGGTTGGACGATTTCAAGGGCTTGGGATAAGCCACAAATCGTCCAAGGGCTTATCTTAGGAAAGGATTTGGATTGCTTTGAGTAAGAATTATCCAATCAGGGTTTAAGGGTGAAACCCTAGGAGCCTTACAAGTATAAATAGACCCTTGGGGCAAGGTAAATCGACACCTCTGCTAAAGCAAAGAAACCCTGGCCGATTTCTTCCCTCTCCTCTCTCTCAAATCATCCTCTTGCTAGTTGGTGTTTGTAAGCCATTAGAGGAGTGACATTTGTGACTCTAAAGCTCCAAGAACAAGAAGATCAAACAAGTATTTCAAGGTAAGCTTCTAAATCTGATTTTGTATTGTTCTTATACTCTATTAGCTATTAGAAGTCTTGGATTCAATGCATGTTTAATTAGAGAAACCTAGATCCAAGCATTAGGGTTTGCATGTGCACATAGGAATGTTCATATGGCCAAAACCCATCAACAATATCTTGGGTTTTGTTGAAAAAGAAGGTTTTCATTGAAGATATCAAGAATATTTTTGAGTTTATACAACTTGGAAATTGTTATCGTGCAAAGGATTGGCGAAGATTTTTTTTGAAGATGTTATTAGCAATTTCTTTTCATCACAGGAGGTATGATGTTCTTGCTCTTTTAGTTTGAAGCTGATTGATCTTTGTAAAGTATCTTGGACGTATTCAATTGTGTTACGAAATGATGTGTCCATTACTCCACCTTATAATGTATTGGCCTTGACTTCCTGACAAATCCGTGTGATAAGAAACCTTAAACCATGCCTTTTGTACCTTTTATCCCTTACACACACCACCATTTTTACTTTAAACATGCCTTGCCGCCTCACCTTTTACCTTTCTCTCTCCTACTTTCTGCCACTTTTTACCCTCCCAACACTCCATTTCATCTCCACATGCTTTAGGAAAGATTCCATTTGATAATCACAAGATATAGTCTCTTTGGTATTAAAATTTCATGAAAAACGACATTTTTCGTCAATAGCCTTCTCATCCTCGCTGCCCAGCACCGAAGACCTAAAGCTAGACAAAAAATTTCCTTACCCAAGGATCTCATAAGTATACCGATGAGAGGCTGATGTCCTCGGTTGCTTTCATTCGTGAATGAAAACCTATCCTACAGTCGCATCTCGTGTACCGCACACCTATAACATACGGGAGACTCCTTCGTTCTTCGCTTCCACTCTTCGCATACCTCAGACAACCCTCTCAACCCAAACAATCCAACCCGTAGCCCCCCTTGCTGTCCACTTCTATTCCTCGGTACTTCATTCCAACCCTCCCAAAGACCCTTCGTTTACTCAGAAACCTTCCTCTTCGGCCTCTACCTTGACCTCAACCCCGAGACTTTAATCTTCGGTTAACATCTCATTTACTCTTCCTACTGCAACTTTACCTTCTCACCCAAAGACCTCAAGTCCTTGGTAGACCTCCCTCCTCCACCCTTCCTCTGAAATCATCCATCTCTCACCCTTCTTTACTCCTACCCTCTCAGTGCAGCCCCTCCTCATTTCTTTTAAAAAAAATTATTCTTTTTATTTCACACTCATTTAATTTTTTTACACTAATTTTTTTATTTAGCCATTTTTTTTGCTAAAAGCCAACAAATACCATATCCTTTACATTTTTTTAATAAACCGATTTATTTCTTTATTTTATTTTAAACCAATTATTTTTATATTAACACTAGTTTTGCCCAACTGCAACCCATGATCGGAAGCACTTTTGTGAAGAATAATTTTTACAAGACTCGATTTATTGTCTTCATGAAAGAGATTATTATTGGAGATTTATTGAAGCTTTGATCATCACAATGGACTCCATACCACAGTCGGAAATAATATTTTTCTTCACAAGGATTGTACCGCAATTGTGTCTGATAAACAAAATCGTTTTGCAACCTTCGCTCAATGAAGACTTTTTATGAATTATTGCTCTTTATATTCGGTTGAAGAACCATGTATCTTGAGCATATTGACTTTATTTTTTGAAGACCACTTCAGGAGTTCCTGCACGGAGTTTGGGTACATCAACATTTTTATACAGTGCAATGATTTTTCCTACAGAGTTCTTATTGATACTTCAACACTTGTTCAAGAAGTTTTCAGTGACATAAGCAACCGGCTACTTATGATTGGAGAGTATTTATTTTACTCTCAGTCTTGTGTTTCATCGCGACCCTTCATACATCTTGGGAGAGCATGCGAAGCTCTTGGTATCCGACACTCTCCATCCAGATCGATTTATTTATTTTGATATCTGATCATTGATTATTAAAAATAGGGAGAGAATATTATGTTATCATCTGGATATGATTTTATGATTGTTTAAGCTTAAATTTTCGAGACTTTTGAAGACGATGATTTATTTAGTGATGCAATGTGGCACTGATTTTTGTTAATCTTGATCAAATTTTTGGCTTCACTAGACGTTTCTGGGATCCAGATTATTTATAATCAAACTCTACCACAAGATGTTTCATATTTTTTAGCAGGTTATTCTTTTGAAGAATTTAAGTGTATTATGATTCAAGAACTAGAGACGTTTCAGACTTCTTGAAGCCGGAATGTTTTTCTAATTAGATCTTCAACTTGATCATTGTGCTTTGTGATGAGTTTGAAGAATTGGATCTTATTTTTCTTCCTCAAAGTGTTGACCTTGAAGAAGAAGACCTTTACCAATTAGAGAATAATGGCCAACATCAGAGATCATAGACACTTCAGAGTTTCAAAGACATTTCAACATTTGGCTCTTATTATGTATCATTTTTATTACAGCACTTGCTAGTTAGTTACTCTATATTTTAGCCTTATATCACTATTTTTGTATCCCTCATCAGTTGCGAGCATTTAGGGAGAAATTATTGGAGCATGGAAATGCTCTAAAAATTATGAGTGATGGTTAGGTTATTTTATTACAAATTTATTGTATTGTAAGTTGCCTCTCTCTATAAATAGAGAGGGAGTGGTCAGGTATTATGAGTGCACCAAAAATGTAGTCCTCTAGTTAGAGAGAGTATGGCGGGATCTCTCCCACCAAGTTTTCTTCAATTTCATATTGTAACTCTCTCTTTCTAGTAAAATTATCGGATTACTCATCTCATTGTGTTCTTTGTATTTTTGTCGTTGTTAAATCTCAAGAACTTATTATTCCGCACAAGTCGATCGTCAAAATGGGCTCCTACAATGAATTCCTTGAACCACCTAATGAAGAAGTGTTGGCGATGCTGATTCCATGAAAGACAACTTGAAGTAGCTTCTCGAGAATGAGCTTGTGATGAACAATTTAGGAGCTGAAACGAAGATAACAAGGATGGAGATTCGGACTTATAAAAGAGTAGGATGCTTATACATTTCTCACTACCTTAACAAAGTCTTGTGATCATTCTATCATGATCAGTCTAAACGTACCCGTACTTCTTTGGCGGTTCGAGACAATCGGGGTAGAGCTCATTGGGATGTGATCAAGTGGATCTTGTGACACTTAAATGGAACGATTGGTGTTTGTCTAGTGTATAGTGCCCATACATGACATACGAACTTGATTGGATTGATAGACTCAGAATATGAAAGTGATCTGTAGATCATAAGATCATTGATGGTTGGTCTCGTTCATAGTCTTCTTTTGATGGTGGGGAAACCTCTCATGTTCTATGACAGGTTATGATGGGTTTTGAGCATTCTAACACTCCTATGGTGTACATGCAACCCTATAAACATTGGATCTATGTTTTCTCTATTATAAATGCAAATATTCAATATTCCAAGGTTTCATACTAACTAGCATAATATGAAGCAACTATACTACAAGAATCTAGTAGAATGACATACCTTTTTATGGATCTTGAATTCTTGAACCTTTAAGACCCTAATGCCTCAAGTGTTGCACCACAAATGGTTCACATAACACCAAGAACCCTTGGAATAACTTGAGAATAAGGATACTTGCACCAAATCGGTTTTGCCCTCTTGTGTACTATACACTAGTGCTTAGCCCTCATTTTATGAACCATATACCTCTTTATATAGTGTGGAGGATTAGGGTTACATTCATGTAAACCCTAATACCTGTAACATACCAAAATTCTAGACCAAAAATTTTGTTTTAATTAAGTTATTATATAAAACCAACAGTATAAAAACATTCATATTAATATCTCATGTCAAAACCAAAGTGTAAATAATCAAAACATATTATCATAAAACCATATGAGAGTGTAATCCTAAAGATCTCATGTGCGGAAAACATAGTGTGATGCGCTGCGATCGAGCCGGCTCATTTCCTTTGAAAACAAGGTACCTGAAACCAAAACGAAAACCCGTAAGCACGATGTAACAGCCCGGAATTTCAAATACTGATATAATTATGATTTGGGGGTGTTTTAAGAGGGGACTCGGCGAGTTGGAGCCTAGACTCGCCGAGTAGGACCGCAGACTTGGTCGCGGGTTCGCGACTGGACTTGACGAGTCCAGATATGGACTCGGCGAGTCGACGCTGTTCAGCAGAAACCCTAGCCGTTTGGTTTTGGATCGTATATAATGCCTCTTAGGCCGTCAATGTCCGTCTTTTGGCCGATTGAGAAGAACCCTAATCGTTGTGGACGTCTAGAGCAGGAGAGAAAGCTTTTGGAACCTTGAAGAATTTGTTAGGCAAGAAGAAGAAGAGTTTTGGCCAAAGGAATATCAAGGGGATCGAGTTCTGAGGCTTGGAGACACAGAGAGGGTGTTATTCAGGTAATATTTCGGATCATTTCTGCTATATTGATGTGTGCACGATTTTAGGGTTTATGAAACCCATTTGGTGATTAGAGGGATTATTATATTGTTACCCAAGTGTTTGTAACCCAGTAATAGGATGGTTAGAGGTCCAGAAGGTCCCATGATTGTGTATTTCGGGACCATACGTATTTCAGGAAGCAGTTGCTCGTCTGCATGGCATAGACTCGCCGAGTTGTTCTTCAGACTCGGCGAGTAGCTTGAAGATTCACTGGGACTCGCCGAGTTGTTCTTCAGACTCGGCGAGTGGAGTCGGGGTGGCCCCGCGATTCTTCCAGGAGTGACTCGTCGAGTCAAAGAGGATACTCGACGAGTAGAAGGGGAATCTTAGAGGATTGAAGGACGACCAGACTCGCCGAGTCGCCAGGGAACTCGCCGAGTCCAGTCGAGCTGACAATGGACTGTTGACCAGAGTTGACTGGTGTGATTTCTTAGGGTCAGTTAACTTGGAAGATAGAAGTATTAAAAAAGAGATATATGGTGAGACAGGGAGCTTGTAGCTCGGAGGATCAAGTGCAAGAAATTTCAGGAGTTGCTATCTCCCAGTGACCGCGAGGTGAGTCTTCTCACTATACTGTACCCGGAAGGGTTTGACTGTGTGACCGGAAGGTCGGATATGATATGTGATATGTATGCTATATGTGGTATGTTATATGTTATATGTGTTATGTGTGTTATGGGCCGGAAGGCGATTATATTATGGGCCGGAAGGCGATTATGTTATGGGCCGGAAGGCAATATGTTATGGGCCGGAAGGCGATATGATGTGTGATGGACCGGAAGGTCGGCGTGGGTAAGGCCGGAAGGTTTACCCAGCAGGGACGGAAGTCCCCTGAGACACATGGACCGAAAGGTCCGGGCCGGAAGGCAATGTCATGTGGACCGAAAGGTCCGGGCCGGAAGGCAATGTTATGTGGATCGAAAGGTCCGGGCCGGAAGGTGTATGTGCGTAAGGTATATTGGGGAACTCACTAAGCTTCGTGCTTACGTTGTTTATGTTATGTTGTTTCAGGTTCTTACAGTAACGCGGGATGGCAACGGTTCGATTGTACACACCGAAGAAAGAGTTGTGTTTTGGAGGATCCTGGTCTTCTATTACAATGAAAATGAAACTATGTTTTGTAATTCGAATGTGAATAAGATTTTAAACAAGTGTTTTTAATATTAAATTGATTATTTAAATGAAAATATTGTTTTTGGAAATCACGGTGTTACAATTGGTATCAGAGCCTTGGTTTGAGGGATTCGGACGCGCCTACGGGTGAATCTGGACTCAAACTGAGGAATTAAGAAAAGGTTTTCAAATAAATAGTTTTCTAAAAGTGAATAAGAGTTCAAAGAGAAAGCAAGAAAGAGCAGTGTGTACAATCAGCCAGAGCCAAACGGTGATTTCCCAAAATACTCTTACTTTTGTATTATGAAATATCTATTATGCACTTTATGAGATATTATTGCATGCAAGAGACAGACTAGGTATTTCATATCTTAGGACTAGAGTGGCCTGATTTGTGATGCCTTAGTCTAGGGTTTGCTGTTATATGTGCGTTATGCTTTTGTGTGTATGTGATGAGTGAGAGTATCTAGTTAGAACGCACAAGGGGTAAAGCTACGGGGTACAGAGGTACTTCCGAGGATGGGCCGAGAAGGTGGAGCTACCACAGATGGGAGTCCTATGTATGCTTCAATGCTCGAATGCTGCTTGCTTTGTGCTTTGTGGAGTTGTCGATGATGGGAGTCAGCTACTAAGTGAGTATGACGATACTCAGGAGGTAGAGGGCTGGCATCATTAGGAACTCTTCAGCAGCTGATAGCAAAGAAGTGGGAGGACAGCGGAAGGGACTAGGGAGTAAACCTAGCCAGATGAGTGCGCGGGTAGAGTAGAAGATTTCGCTGGAAAGCGAGCACGCGCGATGAGATGGGTGAAAGAGCAGGTTTATCAGCTACTTAGGAACTCTGGGATGGTCCGTGTGGAAAGTATGGGTAGATGTGGCAGGTAGTATGGGCCCGTACTACTGAAAGCAGAGGACCCATACTTGATACAGGGGGCATTCTGAAGGTCCTAAGGAACAGATTGAGGAGTGATGTTATGGTTCGAATACCATACATCGGAGCGGATACAGAGTGATGTTATGGTCAGGGCACCATACATCGGAACAGATTGAGATAGATGTTGTGGTTCGAGTGCTATACATTGGAGCAGATTGAGGAGTGGTGCTATGGTTCAGGTACCATACACCGAAGCATGTTGAGGAGGGATGTCATGGGATGAGTACCATGGTTCGTAGTGGATGATGCTTGTGGCTATCTTGTTATCCGGTTATCGATCGGACGAGCACGAGCGAGCGGGATGCGAGGATTCGCGAGATCCTGCGTGATGAGGTTGCGGCATTGTTGCGGGCTGAGTCGCCAGAGTTGTTTGGGTCGATCAGGACCACTATGATTGAAGTAGTTTGATGAGCGATATGCGGCTTTCGCAGAGACGGCTGCCGCGGCGGTTACAGCGGCTGTAGCAACGGCAAAGAAAGGGGCTAGTCGGGGTTTTCAGTATCGGGACTTCTATTATGCGAAGCCTCCCACCTTCGATGGAGTTCAGGACTCGATTGTTGCTATGAGATGGTTATCAGACATGGAGGGGTGTTTCTCCACGAGTTTATGCCCTGCTGATCAGAGGGTGGGGTGTGCTCTGAACCTATTGAGGCTCGGGGCGAAGGATTGGTGGAGATTGACCACGAGGTCATTTTCCGATGCGCAGAGGGCTGCGGTTTCATGGGATCAATTCAGAGGAATGTTCAGTACTCGCTATGTTCCGCGGGATGAAAAGGAGAAATTGGCTCGGAAGTTCCTTAAGCTGAAGCAGGATTTGGAGTCGGTGACTGAGAGCACCGGGATGTTTATTGAGAGGGCGATGTTTTGCCCTGAGTTCGCTTCGGAGCAGGCTCAGATGTCCCGATATCCGAGTATGCTCAAGGGGGGGTATCAGACAGTTCGTGTCTGCGCAGAGGCGCGAGACCCTGTTGGAGTTGCAGGAGGCCGCCATGTGGCGTGAGTTAGAGGTTGAGTTGCAGTTGCGTGAGCTGAGGCAGGCCCCGATGCAGTCGCAGTCGGCGCCGAAACGGTTCAGGACCGTAGACGTTGGAATGGGGGATCGGAGCGGCCACACTTCTGGGAAGTGTGGGAGGAGTCACACCGGAGTTGCTTGTCCGGTGGTGCATGCCGCAAGTGCGGAAAAGAGGGGCACTATGCGCGGGATTTTCGGCAGTCAGTGTCGATTCGGGATTTGAGGATTTGTCATCATTGTCGGCAGGTTGGACATTTGAGGGTCAACTGTCCACAGCTTTCTGAAGGATCGGTGCAGGCTCTAGCATCGGCCACCTTGAGGAGTTCAGGAGGAGGACAGGATGGAGCAGAGCCCAAGGGCTCAGGGTCGTGCTTATCGGCTTGCGGTAGAGGGAGACGGAGCAGTGCCGGAGGCAGCTGCGGGTATGATGCCCTCTTGATGTCTTGAGTAGCTTGCGTTGATTGTGGCGTATTGTTTGTGATGGTGTCTGGTGTAGATTTCGATGCGGTATTCGTTGTTTCGCAGGTTTGGCATGGTTATGGATTGGTGCTTCAGGTTTTCGCTTGGCATTCGTTGTTCCCTGATGGTTTAGTATGATTATAGTTTGGTGTTTTGGTACCGGTAGCTTTGTGCGGTTTTCGATGCGATATTCAACCTTTGGCAGGTTGTGGGTTTGGTTATGGGTTATTGTTGAGAATTCAGTTGGTTATCGTTCGTGGGGGTTGTTAGTGGAGATGCGGCACTGGGTTGAATGTCAGGTAGCACCTGCAATCGTGGAGTGGATGATTGAAAGACAGGGTTCTTTTGGGTGGATTGATCAGGGAGGAGATGTGTTTTGCTGAGGGTTGCTTATGCTTGTGGGAAGTAGTCAGTGGGTAAATGTTCTCTTTGTGCAGGATTGCTCTGAGAGGTCGTTAATAACGATCGGTGGCAGTTAGTCAGTGCTTTAGTGGGGGAGAATTGGAGAATTCTCCGGGAAATCGATGAGTATGGGAGGGTGCTTAGCTGTTGGGATTCAGCAGTGGTTGTCAGCGCAGAGTATAGGCCGACGAGAGCGAGTGTCGGGTATGCGGGGCGGGATACAGACCTAGGGCATTCGATTGTGGAGGCCTGAGAGAAGGTCGGGATCAAGCTTGAGTAAGTAACCGGGGTTATGTGATCAGAGTATTGGTATGTTTGAGGTATGTGATGGGTTGTACTGCATTAATCCCACGGGATTATGTTGTGCATGTTTCTAGAGCTGGAACCGGTAGGTTCCAGAGTTAGAACCTGAGGGTTCGCAGAGTTGGGTGTACGGACCCACAGAGATATAGCCTCGAGTGGCTAGTATGTGTTATGAGAGTCGGTCCAGTTATGCTGGAGACTCTGTTGGTATTGCTGGATCAGTTTGAGATTGCGGATTGTGTATGTTGCAGTGTGATTGCATTGGAAGGTCTGGCCCCGGGTTAGTGATCTTGTTTAGCTGAGGCAGTGATTTTGATGAGTGGAGAGAGTGCATGGGATTGAGAGCCCCTGCAATGGGAACCAGAGTATGTGAATAGCGGTTACGCAAAAAGGGTGGTGTCGCTTGGGGCGAGCACTGTGGCACCGGTTGGAGTGGCATTATGGCCAAGAGGGTTCCTTGGAAAAGGAAAAGAGAAAGGTGTGTAACTCCGAAGGGGAGTGCAAGTCCACGAGAAGGAAAGCCGCAGAGCAGAGTTATGGTTAGAGTATTTCGGGTATGCCTTTGAGCATCGTGTTCGCGGCAGCGAAGTAGGAGCCCATCCGGTTTGGGATGTCTGTTGAGGCTCAGAAGGGATGCAGGGGGAGAGAGAATCTTAAATTCTCAGTGTGACTCTGATCAGAGTGTAGGGTGGATGTAGTGGTTCAGCTTGGGAGATGTTCGAGGATATCATCAGTGTATCGGGTCTTTCCACCTGCGGGTGCTGGGACTAGTTCAGTAGGTGTATGTGATGGCAAGAGGAGAACTTGTGAGAGTTACTCTGGGAGTGAGAATGGATCTCTCAGTTGGTCTGGGATGGACAAAGCGGACTTTGGATCGGGGATCCGGTGGTTCATGGTTTCCTAACCCTCATTGGTCGAGTGATTGTTGGGATTTAGAGCAGAGTTGCATCTTGGGTAATTCTCGGTTACAGAGAGAGATGGACAGTACAGAGATTGGGCTTCAGTCGACAGAGCAGATTCAGCAGATGAGACAGAGGTTATTGACCGCCCAGAGCCGACAGGAAAGTTATGCAGACAGACGCCTATCCGAGCTTGAGTTTCAGGTCAGCGACTTCGTATTTCTGATGGGGTGCTTCGATTTAGGAAGAGGGGTAAATGGGGGGCCCCGGTATGTTGGGTCTTTTCGTGAAGGTGCGAAGGTAGGAAGGGTGGCCTATCGTTTGGAGCTGTCAACGGAATTGGGACGGATCCATGACACTGGTATGTGTCGCAGTTGAAGAGGTGTATAGCGGATGAGTCAGCAGTGGTTCTTCTAGAGAACGATTAGGTGGATGCGAGCCTGTGTTACGTCGAGAGGCCAGTGGCCGTCGGAGATCGGAAGATCAAGGTTCTGAGGAACAAGGAGATACCTCTGGTATTGGTTCAGTAGCGGTCTCGGGAGAGGTCGGTAGTGTCTAGGGAAGCCGACACGTGAGATGCGGGAGCAGCAACCAGAGCTATTTTCAGGATGAGACTTCGAGGGCGAAGTCTAGTTCTAGTGGGGGAGAGTTGTAACAGCCCGGAATTTCAAATACTGATATAATTATGATTTGGGGGTGTTTTAAGAGGGGACTCGGCGAGTTGGAGCCTAGACTCGCCGAGTAGGACCGCAGACTTGGTCGCGGGTTCGCGACTGGACTCGACGAGTCCAGATATGGACTCGACGAGTCGACGCTGTTCAGCAGAAACCCTAGCCGTTTGGTTTTGGATCGTATATAATGCCTCTTAGGCCGTCAATGTCCGTCTTTTGGCCGATTGAGAAGAACCCTAATCGTTGTGGACGTCTAGAGCAGGAGAGAAAGCTTTTGGAACCTTGAAGAATTTGTTAGGCAAGAAGAAGAAGAGTTTTGGCCAAAGGAATATCAAGGGGATCGAGTTCTGAGGCTTGGAGACACAGAGAGGGTGTTATTCAGGTAATATTTCGGATCATTTCTGCTATATTGATGTGTGCACGATTTTAGGGTTTATGAAACCCATTTGGTGATTAGAGGGATTATTATATTGTTACCCAAGTGTTTGTAACCCAGTAATAGGATGGTTAGAGGTCCAGAAGGTCCCATGATTGTGTATTTCGGGACCATACGTATTTCAGGAAGCAGTTGCTCGTCTGCATGGCATAGACTCGCCGAGTTGTTCTTCAGACTCGGCGAGTAGCTTGAAGATTCACTGGGACTCGCCGAGTTGTTCTTCAGACTCGGCGAGTGGAGTCGGGGTGGCCCCGCGATTCTTCCAGGAGTGACTCGTCGAGTCAAAGAGGATACTCGACGAGTAGAAGGGGAATCTTAGAGGATTGAAGGACGACCAGACTCGCCGAGTCGCCAGGGAACTCGCCGAGTCCAGTCGAGCTGACAATGGACTGTTGACCAGAGTTGACTGGTGTGATTTCTTAGGGTCAGTTAACTTGGAAGATAGAAGTATTAAAAAAGAGATATATGGTGAGACAGGGAGCTTGTAGCTCGGAGGATCAAGTGCAAGAAATTTCAGGAGTTGCTATCTCCCAGTGACCGCGAGGTGAGTCTTCTCACTATACTGTACCCGGAAGGGTTTGACTGTGTGACCGGAAGGTCGGATATGATATGTGATATGTATGCTATATGTGGTATGTTATATGTTATATGTGCTATGTGTGTTATGGGCCGGAAGGCGATTATATTATGGGCCGGAAGGCGATTATGTTATGGGCCGGAAGGCAATATGTTATGGGCCGGAAGGCGATATGATGTGTGATGGACCGGAAGGTCGACGTGGGTAAGGCCGGAAGGTTTACCCAGCAGGGACGGAAGTCCCCTGAGACACATGGACCGAAAGGTCCGGGCCGGAAGGCAATGTCATGTGGACCGAAAGGTCCGGGCCGGAAGGCAATGTTATGTGGATCGAAAGGTCCGGGCCGGAAGGCGTATGTGCGTAAGGTATATTGGGGAACTCACTAAGCTTCGTGCTTACGTTGTTTATGTTATGTTGTTTCAGGTTCTTACAGTAACGCGGGATGGCAACGGTTCGATTGTACACACCGAAGAAAGAGTTGTGTTTTGGAGGATCCTGGTCTTCTATTACAATGAAAATGAAACTATGTTTTGTAATTCGAATGTGAATAAGATTTTAAACAAGTGTTTTTAATATTAAATTGATTATTTAAATGAAAATTTTGTTTTTGGAAATCACGGTGTTACACACGAAGCTTAGCGAGTTTCCCAGATACCACATACCATACACACCAACTTATCCATATATGCCATACATAACCAAGAGCCATACATAACCCATATATCTATAATCAAGTAAGGAGCTATGTGTCAAACATAGTCTTGCTAAGGTGCTATGTACCAAACATAGTCTTGCTGTTATGCCACGGGCCACATGTGGTCTTCCTGGTCAAGCCTGGGGCCACTCCCTGGGTCTTACAGACAAATGCCAAGGGCCACCCCCTGGTCTTCCATGCAAGCATCACAAAGACAACTATACTTAACACTATACTAGGCTACTCAGCATATAGGGTGCCAAGAGCCTCCTCCTGGTCTTTCATACGTAATAGCATGCAGTGTGCTAGGAGCCACCTCCCGGTCTATCATTCATGTTGCCTAGGGCTAACCCCCTGGTCTTCCTACCAGACATAATAACATATTGAGTGCCGAGGGATGTCTCCTGGTCTTTCATGCAAAATGCCTAGGGCTAACCCCCGGGTCTTCCTACCATACATAATAACATACCGAGTGCTAGGGACCTCATTCTGGTCTTCCATGCATAATGCCCAGGGCTAACCCCTTGGTCTCCCTACCATACATAAATTAAATGGGTCGGAATTGTGGTCGTAGACCCATACAAACAGTGAGGAGACTCAGCTCGCACTGTCGAAACTCGTTGAACACCTCTGACTGCTAACCGAAAACTTCTGAATTGCTGACCCTTCGGCTTCCTGAACTATCAATACCCAAAATAACATTTAGATCAATAATCCAAAAGTCAACCCTGGTCAAACATGGTCAAAGTCAACATCCAGTTGACCTGACTCACCGAGTTGGTCTACCAACTCATCGAGTCTAGACTCCTCCAACCCCATACAACCACGAATCTACTCGTCAAGTCTAGCAATAACTCGATGGGTACTCCTTCAACCACACATTCGGGACCAACTTCATCCGACTTGTCGAGTTCATCCTTGAACTCGTCGAGTTTATCATTCACATATGAATGTGTCTAGTTTGTGACTCGTCGAGTCCATCATCATAACTAAGGAGATTTCCTTAGACTCTCTGAGTTCTTCCTTGCACTCGCCTAGTACGATGAATTTCATGACCATTATTGACTCAGACTGGCTGAGTCCCTTTCCAATCTCAACTCAAACCCTTAACAGAAGGGTTTTGGGGCAACTACTAGCCTGATTCGCTGAGTCCCACAACTGACTCGCCGAGTCTCTATATGTCCAACATTATTCCAATGATTTTAGACAAACTCAAGGCATCCAAGACCCAGATCTAGCATCCTAGGGTCGGGATGTCACACAAAGTTGCTACCTTTGCACCCTTACATGGCCCTTTTTTCTCAAAAGGCCATAATAACCACTTAATCTTTGCATGGGGAGGTTTGATGGCATAAAGCTCCCACCATTATGCCTTTACTTCACTAAACACCCCTAGATCTGAAAGGATCTAGCTTGGGGATGTCCAAATCCCACAAGGCATCATTCTTGGTTGATAACTTCATAAAAGGGACAAAAGGAGATCTAATAAACCACAATGCAAGAAAGGAACTTGATTACCAATATAAGTAGCAAATGAGATGGATCATCTGGATCTACTCCTCCCTCCTTGGATCACCAATCTTCTTCTTCACCTTCCATGCTCCAAGAATGCTTCAAGACTCACAAAATGGATCACAAACTCAAAGGAGACTCTAGGGTTTTGCTCTGGACATGAGAGAGTATCAAGGGGGCTGGTGGAAGGCCATAATATTCCATAAATACGGTACAAGTCCCGCAATTAGGGTATTCCCAAACCTGGCCAACTCGTCGAGTCAGTCTTCTGACTCGTCGAGTAGGTCACTAAACTTGCGGCCAAATCGCGTCCCAACTCGACGAGTCACCCTCCTCATTTGAGATTCCTTCCCTTTTCTAAGCCTTCCGAATTAAGGGTGTTACAATACCCATGACCTTTCAGTTCCATAGGATCCATGGGTTAAACACTCCATGGACTATCCATGAAAGCTTAGCCCAACCTAATTGAACTTGGCCCATCATTTATATAAGAGTCTATATTGAATTAGTTCCTTTCGATCACTAAATTATTTCTAAATTAATTATTGATCAATACTAATTAAATAATGTGATTCCATATTAATATATTAGAACTTATAATATATTAATATAAATCATAAGTATCCTTTTTCTCATTTTGTCTATCCAATTGTTCTGATGCCATGCAACCCAAATGGACCATGCCAAATCGGGTCAAATACATAGCAATTATACTTATGGACTTAGACACTAATCCAATACTCTCCCACCTTGATAAGTAGAAAACTAGTATTGCGTATGACTCCAAAACCCAATTAGCAATCTTAGTTGTTAAAGCCACTGTCGAACTCTGACCTAGTCAATGACTTGTCCATTAGATAAGGGATCATATATTCCTCATTTCTAGGTATCATATGGACTGAGACATGGATTATAATCATTCTATTTGTCCATTTGTTGTTTCACAATTTTCGATTTATGACGACTGACTAATTGTACAAATCAAATCAGTCCAGGCTTGGCCAAGCACATAGGGGTGTCATCACTAAATCATCGAGGGGCCCACATATATCGCTTTTATCCCTTGAAGGGTAAAAGGAATAGATAAACTTCGACTCATATGCTTGTTCTATTACTTGTTGAATCATACACAAAGGCACGTTTTATAACATCGAGTTACCAATGCGTTTTCATACAATCAATGTATAACCAACTCATAGTCAACAACACATATATCTAGGTTTGAAGAATATAAGATATTATCGTCTCATGATCACTTGTGATAAAATCCATGAATTGATTCAAATGAGCATGGGTTTAATCAAATACTCAAAAATGATGAGCACTCATGAATGTTGTAGCAAATCTTGCTATGTCCAACACCTTAGACATCTACAAGCCAACTTCATGATAGTCTTGATTCATACCTACTTCCAACATATGACCGACTGTGGATGGTTTGAATAACTTAGTCATTCGGGAAGAATGACCTAGTTATTTTGGAAGTCAAAACATGCAAAGTGAAACACAAGAATAATCGAATCCAATATGGTCTCAGAACTTATGAATATAAATAGAGCCCCTTTTATTTATCACCATATTGATTACAAATTATTCATTGCATAATGTTTCAAGTAATAAACTTAATACTTGAACTAAAATAGTAGTCATGCCATGCTCTAAGCATGTACACTATGTTTATCCAAACCATAGTTATGTCATACACCAAATATGCACACTATAGTTTTTTATGATCCTTACTTTGTGGAATAGACCAATTGAACATAATTCTAATCATTCTCATTTCACAATCCCAAATCCTTACCGTAAATGTAAGAATTCTAAATTCCTACCATTTACCGAAATCTGACAGATTCTAAACTTATATGCATTGATCCTCTTGTAATGACTATGCACAAAGTCACAAAGACTTGTCAACAGACATTACAAAGTATTCCAATGGAGATCATTCCATGGAAACGAAGTCTCAAATTCAAAGTACATTGCTTTTAACATCCTTCTTGCATTAGGTTTCCTAATTTTACACAGATTTAATGAATAACTTCCACCTATGGGAACATTTCCATATTCCCATTTTGACTATCACTTCTGAACAAGAGTTGCCTCTTTTCAAAATATGTCAATATGGTCTTCTCCAAAAATTTACACCAAACTTCCAACTGTCCATGAGAAACCAATCTTTAGTAAACCTTAGATTGTCCTCCACAATTGCTTAATCAAATTAGTATATCCAGTTCTAGTACTTTTTCCCTCTTAATGCCCTAGGCATTTGGAAACATTTAGAATAGATGAATATTATAACACATGCAATCGATCCTATATCCGAAGCATATGGGAAACGATTTATGATGTCTCACATAAAGACATGATTCTAGACCAGTCTTTTGCTATAATATTTCTATTTCTATTTGTCATTTTCTCATAATTCAGATTTTGAAAAGGGATGTCGTAATCATAATCGAATTTTAGAACGCAAATAATGTTCCCATATATAGAATTTCCTTATGTTGAACCATTACAACATAACATTCATATATATACTTGACTAAATTTGATTAAAATCTCACGATCGAAGCTTTTAGATCTCACGTTCTAAGCTTTTAGATTTGAAATAAAGTATAATTTCCTCTCCCTTAATTATAGCAAAACAACTTTTTTCCAATTGAAACTTTTGTTTTCTACAATTAACATTTCTAACTTGCAACACTTATTATAATTATCATGCTCCCACTAATATGATGATTATTAGCATAACACTTATGCTCCCACTAGCTTTGACATGTACTCAGAAAGCTGGACTTCTAGAAATCAATACTTTATTGACTTTCTTACCAAAGTTCTGATTTCTGATACGAGATGCTTTGATAAAACTTTATTAAAATCATACATCTTTCCTTAGATAGAACACATGTGTCTCTCAATAATTTCAGAACTATAAAAAGGGATGTCGTAATCATAGTCTCAATTGTTTAGACATTTTCCATTCCTCACAAGTCCATGTTAGTGTACCGGTTAACCAGACACGCTCCACTAACGACTTTGAGAATGCAAATATCGCAATTGCTATCTACTTAAAACCACTTAGTGCAAGTGTTTCCTCATCACCATTTTCATGAATCGGACAGAAAGCTTATGAAACTTCGATTTTATGGTGTACGTGTTCCTATCCATGTGAATTTGTCAAAACCATAATCACAAGACAAGGTTAGTGACAGATCCAACCTCATATCGACGGAACTTGTGTAGTCTTAACTTCTTGCCACCTTGCAACACAAGGGTCTGCCATTGCTTCCAAGTTGTTATGCAAACAACTGAGAACTTGTAGAACTCAGATACATAGTCAATTTTAACTGGAATGGGCACCAAAATAGGAACATGTCAACACGATAGGTTATAAACATCAAGCCGTGTGCTAGTGATAAGGTACAGGTTTTATTCTTGATTAGATCTTAAAACTCTTTCAGGATCTTTTAGACTCCCACTGTCCTCTTGACATATAAGACTCTCTTGACAAGACCCATTCCTTCACAAACAAATATTCAAGAGATAGTGCGGATTCTTATCAAGACAACACTTCACACAAATGGCCTTCATTGGTCTTTTTTTATCCAAAACATCACAACTTACCAATTTTAAATATACAAGAATAGAACACATTTTACTCTTACATTTGACAATTGTTAATAACCTTCTTTAGGATGTGTCACTCAAGTTACAATCTTGGAGTATGACTCTAAGAACTGTTTGGAACGAAGTATGAGTCATCTTCTTGATTTAACCACTTCAACAATTCAAGATTCCTCTTCTTAGCCAGAGAAATGAACTAAGATGTCCTTAGAGGACTAATTGTGATATGATTTCTTAATCATTAAGATGATTACAAAACATGATACCAAAGTACTCTCCCATCTTTTTAGATTTGAGAAACTTTTATCTTTTTGTCTAACTTGATTCTTCTCATTCGTTCTGTCATACATCGAAACTTTTCCAATGCTTCAGAATTATACTTAAACTTGTAAGTATAACCATATTTACTAAACTTTAGTAAATCATAACGAATATTCTTATCGAATTGTGTGGTGGGTTTGACCAGCGTACAAGAATGTGTACTCGATCCCTTAGTCCTTCACTTGAGTCACATATACATGTGAACAAGGAATTAGTCTTAATTTTCCAAAGATGAAAATTCTCATTCATCGTACAACTTTCATGATTCTAAGTTTCTATCCAAATGAAACTTGGGTGATGAGAATCTTTCCTTATTTGGTAAATTTAGACACTACCACAAATGAAAGAATCAAATTCATATTTCCATTATTCCTAGAAACATACAAACATCAATTTTTCATAAATACCATTTCCAGGAGATATAAAATAAAGTAAAACAAAATTTTATTTATTTATAAGTGAGGAAATTTTTTTTCCTAACAATGCAACTTTAAATGTAAACTATGATATTACATATTTTCTAGCAATCTATCATAACTCCTAAGTAGTAGCTCAAGAATCTGATCTTTGAACCATGCGATTGAAATCCATCTTCGCGATCAGATTCAACATACTCTTCCTTTAAGTTTCTTTCCCTTTGCGTGATCCTGCCAAACATCAAAATGTAACCGAGTCACATTTTGTATTAAGAATAATCAATTAGGAACTTAACAAAGTTAGATAGTGGACTTACCTGAAGCAGAGACAAGCTTTTTGATTCTTCCTTCTCTCAAATCTTTCAGGTAGCCAGGGTAGCTTCGCAACCAATGCCCCTTACTTTGGCAATAGAAAGATATGGACTCTTTGGTAATGGTACATGGGACTATCTCAGACTTAGCCTTTCTCTTTACCATTTGGTCAACTGAATTGACTATGGCCGATCCATTTCCATTGGGAAGACAAAGCTTTTCTGGATATCCAATGTCACCATTGTCAATGTCCATGGAAGTTTGGGAAGTTGATCATATAATCAAATTTGCTTTACCAGTGCTCCAAATCATTGTTCATTCAGCAACATCAAGGAAATAGATAAGATCATTAAGGTTCATGTCATAGTCTGTTACATAGTAGTCCTTAAATAACTCACTATGTGACATAGAAAGTGATTGAAGAACCTAGTCAACACCCAACTTCCTCAAGACATTGACACCCAACTCTCCAGACTTGTCAATATGTGACTTCATCTCCAAGATGTGAGCACACATAGACTATGCTTACCAATAGGGTTTGAATGACCTTGAAGTATTCAAGAACTTGTGGGTTAGGGAGAATAATTGGAGGAGATGGAGGAAGAGAAGTATGATTTCCATGAGATTTAGAAAGATCATAGTTGTCTGGACCAGACATCTACAATGGGAGAAATTCAAGTTAGTTGATTTAAGTCCTTAAAATAACACCCAATATGAAATATTAAGGCTAGGACCCAACACAATATTTTATAACTTGGAAGAGGGATGCTGTAATCCGAGCTACAAAATATTTGAAGGTATGTGAATGATGATTCACTAATTTCCACTATGAAAAATGAAATAATTTATTAGGTTTTAATTGGATTCGAAACTCCTAGATCTTTTGAGATTCATTGAACTTTTCAATGGCATGTTTCAATCTCGATTCTTCCCTCTCGATTTTGTGACTGGGATGCTGAGGATCACAAACAAGGTGTGAATAACCATACAAATATACTTGGTACCCTTAATATTTATCAATTAATCGTTGTTTTGGTTAACCACACCCACTCCAGCGATCCTATGATAAACATTAAGTTACCCTTTGCCTACCTTGTTAAATCTAAGCTAGTGTTCCGGTTAACCACACACGCTCCACTACCGACTAAAGCAAAGTGCAAAGTGTAATTTCATGGGTTAGCACTATATTCACATTTTCCTAAAGTAACTAAGATTGAGAATTTATAAAAGGTTTAGTTACTTTATATTTATCATTATACTTATAATGAAGGGAGAATTATAGTCTTGTCCTACCAGTTCGGCTAACGACACTCCACAAGTCAAGGAAGCAGTGGGTGAGCGTGGACACCCATTAAACTACCATTTTATAGGTAGTAACCTTATACCCCCCTTATAGACCGGCATCGTGAGTGAGGCCTACTAACGGTAAGACTGACTTTGTTCTTATACATATATATAATTATTAACTATTAATATTATAATAGTATAAGGGTTGAATTTTAACTTTTAATATTCTAAGGGTTTAAAATGGAATTTAAATATTCATGAGGGGAAACTTTACAAATTCCAAAACTGGACGGCAAGTTTTGAATAATTCAAAAACTATTCAATTCCATAAATTATGAGTTTAAAGTAGTTTTAATGAAAAACTCTTCAAGTCCAATAACTTGAGGACAAGTTACGGAAGACTTTAAAACATTTAAAAAATGAGACTTCATTTTCATAACTTATGGAAATCTTATGAATTTTAATAATCGTAAATGTGACTTTTCATAAATCTTATGACTTTTCAAACAATTTTCATGAAATTAACCTAACCACTAAACTAAGTAAAACATGAATCTATTGACAATTATCTTTGAAATAGGATTAGCATGAACATTACCACATCAAAAACAGGTTTACTAGTTCAAAAACAACTTAGGGTAATGTTCCTAGTCCAATTTCAGGCAAAAAATTCGAAAATATATTGTCTGGGGGTCCAACTCATCGAGTGCATGAACCAACTCAACGAGTTGGATGATTTTATGCATGGAGTCAGTGAGCCCACTATCTAGAACGGCAGAAAATCCATTTTTTTCAGCATTTTTTAGCAACTTGCATCAAGTATAAATGAAAAGAAGCCTAGGTTATGATACCACTGATGGGTATTGAGCATTCTAACACTCCTATGGTGTACATGCAACCCTATAAACCTTGGATCTATGTTTTCTCTATTATGCCTGCAAATATTCAGTATTCCAAGGTTCATCGTAACTAGCATAATATGAAGTAACTATACTACAAGAATCTAGTAGAATGACATACCTTTCGATGGAGCTTGAAGTCTTGAACCTTTAAGACCCTAGTGCCTCAAGTGTTGCACCTCAAATGGTTCACACAACACCAAGAACCCTTGGAATAACTTGAGAATAAGGATACTTGCACCAAATTGGTTTTTCCCTCTTGTGTACTATACACTAGTGCTTAGCCCTCATTTTATGAACCATAGACCTATTTATATAGTATGGAGGATTAGGGTTACATTCATGTAAACACTAATACCCATGACCTTTCATTTCCATAGGATCTATGAGTTAAACACTCCATGGACTATCCATGAAAGCTTATTCGAACCTAAATGAACTTGGTCCACCATTTATATAAGAGTCCATATTTAATTAGTTCCTTTTGATCACTAAATTAATTCTAAATTACTTCTTGATCAATACTAATTAAATAATGTGATTCCATATTAATGTATTAGAACTTATAATGTATTAATATAAATCATAAGTATCCTTTTTCTCATTTTGTCTATCCAATTGTTCCGATGCTATGCAACCCAAATGGACCATGCCAAATTGGGTCAAGTACATACCAATTTTAGTTATGGACTTAGACACTAATTCAACAGGGTATGCATTCAAAATTCTGGTTCCAAGGAGAATCCAAAATACATGGTGATAAGTTTGTTGCCTAGAGAGAAGTTCAAGCTTTGGATGGACTTGGTTAATGTTCGCAAGAGGTAAGCCCCTTTAGGGCTTATTTGTAGGAAGGGAGAGGAAGTTCTTGTTTAAGGTGCATTTCAGAGGTTGCTTAAGTCAAGGTTATGATGGTTGAATGTGACTTGAGCATTTTGAGCATTCACATGAAGCATTTGAGATCAATAGAGCACTTAAAACTTAATGGAGCACTTGAGGTTCACGAAGCATATAACAAAGGAACGAATCATCTGAGAAGGGAGTGAATCATCAGAAAAAGAAATGGATCAAGTGAAAAAGGAAAAATGTTCCAAAAATGGGCATGGAGCAACTTGGAGCAACATGATGCGCCATCCAAGATGATGTTGAGCCATCATGACATAAGTGGCACCAAGAGGGAAGGATGTTGTGCCAAGTGAGGATGTTACACTATCCTTGGGAGCAGGTTGCGCCAAATGAGAAGGTGTTGCACCATCCTTGCATACAAATGGGCCATCTTGGTTAAAGATACATCAACTTGGTTCTTTGATAAGCGATGATGTCATTGATGAGTCACGAAGTCCTATATGATGTTTTTAATTTGGTGAAGATCAAGGAATACATAATGTCTTTCCACCAAGATGGATGTTGGGCCACTAGTGTTCATGATACACGACATGTGCATCGTGATACTCCACTATGGCTCATGGTGCTCCATCATGTGCGTTGCTGATACTTATTTGTTTTATGTCGTGGATTAATGTTCTATAAGCTATTACATGGCGGATCGTGATTGGTTGTCACCATTCATGGGCCCATGGGCCAATGGGCTTGGCCCATAGAGGTTTTAGGTTTGATCCCTCAAATATAAATAAGGATGCATTGTAAGTAGTTTGTATCCTTAGTGAGTAGGATGCATCTATGCCGGTTATACTTCTAATATTTGTTTGAGAACTCTTTGAATAAAGAATACCCCCTCCTTCCCGTGGACGTAGATCACCTCGACCGCACAATGTAAATATAGTGTCTAAGTGTGCTTTTGGTTTTGCTAGTTATCTGCACTACTTCCTAACAGGGCTCATCAGAACTTGGAAAGTGGCATTAGATTTGTTCTGAGTCTTGAAAAGGATTTTCTGGTTTCTTTAACAGTGTGGGATCACAAAGTGTATGATTTGTAACTATGATGTATCTATATAAGTCAAACCATATGACTTATAGATCTCCGCGTGACTAAAGTCTCCTTCTTTCCTAACAGTGTGTCAACATTGAAATCAAGAGAGGATGAGAGGGTGGTTGAATTTTCTAGGGTTAAAGAGAGGATTAAGGTTTTGTAAAATATTGCGTAGTATCTTCTAAATGTAACACTACACTCACTTAGAACTAAACATATGTATTATGTGAATGGATTAGATCCCCTTTACAGAATGTGAATATAACGGAGGCTCGGATTGAAATAAATCGAAACATCTCTTGTATAGGTTAAAAGAAATATAAATATCTTGTAGAAATATTTAACCATTTGAAAATAATTATTGTACAATTTGGTCTTAAAAAATCAAGTTAATAGTTTCAAGTTCAACTATATAATATTTGAGGGTAATCAATCAAATATATTAATAAAAGTTTAGAATAAACCACTACATGATAGAGACCTTCTAAATGTCCAAGATATTTCTGTATGAATAATTTCTAAAATGAGAAATTGTCGCAATAATAACATTAAGTATTAGAAATGTTTAGTGAACCAATAATTCAGTCCTGGAAAAGAATTTGATAATAGAAATAATCCAATTCCAATGTCATGATTACGGAGAAAAATTATTAGATTTTATTATTTATTGTTATATGATAAAAAAAATTACCATTTTGAAATAAAATATTTACATTTAGAACTTATATTTATATTGTCTGTTTATCAGTATCATATATATATATATATATATATATATATATATATATATATATATATATAGAGAGAGAGAGAGAGAGAGAGAGCTAGTTCAAATGTGGATTGACATGTATTGTACGGACGTGCGGATAATGATATTCTGTGAGAATAACAAAGAAAATATGTTGTTTGATAATTTTAATACATTCACTCTTACATAACTATTGTCATTATCACACATTTTACCAATTAAATCGTCTATAAGGTTATTGTAGACTGTTTTTTTTTATTCTCATTTTGTCAGAATATTGTCAGGATTTTTATTGACTCGTATTCTGCAATAATGAAAATGAGTGAAAAACGATGCATGAGAACATAAAATGAATAAGAATTAGTGTGAATGCATGGAAATTACAATAATTGTGTGAGGTTGAACATATTCACATTACTAAACAACTTATTCTTTTAGTAATTTTTATAAAATAGCGTTATTCACACGTCCCCCTAATAGTTGTACATCCACATTATAATCTATATATATATATATATATATATATATATATATATATATATATATATATATATATATATATATATAAAAATATATATATATATATATATATATATATATATATATATATATATATATATATATTGATAATGTTGTAAAATGGATAAGTAAAGATAAATTCTTAGCGGAAGAGTAAAAGGGAAGGATTAGAGGTGATACAAAATAAAATTAAAAAGATGGCTAGATTTTAAAGCACTCGCTGCATTACATCATTAAGCGCTTCATGACCAACCCTTAGAACTCGAACACAACGCGGACACAACATGGAATGTGGTGCGACGTTAGACATATAACGACGTGAATCTTATAAATAGATTCCTCCTCAGCATGCTTTAAAGAATACTCGAGAGACAAGTTGCATTACAAAATCGAAAGTCATAAGGGTACTTAAAGTTGAAGAACATGATTGGAATATCGTTTTGAAGATCGAAGCATGGAAGCATCGATTAATCATTTAATCTGCTTTAGTATAATGTTTAGCAATTCCTTTTTATATCTTTTTTAGATATAGATATGATTATGGGCTAGTACCATGTGTTTCTTCTTAAATGTAAATGAACCCTTAGTACTATGGCTCAATTTGTTAGTTTTGATTTATAAATTTTTGTTTATTTATGATGTTTTTTTAATCATCGATCCTTATACATTAAAGTTTCAATTTATATTACGTATAACTAAGTTTTATATATCATAAATATATTATAAAGGGCCAATCTGATTATATAATCTTGTATATTGAATATTTTATGCTCAGATTAATTGTCAACATAGATAATCATAGGAAAAAAGAGTAATTCACGATCAAAGTGGAAGTATTTTTAAATTACTATTTTAATCAAGTTTTTTGCTTTTTTTGCTAGGATGTTAGTTGATTCAAATTTAATTTAGTTTAAACAATATCACCATTTAGTTTTTTGTTTTAGTTTAATTACCAGTTTAATATCCCGATTCAATAATCTATCCACGATATATGGTCTTTCCATAGCTATACGGCTAGACAATGAGATATAATTCCTAGTGTTTCTTATAGTCTAGTTGCGTTAAAATCTATTTTATAATTTAAATATTTAATAATTAGTTTGTACAAGGAAAATAACATTAAAGCCACTAACTTTATTGAAAATTTTGATTTTGACATCATGTTTTTTTCTTTCACTTATATTATTATATTTACAATTTTGTTGTAATATCAACCAAATGACTAGTTTTATGTATTAACCCGATAACTAATTTTCCCAAATTCCAATAAAGTCATTAAGTTTATCGAAAAGTTAAACTTTGTTACCATGTTTTTTTTTCAATTGTGTCACTACATTTTTGTTGTTGGTAATATTTCACATTTACTTTATTATGGCTAACATCTTAAACTTATACTAATATCATGAATAACAAAATATCTTGAACTAGCCTATATATTGGGACGACCATCGTATTTCTTGTCATGATAAATGCAAGAACTAGAACTTTTCTTACATATAAACATCGATATATATATATATATATATATATATATATATATATATATATATATATATATATATATATATATATATATATATATATATATATATATATGGTTATAAATCTTTTCTGTATCATCATTTATGATTATGCCTATTACTATACCTCACCTACTGTGTTGATACATTGGGGGGGGGGGGGGGGGAGATGAAAAATATGTGGCTACAGTTGAACCTTAATATCTATATTTTTTTCTACAATCTCAAAGGAACCTTCTTTTCTCTCTCTCTCTCTCTCTCTCTCTCTTTATATATATATATATATATATATATATATATATATATATATATATATATATATATATATATATATGCTATTTTTTTAAATAAATTTTTTATCCACAACTTTATGTCATTATTCAGCAATGAATAAATGAATAGTTACATGTTAAAACTAAAATTAGAATTTATTACAAAAATGTACATATATAAATTTGTAATAGAATAATAACATTCTGATGAATACATGAATAATCAAACTCTAATGTTCATAATAGAATTACTTGGATAATACATATATACAACATTCACTGTATAAAAATTCATGCCTAAATGCATTCTTGATATTATTAAAGCTTGTTGATAATCATTAAACCGTTTATATAATGGATCAGTAAACCCTTGTGTGGCTTCAACGACTTCTATCCGTAACTTGTCTTCCTACCCTTCAAAACAACGTAAAACTTAAAACCGTTGTGAGTCTGGTTAAAATGATTAGATAAAGCATTTAAATATGCAATAAAATATTTTCTGTCTTTAGGATCCCACCCATAAGCTATCCATAAATCATCTAATAAATATTTTTCTTCTTTACTAAGAGAAACATGTGGTAAAGCTTTAAAAGAAATATTTCTATTTGGAAAACTTGTAAAGTTTGATTACCAAATCTAATATTATCATTATAGTATATGTTTGGAGATTGTATTGGTCTTGCTGCAAAAGAATATAGTGATGGAATTCCTTATTGCCTTATCATATAACGAAATGGTGGATGACCTCGAGGATTACCTGAATTGGATCTAGACATCTATGATGGAAAAAACCCTAATTATTTTTTTATAAATTTATTTTCTAATAATCTACTTAAAATATTAGTTGCCTTGTTATTTTTTCCTTTAATGTGTTCTAGATGAATAGTTAATCAAGTATTTTTATTCGATCTAAGAAATTTAACCATCTCCTTCTATTACTTTTTTTACTATCTCCATTCATTTTATTGTAAAAAGAAACAATAGCTTCGTAATCAAATTTAAAAGTTATTTCCTTTTTAGAAATGATGAACAATTCAAAACTGCTAACGCATAATTGATGTCAAGTAGTTATGCATCTATACTACTAATAATGCATTTTTTCTTTTCTGTTTACCACTGTTGTATCTACAAATTTTTTGCAAGCTTTTTTCACTAAGTTTGTTTGGTTTACAACAAAGCAAACTACATTCGTCTGTTTCTATTATTGAATAATATGTATTTAATGGAAGTGCTAATTCTGGGAGGTTTTTTTTTTTAATATATGCACTAGTTTTATATCTTCTTCATAAAAATATCTTTCACTTGTAATAGATATTTTAGTAAATATAAAGGTCCAACACTTTTTTCCTAAATCTTTAATTAATGGTCTAACATAGTTTATTAAACCCAAAAACTTTTGTAAGGATTTTAAATCTTCTAACTTATCAGACCTTTATATATATATATATATATATATATATATATATATATATATATATATATATATATATATATATATATTTTTGCAAACCCATATTTTCACACAAACCATTCTAAAAATATTGTAACATCTCGAGTTCAGGGGTGCAAAGTTCAGGGTTCAAAGTGAAAATGTGAATGGTCAACTCGGCGAGTCCATGGGTAGACTCGGCGAGTAGGGTCGCGATTCTGGTCGCGTGTCTAGTGTCCAACTCGGCGAGTCGGTGGATGGACTCGGCGAGTTGGTGCTGTGTGGAGAAAACCCTAATCCCAAGGATTAGGCCCTATATAAAGAACATAATACCCTCTCCCCATCCTCTTTGCTCTCCCTTGAAGTCCAGAAATCCAAATATTCCTTGTGAGAGAATTAGAGATCATTTAGATCTTGAAGGAGTGTTTGTTGAAGAGATATTTGAAGATTAAGAGGCTTGGAGCAAGGGGCTTTTCAAGGTTTTGACTTAATCTTCTGTTGGAGCCTTCTTTTGAGGTAATGATTCGTTTCTTGAGCTGTTATCCATCTAGATCTATCATTTGTGGGATTTTTGGGTGTATATCTAGTGCTATCTTGAGTTTGGAGGTTAGATCTGAGGTTGTTACCTCAGATCTAGAGTAGTGATGATCCAAAATGGCATAAAGTCCCTGTTCAAGAGCTGTTGATGAAGTCTTTTGGCCCCAAACCCTAGCCCAAGAGTGTATTATTCTTAGATCTCCTTGGATTCACGTAAAGTTTGCCACTTTACGTGATAGATGGCCTGTATAAGAGTAGATCTATGGATTGGAAACCCTACATGGCTTGGAAAGCCTATGTATGGGTTAAGAGCTAGTAGTACTCGGCGAATCACATGGGTGGACTCGGTGAGTTGCATGAAGATTAGCAGAAACTCGGTGAGTTGGAAGAACAAATCGACGAGTTGCTTGTAGATAGCCTTGGACTCGACGAGTCTGGTCTTGAGGTCCTAACCTTTTCTGGTTAAGTTGAGAATCGGTGAGTCAAGGGATGACTCAGCGTGTTGAGCACGGCTTGACTCAGAGTTGTGGGACTCGGCGAGTCTTGGGGCGACTCGGCGAGTTGAGTCGTGTTATGGGAGTTTCCAAGCATGGAGACTCGACGAGTCAGCGGGTTGACTCGGCGAGTAGAGTCAGTCAGGAGGGCTGGCTTTGACCAAGAGTTGACCAGTTGACTTCTAGGGGTATTTTGGTTGTTATTGGTAGTTATTGGTTTCGGTGATTCAGTGGTGGAGTTCGTGACGGTGGTCGGAGCAGCGTGATCTTGTTCTTCAGTCGGCAGTAGCAGGTGAGTCTCCTCACTATACGTTACCTTGAGTGGTATTTATGTGTGACCGGAGGGTCTTATTTGCTTACATTTAGTATTATGCTATATGTGATATGCTATGCATCATGTCTTTGTGATTTATGCTATGCGGAGTTTATAGACCGGACCGAAGGGTCCAACGATATAGACCGGACCGGAGAGTCCAATGATACAGACTGGACCGGAGGGTCCAATGATACGGAACTGGAGGATTCCGCTGAGACACACCGACCGGAGGGTCATATTGTAGCCTTGAGTGGCGTATGTGTTGAATGTGGTATTTTGGGGAACACACTAAGCTTCGTGCTTACAGTGTTTTATGTTATGTGTTATGTGTTTAAGGTTTTATCAGGATCACGGGATGGCACCGACTCGATTGTATACACCAGGGGAAAAGTTTGTTTTGAGGATCCTGGTTTATAAAGTGATTGAGCAAAAGAGTCATGTCTTGTAATTAAAACAAAAATGATATTTTTATGAGAAGTGTTAAAGAGATAAATTATTTTAAATGAAAAATTTGTTTGAAAATTTCGATGTTACAAATATGATATTTTTTTGTCTGATTTCTTTTTTGAAAAAAAGTTACATAAATCACCTATTCGGTCTTAAAAAAACATATTTGCAAAATAAAAAATTCAATTTTTTTTTGCATATACGACAGATGCATATGTGCACAAATGTCGAAAATTCACAAAAATGGTAAAACAAGCACATATGCATGTGTCGTATATGCAATTTTTTTTCAAAATTTTTTTACGAATATATATCTATAGGACATATTTGGTGCTTTGTGTCATTTTTCTTATTAAAAATATCCCACAAAAAAGTTCGCATTTAAAGAGTTGTTTTGAAAAAATACCCCATATATATATATATATATATATATATATATATATATATATATATATATATATATATATATATATATATATATATATATATATATATATATATAGGTTCATTTGAGACCTTGTTAACTTTGTAAGACTATGAAACACAATCTAAAAATAATTTAAAAATGCAAAATAAAAAAATAATCCAAAAATTCTTTTTTTTTAAATTTTTATTTTCGTCATTTATTTACCTAAAAAAATAAAAAACATAATAAAAATAAAAATAATATAAAATAAAAATTATTATTTTTTTAAAATACGTGAAAGATTCTAATAGGATATTACCCTATAAATATTCCAATATAAATTTTAGAATATTAGAATATTGTAGTATTCTAGTAGATTTGCGAGATATGTAAAATATTCTACTAGAATATTCTAATATTCTACTAGAATATTTCACAGATATTTCATAAAAACGTGAATCTTTTTGGGATAAGAAATGTGATGAAAATAATATTAAAAAAAATTTTCAAAAATTTTCAATTATTTTGAATTTTAAAAATAATTTTTTTATCTACAAAATGAATGGTTACGATTGCATCTCCCCGTTTCACAAAATATGGTAGTCACACATGAAGCTAACGCTATATATATATTAGGTGTGAAACCCATCTATTAAATGGGTTCATTTAAAAAAAAAATTTAATATAAAATTCAAAATATTTGAGAAGTTTGAATTTATAAGATAAGTAAGAAAAATGTTGAATTATAAAAATTAAAGTGTTTTTTTTTCTCTTTTCAATTTAAAAAAATAATTTAGATAAATAAATAAAAATATTAATGAAATTTTAATTTAGTAATTTTAAAATTAGAAAGAAAGTTCATTAATGAAATTTATATGCATTTCTGATTAGATTTAAATAGTATGTGGAATTTAATAAAATAGATAAAACTATAAAATGACATGTGGAATAAAAATTAATTAAAAGTAACCATAAAATTATATGTGGCAAAATGAATAAAAAGATGAGATGTGACAAAAAGATCTTTATTTATTAGGATATAGGAATGAGTTCTATGGAAAACAAATAACTAGGGCAACATCTACCGGAACCAATAATCAAATGACAGGTGTCCATTTTTTTCTTCACAAGTAATGTATTGTGGAAGTTATTGTGGAAGTGATGTGTTGTCATGTTTTCATTGGTTCAAATATGTGTTGCCCTAATCATTCATTTTCCATATAACTCTTCCCTTAGGATATATATATATATATATATATATATATATATATATATATATATATATATATATATATATATATATATATATATATATATATTAGGTTGAACATGAAAGAATAAAAATGATAATAAGAATATGAAAAAAAATTAACATCAACAATAACAGCAGCAACAACAATAACAACAATAATAATAAAAAAAATAATAATAATAGTAATATATATATATATATATATATATATATATATATATATATATATATATATATATATATATATATACACGTATCAGATCGAACATGAAAGAATAAAAATGTTAATAAGAATATGAATAAAACAACATCAATAATAATAATAATAATAATAATAATAATAATAATAATAATAATAATAATTGTGTTAACAATTTTTTTGGAATTAATTGTGCTAACAAATTTTTTGAAATCCTTGTTGAGACGTGATATGTTCCAGACTTGAAATTGGTGTATTAGTGAATTTTGTTTTCAATTTCAAGCAAAATTTATTTTTGACGTTGAAAGTTCAACAATTAATTCGTATACGTATACCTGTTTTAACCTAAAAAATTTGAAGAAAGGTTTAAGAAATATATAAATGGTTGTAGGAATGTCTAATTGGTGTAAAATTATTACAAGGTGAAGGATGATGCCATCTTATATGATGTTTCCTCCTCATTAGATGGTCCAAAGTGGGGAATAAGTGGACTCTTTTGTCTCTTTGTCGATAGTATCAACACCAACATTACTACTTGGTATCAAAATCTTAATCATGATTGTTTTATGGGGCACCAAATTTATGATCACTATCTCTATAGATATATTACTTTTCTCTAAAATTTACATTATTTTTTACTTTGAAATTTTCAATAACAAACGGTTTCAAGTACTTCATGACATTTGTAATTTCAACTTAAAATGTTAAAAATTAGAAGAATATTTCAGTTGCATGAGTCTCGTACAAATTGTAGCTTTGGATTTTAGTATAGCGGGGAAGTATAAAGAATATTCCGCTGGAAAATTGTTTTTTTAACAAACGTTTAAAAAAAAATAGATTTTCTTATTTTTATCTTAAAATTTGAACCCTACAACATTAGTAAAATGTAGAAACAGTTATGTTTGGGTTTTCCTTTGCAATCTGTTTGATTTGGTATATCAAATGTCCAAAAGAGATTCAAGATGAATGAAAAATTAAAAATAATATTAAAACTCATCAAAAAATTCATTAAAAATGTAAATACACAAAAGTAATATATATATATATATATATATATATATATATATATATATATATATATATATATATATATATATATATATATATATATATATATATATAGGGTGTTACACTGGGCGTAACTTTACGTATGTTGGGCGTACCTTCGCAGTGCAAAACCCTATTTTCGTGTTTTTCAGCCCTATTTAAGGACTCTAACCCCTTGGGGTCCTTCCTAACATCAGCCTCCACCCTCTTGAACCTCACACCTCGAAGCCCTACCCCCTAAATAAAATCTTGACCCTTTCTACGTGTTTTGAGTGCCTTTTGGATGAAATAGAGGTTCAAGCTTGTTGAATGTTGTAGCTCAAACTTGTGGATCCAAAGCCTACATTGTTTTTCTCAACTCCATAAGGTATAAACCTTGAATCTTGAAGATGCATTTGCTAGATCTAGTTAATTTTGGGTGTTATGAGCTCTTTGGTCACTATAGTGCATAAGTTTTAGATTTTTAAATTTTATGACATTGTTATGGATAAATTTGAAAACTTTATCCATATAAACATCATTTTGATTCAAATCTGAAGGTTGGAGACTTGGACTTAATGGATTAAGTTGACAAAGATGTGTTTTTGGTCCCTTTGAGACTTAAAGACTAGATATTGGTTATTTTCACCATCCTAATGGATAAAGTTAGGAACTTTATCCATTATGAAGCTATTATGAGTCATAAAAATATGTTCTTGTCCCTTCCCTTTCTTCATGTATGAGATATGAGGTTTTGGCTTGTGGAATAGGTTAGGGTTTAGTTGTTGGACCTTTTCTAGCCTTGGAAAGTCATAAAGTTGGAAACATTATTACTTAGAACGTCATTGTGAATTAGATCTGGGTTTTGAACAAAGTTTCCTGATAGATTAATCACTTAATAGAAAGGAGAAGGTGGCATCCGAGTACGATGGGCGTACTTGAAGCTACGTTGCGCGTACCTGGTTGAGACCCCATTTTCTGGCCGAGAGAAGTGCACCATTTTAGGCGTATTAGCATACTCAACATGAGTTGACTCGTCGACTTTTTGAATTTTGAACTTTGACCAGGATTTTGACCATTTTTGACCTTAGGGCATTTTGGGTAATTTGAATTATAAGTTGATATTTGGGTCCCTATTAATTGTATAAGTGATCGGTAGAGATAGCTTTTGGAGCTATGAGCGGGGTAACTATTCTTTCAGACAATGATGCAAGTCTCTTCACTGTATACGTGGGTCGAAGGAACCAATAATGGCCCATTATTTTGTATGTAGAATGAAAATTGTCATGCGATTTTTATATATGGTTGTATGATCGGGTTGAAAAAACCCAAGGGTGGGGCCCATTATTATATGATCAGGTAGTAATAAACCCCAGGACGGGACCCATTATTTGTGACAACCCAAAAATTTCCACTTCAATAGAAGCCAAGTCTGTTTCTGCTAACTTTCAAACTTTTGGGACAAGTTTGAGCAACTCAGGATTTACACTTAAGGAGATATCAGGAGAGAGGTTGCACTTGGGTCTTGTGCAACTCTGTTATTCCAAAACTCTATGATATTAGAGTTCTTTCCGGGAATAAAATATTTTCTGCCAAAAATCTCAGGACTATATATAGAATTTTGAACCAAATTATTCAATAGTTACAATTCCAACTAGAGAAAAGCCAAATACTCTCTCAAGGATCTTCGGACTTTTGTTCCGGAACGTGAGTACTTCTATCTAGTGTTGTTTTAAAGCTTTATATATGCTTAATAACATGAAAATCAAGCCAAAACAACAAGATTTGGGAGTTTACCGCCCAAGAACACCTTGGGGAGTAAACTCCATTTCAAGGGTCAAAGTGTGCCCAATGACCCCTAGACCTTGGAAACCAAACATGTGACAAACCTTGACATGTTTAGGCATCAAAAGCAATTAAAAACAAGGACCAAAAGTGAGTTCACGGCCAAGGAAGTTCTTGGGCCGTGAACTCCATTTTAGTGTGCCAAAATACCCTAAATGCCTTCCATAGCCCAAGAGACAAGCATAGAACTTTACCTAGATGTGTTTAGGACCCAAAACAACCAAAATATCATCTTCCATAAGTGTTTACGGCCGTAAACACATGAGCAAATGGTCTTTGGTCTGTAAACTCAAAATAGAGGTATTTTGATGCCACAAACACTTCCAAGGGCTTAGGCATGAATTTAGAATGCTTCTTTATGACCTTTAGGACCCCCATAAAAATATTTGGCCATGAGTTTACGGTTGTAAACTCATTTGGGCCGTAAACACCCCAAAAGTGCCAAAAGATGTGGTCTTTATCATCTTAGGTTAAAGCTAATGTCCTTAAATCACCCCCTAGACTTCAAACTTGCACTAACCCATGAGTAACCATGACTTTACGGCCGTAAACTCCCTTGGGCCGTGAACTCATGGTAGTAAACTCATTTAAGTGCCTTTATACCCTCCTAGGTTGAATCACATGTGATTCCAACACTTGGTTAAGGTGTTTCCTAGTCCCGGAAGGTGTTTCCTTTCATATAGTTGTTTATAAACACTATATTCATGTCATTATGTGTCCTTAAATATCATTTAGGACTTATTGTGTCTCGGAACTTCATTCGTGGAACTTCTCATCCGTACGCGCATACCCGTTTGAATCATCCACATCAGGTGAGTTCATACCCCGTAATGAATCTTTTAACTATTTTAATTGTTTTAAGGGGGGAATACAAGTTGAACACAATGATAATTGTGTAATTATTTGTTGTTAATCATTCTTTCAAAATGTTACTTATGTTATTTATAAGTTGTTAAAACATTTCAAAACTCTTCTAAAGGTTATGTTACTTTATAGTTATACAAAACTCCATTTTTAAAGTATAAGCATAACTTTGTAGATAAATGAGTCTTTTCAGTAATAGTCCAGTTAGAGCATTAGTAAACTATTACAGGTATAGTTTAAGAGAATACTAATCATTACTTCTAGTACAATGAAGCACACACAGAACAGAACAGAACATAATAAGGTGCTATAGCATGGAACAATTTCAGGATCTAACTATACCAATGAATCACAACGCATTGTGGTAGTTATATTGGGTATACGTGATCACATAACTTTAATGTGGATAACATGGCCTAGCAACTCATTGCGAATGTCAACCTTGATTCCCAGAATCTCTCGTAGGGAGAACGTTTAGTATGGGAATTTCTTATCACACTATGACCTTAATAAAACACATATGTTTTTAGGTTGTTAGTACCTCCATATGTCATTATAAACGACATCAGGGTATTCATTTCTCCCATTACTTTCATAAAAGTGTCAGTAACACTTGAAGGTTGATCTATTCTCTAATCGATATAGGTTATATATAAACTAGGGAGAATGTACTTTACAGTTGACAATAACAGTAGGGTCTTGGTAGAAGACTGCTTTCAAAGCAATCGAGTCTTGGTAGAAGGCTACTTTAAAAAGTTAGGTCCATGATGCTAACTTTATGATTCCTTAATGTATACACTATAGGATACATATATGCTAAGTAGATTCCGACAGCTAATAGGATGTGTGTTCTTCGCTGTACGTCCTGTTCCCGTTGGATGTGGGTTTACACCGAGGTCACCCAATCTATTATCTACCCGAATCTATATATATTTATGCTTAGTATACATTAAGTCATCATAAGGTTACCAGGTATGGATCAGGTCATAGGACACAGGGTCAATGCACAGTTTTTCCTAGTACAAAATTTTCATTTCAAAGTCAGTACTTTTGATATACAAAACTAGCGATTTCCCAGTTAAGGGCTTAATCCATTTTATTAGGCCAGTACAGTCTTAAAGACTTTAAGTGAGTTAACTCTATAATACCTTAGTTTATACACCATGTTTGTATATAAGACTAGTATCCGACAGCTAGTAGGATGTGTGCTCTTCGTTGTATGTCCTGTTCCCGTTGGATGTGGGCTTACACCGAGGTCACCCAATCTACTATCTACCCGATATCAAATTATATATAGCAGTATAAACAAAGCTATTATAAAAGTAATCACCATAGTCAATATTTTATTATAAGAAATATAGGTTTTCTTAAAAGGAACTCTCCATTAGATATAAAGGAACCATTACAAATAACTCCATGAGTAACAAGTGAATACACCATGGTTACGTATGACAACGATCTAACAACCAATGGAATGTGTGCTATCCGCCTTACTTACTGTACCCCGTCGGGTTGTAGGTTGAGGGCAGATGCGCATAATCAATTGTTTGTTTACTCCAAGTATATATAACTTGTACCCACTTATTACACATAGAAAGGCTTGTAGTGTCATTTTACTCAACTCCCATTTTAAGTAGGAAATATATGATTTTCTAGAGGAACATGCAAACTTTACAAAACAACACCTTACAGCTTACAGTACTTTACATATACATTTTCAACCATATTGTTACAGCTTACTCACATCACTAAAATCTTATGAACTCACCAGCTTAATTGCTGATCAACTCTTTCAAATAACTTGTATTCTCAGGAGACTATTAGACAGGTGCTCGTGCTGGGACTTCAGAAGATGGAGCATTATAGCTTCAAGTCTTGTTTTGTTATTTGTTTATGACTTCTATGTTTTGTGAACACATACATTGTAAACACTTTCTTTCTAAATGAAATTGTCACACCCCAAAACCGATAACGGCGGAATACGTTTCGGGGTGGATGACGTAGTGAATAGTATCATCACAATTGCATAATAGTAGAAACAAGAATCATACAACCATAGTATTACATAGTGAATTTAATTACATGCGTGTTTTGTAATGTTTAACAATCACCCAAAAGTAAATCAAAAATAAGAGATGGGTCTTGTGTGCTCCACCTTCTCCAAAAATGTTGCGCCTATACCTGTCTATCTTTGACCTGAAGATACAAGTTATTTTGAAAACGATTATCAGCATAAAGCTGGTGAGTTCATAAGAGTTTAGTGTGAGTTTTTTGTATACAAAGCATTAGTGTTGAAAATGTATCATTTAGGTTCATAAGTAGTAGAAACTTAGAAAAATCCCATATTTTCCAGGAAATACATTGTAAGTGACAATCTGAGAAAAGTATGCATTCTTTATTTCTTTTGAAAACAGTATATTGTAAAAATCCATTGGCAAATCTCCAAATGACAAATGTGATAGGATAAGTTAAGCCCGTGATTCATGATAGAGGTGCGAGCTTCCTTTAGTGATAGATACTTACTTACTTCGGGATGTGGTTTAGCATTTAGTGTAGTATTCTAGTGTAGTTGTAGGGTATTCCTTGTATATTACCAATAGTGTGGATAATAGAGGATCCCATGACCTTCCCGATCATGCATAGTGTAGTGAAGTAGTGGCATCCCTGGGCCTGTACGGCGCGGACTGAGTTAACAGTCAGGATGTAATAGCGTCTGCCCCGTATAGATCTATACATGTAGAGTCGTCTCCCTGCTGGAAAACTCCGGGCGTAGTGGATAGCGGATAGAGTATCTCGTAGTGGTTAGTGTATTATTGTTTGTTTAGTGTTTTCTCTGTTGTTATAGTGTAGTAATCTTTTAGTGTTGATCATAGTGTATTCTCTTACTAGTGTATCGTCTAGTGATAGTGAGTATTATAGTGTAGTTAGTAATAACTTTAGCGAGTAGTAGCGATAGCGACCCTAACCATACCTATTATGGTTATCTTAGTGGGGATGTTTCTTAGCACGTTAGTGACTTTAGCATTAAGTGAAAACAGTAATGTTCGTATCCCACACTGATATACAGATTATATAAGTAAGAAATCAACGACATTCGGACGGGTAACTACTACCCTAAGCCCACAATCAAACAAGAACAGGAAATAAGGCGAGGTACCGGTCCTAAGTCCTCCAAGTCTTATTTATATAAATATATCAGTGTGGTTACATTTTATAAGCAAATTGGTTTAATAAAGTATTTTTCCAAAAGATCGTTTATTATCTGACTCGCTGTTTAAAAATAGTTTGAAAAGGGTGAAACCCATTTTTAAGACATAGGGGCAAATCACATGTGATTTGAACTAAGAGTAGTAAATCACATGTGATTAATCCTTGAAACTCGGAAATTGTTCTGTAAAACTTTGTATAAACATTTATAAGCAACTTGTATCTCCCCCCTAAAACATGTAAAAACACTTGAAAGGTTCATTAAAGGGGTATGAACTCACCTGAAATCGCGGAAATCGGGTGAATCGGGTAATAGTGTCGATTGAGCGTTTGGTACCAAATAACCACTTGAGCACCTTTTAGGACCCTAATGTCATATGAAATATGTATTTTACAAGAAGTTAATCATCTTATGCTTTTCATTATAGAATTTGGACATTCTAGTGTCGTTTTCGGGGTTTTAAGGCCTAGAAAGGGTTCCCGGGAGTGGTACAAGGCCACGGATGATTTACGGGAGGGTCCTAGAGTTTATTCTCTTAGAGTTTATGGCCTAAAAGCCATTCATTGGGAGTTTACGGCCGTAAGCCCCCTAGGCTTGGCCGTAAACTCTTGTGACACTCCAAAATGTGTGTTTAAGGCCTTATCTCACTTCCTTGATTTAGTGGTGTGTGTTTTGGACCAAGAGGGAAGGATTAAACATCTAAATTTGTGATATTTTAGGGGAGTTTACGGCCAAGGCTTGTTCTTGGGCCGTAAACTCCTATAAGTCCCTTAAGATGATGGTTTTTCTTGTACAACATGGTCCCAAATGGCTTAGAAAAATCCTAGAAGGTCCTATAGTGAGTTTGGAGCAATTTGGTACATATTTATGGGGAGTTTACAGCCCAAGAACATCCTTGGCCGTAAACTCTTCATTTGGTGTCAAAATGAAGTGTTTAATGGTACAACACACTTCCATAGGCCTTAGATTAATTCCTTTCATGCATTAGGGTAGTTTAGGGACTTTTTTGACACAATTTCTTGGGTGTTTACGGCCCAAGCCTAAGCTAGGCCGTAAACTCCTCATTTTGGCCTCAAATGGAGTTGTTTGATGCATCTAAGTGTTCCTTGGAGTCATGTCTAATTTACCTAACATCCTAGAAGTGTTTTTGGGGCTTAAAACATGGATTTGTGGGGTGTTTGAGGTGTTTACGGCCTAAGCACATGCTTGGTCCGTAAACTCCTTTTTAAGCCTCATTTTCTTGTGTTCCAAGGTCCAAACCCTTCTAGTTAAAAGCCTTAATTAGTATACTAACACATAAGAAGGAAAAACAAGGCCTTGGGCATGAATTTAGGGGTTTACGGCCTAAGGAGCTTCTTAGGCCGTAAACTCCTTTATGGTTCTTGATTTCTATGGTTTTGGCCCCTAAATTCAATGAAGCATGTCTAGAATAAGATAGGGGATGAGTACTTAGGTTTGGAAGTCGGAAATTAGCGGAAATCGGGGTCGTTTTCGAGTCTAGAGAGAGAAAGTAGAGAGAGAGAGTGAGTGTGTAGTGAATGAGTGTTCAAGTGATGTGCACACCCATTGCATATGTCTTGGGAATCGCACCCGATACACGGCTACCCGATGTTTAAAGTTAATTGGGTTAAAACTTTTTACCCGGGTGAAGTGGTTGAAAAGGTAAAACCACTCTATTAGGTTAAACGGGGTTAACACCTATGAGACATATTACTTACAATAATATCAACCATGCTAAATTTTAGATATTCGGATATTGACGATTCCAAATATTACGTAAAATAACGTATAGTGACGCTTTCCGTTAGTGAAAATGGGGTTTTTAACGGAATTAGATTTGGGGTTGTCACATCATCCCCCTGTTAGGGGAATTTCGTCCCGAAATTTAGAATACAAACAGATACGATATTACAATACTACTAAGCGAAGAGATGAGGGTATTTGAGTTTCATTTGATCCTCGCGCTCCCATGTGAATTCCGGTCCTCGCTTGGCGTTCCACCGAATCTTCACAATTGGGATGCGGCTTTGTTTCGTCCGCTTTACTTCACGATCCAATACCTCCGCAGGCTCTTCCACGAAGTTGAGGCTCTCGTTGAGCTCGATCTCGTCGAGGGGAATCACGAGAGTCTCGTCAGACAGACATTTCTTCAAGTTTGAGACGTGGAAGGTAGGATGTATGTTACTTAGCTCGCGGGGCAAGTTTAGTTTGTAAGCTACAGGGCCGATTCTGGCAAGAATCTCAAAAGGCCCTATGTACCTTGGGTTTAACTTTCCACGCTTCCCGAAGCGTATCGTGCCTTTCCAGGGCGAGACCTTCAGAAGGACTCGGTCTCCCACCTGGAATTCCAAGGGTTTTCTTCGTTTGTCGGCGTAGCTCTTTTGTCGATCCCTAGCGGCTTTTAGTCGTTCACGTATCTGTACAATCTTCTCGGTCGTCTCTCGAATGATCTCTGGACCAGTGAGGGCGCTATCAGGAACTCGTCCTTTAGCTAACTGAGTGTCTCCCACCTCGGCCCAGCACAACGGGGATCTGCACTTTCGGCCGTAGAGAGCTTCGAATGGAGCTGCCTTGATGCTCGTGTGATAACTATTGTTGTAGGAAAACTCCACAAGAGGTAAGTGTGTATCCCACGATTTCCCGAAGTCGATCACACAAGCTCGCAGCATGTCTTCTAATGTTTGGATCGTCCTCTCACTTTGTCCGTCAGTCTGCGGATGGTAGGCTGTACTCATATCCAGCCTCGTCCCTAGTGCCTCTTGTAATGACTGCCAAAATCTAGAGGTGAATCTGCTATCTCTGTCTGATATAATAGATACAGGGACGCCATGCAATCGCACTATTTCTCTTATATAAGTCCTAGTGAGCTTTTCCATCTTATCCGTCTCTTTGATGGGTAGGAAGTGAGCGGACTTGGTCAACCTGTCAACGATGACCCAAATGGTATCTAATCCACCTGCTGTCTTGGGCAGTTTGGTGATGAAGTCCATTGAGATTCGCTCCCACTTCCATTCTGGTATTTCTGGTTGTTGGAGGAGTCCTGATGGCTTTTGACATTCTATCTTGACCTTCGCGCAAGTAAGGCACTTACTTACAAAGGTAGCGATCTCTGCTTTCATGTTTGGCCACCAGTATTGCTTTTTGAGATCCAGATACATCTTATCTGAACCCGGGTGGACGGAGTAACGAGTGTTGTGTGCTTCCCTCATAACCAAATCTCTGAAACCTCCATGGTGTGGAGTCCAGATTCGGTCCATAAAGTAATAGGCTCCGTCACCCTTAACCTCCAGATTTTTATCCATTCCGCGCAGGGATTCTCCCGCCACATTTTCAGGCTTCAAGGCTTCCAGCTGAGCCTCCTTGATCTGCGTGGATAGATGTGAATGTATAGTCATGGTTAGCGACTTGGTTCTTCGTCCGGAATACTCTTTTCTGCTCAGGGCGTCTGCTACTACGTTGGCTTTCCCCGGATGATATCTAATTTCACAGTCGTAATCGTTAAGTAGTTCGACCCATCGACGCTGTCTCATGTTGAGTTCCTTCTGGTTCAGTATATGTTGGAGGCTTTTATGATCAGTGTACACCACGCTCTTCGTCCCATACAAGTAGTGTCTCCAGATTTTTAGTGCGAAGACGACCGCTCCTAACTCGAGGTCGTGAGTAGTGTAGTTCACTTCGTGGTTCTTTAGCTGTCTCGAGGCATAGGCGATAACCTTGCCTCGTTGCATCAAGACACAACCGAGCCCCTGATTGGATGCATCACAGTATACGACGAAAGCTTCTGTCCCCTCGGGAAGGGATAATACTGGTGCGGTGCATAGGGCTCGCTTCAGGGTCTGGAATGCCTTCTCCTGTTTCTCCTCCCAGTTGAATGGTACACCCTTCTGTGTTAGCATGGTGAGAGGTTTCGCAATCCGAGAGAAATTTTGGATGAACCGTCGGTAGTAGCCAGCGAGGCCTAGAAATTGACGAATTTCCGTAGGCGTCTTTGGTGCTGACCAGTTCTCAATAGCCTTAATTTTGGAGGGGTCCACGTGGATTCCTTCCTCACTGACCACGTGTCCTAAGAATTCAACTCTCTGGATCCAAAACTCGCACTTAGAGAACTTTGCATACAACTTCTCGGATCGCAGGGTTTCCAGGACTAATCGTAAATGGCTTATGTGCTCTTCCTCGCTTCGAGAGTAGACGAGAATGTCATCAATAAAGACGACGACGAACTGATCTAGATATGGACGACACACCCTATTCATCAAGTCCATGAATACTGCGGGGGCGTTAGTCAGTCCAAAGGGCATCACTACGAACTCGAAATGCCCGTAGCGGGTTCGGAAAGCTGTCTTTGGAACATCTTCCTCAAGCACCCGTAATTGGTGATACCCCGATCTAAGATCAATCTTGGAGAAGTAACTGGCTCCTTGGAGCTGGTCGAATAGGTCGTCGATACGAGGGAGGGGATAGCGATTTTTGATCGTGAGTTTATTGAGTTCCCTATAATCGATGCACATCCGAAACGACCCATCCTTTTTCTTCACGAACAAGACCGGAGCTCCCCAAGGTGAGAAGCTCGGTCTTATAAAACCCTTGCTAAGCAGTTCGTTGAGTTGACCGGATAGTTCTTGCATTTCGGCGGGCGCTAGGCGGTAAGGCGACTTAGCTACGGGGGTAGCTCCTGGAATTAGGTCGATTCTGAATTCAATCTGTCGTTTAGGAGGTAGGCCTGGGAGGTCCTCCGGAAAGACATCAGGAAAATCGCATACTACTGGAATGTCTTTTGGATCTTTCGATTTCTGGTTAGTGTCGACGACGTGAGCAAGAAAGGCGCGATATTCCTTGCGCAAGTATTTCTGAGCCTGAATACTAGAGATGATACGAAGGTTTGTACTTGGCTTATCTCTGTATATCAATAGGGCCTCTCGATTCGGAAAGTTCAGGCGAATGGCTTTCTCGGAGCATAGAATGTCGGCGTAGTGAAGGCTTAGCCAGTCCATACCAACAATGGCATCGAAATTTTTGATTGAGACTGGTATAAGATCGATTAGAAAGGGGTGATCATCTAACGTGAGAGTACAACCTATATAGATTTCATTAGAGCTTTCTGTCTTCCCATTAGCCATTTCTACAACGAATGTTTCTTTTAGTGGTTGAGGAGTTTGATTGAGTAAGTGTTTAAAGTTTTGATTTATGAAGCTTCTTTCTGCACCACTATCGAATAAGACACAGGCATAAGAGTTGTTGAGAAGAAACATACCCGTGACCACCGTGGGATCGGCTACTGCTTCATTGTGACCGATAGCAAGTAACCTTCCAGTTCCCCCAGCATTTGCAGCCTTCGGACAGTTCTTCTTAAAATGGCCCGCTTCACCGTAGCCATAACACGTCGGGGTCACTCCCGTAACAGGAACCTGTGTAATAGGTTTGGGAGGGGCCTTGCAAAATCGGATAGTATGGCCCTTCCGACCGCAGTTGGAACACTGCAATTCACGGCATGGACCGTTGTGGTGAAAAGGGCACTTGGGACATTTAGGCAAGTTCCCACTATAAGCTTTCGGTGGGGCTGGAGCAGCTGGTACGACCGGGGTGGTGGCAGCATGAACCGCCACAATTTGCTGATCCCTGGAGGTGGTTTGAGTTTTCTTGCCCTTCTTCTTATCCCACCATTTCCTTTTTCTGTCAGAGGATCCGGATGGTGCAGTGGTTGTTGTGGTTGTTGCTGCTGGAGTGGAGGAGATTTCGTGATTGATCAGACTCTGGGCCAATTCCTTGGCGCTGTCGAAAGTGGTAGGGCGTGAAGCCAGAACATTTCCTCGATACGGGGGCACTAAACCCCAGATGTAACGTTCAATCTTCTTGCTTTCAGAGGGGATCATGTTGGGACACATAGCCGCCAAGTCGCAAAACCTGGCCGTATAAGCTGTTATGTCGGTCCCCTTCATCTTGAGGTTCCAGAGTTCTTCCTCAAGCTTCTGAACTTCGCCCCTAGGGCAGTACTCTCCTCTCATAAGATCTTTTAGAGTGTCCCAGCCCATGGCATTGGCTGTGACCAAGGAGAGTGCGTTGACATGGCCGTTCCACCATGACAAAGCCCTGTTAGTGAGGGTAGCAGTAGCGAACTTGATTTTGCTCTCTTCGGGACAAGAGCACATTTCGAATACAGCTTTGGTCCTTTCGAACCATTGGGACAACGCCAGAATTCCCCCGGTACCATCGAAAAAGGCAGGTTTACAATTCATGAAGTCCTTGTAAGTGCATCCCTGCACTCGTTGGTGGACTTCACCAAACCTAGAATTTCCACCGCTCGCATCACCCGAGTTCATTTGGGCCATGGCTGCTGTTACCGCTGCAGTCACAGCCGCTTGGAACAATACCGGATCGAACTGCGGAGGAGGAGGTGGTGGAGGAGGGGTTTGAGTTTCAGGTCTTCCTCTGCTGGGACGCTTTCGTGGAGGCATCCTTTACTGGAAGATCATAGAAATGATAGCAATAGTAAGAGCCTATTGCGAATATGAATAGAGTGTTTCGTGGATTAAATCAACATAATCCGAAATCAGGGTAAGAGTTATAGCAATAGAGAGATCAACTGCCAATATACTGGTATTAATGATGCAGCAAAAGTTCATGAAAATTGACCTAGCAGTAGGTCTTACATCATACCATAGAGAAAATGTTGGCAGTTTAGAGGTTCAACTAGGGTACTTTTAAACTAGGAATGTTTACAGACAAAAGACCTACGGAACATAGAGATAAAAGGCTAGTCCTTTAAACAAAAGAGTGAGGTAACTAGATGTCTTCTACTGACGACGGCTGCTTGTTGGGCGAACTCTCAGATCCTCTAGTTGACGCATAACTTCCTGAAGGTGTCGATCATGAGCCCTTTGGCGTGCTCGGAGTTCCCTAACTTCGGCTCGGGATGCAGCCAGCTGATGCTGCAGAGCCTCGTTGGTCCTCCTTGTCCCGTCCATGGCTTCTTCGAGTTGGCGAATACGAACAGTGTTGAGGTTTGAGTTGGCATCCACTTCTACAACTCGACCAATAGCTGCTTGACCTTGTTCAACATTCCTGGCAATCCTTCGGATCATGATGGGCAGAACCCGATCTGCTGATCCTCCTTCGCTTAGGTTGTAGAAACTTCGGTCTCCATTGTAAGGCAAGGGCTGACCCTGCTCCTCGCTCCATCGATGCAAGGACATTGCCCACATAGGAGTGGGGCCCTGAAATGCCGGTCGGGGGTTAGGGTTCGGGGCTTCAGGAGGTTGATTGTTGACTTCTGGCTCGGAGCTCGAGCTATCCGAGAAGCCTTCAGCATGATGATCATCCAAAGGAATAGGGTGATCGTCGTCTGACTCCTCATCGAGCCATCCTCCATTGCCCTGGTTCGGAAAGTACGGATCGCCGGGTAGGTGGAAGCCAACCATGCTATCTACGCGAGAAGGGGGGGAAAGAAGATTAATAGACGTACTATTCTAAGATACTTATAGGAGGAATCATTACCAGTTGACCCAATACTTGCATAGTGCATACCGATTACATGTAATCGAAGCAAGATAGTCCTTCGAATAAACCACCCTAACTTCAGACCCCCAATCAAACAAGAACAGGGAATGAAGCAAAGGCTGCAGATTCTGAGTCTATAGCGCCCCAATCACATGTAATCGTGGTGTATCCACTTAGCAACTATTGTCCTACTAGTAACGACCCTTGATGTTAACACATACGTATAATCTAGAGATACAGAATACTCTTATAGTATTCTTATGTTAGCGTTATTGTGGTATTGTTGGTAAGTTTTAGACTTGTTGCAACATCACAACCGAACCTTAGGCATATGCTAGTCACCCTCAGGAAAACGTAGTTGATCAGGCTACATCATCCTGACTGTGACTATATGTCTCTAAACCCAATTGTGCTGCCCAACAATCTTAATACTTTTGTTTTGTTCTAGGATGATACTGATTCCTGTGTTTCATAGTGATGTGTGTATATATATACTTAGTTAGATCTTTTAGATACTTAACGGTATATATTTTTGGTCAGAGTGTTTTAGTCCCGAAGTGTTTATAGTTCGTATATCTTTTATAGGTTGATACACTTGATTCACTATAAACAATGCTCTGATACCAATCTGTCACACCCCAAAACCGATAACGGCGGAATACGTTTCGGGGTGGATGATGTAGTGAACAGTATCATCACAATTGCATAATAGTAGAAACAAGAATCATACAACCATAGTATTACATAGTGAATTTAATTACATGCGTGTTTTGTAATGTTTAACAATCACCCAAAAGTAAATCAAAAATAAGAGATGGGTCTTGTGTGCTCCACCTTCTCCAAAAATGCTGCGCCTATACCTGTCTATCTTTGACCTGAAGATACAAGTTATTTTGAAAACGATTATCAGCATAAAGCTGGTGAGTTCATAAGAGTTTAGTGTGAGTTTTTGTATACAAAGCATTAGTGTTGAAAATGTATCATTTAGGTTCATAAGTAGTAGAAACTTAGAAAAATCCCATATTTTCCAGGAAATACATTGTAAGTGACAATCTGAGAAAAGTATGCATTCTTTATTTCTTTTGAAAATAGTATATTGTAAAAATCCATTGGCAAATCTCCAAATGACAAATGTGATAGGATAAGTTAAGCCCGTGATTCATGATAGAGGTGCGAGCTTCCTTTAGTGATAGATACTTACTTACTTCGGGATGTGGTTTAGCATTTAGTGTAGTATTCTAGTGTAGTTGTAGGGTATTCCTTGTATATTACCAATAGTGTGGATAATAGAGGATCCCATGACCTTCCCGATCATGCATAGTGTAGTGAAGTAGTGGCATCCCTGGGCCTGTACGGCGCGGACTGAGTTAACAGTCAGGATGTAATAGCGTCTGCCCCGTATAAATCTATACATGTAGAGTCGTCTCCCTGCTGGAAAACTCCGGGCGTAGTGGATAGCGGATAGAGTATCTCGTAGTGGTTAGTGTATTATTGTTTGTTTAGTGTTTTCTCTGTTGTTATAGTGTAGTAATCTTTTAGTGTTGATCATAGTGTATTCTCTTACTAGTGTATCGTCTAGTGATAGTGAGTATTATAGTGTAGTTAGTAATAACTTTAGCGAGTAGTAGCGATAGCGACCCTAACCATACCTATTATGGTTATCTTAGTGGGGATGTTTCTTAGCACGTTAGTGACTTTAGCATTAAGTGAAAACAGTAATGTTCGTATCCCACACTGATATACAGATTATATAAGTAAGAAATCAACGACATTCGGACGGGTAACTACTACCCTAAGCCCACAATCAAACAAGAACAGGAAATAAGGCGAGGTACCGGTCCTAAGTCCTCCAAGTCTTATTTATATAAATATATCAGTGTGGTTACATTTTATAAGCAAATTGGTTTAATAAAGTATTTTTCCAAAAGATCGTTTATTATCTGACTCGCTGTTTAAAAATAGTTTGAAAAGGGTGAAACCCATTTTTAAGACATAGGGGCAAATCACATGTGATTTGAACTAAGAGTAGTAAATCACATGTGATTAATCCTTGAAACTCGGAAATTGTTCTGTAAAACTTTGTATAAACATTTATAAGCAACTTGTATCTCCCCCCTAAAACATGTAAAAACACTTGAAAGGTTCATTAAAGGGGTATGAACTCACCTGAAATCGCGGAAATCGGGTGAATCGGGTAATAGTGTCGATTGAGCGTTTGGTACCAAATAACCACTTGAGCACCTTTTAGGACCCTAATGTCATATGAAATATGTATTTTACAAGAAGTTAATCATCTTATGCTTTTCATTATAGAATTTGGACATTCTAGTGTCGTTTTCGGGGTTTTAAGGCCTAGAAAGGGTTCCCGGGAGTGGTACAAGGCCATGGATGATTTACGGGAGGGTCCTAGAGTTTATTCTCTTAGAGTTTATGGCCTAAAAGCCATTCATTGGGAGTTTACGGCCGTAAGCCCCCTAGGCTTGGCCGTAAACTCTTGTGACACTCCAAAATGTGTGTTTAAGGCCTTATCTCACTTCCTTGATTTAGTGGTGTGTGTTTTGGACCAAGAGGGAAGGATTAAACATCTAAATTTGTGATATTTTAGGGGAGTTTACGGCCAAGGCTTGTTCTTGGGCCGTAAACTCCTATAAGTCCCTTAAGATGATGGTTTTTCTTGTACAACATGGTCCCAAATGGCTTAGAAAAATCCTAGAAGGTCCTTTAGTGAGTTTGGAGCAATTTGGTACATATTTATGGGGAGTTTACGGCCCAAGAACATCCTTGGCCGTAAACTCTTCATTTGGTGTCAAAATGAAGTGTTTAATGGTACAACACACTTCCATAGGCCTTAGATTAATTCCTTTCATGCATTAGGGTAGTTTAGGGACTTGTTTGACACAATTTCTTGGGTGTTTACGGCCCAAGCCTAAGCTAGGCCGTAAACTCCTCATTTTGGCCTCAAATGGAGTTGTTTGATGCATCTAAGTGTTCCTTGGAGTCATGTCTAATTTACCTAACATCCTAGAAGTGTTTTTGGGGCTTAAAACATGGATTTGTGGGGTGTTTGAGGTGTTTACGGCCTAAGCACATGCTTGGGCCGTAAACTCCTTTTTAAGCCTCATTTTCTTGTGTTCCAAGGTCCAAACCCTTCTAGTTAAAAGCCTTAATTAGTATACTAACACATAAGAAGGAAAAACAAGGCCTTGGGCATGAATTTAGGGGTTTACGGCCTAAGGAGCTTCTTAGGCCGTAAACTCCTTTATGGTTCTTGATTTCTATGGTTTTTGGCCCCTAAATTCAATGAAGCATGTCTAGAATAAGATAGGGGATGAGTACTTACGTTTGGAAGTCGGAAATTAGCGGAAATCGGGGTCGTTTTCGAGTCTAGAGAGAGAAAGTAGAGAGAGAGTGAGTGTGTAGTGAATGAGTGTTCAAGTGATGTGCACACCCATTGCATATGTCTTGGGAATCGCACCCGATACACGGCTACCCGATGTTTAAAGTTAATTGGGTTAAAACTTTTTACCCGGGTGAAGTGGTTGAAAAGGTAAAACCACTCTATTAGGTTAAACGGGGTTAACACCTATGAGACATATTAGTTACAATAATATCAACCATGCTAAATTTTAGATATTCGGATATTGACGATTCCAAATATTACGTAAAATAACGTATAGTGACGCTTTCCGTTAGTGAAAATGGGGTTTTTAACGGAATTAGATTTGGGGTTGTCACAGAAATGGTTGTTCATTACTTGCTTACCATATACATATCTCGTGATACTTGACATGACGTCCTCCACCCCCGAACGTTTCCGCCGTTCCGGTTTTGGGGTGTGACATTATTGTATGATCGGGTTAAAATAAACCCTAGGGCGGTCCCTTTTTGGTATGATCGTGTTGAAGTAAACCCTAGGGTGGGTCCCTTTATTGTACGATCAGGTTGAAATAAACCACAGTTTGGGGCCCATATTTGTTCATTGGGTTGGAATATAACCCAGGGCTAGGCCCTGTTTTATGTTTGGTATGTGGTACTTTGGGAAACTCACTAAGTTTTATGCTTACAGTTTATGTTTATGGTTTCAGGTATCTCCGTTTTCAAAAGGAAGGGCCAAAATTGATGGTGCTACATCCCCTGGAGTTTTATTCCGCACTAAATGTTTACAAATTACTCTAATGTTTTTATATTACTTTAAGTCTGATCGCTTTTTGGAACAATGAATGAACGAATTTAATTGATTTAAAAATAAAAAATTTACTCGGTATTTTGGGATGTTACAAGGACACTAAAACAATATTTTGTCTTTGAGGACCAACAAGTATCTCTCAACCAATAAACAATGTTATTATTGTGAGGCACTGGGTTATGCTCAGTGTTTCATTATAACATGAGACTTGTTACATATGACAACATGTTTTCGGGGATAGAGTATGGCTAGAGACAATTAATCATAACCTGAATACCTAAGCCATATATAAAATTTTTATTTTATGTGGACCTGGTTATCTCACATTAAGTGTTTAGAAAATGCTATTTAGCCAACCTGAGTTGATGGCATAATATAATCTCAATAGAAGGTGTCACTAATGAGACATTTAGAGAGATTTAGTTACATGAAATAACATGCTTCTAGGGACTTAAACTAGTGTACAAAGTAAAACCTAGGAAAAGTTAAATCAACCATCATTTCATTTAGGTAGAATTTATCAATGAATGAGAGATTCAGTGATATTAATCAAAGATATAGTTGTAGTGTAGAATTTATTATTCACCATCGGTGCCTTATATAAACGGTACTAAATTATTCAATTGAAATCATGCCAAGGTCACCAATGAGGTACATGATTTTTGTTCACCCACGGGCTTATTAAAGATATTAGTGAGTTGACTAGTAGTCGAAACGTAAAGCAACTCAATCTTCCCTTTTGAAAATTATCCTTGATGAAGTGATGTGTTATCTCAATATGAGGATAGAATTGGTGTTGTCACAACATATAGGTGTCTTTGTAAATTTGAAGCTCTAATCCGAAAGTTAGTTTTGAATCCAGAGGATTTGAGCACAACATCTACCAAAGAGAACATATTCAACTTCAGTAGTTAAGCATGCTAATGATGATGTTTTCATGATACACTAGTTGATCAATCTATTTTCTAATAGTTTCCATCCTATGGAAGTAATTTTCCTATGTAAAGAACATCCTACATAATTAGAGTTAGTGTAACAAATTAAATTGAATTCATAGTTACGAGGTTACCACATCCCAAGGTTAGGTGTATGCTTCAGGTAACTAAATATGCACTTGGTAGCAAGAAGTTGTGACTCCTATGGGATAGCCTGAAAACATGTACACATGTTGGTTGCAAACATTATATTAGGGCGATTGGTAGTGAGACAAAGCAAAGATTTGATCATTCCTATATATATATATATATATATATATATATATATATATATATATATATATATATATATAGTTAGATTAACATCAATACTAGATAAATCAACAGATATCTTCAACATAAGAGACATAGGAGTCTTTGTTGCGTTGCAATCAGTGTATGAAAATTTCTTCAACATATTTGCAACGTATTTGCTCTGACTAATGAAAATGATTTTGGATAGCTATTTGATTTATAGACCCAAAAAGAATGTCACCTCACCCATCATATTTATTTCAAACTTATTAAACATTATTTTGGAAAATTCTTTTGTCATCTCCAAATTTGTTGACACAAAAGTAATGTCATCGACATATACTTGAGCTACGATGATATCAGATCCTGATTCCTTGATGAACATGGTGTTGTCTATAGAAGGCCTTATCCAGTCTATAACCATGTTAAGGGAATTTTTCACTTTCAAAACTAGGGGTTGCTTGAGAAAGTGTAGCACCTGGTTCCTGGTATGTATGATTTATCTGAGTATTTTACATTTTTAGCCTTGGACTCGGCGAGTCGTAAGCTAGACTTGCCGAGTAGGGAAGGGATTTTGAGCACGTTTAAGTCGGCGACTCGGCGAGTCCATACTCTGGACTCGGCGAGTCCACCAGTCTGGAAGAAACCCTAATTTCAGGGGTTTGCACCCTATTTAAACCCCCTTATGCGCCCCCAAGTCAGCCTCCTTCACCCTCAGAGCATCATATACCAAACCCTAACCCTTTCCTTGTGATTTGAAGTGTTCTTGTGCTTGTTCCTTGAAGATTGAAGAAGAGAAGGAAGGAAAGACCAAAAGAGAAGGTGAAGAGCAAGGATCTAGGACCTAATTCAGAGTTCTTTGAGGTACAATTCAGATCTATTCTGTTTTTATGCTCAAATCCCCATTAGAACACCATAAAGCTATCTTTGGACCATTTCCAAGCTTGTTAGTAGTATATGGATCATAATGGGTTGAATAGCTGCTAGATCTGGCTATGTTCGAGTTCCAGAAGCCTAGATCTGATACCTTTATGGGGCCATTTTGCATGAAACTCCTAGATCTACCCCTTCTAGTGTGTTTTGAGCCCTAGAATCCCCATTGATGATTATATACACGTAAAGTTGGAAACTTTACGTGTTAATCGATCCCTAGGAACCCAAATCTATGAATGGAATGCATTGGATTCAAGCATAATCGAGTGTGGAGAGATTGCATGTATACGACTCGACGAGTTGTTCTTCGGACTCGGCGAGTCTAGTCGCGAGTCCCTGATTTTTCTCCTTTTTGAGTATGCGAGTAGAGCAGTGAGCCATAGGTGGAATCAGTGAGTCGGAAGCGAGACTCATTAATGGAGGGACTCGGCGGGCCCAAGGCAATCTTCATGGAACTCGACGATTTGTTCATCAACTCGGCGAGTTGAGGACAGGATGTGTTCATCGGATGAAGCTGAACTCGATGAGTTGTTCATACAATTCAGCGAGTTGCATGAAGGACCATTAAGTATTCAGTTAGGAAGTGAGCTCGTCGAGTCAATGCCTAACTCGACGAGTAGAGACGGGAGTAAGGGCAATCGACTAGATATGGACTCGACAAGTTGGCAAGCCAACTCGGCGAGTCGGGTGAATTGGAAGTTGACTTTGACTCTTACTTGACTTGGTTGGGGGTAAAATGGTCATTTTACCCTAAGTATAGAGATCAGTTTCTAACTAAGTGTTTGTGGGGTTTGTAGTCAGAGGATTTTGGAGCAGCAACGGACGGAGGTTTCCCGCACAGATTATCAGCAGCTACTTGTACAAGGTGAGTTACCTTCCAGTAGGGGTGGGTCTAAGGCCACAATGCCGGCCCACCAATGAGGAGTATTTAAAAGATGATTGTCTTTGTTATAATTATCTTGGTCTGGTATGTGTTTGGGTATCAGTTATATCTGAATGATATGTTACGTGCATGATAGGGGTAGTTTCCCTGATGGTGGTCATTAGGACCAAGGGGTAAGTCCGTACCCGGATATGCTTGACTGTATGCTTATAACTTGTTATTGTATGCTAGTGTTTAAGGGTGGAATAGTCCCCAGTTACCGGTTGAAAGATACTGATGATGATTACCGGTTGGAAGATACTGATGACGATTACCTGTTGAAAGACATCGAAGATGATTACCGGTTGAAAGATACCGATGGTATTGTATGGTATGTGGTATGATGGGGGAACTCACTAAGCTTTGTGCTTACGGTTTCAGTTTTTGGTTTCAGGTACCTCTTCATCTAAGGGGAAAGAGTCGGCGGCGTAGCATGGTGTCACACCCCCAAACCAGAACGGCGGAATCGTTCGAGGGCGGATGACTTCATGTAGTATCGAAACAGTTGAATACATAGTAAAGAAAGTAACACAACCACCATATATATAATTTGAAATTTTACATTGTAGAAATTATTTGTTTCAAAAGAAATTACAATATGATGTCAAAATGAAATTAAACTAACGCCGCAGCGTCCCATCCTCAAAAGTAGTAGTTTACCTGTATTACTGAATCCCTGAGAAATACAAGTAGTTTTGAAAGAGTAGGTCAGCATTTAAGCTGGTGAGTTCATAAGTATTTAGTGAAAATGTTTGTATGAAATAGAATGAAAATTGTTTGTACGTGTTAAAATGTTCCTAGAAAATCCCATATTTTCTAATATAGTAGATGGTAGTTCAGTTGTTCTAAAACTATAATGCAATAGTGCTTTTCATGCCTAAAATAGTAGGTTTATGTATAAATCGCTAAGGCATTTGAAAAACCCCATTAATCAATGTGTTTTTAAAACTCCATGTGAGTCTTATAACCATACTATTTGACCAGGATGCCTATAACGACGTTCTTCAGGCGTTGGAAAATTATGACGTTTGTCATCCCAGGCCTACCGGCCTAGCTGTAGCTAACAACTTAGGTGTGGGATTGTAAATCCCATATAGACCTATACACAAGTATCACGCTCTCCCTACAAGGGATTATGGTATATAATGACATAAAATGCATACTCAAAAGTACGTGAAATGTCTCACAAAACTTAGTATAAAACAGATTTACGTATGAAAATGTCCATTTGTTCTTATGTATGAAAATATCCCTTTGATATAGTGTTTCTAGTATCTAAATGTTCATGATTTTCTCGTAAACTATACCTATTATAGTTTTTCAAAGTATGTTTCACTCGTGTAGTAAATCCCAGTGAAATGCCCACTTGTTATGTAAAGTATAACATTTAAAGTAACATGAATGATCACATATACTTAGAGTATAAATAAAGTGTTTGATTTGTATATATGTATATAACCATGTCTTATTTCCAAAAGACAAGATGTTATCCTGAATATATATATATATATATATATATATATATATATATATATATATATATATATATATATATATATATCATACGAAAGTTCCTGTGTAGTAGTTATGAATCACATATGATTCCCTTGATAAAAGAGTATATAGTGAAACTTTATGTTACACATGATAATGACCGTGTGTTTACTTGTATTCTCCCCCTTAAAAGTGTATAAAAAGCATTGATAAAACATTTGAAAGTGTAGTTTATAGGGGTATGAACTCACTTGATAGATCGAAGAAAGCGAGATGATAATCGAGCAGAACTTCGACTTGGAAGAGTTGATTATTCTCAGGATTCTCGGGAATCTCGGGAATCTCGGGAGTGTAGAACCTTCCTTCGGAACTTGAGTGTGAAAACCCGGACTTCGGGAGGGCTTCGGGAGCTTAACCGCAGAGTTTTGGCATGAGAGATGGAAGAATGGAGCACCTAAACCCGACACCCCAAGAGTTCTATTTATAGGGCTCATTTTTGGGTGCCACGTCGTGGCAAAGGGTTGGCCACATCGTGGTGGTCAAATCTTATCTCCTTCCGTTGATTGGACGCCCTCAGTCACTTGCCAGGTCGCGGCAAACTGTGCCACATCGTGGCAGACCTGACAGCCTCGGATTTTGGACCACGAAGTTGTAAAATCCTTAAATTTCGACTACGAGATCCGTTTTCGACGTTCTTTATATGCACGCGTAGATGAAAATATGCTCTACAACTCTCGTTTAGACTTCGTCGGCTAATTTTTCTTTATTTTTAATTATCTATTTTTAACGGGCCGGGACACGAAAAGTCCGTTAAAAATCCATAACTTCTTCATCCAATGTTCGTTTTAGTCAGACTTTTCACTGTTGCGCTGCTATTGTTGAGACCTTTGATTCTCATTTAGGTTGTTTCGGCCCAAAGTCTCTCGATCTCTATTTTGAGTTTTTAGCTGTCTACTGCTATATCCGGATCTTGGAAAAATCACAACTTCCTCATACGAAGTCAGATTTGGACGTTCTTTTTACGCACGTTTACGGTTTAATGATATCTACAACTTTCATTTTGATACTTAAGGCTAAACACTATTGTATTAAAACTTTGCATTTTTCGTTAATCGGTGTTGCTGGTTTTGTCGGAAATCTTAGAATGGTCATAACTTCTTCGTTATAAATCGGATTTTAGTGTTCTTAGTATTTCTGTGAACCTTGACACAATATCTACCATAATAGATATCCCTAAAGAGACTTTTGCACATTTTATTTTCGAAGTTAATTTCATTATTTCAAAAGTGGTTACAATACTTGACTTTTTAGATCATTACATAGAGTCGAAATATCGGGTTATCACACTATATGTTTTTGAAACTGTTCATTCGCCCAACTAAATTTTCTCTTCTATGCGTTTTCTGTCATTCGCGTGTTTCGTATATTCCGTTTTGATCACGCATTCATACAACCTGAAATAACTGATAATATTTGTTAGATAATACAAAAAAGTTCGTCTTATTTCAGTGATGGTCACATACAAAAACATTTTTCAACAATTTCCCCTTATGTGATCATTGCTGGAATAAGGACATTTGAAAGTTGGTGACTTGGTTTAACATATCTTATGTAAAAGATTATCAGAAATTTGTTTCCGAAACAAAGTCTCAGGTTCAGTTATCAAAGGGCAGCCATATATGTATATAAATAAATTTCCTAAGATTTTATAGCATAATTAATGACGACAAGTGGTCTAATAGGTCGATTCAAATGAACGCTCATAGGTATAACTCACACTTAACTTGGGTGTTTGCTTGTTCTGGCAGCAGAACAAGTTAATGATCACTAAAAATGAGTGATATCTCTCTCTAACGAATCACACTCATATTGGAGGTGTTCAGCTATGCTTTTCATGAAAGTCACCTAGGCTCATTATTAGATAATCAATCACATAAGACTGCTTTCGGCATTACTCTGCGGGTTTCATCATTCATGCCATTAAAGTTCACTCTCTCTCTGTCGGGAAATACATGTAGAGGGGTTTAGCAATTTTCACAGTGCAGTTTGCATCTATGAATCTTCAGTGATGAAGGCTACAGTATCCCGGGAAATCGAATGTTGTTGTAGCTTCTTCTTTGATGGTATTCTGTTTGTTGATCAATATCGATTTTTATAAAAAGATATTTTGTTTTAGCATGGAGAACTTGCTACATTTGAGAAAATTGGGTTTTTGAGAGTATCTCTCTTGCGGGATTAAGATATCTTCTTTTGTGAAAAATGGTTAAAAACAGATCACGGGATCTGATGATGTTTGTTTTGAAATAACCATTTGGTTGAAAAGTTTGTTTGAAAATACTAAATGTAGAATATTTTTGTTTTCTTTGGTATTTCTTCGATGAATGATTTGGCCCTTTTTGTTGATTCGACTTTATCTTGATTCGTCTTTGAAGATTGGATGTGGATAGATCCTTGTTTTTCTTTGATAAGTGATTGCTGAAATCCTTTTCGTTTCGTCTTTTCTTGTTGATGGATCATGGGATCTCAAGGCTTCATTTTTGGTTGGCTTATATCTAGGTAGGGATTGGTTGCATAAAAGACAGTTTTTCTAGTATGTAAGAAGTAAATGTATCGTCCCTAGTCATTTTGATATCTAAGGAAAAATGAGACCATGACAAGGTATAATCGGGTATACCTTATAAGCAATAGGGACACACCTAAGCTCACAAGAAATGAATTCCACAGTGATATAGATTGACAAGGCACAAATTCTCACATGGGTTTTTGTTTTCATCTGAACCTCCTAACCTTATGTCCCTTGATTGTTTAAAATTGTCAATAATGAAATGAAATCGAAGGAAATAATGTTATATACATTATGAAAACTAGGAGATTTGAACCTTCACTCCAATTGAGAATCAAAATTACTTAAAATCTTCATCGAGCATAAGCATTTGAAAATTAAGTCAAGAGATGATTAATCACAAGGTTCTATAAAAGAGTGTTATGGCAAGTCTTTTATTATCCTTTTGAAGATTTGTTTATCTGAATGTTTTTGCAAGTTTTGGTTATTTGAATGTTTTGGTATTTTTTTAAACAAGGCAATTTTCAATTGTTTTTGAATTTTCTTTTTGAATGAAAGTAAACACACTTTTATACAAACAAGAAGTAAAAGTCTAAGGATGGATGTTATCTGGATTTAACATTCCTAGACGACCTAGGAAGTATTGACACTTCTTTTCATCGAGAGCTTTAGTAAAGACATCGACAATCTGATCTTCGGAGTTGATGGAGTGTAATTCGATATGACCCTTTTGAATGTTGTCTTTGATAAAGTGATATGGAATGTCGATGTGCTTTGTCATGGACAGGTGAACGGTATTGTGAGAAATGACAATTGTACTGGTCGAGTAGCCATCGTCACGTAGTTGAGTTTGCATCCATATGACTTGTGAACAACAGCTGGCGGCAGCGACATATTCAACTTTTGTTGTTGATGTGGACACACAAGTCTGTTTCTTTGAAGTCCAACTCACTAGTCTACCTCCTAGGATTTGACAGCTATCAGATGTAGTCTTACTATCTAGCTTGCATCCACCATAGTCTGAGTCGGTCAAAGCATTCAACTAAAAATCGGATTTAGTTGGATACCATAGGCCAAGTTTGGGAGTGCCTTTAAGGTATTTGAAGATGCGTTTCATATCAACTACATGGGATTCCATAGGATTTGCTTGGTATCTGGCACAGACACATGTAGAAAACATGATATCAGGTCTGCTGGCAATGAGGTATAAAAGTGATCAGGTTATTCCACGATATCTTTTCTGGTCAACGGGCTTTCCATTTAATTTTGCATCGATTTTGTATCCAAAATCCATTGGGGTTTTTGTGGTATTGGATTTGTCCATTGAAAAGTGAGTGAGTAGGTTTTTGACATAATTCTCTTGGTTGATGAAAATGCCATCAGTTGACTGTTTGATTTGAAGTCCGAGAAAAGTAGTCATCTCCCTAATCATGCTCATTTAAAATTTTCTCTTCATTAGATCTGCAAACTTAACACTTCAATATTCATCAGTAGAACCAAAAATAATGTCATCAACATCATCCCCCCGTTAAAGGGAATTTCGTACCGAAATTTAATGAAAGAAAAGCACTTGTGGATTAGGGAAAAGATGTGGGTACTTGTGTTTCATCTGATGTTCGCGTTCCCAAGTGTATTCAGGTCCACGCTTTGCATTCCAGCGGACCTTCACGATGGGTATGCGACTTTGTTTTGTTCTTTTAATTTCCCTATCCATGATTTCAATTGGTTCTTCTATAAAGTGAAGGCTCTCGTTGATTTCGATTTCGTCTAGAGGGACGACGAGGGTCTTATCGGACAAACATTTCTTCAAGTTTGACACATGAAAGGTAGGGTGTACGTTATTGAGTTCTTGCGGTAGACGAAGTTTGTAGGCTACCGGGCCGATCCTTCCGAGGATCTCGAATGGTCCGATATACCTTGGGTTTAGTTTCTTACATTTTCCAAAATGTATTAGCCCTTTCTAGGGTGAGACCTTCAGTAACATTTGGTCCCAAACCTGAAATTCCAAGGGCTTTCGTCTTTTGTCTGCATAACTCTTTTATCTGTCCCTTGAAGCCTTTAGTCGTTCCCGAATTTGTACAATCTTCTCAGTTGTTTCTCTTATGATTTTCGGGCCAGTACTATCTCTGTCGGAGATAATGGATATTGGTACACCATGTAGTCGCACAATCTCTCGGATGTAGGTTCGAGCTAGCTTCTCCATCTTGTCGGTTTCTCTTATTGGCAAGAAGTGCATGGATTTTGTTAACCTATCCACGATTACCCAGATGGTGTCTAGTCCACCTGCTGTCTTGGGTAATTTGGTTATGAAGTCCATCGTTATCCGTTCCCACTTCCACTCGGGTATTTCGGGTTGTTGCAGCAATCCTGATGGCTTTTGGTACTCTACCTTGACTTTGGCGCAAGTCAGACACTTACTCACATAGGTAGCGATCTCTGCTTTCATGTTCGGCCACCAATACAGTTTCTTGAGGTCCAAAAACATCTTGTCTGAACCTGGATCCATGGAGTATCGAGTCTTATGAGCCTCGTTCATGACCATGTCTCTGAATCCTCCAAACTTCGGTGTCCAGATCCAATCCATGAAGTAACAAACTCCGTCACCCTTGACTTCAAGATTTTTGTCCATTCCTCTTAGGGCTTCACCTGCCACGTTCTCTGTTTTAAAGGCCTCCCTCTGAGCTTCCTTGATTTTTGTGGACAGATGTGAATGGATCGTCATGGTTAAGGATTTCACTCGGCGACCTGAGTATTCTTTTCGGCTAAGAGCATCAGCTACTACATTCGCTTTTCCCGGGTGATAGCGAATCTCACATTCATAGTCATTCAGTAGCTCAACCCATCATCTCTGCCTCATGTTGAGTTCTTTTTGGTTGAGAATGTGCTGGAGGCTCTTTTGATCGGTGAAGATCGTGCATTTCGTGCCATAAAGATATTGTCTCCAGATATTTAGTGCGAAAACGACTACTCCTAGTTCAAGATCGTGGGTAGTGTAGTTGACTTTGTGCGTCTTGAGTTGTCTTGAGGCGTAAGCGATGACCTTACCTCATTGCGTTAGTACGCATCCAAGACCTTGATTAGATGCATCACAGTAGACCACAAAATCTTATGTTCCTTCTGGCAAGGACAATATAGGTGCGCTGCACAGTGCTTGCTTCAGTGTTTGGAATGCAGCGTCTTATCTTTCTTCCCAATTGAAAGTAATACCCTTTTGGGTCAGGGTGGTAAGTGGTTGCGCAATCTTTGAGAAGTTTTGTATAAATCTACGGTGGTAGCCAGCAAGGCCCAAGAATTGTCGAATTTCCGTTGGGGTTCTTGGAGCTGACCAGTTCTCGATTGCTTTGATTATGGAAGGGTCTACGTGTCTTCCGTCTTTGCTAACCACGTGACCTAGGAAATCTACCTTCCGAATCCAAAATTCGCACTTGGAGAATTTTGCGTATAGCTTCTCTTTTCTTAGCGTTTCCAAGACTTGTCGGAGGTGTTGACTGTGATCCTCTTTAGTCTTCGAATAGATGAGTATGTCATCTATGAATACGATCAAAAACTTGTCTAGAAACGAAAGAGTCACCCGGTTCATTAAGTCCATGAACACCGCTGGTGCGTTTGTTAATCCAAAGGGCATCACTACAAACTCGTGGTGACCATAACGAGTTTGAGAATCTGTTTTGGGAACATCTCCTTCCAAGACTTGTAGTTGGGTGTACCCGGATCATAAGTCAATCTTTGAGAAATAACTCGCTCCCTGGAGTTGATCGAACAAGTCGTCAATGTGTGGTAAGGGATATCGGTTCTTGATAGTGAGCTTGTTGAGTTACCGGTAATCGGTGCACATGCGGAAAGATCCATCCTTCTTCTTTACGAACAAAACTGGTGCTCCCCAAGGTAAGAAGCTCGGCCTGATGAATCCTTTTTTGAGTAGTTCGTTTAGTTGGCTGGATAACTCCTGCATCTCTGCCGGTGCTAGACAGTATGGCGACTTAGCTACTGGTGTAGCTCTCGGAATTAAGTTGATTCTAAACTCGACTTGACGTTCCGATGGAACTCCGGGAAGATCTACAGGGAAAACATCGGGAAAATCACAGACTTCCGGAATGTCCTTGATGCCTTTCGTTTCTTTTTCCTTATCTACCACCTGGGCTAAGAAGGCATGGTACTCCTTACGTAGGTATTTTTGGGCTTTGACGCAAGAGATGATTTGTAAATTGGTACCGGGTTTGTCACCATAAATGACAAGAGTTTCGCCGTTTGGCAGATTTAGGCGAACGGCCCTTTCGTGACAAAGTATATCGGCATGGTGTAGGCATAACCAATCCACACCGATGATGATATCAAAGCTCTTTATAGTGATCGGCATTAGATCAATTTGAAATGAATGTTCGTTTAGAGTTAGTGTGCAACCTATGTACATATCATTTGTGCTTTCTGTTCTACCGTTTTCCATTTCTACTGAAAACATCTTATTGTGTGATTTAGGGTTCTGTTTTAGTACGTGCTTGAATTTATGACTCACGAAACTCCTCTCCGCACAAAAATCAAAGAGTACGCATGCATAAACGTTATTGACAAGAAACGTACCCGTAACCACCGTAGGATCAGCTATCGCTTCGTTCTGCCCTATTGCCAGCACTTGTCCCGTGCCGCCAGCATTCCTTGCCTTAGGGCAGTCTCTTTTGTAGTGTCCAGCCTCACCACAACCATAACACGTCTAGCTCACACCGACCCCAGGGACTTAGGTGATTAGTCGTGCCGGTGCCTTACAGAAACGGGCAGTGTGCCCCTTTTTTTGCAGTTGTTGCAGTGCATCTCCTGACAATTTCCGTTGTGATGGAAATTGCATTTGCTGCACTTTGGTAGGTTCCCAGCATATGGCTTTGCTGGTGTAGTGGTAATTTGAGCAGCAGTAGGGGCAGTAGCAGCATGGACAGCCACAATCTGTTGTTTCTTGGAACGTTCCTGTGAAGGTTGACTCTTCCTTTTGTTCCAGAACCTCTTGTTGTTGTTGTTGTTGGCATTGTCGTTGTTGTTGTTGCTTCCTCTGGGTTGCTCCGGTGCGGTAGTTGGAAAGTCTTGGCATACACCATGGTCTACGAGAGCTTGTGCCAACTGTTTGGCACTATCGAAAGTGATTGGTTTGGAAGCTAAAACACTTCCTCGAATCTAGGGTGACAGCCCCCAGATGTATCTTTCGATCTTCTTGCTCTCTAGAGAAACTATCCCTGGGCAAAGGATTGCCAAATCACTAAACCTATTGGTATAGGTCGTGATGTCTGAGCCTACCATGGTAAGGCCCCAAAGTTCCTGTTTAAGCTTTTGCAATTCTCCCTGTGGGTAGTACTCTTGCAGTAATATTTGTTTTAGATTCTACCTGCCCATAGAGTTAGCCACTACTAGCGTTAGTGACTTAACATGGCCGTTCCACCATGTTAGAGCTCTCTCAGAGAAAGTACAGGCAACGAACTTTACTTTGTTCCCTTCCGGACAGGAACAAATCTCAAAAATTGCTTCAGTTTTCTCTATCCACTGTGATAGAGCCATTATTCCTCCGGCCCCATTAAAAGTAATGGGCTTGCTATTCATGAAATCCTTGTATGTACAATCCCCTGAACGACCTAGACGTTGGCCATTTGTAGAACTATTCACTCCGCCACCAGAACCATTTTTACTCATTTAAGCCATTGCCGCTGTTACTGCAGCTATTACAGCAGCTATCAATGCGGCATTTTCCGTCGATGGAGGCGGTGGTGGTGGAGGTATCGTGTACGGCCTGGGTCTTAGGTTTGGACGAGCAGGCATCACGCTGCCAAGAAATAAAAATAACAAATTATAAGTTTTGGTGGTTGAGAGTTGAATGATAATGAGTTAACTATCTTTAATAGTTCGAGAATTTGGTTTGACCAACACAGGGTTTTGAGTTTGATTCACCAATGGAGTATAAATAACAATAAACAAACTCATGAACTCGAATGAAATGCATAGAATTAACACACAAAAGAGATATGTCCTATATATATATATATATATATATATATATATATATATATATATATATATATATGTTGAACATATGGTTGTGTTACATTCGAAGTTAGAAAATTTTGACCTTTCTAAACGTCTCCGATTACAGGAACTTAAAGAAGGTAAGACTTTTAGTCGATGGTCTTATTCTATATCAAAATTTGGGATTCGACAAGCACACCTTGCGACGTAGGTTGCGCTTGGAGCTTGATTCCGCATCCGATTGCTTTGCCTCCATAAGACGCCTATCGTAGGCGGCTTGTTGTTCCCTCATCTCGGAGAGGGCTGCAATCATTTGTGCTTGGAACGTGTAGGTTTGGAGTTGGGCATTATCCTGTGCTCTGTCCAGTCGACGGATGTCAGAAGTGTGAACCTGAACTTCCACATTGACTTCACGAATCCGGCTAGTTTGAACCCCGGATTGATAGGACTAGTAGGCTAGCTTGGGCACCAGGACTGGGAGTGCTCGATCGGTTGAACCTCCACTGCGGACATCGTAGAAGTCTCGACACATGCCGTAGGGAGGATGTATCCTTTGTTGCTGGCTCCAATGGTGGAGGTGACTTCCCCAAAGGGGAGTCGGTCCCGGGAAGTTTCTCCTAATAACGGGAGGTTGAGCGGCTGGAGGGTTGATTACCTCTGGTTCTGAGTCTGTCCCAGAGTCATCCCCTTCATCCAACTCGATAGGTTCTTCATCCTCTTCGGGATCTTCTTCGACCCATCCCCCGTTACCTTGGTTGAGATAGTAGGGGTCTCCGTGTGGAATGAATCCAGCCATTTGAGTATACAGGAATAGGGTTATAGGAATTGAACAAAACATGAAACATGTAAAACTAAGCATGTCGATTAAACTATTGTATGTACCAAATACTCCTATAGTATTTAAACCTGTATGTTTGATAGTAGTGTTTATTTTGGTAAGTTTTGACTTGTTGCTCACTTCGACTATTCATCGACATACGTTAGTCCAATCTCGGATAAATATAGTTGATCAGGCTATATTCGTCCCAAATCCGATTACATATTTCGAGGCCTAACCGTAGTGTCCAACTTGTCTTAATACTTCTTATATAGTTCTAACCATAAAAATATATTGTTGCATGCGTGTATTAGTGCTTTTACGACCCAAAATAATCTAGATTAAATGAAACGAGGTTTTAGGTGTAAAAATGTTTTGTCAGAGAGTTTTAGTCCCTTATGCATTTATAGTATGTATATCTTATATGGTTCGATATATTTAGTTCACTATAAACAATGCTCTGAAACCAATCTGTAACACCCCTAAACTTGAACGGCGGAATCGTTCGAGGGCGGATGACTTCATGTAGTATCGAAACAGTTGAATACATAGTAAAGAAAGTAACACAACCACCATATATATAATCTGAAAGTTTACACTGTAGAAATTACTTATTTCAAAAGAAATTACAATATGATGTCAAAATGAAATTAAACTAACGCCGCAACGTCCCTTCCTTAAAAGTAGTAGTTTACCTGTATTACTGAATCCCTGAGAAATACAAGTAGTTTTGAAAGAGTAGGTCAACATTTAAGCTGGTGAGTTCATAAGTATTTAGTGACAATGTTTGTATGAAATAGAATGAAAATGGTTTGTACGTGTTTAAATGTTCCTAGAAAATCCCATATTTTCTAATATAGTAGATGGTAGTTCAATTGTTCCAAAACTGTAATTCAATAGTGCTTTTCATGCATAAAATAGTAGGTTTATGTATAAATCGCTAAGGCATTTGAAAAACCCCATAAATCAATGTGTTTTTAATACTCCATGTGAGTCTTATAACCATACTATTTGACCAGGATGCCTATCACAATGTTCTTCAGGCATTGGAAAGTTATGGCGTTTGTCACCCCAGGACTGCCGACCTAGCTGTAGCTAACAACTTAGGTGTGGGATTGTCAATCCCATATAGATCTATACACAAGTATCACGCTCCCCCTATAAGGGATTATGGTATATAATACAAGACTTAAAATGCATACTCGAAAGTACGTGAAATGTCTCACAAAACTTAGTATAAAACAGATTTCCGTATGAAAATGTGATTGTAAGAAGATAGTGATTTTAAGAAGATAGTGATTGTAAAATTGCATTCTCGAATTCGATTATGGTTACGGTATCCCTTTCCATAATTTGAATTGTGAGGTTTGGCAATTAGTCTTAAGTGTTTAGACACACATATGAACTATCGAAGGCAAAGGTGTATAAGTTCAAGAAGCCTTGATAAAAGATTATCAAAGCACTAAGTATTAGAAACATGAACTTAAGAAATTCAATAAGCATTGTTTTTCTGAAAGTTAAGATGTTTATGAATATGTGTCGAAGTATTGCATAAATAATCATCATGATAGTGGGAGCATAAATGTTATAATTGTATGATTATTAAGGAAAGTATTGCAAGTTGGCAATATTAATTATAGAAAACAAGAATCATTCTTTGCAAAGTTGTAAGGATGGAATAGTTATTTTGCTATAATTAAGGGAGATAATATTATGCTTCATTTCAAATCTAAAAGTTTAGGTTGAGAAATGTTAATAATATTTAGTCAAAGGTACATAGTGTGTTCTTAAAATTTCGATTATGATTACGGCATTCCTCTTCACAATTTGAATTTTGAGAAGATAGCAAATAAAACATTATGCGTCGTGTCCCATACGCTTCGGGTATAGGATCGATTGCAAATGCTTTAATGTTTGATCATTCTAAAATTTTCCAAATGTCTAGCACATTTAGAGGGAAAAAGGACTAGAATTGGTTTTGACTAAAATAATTAAACAACTATCAAAGGACAATCCAAAGTTCGACGAGGATTGGTTGCTTGTGAGTAGTTGGAAGTATAGTATTGGAAGATATGGAAATGTTTCCATATTGGATGGACCATATCGACATCATTACGAATAGATAAGATTCTATTAAGAATGAGTTGTCATATGGAAAATATGGAAGCGTGTCCATATTGGGAATTGAATATTGAAAAATCTATGACTAGATTAGAAACCTTTATGCAAAAGGACGCTCGAAGGAATGTACTTTGAGTGAGAAACATCATATCTAAGGAATTGTCTTGCAACAATCTCCGATAGAAGACTTTGTAATATCATTGGCAATAGTCTTTGTGACCTTGGTGTAGTGACATTACGAAAGGATCATTGCATAAAATGTTAGAATCTAGCATATTCTATAAGTAGCAAGAATTTGATATTCTTAAACTTATGGAAAATGGATTTGGAGTTGTGAAATGAGAATGATTGGAAATGTGTTCAATGTGATCTATTTCACAAAGTAAGAACCATGAGTAAACATTGTGTGCATGCTAGGAGCATGGGACAAGTGTTGTAATTCAAGTAAGAAGTTGTTAAACGAAACGACAAATAATGAGTAATCGATATGGTGATAAATAAAAGGTGTTTTATCTATACTCAAAGGTTTGAGGCCATATGGGATTAGTATTATTCTTGTGTTTCACATTTGCATGTTTTAACTTCCAGAATAATTGAGTTTATTAAGAATAATCGAATTATTCAAACGGGCCACAGTCGTTCATATGTTGGAAGTAGATATGAATGAAGACTGTCGTGAATTGGTGTGTGGATTGTCTAAAGAGCATTAGACATAAGCAAACATTTGCTACAACGTTCATGAGTGCTTATGAATGTGATTTGAGCATTGGATTAAACCCACGCTCACTTGGATCACTCCATGAATTGTATCACGAGTGATTGGTGAGATGATAACATCTTATATTCTTGAAACCGAGATGTGTGAGTTGTATCTTGCAAATCGGTTGCACATTGATAATATGTAAACGCACTAGTAACTTGGTGTTATAAAACATATTGTTGTGTGTGATTTGGTTAGTGAGTGCAAGCAAGCATTGTATCAAAGTTTATCCGTTCCTTTTTTTCCAAGGTAGGATAAAAGCGATATCTTTGGGCCCCTCGATGATTTAGTGATGAAAAACGTAAATGCTCGGCCGGGCTAGGGCTAATTTGATTTGTTCAATTAGTCAGTCGTCATAAATCGGGAATCGAGATATAGTACAAAGAGAATGATTAGAAATCATGTCTCATACGATATCTAGAATGGAGGAATATATGATCCCTTATCTAAGGACATGCGTATCTGATATGATCAGAGTTGACAGCGGCTTTGGAAAGCTACGATTGCAGATCAGGATCCGAAGTCATACGCAGAGTAGTTATTAGACTTATCCAAGTGGGAGACTGTTGGATTAGTGTCTAAGTCCAGAACTATTTTGGTATATACTTGACCCGATGGTGCATGGTCCTTTTGGGTTGCCTTCACCAAAGCAACTTGATTGGAGAAATAAATAAAGAGAGAGAGGTTATTATGATTTATTAATATGTTATAAGAATAATATATTAAAGGAGAAATCATATTTGTTCAATTAATATTGGTCAATAATTAATTAAGAATTAATGTTGTGATCAAGTGTAATTAATTAAACTAGAGGGGCTGAATTGTAATTATGTGATAGTTGCAAAATAGGGCAATGGTTATCCTTGTTAAAGGATGGACGAATTCATGGATAAGGATATCCTTAAAATCGTCTAAGGTCCAAGAGATAGGGATTTTCAAGGCTTATCTTATGGTTGCTTGATGAGCAAGTAACTAGATAAGGATAAGGTCTGAAACCCTAATCCCAACCCTATATAAAGACCCCTAAGGCCTTAGGATTTCGTGCACTTGATCCCTAGAGCATCTAAGGATGAATTCCTACCTCTCTCCTCCCTCTTTATACCTTCTCCATTTGCTCTTGGTGTTTGTAAGCCATTAGAGGAGTGACACTTGTGACTCTAAGCCTTCCAAAGTCAATTCAAGGAGGAATTGGGATTGTTATTGCTACATAACAATCAAGGTAATATCTTAAACCTAATTATATGTTAATATTGATTTCCATATGCTAGAATTAGGGTTTATAGTCTTGGATTCAAAGCATATACAATAGAAAAACCTAGATCCAAGCATTAGGGTTTGTATGAGCACATAGGATGTCTTATGACCAAAACTCATCAGTGGTATCAGAGCCTAGCTTGGTTTCTATTGTATTGTTGCTTGATATGTTTGCAAAATCGTTTTTTGGGCTTTCTGGCTGAGGAACTCGGAGAGTACCATAGTGTACTCGGCGAGTAGACCTCAACTCTTGTATTAAATATTAGTGTATAGTTTGTTGTAAAATATTAATAAAAATTAGTTTCAATTCATACATTTGTTCAAGAAAAAAACTCGAGGAACTGAATTAAAAAATAATAATAATAATAATAATAATAATAAATTAAAATAATAATAATAATAATAATAATAATAATAATAATAATAATAATAATAAAGAAATAAATAAATAAACAAATAAATAAAAAAAAAAACTCGTAACTGAAACGAAATATATGTATGCATAAACCGCTGGATCGGACCGCACAAGTCCACATCTATTCGTAGAAAAACTAAACCGTTCAAGACCAACCTGATAATGGTCCGGACCACCAAATTTTGTGTACACAAAAAATAAATACATACATATAATGGCATTGGGCCCAAAGGCTATATACTAATGGGCTAATATATACACAGGTGGACTAATTATACATATATTTTCCAAACTCATTAGCTAATTTAAATGGAGCCTTTACGCATCAAATTTTTTACTTTTTTATTCTAATATTAGTGTTTCATTTCTTGCAACCTGGACAATTCTTAAAAATGAATTACCCAACACAATGTTTCGACCCCTTACCTAATATTAAAATGTCTACCAAATCATCTTGCTATTGAAATTATAAATAGATACATATACATATGCATGTGTAATTGTGTATGCATGTATGTGATGCATTTAAGTTATAAAAACCATGGAAATTTCTTAAATGACAACAAATATATAAGATCATTTACGTGATCTTCCACTCAATTGAATATAAGGATAATATATTGGTAAGTTAAAATCAGGCCTCTCACTAAAAGCTGAAATCTGTTTATTTTAATATGACGAGTGATTCTTGATTTACCTAGTCGATCACACTTCCAACACATCAATGGTGATGAAACCATAACAAAACCCAAGAAGTATTATTAAACGATTTTATAAATTTTCATGCTGTTTCTTCTCCAAACCAAACTTTCTCCAAGAACTGGCTAATTCATTCCTTATATATACATCCAACTCCATGAAACTCTCTCCACCAAACTTTCAACTCCTCAAAGTGAAGTAACGTAGTTGTGTTCCTCTCCAAACTAACGATGTCAAAGATCAATGGCAATGGTGCATCAGGACATCGCTACTCATCAGCAACTAGGCGTCTCCCTACTCCTGGAAAAGCCACTGTCTTAGCAATTGGAAAAGCCTTCCCAAGCCAACTTATTCCACAGGATTGCTTAGTTGAAGGCTATTTCCGAGACACAAATTGCATTGATCACGCCATGAAAGAGAAGTTGGAACGCTTGTGTAAGCACTCTATTAATTACAACTTTTCTTTTTCTATTAGAACAAATATGCTTAAGTTTGTAGAACGTAGTACGCAATATAAAAATTTATACGTTAGCCAACTTTATTATTGTTGCTTTTACTGTTATGTTATATTTTAGTTTTAAACGAGGATTAAAAATTAGTATAAAGTACGTTAATTGAAATCTTTAATGCATGCATGCGTCATTTGATTTCGTTTCATTTTTGCAATTTATATACTATTCATTATCGTTTCTCATATTGAAGGATTTCGAAACTAAATGAGCAAAATAACATTGTATATTAAGATTTTGATAATATTACTTTTAAATTTATCCAATAAATTTAAAATGATTCTTTGTATATGCTTATAGGTTTTCCTTCCATAATTTACTTTAAATACATAGATGTAAGTTAGAAAATTTTGAACGAGATGACTGTTTGACGAGCGATTTCTCAATTAAATTCGGCTTCCATTGTAAAAAGAAAAAAGTAATAATAATTACATGATATTGTCAACTATCGTTTGTGTCAAATAAAGAATCATTGATAAACACTTTATTTAGACAATTATTTTTTATCATATGCTTCTTTCGTAGAAATAAACGTTTTGTATGTTGTTACAATGAGAAATAATACGTGATTCCGTATTTTTGTTGCATTCATAACATAAATTTCTCTCTTTTTTCTTTCTTTTGCTTTTGGAATGTTAGGTAAAACAACCACAGTCAGAACCAGATACACTGTAATGTCGAAGGAAATCCTAGACGAATACCCCGAACTAGCGACCGAAGGGACAGCAACTATTTCCCAAAGGCTAAGCATCGCGAACAAAGCAGTAACCGAGATGGCAAAAGACGCTAGTTTAGCATGCATCAAACAATGGGGAAGGCCCGCAGAAGACATCACTCACGTAGTCTATGTTTCCTCAAGCGAAATTCGTCTTCCAGGAGGTGATCTTTATCTTGCTAATGAACTTGGACTAAGAAACGATGTGAATCGCGTAATGCTATACTTCTTGGGATGCTATGGTGGTGTTACTGGCCTTCGCGTCGCTAAAGATATTGCAGAAAACAACCCTGGAAGCCGAGTACTGTTAACCACTTCGGAAACAACCATCTTAGGGTTCAGGCCACCAAGCAAATCTCGCCCGTATGATTTAGTTGGAGCTGCTCTCTTCGGAGATGGTGCTGCGGCAGCCATTATTGGTGCGGACCCAATAGCAAAAACCGAGTCGCCATTTTTGGAACTGAGTTATGCTGTCCAGCAGTTCCTCCCAGGGACTCATAGTGTCATTGATGGGCGACTTTCGGAAGAGGGTATAAATTTCAAACTTGGACGTGACTTACCTCAAAAGATCGATGATAACATTGAAGGGTTTTGCAATAAGTTGATGGAAAAAGCTAACAATGTGAAGGATTTCAATGACATGTTTTGGGCTGTACATCCTGGTGGTCCAGCGATATTGAATAGGTTGGAGACTACACTGAAGTTGAGAGGAGAAAAGCTGGATTGTAGTCGGAGGGCTTTGATGGATTTTGGGAATGTGAGTAGTAACACTATAATTTATGTGTTGGAGTATATGAGAGAGGAGCTGATGAACAAAGAGATTGGAGAAGAATGGGGTCTTGCTTTGGCTTTTGGGCCAGGCATTACTTTCGAAGGAATTCTTCTTCGTAGCCTCAATTAAGTTGAAATGAAGAGAAAAGGTTTCTCTTTTAGGATTTAAGTATTAACAGTTTTTTAAATGCAGTAACGAAAGAAGATACGAATATTTTCGTTTTTAAGCATTTTACGTAAATGTTATCCATATTGGAATGTTTGATCGTATGAATTATTCGAATGTTTCATGATAAAGAGTATAGTAGCCACCGTAGGATCAAAGATACTTCATGTCAGGACTTCATACTATATATTGCCAATTTTATAATTCGTGGAAATCCCCCGTTGTTATATTTAAAATTTTATATAAATAAAAAATAATAAATATAAAAAGACCAAATATTGTTGATTGCAAGTAATTATGAATTAATTGTTAAGCAACATAACCATAATAATATTATTAGGATAAGATTTTGTATTTTCAAAAGTTCAATTGAATTTGATTTGTTAAAAAAAAAAAGAGAAATAATTAAAGTCGTAGAAAAATATCATGTTTCAAAAAGAAATTCTAAAAAGCTGACACATGTCATTTTTTTAAGTTTTATATATATATATATATATATATATATATATATATATATATATATATATATATATATATATATATATATATATATATATATATATATATATATATATACTAGGTGTTAGACCCATGTATTACATGGGTTCATCTAAAAAATATATATATGTATATATGAAAAATCTAAAGATTTGAAAATGTTTGAATTTATAAGACAAATTAGAAAATATTGAATTATTAAAATTAAAGTGTTTTTTTTCTTTTTTAAATTTAAACAAATAATTTAGATAAGTAAACATAGGAAACTAATGAAGTTATAATTTAATAATGTTGAAATTATAAGGAAAATCAATTATTGAAATTAATATGTATTTATTATTATATTAATTACAATTATAATATTTTAATATTATGTGGAATTTAATAAAATGGAAAATACCACAAAATGAAATGTGGAAAAATTTTAATTGAAAATAACAACAAAATTACATCTGGGCAAATCAATGAGAATGTGACATATGACAAAAAGATTTTCATTTATTAGGGAGGACGATGACTTTAATTTTAAAAATTGAATTAAACCAGAAAATTGACAAGTGGATAATATTTATTTCAAAAATATCACAAAATGACAAGTATCAAAACTCATGAGAGATTGACAAGTGGAAAAATTATTTTCATTTATTATTAAGGAGGATATATATAGGGTTAGGTTATTATGTTTTCACTATCTATTGTGTGCATGTATGATTGATTCTGGACCAATCATTTTAGTTATATTAAGAAAGTAATTAATGCATATTACATGTTGAAGATATAATTGATATTAATTACATATTCAACATTTAATATACATTAATTACTTTCTTAAAATAACTAAAATAATTGGTCTAGAATCAATCATACATACATACAATAGATAGTGAAAACATTTGAACATAACTCTCTCTCTCTGTCTCTCTCTCTCTATATATATATATATATATATATATATATATATATATATATATATATATATATATATATATATATATATATATATATATATATATATGGAGTGGTTCAAATGAGAACCATAAAATATTAAAAACCCTAAAAACCCCAATTAATTAGTAAATATTTATACAATACTTTTATGATACATGTTAAAATCCTAATTTTCTGTGTTTTTGGTATGAAAAAAGCAACCTTATAATTTTTATAGTCCAATATTTTCATTCGTATATGCTTTCATATTTTAGCACAAAACTTATATAAAACAAAGATTTACACATTGCATTTACAGTTTAATGAAAAAAATTCACAACTTAATACAAACTATTTTACAATAATTCACTAATTCATAGAAGTCAAAAACTCAAACTTTACCACCACATGCCGCCAACAACCACCTATATCAATATAGTAGTCATCATTTCTTCCAAATCAGATCTGTAAATAAATTCATTCATTAACAACTTAAATACTATATTCATAGTTTATTAATCCTATTAATTCACTCGTTTTGAATTTATTGCAAAACAATTATAAAACTAGTGGATTCTTACAAATTTATACAACAAAAAAATAAATATATTCATAAGAAAACTAACACAAAAAATTATACACAAATCATTCATATTTTAACATAAATTATAAAAAAATTCACAGCAAAATACAATAAATTCACAGCAAAACACAGTCAATTCACAGTTTAAACAGAAAATACATAGTTTAATGGAGTCAATTCACATTTTTAAACCCAAAAATTACAGATTAATATAAAAAATTGACAGTTTAATATAGTAAATTTCATAATTTAAATAAATATTCACAGCATAATGCAGTTAATTCAAAGTTTAAAATACAAAAATCATAGTTTAATACGTAAAATTCACAGTTTATTACAACAAATATACAGTTTAAAACAAAAAAGTATAAATTCAAATCAATAATATAAATTTGAAACTCTTAATATAGACAATTCACAGTTTAATATACAAAATTCACAGCTTAATATATAAAATTCACAATTTAAGTAAAAAAAATTATATTCACAATCATATTTTCAAATTAAAACAAATATTTATATGTTAATATTTGATGATATTTATATGTATTAAATTGTGAATTTAATATATTAAGTCGTGAATAAAATTCCCAACGTAATACACAACTCACAGTTTAGTATACAAAATACACAACTTAATAGAATAAATTCACAATCTAAGACAAAAAAAATTATATTTACAATCATATTTTAAAATTAAAAGTTATATTTATACACTAATATAATAAATACACAATTCACAGTTTAGTATATAAAATTCATTAGATACATTGTGTGCATCACAAAAATTCACAGTTTAATAGATTTTTTCAGAACTCTCATTCACAGTCTAATAATCAGTTAAGGACTCTCATTCATAGTATTTATAACCTAAATACATATTAATTCACCATTCACAATAACTAACTTAAATAGAACTAAACAATAGTTGAAACATTAAAACATCAAAGTTTAAAGGTTACAAAAATCAAAATTCATATTATTTGAGAAAACACTAACATGATAACAAACATTTTAAATTCAATTCACATGTTAACAACAATAAAACATAAAGTGTGAATACAAAGTTGATGCAAACATTATAAAAAAAGATAATAAAAATGTATTAACAACTTAATAGTAGAAAAAGTATGTTTAATAAAAGTAAACAAAAAAAATGAGAGTTGAGAACATTAAATTCACAACTTAACAGAAAAGAGAAAAAAGTAAACAAATATCAGCATACCTGATGTGTTTCACCAAAGATCATAAATAAATAGATGGAGGATATTTGATAGTATTTAATAGAGCGGTGAAGCAACATAAGTGGTGGTAGTTGACGACGGTCTCAAATCTGGTCTCAATCTTACTAGAGCTCTGTTAGACTTCTTCAGATCTTGTGGCAGCTATAGTTTCAGTTGCTAACATGCTTCAAAATGGAGAACAAAATCCAAAAAAACAAAAAAGCTTCAAATGTTTTAGATGTGGAGAACTTGAAGGAAATCAGATCTGAAGGTTTTAAACTAGATCTAAAGGAAATCATATCTGGAATCATGAGCATGAACAACGAAATGAAAAAAATTATAGAGGCGAAGCAGATCTGGAGGGGTAGCGAAGATACGATGGTGATGACACATCTGGGGGTGGTACGTGTCAGAGGTTCGATGGTGATGTCGGAATCTCATGGATGTCGGTTTCTGATAGCTGACAGAGGAGACAACGATGAAAGAAGTCGTCGGAGGAGAAAGAATGGGAAGAGATCTGGCGGAAATCGTAGATCTGATTTCCAGATCGGAAAATCGGATGGCGGATTTAAGTGTTATTGCTGGTGGTCGGAAGCTGCGACATGGAGGTATCGTTGGCGGCGGAACTAGTGGTGAGGCAGTCGTCGACGGTGGTGGATGTGGTGGTGTTCATCAGAGATGGTTGATGGAGGTTAGAGGATATTTATTTTGTTTCGGAAGAATAATGAAGAAATGATATCATATATAACATATGTAATATGAGTGATTGTTAGAGTTCTTAACTGTTAGTGGTTCTCAATTGAACCTTTACCTCTCTCTCTTTCTCTCTCTGTGTGTGTGTATATACATATATATATATATATATATATATATATATATATATATATATATATATATACATATATATATATATATATATATATATATATATATATATATATATATACAGAGAGAGAGAGAGAGAGAAAATTGAAATCCGTTGAGAACTCATAGTTTCTCGAGAACCTGGGAACTAAAGGTGGAGCGTTAGATCAAAATTTACTCATTAAGGGCATAATCGTCATCTTACTGATCTCATTTAATGTTTAGTTTTTTTGTTATTGGAAATATTTATAAAAATTTTTAAAAATTAACATAATAAATCAGATTTCGGATTTTTTAAATACTTTTCGAAATTTTTTAAATAAAATGGAGATTTTTAATTTTTTTTATAGAAAGAAGAATTTTTAAAAAAATTACATTTTTAAACAAACTATAAATTTTTAACAAAAACAACCATTTTTTTTAAAAGTTGCATTTAAAAAAAACTGCATTTAAAAAAACTATACTTTTTTTCAAAAAAACTGCATTTTTTTCGAAAAAAATAAAATGCATTTTTTTCTTCAAAAACTGTATTTTTTTTTTCAACAAAAAGCTGCATTTTTTCAAAAAGAAAAAACTGAAATTTTCTAAAAAAAACTGCATTTTTCTAAAACTAAAATTTTTAAGAATCAATAAATTAAAAAAAATAAGATCTAGAATATTTAATAAAAAAAATCTAATTTTTTTTAACAAAAAAAGCCGACGTTTTAGGTGCATATATATGCATATTTTTTCAAATGCATATATGCATATTTCTTATACTATAATATTCGGAAGTAAATTATGAAAAATCTCATTTTTATTAATGAATCTATAAACATTATTACTACAAGTATTTTATTTGATACAAAATAAAATATAAAAACTACAAAGATTCATAGTATGATCATTTCTTCTTATCAAAATTTCCATATTTTATTCATTTTTTTCACTTTTCCCCTCTTCAATATTTTCCACGAATTCTTCAAAATTTAAAAGAAAATAAAAAAATTATTGATTCAAGAACACTCATGTGAATCATATGTGATTCACTTGTGATTTACATGTGAATTACATGTAATTTATACATGAATTACATATAATTCATATATGAATCACATGTAATTCATATGTAAATTATTTGTGATTCATATGTAACTCATATATTATTCACTTGTGATTAAATGTGAATGACATGTGTTTTAGATGTGGATCCCATATAATTCATATGTGATTTACTTGTGAATGAGTAGGTTGGTTTTTCAGTATCGGGACTTCGACAATATGAAGCCCCCGACTTTTGATGGAGTTCAGGACCCAATCATAGCCATGTGGTGGCTGTCTGATGTTGAGGGATGTTTTTTGCCTGTCTTGCACAAGTGACTAGAAGGTCCGGTGTGCTCTGAACCTTCTGAAGTCCGGAGTGAAGGATTGGTGGAGGCTTGTTACATGATCATATTCACCTGAGCAGCGAGCTAATGTGTCTTCGGAGCAGTTATCAAAGATACTACATACCAGATATGTGGCTCGGGTGGAGCATGAGACGTTAACCTAGGAGTTTTTGGAACTGAGGCAGGGGACTGAGTCGGTGACAAAGATCACCAAGATGTTCATAGAGAGGGTCGTGTTCTTCTCTGAGTTTGCTTATGAGCAGGCTCAGATGACTCGTTATTTGAGCATGATCGAGATGGATATTTCGCACTTTGTTTCCACCCAACGTTTTGATACCTTGTTGGAGATGTAGGAGGCTACCCGACAATGTGTGATTGAGATAGAGCTTTAGACAAGGAAGTAGAGACTAGACCCGGTGCAGTCACAACCAGCGCCTAAACGGTTTAAGGATACTGATTCTAGATCTGGAGGGCAGAGGGGCCGCACTTGTGTGAAGTGCAGCAAGGTTCATGCAGAGGCATATCAATCAGGAGGTGTATGCCACAAATGTGTCAAGGAGGGGCACTATGCGAGGGATTGCCGCCAGCTGGCCCTAGTTGTAAGTTCCACGATCTTCTATCATCGTGATTAGGTTGTCCATATGAAGGTCAATTGTCTATTGCTCGCTACCAAGCCAGCACAAGCCCCGATGCCAGCCACTTTAAGGATCACCGATGGGCACCAGGGGAGAGCGAATCCTTCAAGGGCTCGAGGTCGCACTTTCCAGTTCACTGCCGAGGAGGCCAGAGCAGCTCCATATGTTGTGACTGGTAAGTTCCTAGTGAAATCTTTGCATACTCTTGTGTTGTTTGACTTGGGTGCGGGTCGGTATTTTGTTTCTTGGTCCTTTAGTAGGGAGTTTGATATGCCTATCAGGGAGTTAGAGTGTCCGTTGCTAGTTTCCATCACCAACGAACACTTGGTTTTTGTGTCTTTAGTGTATCAGGTTCATGTATTGGAGATCTTCAGAGTACCTTATCCGATCAATTTGATCCTTATTCCCATGGGGGACGTTTGCGTGATTGTGGGTATGGATAGGCTGAGCGGGTTGGGTTCTATGATTTATTATGAGGGCCATCATGTGTTAGTTCGAACCCTAAGTGGGAGAGGACTGGTTATCTGTGGAGTAGGCACCATGATGGGTTTAGGGTTTTGCTCAGCAGCTAGGGCTCGATAGTATATTCAGCATGGGTGTGCATGCTACTTAGCTTATGTGCTGGATAAACGTATTAGGGATCAGACTACAGTTTCAGAGGTCCCAGTTGTTAGGGAGTTTGCCGATATGTTTCCAGAGGAATTATTCGGCCTACCTCCTAAGAGACAAGTCGAGTTCAGGATCGACCTTGTGCTAGGTGCGACCCGGATCGCCAGGGCACCTTACCGTTTGGCTCCGCTTGAGATGCAAGAGTTATCAACTCAGTTAATGAAACTGTTAGGCAAGCAGTTCATCAGACAGAGCAATTCTCCGTGGGGAGTGCCGATATTGTTCGTTAAGAAAAAGGACGGTCACACCAGATGTGCATGGATTATCAGGACTTGAACAAGTAATGGTGCAGAAACTATTATCCGCTTTTGTAAATTGACAACCTCTTTGATCTACTGCATAGTGCATCTTGGTTCTCCAAGATAGATCTAAGGTCTATGTATCATCAGGTCAGTGTGAGAGAGGAGGACGTAGAGAAGACCGCATTTCGGACTCATAATGGGCATTACATATCCGTGGTGATGCCGTTTGGCTTCACCAATGCATCTTCGGTGTTTATGGATTTGATGAATTGGGTTTGCAAGTCGATAATCGATTGTTCCGTTATTGTGTTTATTGATGATATCTTGGTGTATTCCAAAACCAAAGAGCAGCATGAGGAGCATCATTGCGAGCTTCTTCGAATTTTGAGGCGAGCATGGCTTTATGCCAAGTTCTCGATGTGCGAGTTTTGGTTATGAGAGTTCCAGTTCCTTAGGCACCTTATTAACCAGGATGGGATTTTGGTTGACCAGACCAAGATTGAGGCCATTATGCAATAGGAGGTTCTTAAATATCTCTCGGATATTAGGAATTTATTGGGTTTAGCAACATACTATCTGAGATTCAATCAGGATTTCTCCAAGATTATGGTACCCTTACTCGTCTGATGAGGAAAGGGGTGGATTTAAGATGGGGCCATGAACAACAATCAGCATTTGAGACCCTTCAGAAGAGGTTCTGTGAGGCCCCATTGTTGACCCTCCTGAAAGGGAATTGAGGATTTTTGTTTTATTATGTGATGCTTCAATCACAGGTTTAGGGGCAGTCCTCATACAGAAAGGACGGGTGATCGCTGATGCTTCGCGACAGCTGAAGCCGCACGAGACACAATATCCAACTCATGAATTAGAGTTAGGGGCATTGGTTTATTCCCTCAATATTTGGAAACAATATCTTTATGGGGTCTGATGTAATATCTACATGGATCAAAAGAGTCTGAGGCAAAATCTGGATCAGCCGAACTTGAACATAAGGCAACGTAGGTGCCTGGACGTAGTCAAGGATTATGACTGCGAGATCCTTTACCATTCGGGTAAAGCGAATGTAGTGGCGGATGCTTTGAGCCGTAAGTCGGCTGGGTCTTCAGTTGGGGTGTCGTGTATGAGGATATTAGTACAGTCCCCGCTTTTGGGATTGATCAGAGAGCCTTAGGCCGAGGGTGTTTGGGAAGAGAATTAGAAGAAAGAGAGGATCAGGGGTGAGATTGAAAGATTTTTCTTGGATATTCGTGGGTTGTTGACCCGATGTAGTCATGTATGGGTTCTGATGTCTGGTGGGGTTAGATAGATTATGTTGGAGGAGGCTCATAAGTCTCATTTTTATATTCATATGGGAGCCACCAAGATGTACCAGGATTTGAGATTATGCTATTGTTGACGGGATATGAAGAGGCTACATAGTAAGTTGTAGCCTCTAGAGGTTCTCATGTGGAAATAGAAGCAGATCTCAATGGATTTTCTCACCAAGTTGCTGAAGATGGTAAGGAGTTCTGATGCTATCCAGGTCGTCATGAATCTATTGACCAAGAGTGCCTACTTTTTGGCGATTCGGGAGAGTTTTTCAGCCGAGAAGTTGGACGATGTGTATGTTCTCGAGATTGTTGCTCACCATGGGGTTCCAATGTCCATTAGTTCAGAATGTGATGTTAGGTTCACCTCCCCTGTTTTTTGGTAGAAGTTCCATGAGGAATTGGGCACGAGATTGCACTTCAGCACTGCTTATTATCCATAGACCAACACCCAGAGTAAGCGGATGATACAGACCCTTGAGTACATGTTGTGGGTCTGTGCTACTGATTTTAGTGGGAGCTGGGACTCCTACCTACCTCTTGCAAAGTTCTCTTATAACAACAGTTATATCTCCAACATTGGCGCTCCGCCTTTCGAGCTTTTGTATGGGCGGAGATGTCGTACTCAATTTGTTGGGGCGAGGTTAGTCAAAAGGTTATAGGGCGGACCAAAGTGGTCCTTCAGACCACATAGCTAATTCAGTAGATCAGGGAAAGACTGTAGACCGCTCAGAGTCAGCAGAAGATATATGCTGACCGACGCCTATCCGAGTTGGAGTTTCAGGTCGGCAACATGGTATTACTAAAGGTCTCACCTTGGAAAGGTGTGATACGCTTTAGGTCGATGGGAAAGTTGGGACCCCGGTATATTGGGCCTTTTCGGTTGATTGCTAGGGTTGGCAAGGTTGCTTATTGATTGGATCTCTCTGAGCAGCTCAGCCAGATTGACAACACTTTCCATGGTTAACAGTTGCGAAAGTGCATATTGGATGAGGATGCAGTGGTTCCCTTGGATGATATTTAGGTAGATGAGTGTGACAACCCGAAATTTCTATTCTGTGCAAACAATATCAAGTCAATAGAAGTTAGAACAGTTGCAGTAAATTTTCAGACTTTTAGTATAAGTTTGAGTATGTCAGGATTTACACTTAAAGAGATATCAGGAGAGAGGATACACTAGGGTTTTGTGCAACTCTGTTATTCAAAAACTCTATGATATTAGAGTTCGCTGCCTGAATAAAATATTTTCTGCCAAAAACCCCAGGGGTATATATATATGGTTCTTAGCCATATTTATTCATTTGTTACATTTCCAACTAGAGAAAAGCTAAATTCTCTCTCGCGGATCTTTGGCTTTTTGTCCCAAATCGTGAGTACTTCTATCTAAGTGTAGTATAGGGCTTGATATGTGTCTTGTAACCAAGAAATCATAAGAAACCCACAAGATCAAAGAGTTTACGGCCCAAGAACATCTTGGACCATAAACCCTTCTTTAAGGGGCAAAGAGTGCCCTAGTCCCTTCCTCTTGCAATGAAACTAGCCTAGACTCATGTCCTAATGTATGTAGGACTAGAAAACACCCCAAGAGCACCAAGAGTAAGGTGTTCACGGCCCAAGAAGTTCTTGGACCGTGAACTCCAAACAAAAGGGACAAAGTGTGCTTTAAACTCTCCATAAGCCTTGGACACTAGCCTAGATTCATTCCTAGTTAAATTAGGTACTTGAAAACACCAAAAACACCCTTTCCATGAGAGATTACGGCTGTAATATCTAAGGGAATTGGCTCCAGGGCCGTGAACTCCCCAAAGGAGTTGAAAGGTGTCCTAATCTCTTCCAAAGACTTTTCCATTAAGTAGAAATGCTTCTTAGGGTCTTGTAAAGCCTCAAAACATCAAATGGTCAATTAAGTATGAGCTTACGGCCGTAAACCCATGAGTTTACGACCGTAAACTCATTTGTTGAGGACCTTAGGGTCGTGAACTCCATTAAGGAGTTTTCCTTGAACCCTACACACATTAGCTTTTCCCTACAACACTTAGATGCGATCCTCGAGGCTTATAACACTTGTTAAAGGTGTTTAGCATGTCCTAGGGTGTCTTGACTTTGTTTATTAGTTGTTTAAAGACTAATTTGATACATATATGTGATATTATATGTTAACTAGGATCATAGAGTGTGTTCAAGACTTCACTTGACACCTAGCAATCCTACATCTTTAGTTCATCCGTACCATTCACTACAGGTGAGTTCATACCCCTTAATCAATGTTGTAAATGTTTTTAAATGTTTTTATGGGGGGGGATACAAGTAGAATCATGCTAGTTATTATATCAATCACATGTGATTAATAAGCAACATTCAAATGATTTACTACTCATTAGCTGTTTTACCAAACAGATTTTCATAAACGTTTTATATGTTTAAAACTCCTTATTAAACTGTTCATTATACATTGTATGTTTCATTTCAAACTCATTTACCGTTGTGTTTCAAACAAATGTTTCTTTATACTTAAGTTGTTTTATCAAACAAATACTTTCGACCCGTTTTATAGGCTGACATCAAGTCGACCTTTTCTTAGATAATAATCATGTTCAAAGGTGTTACAAAACTTATTTTATGCTTTTATATTGTCAATTGCATGCCTATGTATGTATAGTTATATAAGAAATGTTTAAAGGACTTAAGAAGGCTACCCGCTCTATTTCCTTTTCACTGTTGGGATGTGGTCTGGTGGGTATCAGGTATCCGTCCGAAGGTCGTTTAATCATCAGTTATATATCACGTATACATATAGAGACATAAAAGTTTCCAGTCAGTTCAATACCCTTAGGTGGCAAGGGTATACGTCCATGTTCATACGTACCAGTTACATTACTAGTAAGCTACCATAGGGGTAGTTCAGGAAGATACTAGAACTATTACTAGAATGCGGAATCATACCACGAGTCAGTTCATTCATGAGTCTATACATGCTAGATAGAGAGAGAACACACATTACAGCCAGTACACACAGTACATTACTATATTATTACATAGATATGTTTACATGAGTACATTTACATAAGTACATTTACATGATTACAATTACATGAGTACATTTACATGAGTACATTTACATAGATAAGTTTACATAGAGACCCTGTTATAAGAACGCCTATATATGTATAGCTATATATGTAATGTTTAAAGGACTTACGAAGGCTAACCCGCCCTATTTCCTTTTCCCCATTGGGATGTGGTCCGGTGGGTGTCGGGTATCCATCCGAAGGTCGTTTAGATACTTAGTTATATATCATGTGTAAATATATGGACATAATAGTTCCTTTCAGTCAGTTCTGTACCTTTGGGTAGCAAAGGTATACACATTCATATACTTTTACATAGATCCTATATGATGATAGGACAGACATAACTAGGTGCTATAGTATGGAACAATTTCAGGATCTAACTATACCAATGAATCACTACGCATTGTGATAGTTATATTAGGTATACATGATCATAGTAATGTGGATGTTTACGGCTTGCAAACATGCAGGGGTCGTGTATGGGTCCCAAAATCTCTTTGACAGGGGAGCGTCTAGTCTGGGATCTAGCCATCACATTATGCCTTATCCCTCAAATAAGGCAAAATAGTACAAAAGTAGTCACTTATTACAAATAATACAGTACTTACGAAATTACAATAGACTAAAGGTAGTTAGTACGGTTGTAGTTATTTGATACTACACCATAGTACTATTTCATTTTCCCATTACATTCACTTTGTGAACATTCACACGATGCACGGTAATGTAGATACTATATTTTTGGTTAATGATAGTCAGATTTGGGAAAATACACACTCTTACAAGAGACACACACAGATACTAGATGGCTTGGTAGAAGGATACTTTTAGTAGGAAACATATGGTTTTCTAGGATGTTCAAAACGTTTTCATACTTATAGTTCATATACATACAAATACATTCTTACAAATTAAGACACTAAAATACTTATGATCTCACCAGCTTTAAAGCTGATACTTTCTTTCAAAATAACTTGTATCCTCAGGTCAACAACAGACAAGTACCGATGCAAGGTTTAGAGAAGATGGTGCTCATTCAAGACTCATCTTTCATTTTGATTTATACTTTAGTGTTTATCATAATTTGACAGAACACACTTGTATTAAAATTATATTATTAATGCAATTGATGATGTTGTTGCTTGTTTACTACTTTTCATTGTTGTGATACTGTACATGACGTCCTCCGCCCCAGAACATTTCCGTTGTTCATGGTTTTGGGGTGTGAGAATGAGAGCATGAACTATGTCGAGAGGCCGATAACAATCTTGGATAGGAAGATGATGGTTTTGTGTAGCAAGGACGTACCTTTGGTAAAGGTATGGCGGCAGCACATGAGGGGCTCCAAGTGGACCTATGTGCTAGAGGCTGAGATGCAAGAGCATTATCTAGATTTGTTCACTACAGCTGACTTCGAGGATGAAGTCTAGTTCAAGTAAGGGAGAATTGTAACATCCTGACGTTCACGCACTTCTAAATTTGTCCATATAACTCAATTTAATTTCAATTGGTCAAGTTATAACACCCTAAAATTTGAGGAGCAACTTTGTGTATAGTTCACCTTTTGAGGATTGGACAGGGCATGTTGGAGGCACCAACACGACATGTCCAAATAAGAAAAGATGCAGGTTTCATTATAGGCAACATGACATGTTTCCTCTTACAACATGACGTGTTGATGGCTGGAATGAAACCCTAATCTTCTGGGTTTTTGCTCATGTTTAAAGGAATGAGGAGGATAGGGTTTGTTCACCATCACCCTCCATCAACCCCTTAAGCCCTGAAAGAAGTTGTACCTTTGTAATTGTCCAAGACCCGATTTTTTCATTCAAAACTTTTTGAAGCTATAGAAGGAAGAATGTGGAGGAAGGAAGCAAAGTTCTAGCAAGAAAACCCCAATTCTTAAATTTAGCACTCTTTTGGACCTTTGTAAATGTCCAAGACTCGGTTTTTTCATTCAAAATTGTTAGATCTTGAGTATTGTCCCTTTTTCTTCTTATTCTTGAATCTTGAAATGGTTAGATCTCATAAAGTTTGCAACTTTCTGAATCTACAGGTCAAGGTGACCTAGTAGTGTCTTGGATCTGGTCTATAATCAAGTTTTGATGCCATGCTTAGAGATTTGGTCATAAATCTGCAGAGATTATTTCACTATTAGATCGATAGATTCTAAACAGACAAACAAGAATAAAGCACTCAAAGAACACGAGAATGGATCAAAAGATATTGAATGATTAATATCTCACACCTCAGAAGAGCTTGATGAAGAACTTCGACTATAGAGGTGTGCTTAAGGTTATAATGCAAAAGCTATTAATGAGAATGTTAACCCTAAAGCTATACATGCATGCATAATATATAAGCAAACCGTAATGCTTAAACCATGGTTGGACAGGCCCAAACCGGGTAATCAAAATATTAACATTAAGCCCATACGACGCCACACTCTAGACCCAACAATCTCCCCCTTTGCGTCAATAGAGGGGAGATATTAGTTCGGTTGAGAAAGAGCAGACTTCTTCACCATCTTGAACACCTTCGGTATAATGGCCAAAAGAATGTGACAAAAATTTATATATCACCGAAGCATGTCACAGAAGTTTTTCTTATCTGAATCATTGTTCTATTTACATCTGTGAATTATATCAAGTACGTGCTCCTAGTAGGAAGTGGAGAACAGATGTTTATCAACTAGAGAGAAAAGGATTTTTTCAACTTCACCTCTTGTGAACATAATAGTGTGATGTGTTGGATCGATCTTGCCCATCTTTATTATATTAAGATCACTCGGCTTCCCAATGGGCTTCATGGTCGGTTTCTTCCTCAAAACATTTGCAGCTTCTTGATCCATCTTAGCAACATCATGGATGTAGGAAGCCAACATTCTCTTAATGTGATCGAGGATCGGCTCATACTACTCTAGACTAGTATGCAGAATGTTGAGCAGAAGAATCCAATCATGTGGGTTCAGATTTGGAAGATTAGCTAACGAAAACATATGAACCGATTTATCAGAACCTCGGCTCACCCTCAACTTCACGTTGATAAATTTCGCAGCTACAGTCGGTTTCATTACCTTGACAAAGTTATTTTCTGAGCACTCCATGTCAACTATTGGGGTTGAGCAAATTCAAGATAATAATCTATTAAATCTTGATCAACCTGTAGGTTAGGAGAAGGGACTTCAACCGTTGGATCAAAATAATGGAACACGAATGCCCTACATGTGATGGGCATGTCAAATTGAGAATCCCTCATGTTTTCACAATCAAACGAGGCAGCAAATTCTAGCCAGTGAGTGTTGGGAGACTCAATCGTTTCTTTGATTAATCTTTCCTGGGTCCAAGTGGGAAAGAGAGCCTGCTTGCAAATCAGAGCATCTTGATCTTCTTTCTGTTTTCGCTCTTTCTCTTCTTCTTCTCTAGCTACTCTCAGATTTTCATCAATCTCTTTATCCCTTTTCTTCCTCTTTAAAGCATCAACAATTGTTTCTTCTTCTTCATCATCACTATCTTCCATAATACCCTTCAGTTTTTCCTGTCCAGAACCCGAAGCTACATTAACCTTTGGTTCGTTTTGGATAATGAATTTGGATGGAATTGGAGGATCTTGAACATCTTCTCCCCCTTGGTGCGGAGTGACAAGCGGCTTCGTAACACCCTTCATCTGATTCAGGATTTAAATTTCTGGAAGGAGCTTTGCAATTAAGTGATTCTGGATGGTAAGAGTGAGAACCGGATCATGGGCGTTAATGATAGTACACAGAATGGAGAGAACATCACCAACACAACTTTTAAGGACAGCACGCTCAGTGTTGACTGAGTCAAAATCCTTCTTCGCTTGATCAAGTTAAGGAGACTGGACTTCAAGCATGGTTGTTTTGTGCGCTATTGCATCCATTATCTTATTCGCTGTAGCTAGCTCAACCTGAAATTTTTCAAGGCTAGTATTGACATAAGTAAGAAGAGAAATATGATCTGCTTTGTGTATAGAACGAATGGAGTCAAATTTCAGTTTCTCCTCTTGAAGTGACATGGAGAAGGAATCAATGGAAGCATTGACTTTGGCTACATTGGAATCAGCATGGACTTTGAATGATTCCAAGAAGATCTTTGAATCATGAACAAGATCTGTCACTACGGTTGTTGCCTTCTTGCAGGAAGATGTGGAAGCATCCACAAATTTTGTGGATTTGTCGATTAAAGTTGTATATTGTTGAAGAGACGTATCAAGAAAATCTTTTAAAACCACATCTGAATAAGTTGACGGAGAAGCAAGAAATTTTTCAAGCTTATCATTAAGACTCTTAAAATGGTGTTTTGTCACTTGAGCATCATCTTCATCTTCACTTGGAAGCTGATAAGGAATGTAATAGGTGGAGTCAAAATCAAAGTTTGCACCTCCTCTAATAGGCTCAGAGTCTATTGAAGAAGATGGCGAGAGAGGTTTGGTGGTAACAGGGTTTTTTGATGCCAACGGTATGTGCCCCCGTATAAGATACGTTGACACTCACCGAAGGTCTAGTTGTTGTGGTTGTTGTAGCCTTAGAAAAGATTGGAGGTGGTAGTGGAACAGTAGTAGTAGGTTGAGAAGTAACAGATTGTGGAATGGCAGCAACCGTGATTGGTATTGTTGTTTGTTTTGGAGAAGGAGGAGGAGTAGGAACATTGATCTGTACCTTAGGAATTGGAGATCGAGGAGGAGTGTTTCCCCTTGGTGAGTCTTCGTGTTGAACCTCCTTTTCTTCCTCGTCTGATTGCTCGTCTTCATTGGAAGCAGTAGGCGTTGGTGCCTTCGGTCGCTTTGTCATCTTCTTGACCTTTTTCTTTTTGGGAACCAAAGGTGCAGCTTTATCAGCCTTACGCCTTTTGGGAGATAAGGGACCTTCGGTCTCGGCTTTGTTAGACTCCGATTTCTTCCCCCTCTTGGTAGGTTTGTCAGCAGCCTCCGAAGCACTCTGCAACTTAGGAGTGAGTTGGCATGGACCCGAAGGTGTCAATTTCCTGTAATCGGCCATGACTTTACTTTCACTAAAGACACATCGGCTCATCGATTCAGGAATATAACCGAATACATGAAATTTGTACGGTCAGAAAAAAAAATTTTAGTCGTGTGAAAAGTAGCAACAGAAGACAATAGAGCATCCATCGTTACAGGAATCTGAAAAGTCTCAATGGATCTGCGAGTGACTATTTTCTAGACACGACCGCATGAGATCTCAGAATGTTTAGATGAAGAGTTGAGGCTCTGCACTAGTTGTGACCAAATTAATGAACCATAATGGATTCCATTGTAGAGACCTTAAACAATGGTCATGAAACCTTTACTCTCCCTATCTGACCCCCTTATAGATTAGTGTGAACAGACCATTCCATTGAGCTGGTAAACATGACTTCTTAAATTTTGTCACCGTAGTAAGAACGTCTGTGTATCCCATGTCATAGAACATCGAAAACAATTGAGTTTTTGTTATGAAATCCGGAGAGATGACAGAAGCATCTGTAGCAAGCCCTAGTAATGAGCAGAAGCGTGCTTTGGATATAGATGTCTTGTGATTGAAGATGTCGAAGGAGATCTGTTTCTTTTTTTTTCGTAGGAAGCTGTGGAAGAGACCTGTGATATAAGAGACATGGGGATTGATTCGACTTACGTTAGAGCAATCACCAATGGAATAGACCGAAAGCACCTTTGCTAATTAAGAATAAAAAAGCAGAAAACTCTTAACTAACTATGAGAAGAGTAAAGTAGCTCGTGACTTAAGTGAATTTAGAAGCGTAATTGGGAAGAAATGATAGTTGTCGATCTCATCATTAAGGCTTCACTCAGAGTCTAGGAGGCTTCAGTCTACATGCAAGAACATGCTTCTAGGGACATTTAACTAGTACAAAGATAAGAATGTTATACCTGCCTCAGCTCCAACTGAAATTGAGATAGCATCTATGATCGTCAAACCAAATAAACACGAAACGAAACACAAAAGAAAACATTATTGAGGTTTTGAATTTTTCTTAAAAAGAATATGAACAGAAAATAAAATGTTTTTGGAGTTTTTTTTGGAATTTCTGAAAAAATAATAAAAAACAGAAAATAAACTATTTTTGGAGATTTTGGAATGAAAATAAAAGAGAAATAAAAGGTAAGTGAAATGATAGACAAGTTATACAAAAAATACAATCGAAACCAAACTTCATAACTGTTGAAACATAAAAGTGACCCTCTTGAACTAAGATACCGCAGTCATCTATCTACCGCAACGGTTCACTATTAATGATTATATCAGGCCGGAGTCAACTAGTCTTCAGCATCCGCAGTCTTTGTTATTTCTTTTCTTATCTTTATGTAATGTACTCTATTGTCCAGCATGCCTTGCACGGCTGCTTATAGAGTATTTGTTTGTTTTTGAGACTCTATAAATAGAGACTCTTTCAGATGTATTCTATATAACTCTTATAACTCTCAACTTCTTAATACACAAGATTTCTTCCTCAACCATCTCTCTTATCACTCGATGACTTGTGAATTATTCTGAATATATTTCTCCATGTTATCTTCTTCATTTCTCTATCTTACTACTCTTCACACTCTAAACTGCTACTGAAACATAACCTCTCTTCGGAGCAAGTCTTCTAGACTTAATCACTAAAGTTGATCTTCCTTATTAACTCGGAGTGAATGCATTCCTTGTTATGAACCAGTTTAAGTGTATTCTTGATATAACAATTGTTTTCATTTATATTTCTTTACTTTCCGCAACTAACTATCTAACTATCTAACTATATTATTGTTGAGCTTTTAGATCCTTTGAGATTAACTATTCTGCAATATACTTGTTCTAACATTTGTTCTAGTGTGTCTCCAAGTTTTTCTCTCAACAATAACGATGAAGCGAAATGGGCCGAGCGATCGGTTCATTTCGGTCCCCGAAAATTCCAGAACCGAAATAGATCTAGCGTTCACTGTATTTCGCTTCTCCGATTTTTAGTGAATCAGGAGGGGTTTTGGTACCGACTCAGCTTCCATCGTTCCCAAGCCTTGTAGAATATTACTAAAACTTGCTTCTGGTAGGGCCTTAGTGAAGATGTCAGCTAGTTGATCTGAGGACCGAACGAAGTGAACATCAATGTTACCATCTTCCACATGGTCCTTTATGAAGTGGTATCTTAGTGCAATATGTTTGGTCTTCGAGTGTTGCACTAGATTGTGACATATTCGAATCGCACTTTCTAAATCACAGTAGAGGGGAATCTTCTTCATTCTTAAGCCGTAATCTCTAAGTTGGCTTTGTATCCATATGACTTGTGATGTACATGAAGCTGCAGCGATGTACTCAACTTCGGCTGTGGAAAGAGACACACAAGTTTATTTCTTTGATTGCTAGCTGACTTGTTTACCATCGAGAAATTGACATCCACCAGTTGTGCTATTTCGGTCTAATCCACACCCACCAAGATGAGCGTCAGAAAAGGCTTGAACAAAGAAACCAGATTTGGCCAGATAGCAGAGACCGAGAGACGAGGTTCGCTTCAAATACCGGAAGATGTTTTTTACTGCAACCATATGAGGTTCTCTTGGATTAGCTTGAAACCTGGCACGATAACAGACATAAAACATTATGTCAGGTCTACTAGCCGTCAGATACATTAGTGACCCTATCATTTGACGATAGAAGTCATATCCACAAGCGGTTTCTCAAGAGATGGAGTCAGCTTCATGCCAAATGCCATTGGAACGTTTACTTTGGAATCTCCTGTCATGCCGAACTTCGCCAACAGAGTCTTCGCGTAAGCTTCCTGATTAATGAAGATGCCTTCTGGTCCCTGTCTTATATTTAATCCAAGGAAAAAGTTAATCAGATCCATTGCGCTCATCTCAAATTTAGTCTCTATCAACTTCCTGAATTCAACTGTTAAGCTAGGATTCGTGGAGTCGAAGATGATGTCATCGACATAAATATGAACTATCATTAAGTGTTCGCCCTCTTTCTTGCGAAAGAAGGCTGGGTCAACCGAACCTTCTTTGAATTTTGACATTTTGAGAGAACGTGTTTGAGTTTCATACCATGCTCTTAGTGTAACACCGTAAAAATTTAAAACAATTTTTCGAATTTTCCAAACACATTTTTACAACTCATTCATTCATAAAATGTCATAGTATCATGTCTTTGTTTCACAAAACATCTCCCAAGATCGAAATACATAAAATCCCATGTGTGTGTACGAATCAAGCCGACGCCTTCCCGCGGTCATCACTGGTACCTGAAACACATAACACGTAACACTGTAAGCATAACCTTAGTGAGTTCCCCACAATACCACTCTAACATATATTAGCCACTCGAGGCTATAACTCTGTTGACCCTCTGGTCAATGTGTCTGAGTGGGACCCTCCATCCCCAACTCTCTGTGGGCCCTCTGGCCCTAACTCCTTGGACCCAAAGGTCCTAACTCTATGGACCCACTGGTCCTACTCTTTGAACTCTGAATCATGCATATCACATATAATAAATCACAACACATAAATAACATGCAAATACACTAGTACATAACTCAAAGATACACTGTCACATAACTTTGTTACCACACTAGGTAAAGTATAGTGAGAAGACTCACCTCAGGCGTCTCGGTAAATCTCTGACTCGGTAGAAATATTTCCTAGTCTCCGCCTATTCACATAAAGTAAATAATCTTATAAATATAACTCTCGAGACTAGACTCAACCAGCCATTGGCACCCTCAGAAGGGTAAAAGACTATTTTACCCCCCTCTCGACACAAGTACTCCATTGCTGACCAAACCCTAAAAGTCAACGGTCACACTTTGACCCTACTCGCCGAGTGCACCCTGGTGACTCGACGAGTTCACACATGTTCTATAACACTTTGTCCCGCTTGACACGCCGAGTCCCTCCCTATGCTCGACGAGTCATACCAGGCATGAATCGCGGGGCCACCCCGACTCAACTCGCCGAGTCTCAAGAACAACTCGGCGAGTACCGCCTTGAACTCCACTCCTCTAACCCCCTTCTGACTCACTGAGTCATCCCCCAACTCGGCAAGTCTACTCACTGAGCAATTTACGTGAAACCCTAACCCTACTCGCCGAGTCCCAAGAACAACTCGGCGAGTTCATGCCATGCATAAACTCTCCTGCTCTCCTGAGGTCAGATCTGTTTCCCTAAACCATAGATCTGACCTTCCCAAGCATGAATGTCATGTAAAGTGTCACAACTGTAAATTTTGAGCCATGTAATCTATACATTCAAATTTATGTGAATCAAAAACTTCAATCAAATACAACATGCTAGGAGTACAAATAGTCATCAAACAATTGGAGACCCTAGAAGTTCTTATTAAGTCTAATTTAGGCTAGAACTTCCTTATTGGATCCAAATGGGCCAATAAGCTTCCAATTAGACTATCATGGGCTTAGAACCATAATTGGGCTCTAGTTGGACCCACATTCGTTTATACCAATATTTTGGGCTAGGTGGAACCTAGAAGGAAATAAAACACAAGTTTGATCCATAATTTAACCTAACCTAGCTTAATAAAGCATAAAAATCACAATTTTATTTTATAAGTCCAATAAATACCCTAAACTACCTCTAATGTTGGGCTTAGGGGCAAAAGCCCAAATTTTTCCTCTTTCCCCTTCATAGTCTCGGCCCAAGGCCCAAATCCAAGGGAGGTTGACTTTGGTTGCCACCTCACTATTATCTAATGGATTTCTAGGCACATATCACATACCTCCATGCATGTATCACTTCAAGAGTCACTTCTTTTCTCTCTTCTCTTCTTGTTTGGCCGAGAGCAACATCACACACACCAAAAATATCTCAACTTTCTCTCTAGAACACACAAGAACTCTCCTTCCTCCCCTCTCCAAAAATCTCGAAATTTAGGGACTTTACAAGAGGATTTTGCAAGTAAATCATCATCTAAGGTATGATTATGCATAGATCTATGGTTTAAATTCTTTTGTTATCAAAATCCTTCCCTAATCTATACAAAAATCGTGATCTTACACCCTAGAATCATCTCAAAACTCAAGATCTTCATCAAAGGGAGCCAAGGCCAAAAATCACTTCATTTTTCTCCCATTTTCTTCCAAAAACCGAGTCAACACCCCAAGGTGAGATTCATACCCCTATTTTCTGTTTTTATGAGTTTTTGTGGGGGGGAATACAAGTGAAAGTGTAGATCTATATGTATTTGTATGCCTTGTATGATTTCCATGCTTATATGTATGCTTTTATGTGTTTTTATGTTGGATCTAGCCTTAAAACTCATCAAAACCGAGATATATCTTGTGTTAAATGATTTTAGCTTCAAATATATTTCTAAACACAAAGGGCTTCAAGAAAAATGGCTAAGTGGGTTAGTGATAATTTTCTTTGGGTTAAAAACACAAATTTTGGGCCTAAAATGTGAAAAATGCAAAAATAAGGGCCCAAATTGACATTTCACAGATTCTGATGGATGAAGTGTGCCAAAACAGTTTCTATAAATAAATTTCTGGAAATATACTCATTTGGGGGATTAAAAACATAAATTTCAAGCTTATTGGGCTAAAAATGAAAATTTCGACCCAATAAGGCCCATTATGCGAATTTTTCTGTTTTGGAGGGCCAAAACTGTAACTTTCTGTAAAACAGTGGACTATAAGTGTTCCAAATCCTTTTCAAAGGTTTAAAATGCTTTTTAAATTTAAAAAGGACCAAAGTTGCAAAAATTTTCCATTTTGGGCCAAAATTGTCAAAATTGCGAAAAGATGGGCTAAAACCGAGAAAAACTGCATTTTCAGGGACTTAAACTGTTTTCTTTGAAAAATATGCTGGAAAATATTAATTTCAATAATTTTTGGTGTTAAAATGTCAAGAAAAATAGTTTAAGGACCAAACCGGGAATTATTTAAATAAAAGGGTTGAAAATGTAAATTTTACAAATAATGAGAGGCTGAAAACAGAAATATTTCAAGGCTGATTCAATGTGTACAATTTGATCAAATAATGACACCTCGACTATCAACGAAATACAACTCATTACAATACCAAAAGTCGTTGTTAAACGAATTGGCTCGGTCTCGAGCCAATGGAAACCTACAACTACTAACTCTTTGATACATACAAATAACGATTGGTAATACATATACATACGAGTGTGCACAGACGTCTACGCACCATCTTCGGGCCCCAAAAGTGTAAAATCTTGTTTGTTGGGCCTAGCTAGCCCAATGACCTGATCTTAAGGCCCGAAGACATTTTTTTTCTACGAAGTGTTGAGTTTCACCGACTTGGCACAACGTAGGGTGACTTTCAATGGCTTGTACCACTGGTCCCCAAGGGTCCATGGTATTGCTAGAAAAGTCTACACATTTTACGAGGCGGGTCGGGGACCCCTCGCACGCATATTTTCCCCAGCCGGTTAATGGAGTTACCGGGGTCTTCGTGACCTCTTTCTCTTCGGATGTGGGACTACACATAGTCCGGGCGATTGGATAACGTGATTAGTACGGACGACGCCTTCGGGTTCGTTAGTATAACTATAAACTGGGCGTTTGTGTAATGCGGGTTTGTAGTAAATAATCAATGCTCGAGAACCTTCCAACGTCGCTTGGGACCGATACTGCTATTTTCATAATGTTTTCAACGCAACTGAATGGATTCCAAAAGAGCTAGGGGAACATCGGGTTTCCCTAGGGTTTTTATCACATACAGATTTGAAACGCATACATCTTAAATGAACATTTTTTTTAGTATAGAAACAAACAAGCATACCTATGGATCTTCACAAACGTTTTCGAAAGCTTTTCTTTTCAGAAAATATCGGATTTTCTGGTGGATTTTCAAACAATACAAACATTCGATTTCAAACACTACTTATGAACTCACCAACATTTCATATGTTGACGTTTTTCAAAATACTTGTATTCTCAGGGAACCAGTGAATCAAGGGAAATCATATTCAGTGACGGCTGCAGTTTATTTTTGAATGAATGGAACAAATTAATTTTTGGAAATGTAATGTCTTAAACAATGTATGACATGTAAACACTACTGGTTGTACTATGTTGATGAATGGTGACGAATGTTGTTTTGTTTCATATATATTCAATGTTATGGTATTCAATTGAGTCACGACAGCCCCCGGACGTTTCCGCCGTCTGGTTCGGGGGTGTGACATAAAGTTCGAAACTTGATGCTTGTATAACAACAAGAAGGCATCAAAAGGATATTTAGTCCCAAAAATGGAAACCTAAGTCCAATATCCCCAAACTGATCCATAAATCTCCAAGGGTTAAGGTCTCTGGACCTCTTTGAGTCCAGATCCAAGGCACAAACTTGAAGAGGGACCATTTGCTTCACATAATCACTCTCCAAAGGGGTTAGAAAACCCTAACTCTAATGATCAACACCAAAACTGAAGGAGGTTCGAACTATTACCTCAAAATGAAGTCTCTGAACTCTGGAACTGCTAGAATCGCACCTCCTCTTGCTCTTGGTCACCTTCTTCCAAAGGTACAATGAACAAATGTGACTTCATCTTCCTCACAGCGATTTGGCTCACTTAGGGTTCTCTCAAGGGACTGGTAGCCGCAATGGGAGGCTATAAGTACCCTTAAATAGGCTCCAAACCCGAGGGATTACGGTTTCATTAAATAGTGTGGACTTGCCGAGTCCATAAATGGACTCGCCGAGTCCGGACATTAACCCGGATGAACATCCGAGACCCTACTCAGCGAGTCTTGGCTCCAACTCGTCGAGTTCCTCCACAAACTCCAAAATAAATAAATAAAATAATATACCTGGAAATCCGGATGTTACACTTAGGGATTTCTTCAAACCTTAGATTGCTTTATCAACTATGTAGCAATGATCAGGATACTTCTCGTTCACAAATCCGGGTGTTTGTTCAACATATACCGTTTCTTCTAGTTCTCCCTTCAATAAAGCACATTTCACATCCATTTGGAAAACTTCGAGAAGTTTTTATGTGCAGCATATGCCAAAAAGATTCTCAATAATTCTAAACTTGCTGCAGGAGCGAAGGTCTCTTCATAATCTATTCCTTCTTCCTGACAATATCATTCCTCGCTTTGTTGCGAATTACGTTGCCTTCTTTAACTTATTTCTAAAAACCCTTTTTAAACCTACTATAGATGCATCCTTTGGTGTGGGAATCAGCCTCCAAACATGATTTCGTTCAAACTCATGGAGTTCGTCTTGCATAGCTTGCACCCAATCAAAGTGATCAAGAGCGGCATTTACCGTTTTCGGTTCAATTTTGGAGATAAACGAATTGAACATGAAAAATTCTACTTGATAGAATAAAGCAAATTGTTTCGCCTTTAGTTGAGAGTGTGTGAGAACTCCCTCAGATGATTCACCAATGGTTTGAGTTTTAGGATGATCCTTTGTCCATTTTATTGGAGGAGGAGAATTTGGGTCGTAGGCAGGATCCAATTCAACATTAATTTCTTCTTCAGGTTCTGATTGATCACCTTCGTCATTTGTATTTTCATTCTCCCCCTCAAATGGCGAAGCATATCTGATATTTTGATCAGAATCCTCCCCCTCAGTTGGACTTTCATAGGTTGAGGTTTGTAATTGATTCTCCCCCCTGGAAAGGCAATTCGGTTGTTTTTGGTGCGGACGACCCCTACCACTAGAATGTAGAGCTTTATGTGGAGGGTCAGTTGAAGCTGGGCTTTCACTTGATTTGTTAGGTGCGCTTGGTGTCTTCTTGTTGACTTGAGGTTCGCTTTCCATGTCTTTTGGAGCTTCGTCGATAATGTTCTTCAAGTGGTCGATATTAATATTTGTTGCTTTTGCTTCCGAGTGAACTGCCTTTTCTGGTTCATCAAAAAGTAGCATGTATTCTTCAAAGAAATTTAAAATAGGAACCGAGACTTGACCTGATTCTTGAAAGATTTCCTTCGTTGGCTTTTACTTCGAACTTGTTTCGGTTCTCTTTCGAGTTGAAAATAAAACATATTGAACCGAACACATGGAAAAACTTCACATTAGGCTTGCGATTATTTAAAATCTCGTATGGTGTGATGGAAAATCGCTTGTTGAGGAAGGATTGGTTCTGAGTGTAACATGCAGCAGCTATTGCCTCCGCCAAGAAGTACAGTGGAAGAGAAGCGAAGGTCAACATGGTTCTGGCTGCTTCACATAATGAACGGTTTTCCCTTTCAACGATCCCATTCTGTTGGGGAGTGTAAGGAGCAGAAAAGTTGTGAGTTACTCCCTTTTCAGCCAGAAACTCTTCAAAATCTTTATTTTTGAACTCTAGACCATTATCGCTTCTTATGTTTCTTACCACCTTTCGCAGCTGTAATTCTAGTTGTGTGACAACCCGAAATTTCCATTCTGAACAAACCATATAAGGCCAATAGAAGTTAGAACAGTTACAGTGAAATTCCAGACTTTGGGTATAAGTTTGAGTATTTCAGGATTAGCACTTAAGGAGATATCAAGAGAGTGGATGCACTAGGGTTTTGTGCAACAACGTGATTCCAATACTCTAAGATATTAGAGTTCATTTTGGGAATAAAAATATTTTCTGCCAAAAATCCCAGGACTATATATAGAAATCTGAACCATATTCATTCATTAGTTACATTTCCAACTAGAGAAAAGCCAAATTCTCTCTCACGGATCTTCGGGTTTTTATCCCAAATCGTGAGTACTTCTATCTAGCTGTATTATATAGCTTAGATTATGTTCTATAACATCAAAATCGGATCAAAACCCCAAGATTTGGGAGTTTACCGCCCAAGAACACTTGGAGAGTAAACTCCTTTTTAAGGGCCAAAAGAGTGCCCAATGTCCCTTAAAGCCTTGGAACTCAAACTAGAAGCCTCCATTACATGTTTTAGACCACAAATCAATTAGAAACAAAGGCTCAGTTCACGGCCAAGGAAGTTCTTGGGCCGTGAACTCCATTTTTATGTGCCAAAATGACCTAAAAGCCTTCCTTAAGCCAAGAGACTAATTTAGACATGTACCTAGGTGAGTTTAGGACTAGCAAACACTCTTAGAACACCAAGAGTAAGGTGTTCATGACCCAAGAAGTTCTAGGGATGTGAATTCCAAACAATGGTGCCAAATCATGCTATAAATTCTCCTAAAGCCTTAGAGAATTTCCTTGATTCATTCTTGGATAAATTAAGGACTTGAAAACACCACAAACACCCTCCCAAGGGAGATTACGGCCGTAATCTCCATGGGATATGGTCCATGGACCGTGAGCTCCTTAAAGGAGTTAAAAGGAAGCCCAAACACTTGTTTAAGCCTAGAAGCACTTCACCACTTGAGTTGTAATAACTTTAAGCTTCATTTAGGGACCCTATAGAGAGTTTACGGCCAGGAGTTTACTCCCCTGGGCCGTAAACTCCAACACATATGGTCTTTTGACCATAAACTCCCATAAGAGGTCTTGCACTCCTTTGTTGCAACCTATTAGCCTCCTAGCACTTGACCAAAAGTGTTTTCCTCGCATTAGGATGTTTTTACATGTTTAATTAGTGTTATAATCACTAACTGTTATATACATATGTCTTCATATGTAATTAGGACCATTGTGTGTGTCTAAAGTCTTCACTTTACACCTAGCAGTCCTACCTCTTCAGTTCATCCGTATCATCCACAACAGGTGAGTTCATACCCCTGAATGAATGTTTTAACTGTTTTTAAATGTTTTTTTTTTTTTGGGGGGGGGGATACAAGTAGAATTATGCTAATTATTATATCAATCACATGTGATTAATAAGCAGCATTCAAATGATTGGCTACTCATTAACCGTTTTATCAAACAGTTTCATTCAAATGTTTTTCATAAACACTTTATGTGTTTAAAACTCCTTATTACACTGTACATTTTACTCTGTATATCTTATTTCAAATTTATTTACAATTGTGTTTCAAACAAATGTTTCTTTATACTAAACTGTTTTATCAAACTCATGCCTTCAAACCGTTTTATAAATTGACATCAAGTCGATCTTTTCTTAGATGATAATTATGTTCAAAGGTTTTACAAAACTTATTTTATGCTTTTATATAAATTGCATGCCTATATATGTATAGTTATATAAGAAATGTTTAAAAGACTTAGGAAGGCTATCCACCCTGTTTCCTTTTCTTCGATTTGGATGTGGTCTGGTGGGATATCGGGTACTCGTCCGAAGGTCGTTTAAATATTTGTTATATATCATGTGTACATATATAGTCATAAAGGTCCTTCCAGTTCATCCAATGCCATTGGGTAGCAAGGGTATACATCCATGTCCATACGTACCAATTCGATTACTAGTAAACTACCATATGGGTAGTTTAGGAAGATACTAGAACTATTACTAGAATGCAATATCATACAATGAGTCAGTTCATTCATGAGTCAATGCTTATGACTATGAGAACATATACATTACATTACTATGAGAACATATACAACTATACTAGGAGAAGAACATATACAACTATACTAGAGGAAGAACATATACAACTATACTAGAAAGAGAACATATACTACGATACTAGAACGAGTAACAATACATTACATATACATATATACATTGACAGAATTGTGATCCACTGTATCTGAGCATGCCTTAAATGTCATGGCCCGAGTTGTAGCCAAAGTCTCTTTGAGGGAGAGCGTGAGTTTGCGTATATATCTATACTGGATTGACTATCCTACACCTTGCTGCTAGCTACAGCCGGACCTGCAGGTCTGTCGGTGCCAAACGTCATTTCTTTTTATGACCATACCTTTGTTGTTGTTACCAGTCGATAGTATGGTACAATTAATCACATGATACCTTAATATAAATCCGGTTTAAGGTAGTTAGTACAGTAGTAGTTCCTATAATACAACACTACAGTACTATATTAATTTTCCCTTACATATATTTAGTGATCTTTTCACTTAAACATTAAATGTAAAAAACTATATTTTTATTAATGATAGTTACACTTGGAAAATTACACACTTTTACAAGAAACGAACATTCAGAGCAGTTAGGTCTGGGTAGAAGACTACATTCAGAGCAGTTAGGTCTTGGTGGAAGACACCTTTATATAATAGTAGGAATCATAGGAATTTCTAGGGTTTTTCAAACATTTACAGTTGATTTACAAAACATTGTTATACTTACAGTTCATATACATTTTCAATACTTGCAATTCATATACATATAAATTCTTACATACAAATTAAGACACTAAAATACTTATGATCTCACCAGCTTCAAAGCTGATACTCGCTTTCAAAATTACTTGTATCCTCAGGTCATCATAGATAGGTACTGATGCAAGGATTAGGGAAGATAGAGCTCGTTCAAGACTCATCTTTCATTTTGATTTATGCTTTAGTGTTTATCAAAATTTGACAGAACACACTTGTATAATAATTATATTATTTAATGCAATGGATGATGTTGTTTCTTGTTTACTACTTTTCATTGTTATGATACTGTACATGACGTCCTCCGCCCCAGAACGTTTCCGCCGTTCTTGGTTTTGGGGTGTGACAACTTGCTTGATAAAAACCTTCAGCTTGGGAGTCGCCTCTGATTTCTGTTGAAGAAAGAAAACCCAGGTGAAGTGTGAAAAATCACCTACAATTACAGGTATAAACTTACTACCACCTATACTTTCGATAGCCGAAGGGCCACATCGGTCAATGTGCAGTAGTTCAAGAGGTTCTGTGATATTTTTATTGGTACAAGAAGGGTGACCCTTTCGACTTTGCTTGCCCCTCTCGCATGCTGCACATAGTTGTTCCTTGTCAAATTTGAGAACAGGAAGTCCACGCACATGATCCCCAAGCACCAGTTTATTAATATCTTTGATGTTCAGGTGCGAGAGTCTTCGGTGCCACAACCAACTTTCATCTGAATTTGCCTTTGTTAGCATGCATATTGCTAGTTTTCGTCTTATTGGGTTAAGATTCAGAGGATACATTTTGCCTTTGAGCATGGATTTCAACAGAACTTTCTTAGTTTTCTTCTCAATGATCTCTGAACCACCATCATCGAACCAAACCTTTAATCCACTTCCTACAACTAGTTGAGAGATGCTAATTAGATTATGCTGCAATCCTTCCACGTAAGCTACTCTACGAATCGAAAATTCCCCGTTTGTACATCATATATCCTTTGATCCTGCCATATGAGTTGTTTCAATATTTTACACATCCACCATCCTTACGGGATCGAAAATCCCTAAGCTCTTCCCTCCTTCCTGTCATGTGATGGGAGCATCCGCTCTCAATATACCATTTGTCGTCAAACTGCTCGTCACTGATAACCTGCAAAAATTAAGCAAATTTAGGAACCCAAAGTCTCTTGGGCCCTGGTGAGTCTTTTTTACAGAATAGGGAATTCCAACAGAAAGATTAACCAAATATATTCTTTTTATTAATGTGGTTTCATCTTTTCGTTTGATGGTGTAAACATTGATTTTATTATTATCTTGCTTCAGTTGGGGTGTGTTATTGTTAGTTGGTTTTTCAGTTGAGTTTTTCTTTGGATCCCTTAGGTTAGTTGACTTTTTCTGAACTTGACATTGATTACTAGAGACGAGCTTTTCCTTTCCTTTGATATCCTTCACCAGTTTTGGTTTTGGTTGCATGTGAGGAGAATGGGATTTAGGACCGAAACATGACTTTCGGTTCTTGGCGTAGTACGAATTGGGACCGAAACTTCCTTTTCGGTTTGTCTGACTACATGTGTGGCAATGCTTGCATGAAGGAGATTTGTCCCTTGATTTGTCATTTGCTTTGGGATTGGACGCCTTTTTAGAATGAACATAATTAGGGTTTTGGCACTGCCAAAACTGTTTTCTCTCATTGAGGTTCTTCATGTATATTTTGTTCCTCCGACGTTTCTATTCAGCAAGTTGTTCTTGAGATTTATGGATATTCACTCTTGGTTTCGGTTCCTCCTTATGTTCTTCAGTTGTTATTGAAGATATGTTGGATGCTTTCATTGGTTTGTTTGGTATCTCTTTCGTTCCACTTGAACTTAGCTTATCAATACTTGAATGTTTGTTGATGGGTTCAGCTACGTATCTACCCTTGGCTCTCCATGAGGTTTGCTCTGACAGGCCAACCATTTCGTCTGCATTGTCTATGGGTGCAGACCAGAAGTAGTTGTCACAACCTTCAACATTATCTTTGCTCGACACTGAAACATCCAAAAAAACAAGCCAAAATTTTCATTTGAAAACATTACTAAAACTATAATATCCAAATATCATATAACAAAACCATAAGTCGAGTATCGCAAAATGTCATAATAAATGTATCAAATCAAATCTGATGTCATGATCGTGTCAAAATATCAGAGTCTTAACTCCCAGGGTAAAACTGTGGTGTGAGCCATGCCATCAACCCGATCCCTTCACCTTGCTAGCTAAAGTACCTGAAACCAAAACTGAAAACTATAAGCATGAAGCTTATTGAGCTCCCCCAAACTACCACATACCATAAAATATAAAATAAAGCACATATTGTGCCTTGCCCACTCCATCGGACCAAGTCTGGAACTGACTAGGGCCTTGCCTACTACATCGGACCGAAGTCTGGAACTAATTAGGGCCTTGCCCATTGCAACAGACTGAAGTCCGGAACTAACTAGGGCCTTCCCACTACATCGGACTGAAGTCCGAAACTAACTAGGGCCTTGCCCGCTGCATCGGATCGAAGTCCGGAACTAACTAGGGCCTCGCCCTCTGCATCGGATCGGAATTCTGAACTGACTGAACATAGCATAACATAATCATAACATATAACAGTAACTTCATCTCTAGACTGACCCTCATTAAAAACAATCCCTTTCGCCTTAGAAGCAGTTGCAACGGTTTGCTCATGAGCCAAAAACTGAGCCAAACGAATTGAACCTTCTTCAAGATTTGCCCCTGGGGGAGAGAACCCTGTTGGTATAGAGGAGCCACCGGTTTCGAAAACGGCACTAGGGCCATCACTGAATGGTTCTGTGATTACGATAGCCGGAGTAGTAGTTGGAGTAGTAGGCACACCTTGAGAAAGGCCAGAGTCCAAAAGCCCGACCCTAGGATCTCTTCTTCTTCTTTTTGCTGGAGGTTGCACAGCCTGGTCTGTTTGTTGATAATCTAGAAGTGGTTCAAATATAGGCAATGCACTATCAAGGGGGGGAATCCCTGACACCGTCACCATTGGAATTGAAGAACCAACCACTTGTTCTTGACAAACGGGGGTTGAATCAAGAACGTCTTCCTGTTCCCTTGTCTCCGTTGCTGGGATAGCAACATCACTGACATTGTCTAGCAAAGTATTGAGACGTTTTAAGAAGTCATCATTTCTTCCAAAAGTCTCAGGAATGTCAGCTTGATCAAATCCGGTAGGATCAAGGTCTTCAAATTGACTAGGCTCGGCAGTGTTCTTAGATGATCCTTCATTATAATCTCCTTCAACTTGAACATTTTGTAGGTTATGATCCTCTGCAACTGATTCAACATGAGCAACAGTCTCTTCTTCTTCTTCTTGATCCGATACTGTTACCACATCTCCTTCTGAAATAACCCTTTCCGGTGAAGTATGCTCTGATGAAATCTTGTCTGACGATCCATGTGATCCGATTGCTTCGTTCGGTTCAACAAATCGTCCGAACTTGACCAATGTATACAACCCCTGAAAGACCACCTTCCCCTTGCGGTTTTGTTTAATGAGCCCAATGGTGTGAGGACCCAAAGACTTCATATCCAGTGCTTCTCCATCCTTCACCATATTTGGAAACTGCTTGTTGATGAATAGTTGAACAAATCGAGGGTACATTAGGAAAGTATCCCTGGTAGTAGCATTAGTGTTCACCACAAACTCGTCCAAAATAAATCTAGAAAAGTTGAAACCAATCCCTATAGCAAGAGAAACTATAACGCCAGTGTTTCTCAGGGAAATCTCATCGGCACCTGACCTTCTGCGGGAGATACAGCTCATGAACACGTGGGCTAGAAATCTCCAATAAGGCAGCAGAAGTTTCTTCATTGTTGGTGGAGAATCGCCCTCCTATCCCATATTTCGTAATATTCTTTGAGTGTTGGGTTGAATATTTGTTCAAGGGTTACGTCTTTGGGCTCGGCTATTTGTTTATTTATTTTGTATTCCGGTTTGGGCCTGTCCAACCGAGAGCCCATTATGTTTATTATATAAGTATATGCTTGCATGCGTATTAGGGTAACGATTGATCTAGAGCATAACGATAGTATTTTACAGATTTCTTTGATCGTTCTTGTAAACCTACCAATCCTCTACAGTTGATGTTCTTAATCGAGCGCTTCTGAGGATTTTGTTTTAACCATTCGACACGTTTGATTCACTCTTGCCTTGTTCTTATTTTCGTGTTCTTGCTGTTTTATATTTACTTACCTGTTTAAGATCTAATCGATCTTCAAAGATTAAAGTTTTAATCTCATCAATTGGTATCAGAGCAGGAGACTGTGTAATCAATACACATCTTTTCAGTGAAAAGGTTTCAATTAGGGTTTTTCCGCAACTACCGATATTTATTGAGCCGTCATCTCATTATTGACGTATCTTGATATTTATTGTTTTGCCCTAATCTGCTTTATTACAGGTCTGATCTTTGAACAGATTTTTCAATCATAATGGACGAGTCGCAATCAAATCCTATTAATATTTCCAACAGCATCGGTTCAACCACGAAGATTCCAATCCTATATACCCATGACTATGAACTCTGGGCGCATCACTTCGAATACTACGTGATAGGATCTGAGGATAATGGATACCTCATATGGGAAGCTATCATTAATGGACCTTTCTCCCATTCTGCAACGTCCAGGATTATTAAGACTCAAAAGGAGTACAATGATCTGCTGAAGGATGTTAAAGATATTGCACAAGATGAAAAGGACAAATTCCAGTGCAATATCAAGGCGTTAAGGTTGATCAGATTCGCCCTTCAGTCCGACACCTTCAGGTTGGTCAGCTCATGCACGACGACAAAGGAAGTTTGGGATAGACTTCGCGAACTGTACTCTACAGACGAGGATCTTGAACATTCTATCCGAACCTTGCTCTTATCTGAGTTTGGAGAATTCAGGCAAGGAGCCGAAGAAACAGTGACCCAGACGTTCGATCGCTTCAATCATCTTCTCAGCAGGATGATCAAACATGACATCGAAAGGAAGCTTATCGAGCAGAAGGTTACGTTCTTAAATGGTCTGAGGTCTAAATGGAGAGCAGTGGTGTCTACAGTCAAAGCCCATGAGCAGTTTAAATCATACTCTTTGGCGAAACTGGTGGGTATTCTCAAGTCCCAGGAGAAGATTGTGCTGCAGCAGAAGAACGTTGTTTCAAGCCTTGGTTCACTGGCCCTCCTATCAAAAAGTAAAGCTGTGATGGAGGATGAAGACCTCAACTTGGAGGAGTATGACCTCACGTCTGAGGATTATGCTATGATGGTGTCTAACCCCAAGAGGTTCATAAAGAAGAGATTCCCCAGCAATAAAAACCGAAACTGGCAGGGGAGTTATAGTTCAGAAAAAGTTAACAATGAACCGAAGGTTGAAGAGCCCAAGAAGGAACTGAAGGTGGATGGTGATTCTGGAGTAAGCTGTTACTACTGTGGTGGGAAAAACCACTATGCTAAAGATTGTGTCCTTAAAAAGATGGCTGAAAAGGATGATGAAAAGGATGAGGAAGCTGTGCTGCAGAAAAGGCTCGATGAGATGAGAAAGAAGAAGTCTACCGCTAACCCTTCCATGAATGCTCTTATTGTGCAGGGTTCGGTTGCTGATGACGAGTTCGGTAGCGTGGAAGTTTGGTCTACCGACTCAGAAGACGATGAAGTGAGGAAGCCTACTCATGGAAAGACTTATGTGGCAAAGGAGGAGAGCAGTGGAGGAAGATGCTTCATGGTGTCTGATGTATCTCAGATGAGGGGATACAACACTGATGGTGGAAGCGATGAACTGAAGGGGCAGGAGGACATGTGCTTTACGGCCAAACCACTCAGCCAGCAGTTCAATGAGCTTGATGAACTGATAAAGAAGGTACAATCGGTTTTCATTTCATTTAAAGTACCATAATCATCATATGAGAAAGAACTAAAAAATGTTAATACAAGAATTTCTCATCTAGATAGTAGCTTAACTCAAACTCGAGTCACCAATTCTAACCTAACTGATCAATTAAGCAGGGTGTCTTCGAAGAGTGAGGAGCGGCGCATGTGGATCGAGTTGAAGGAGTCTGAATTAGTTAAAATTAAAGACGAAAACATTTATTTACAAAGAGACAATTTAAAGTTGTTAAAACAGCGGAATGTTTTTTGTTTAATTGCAAAACGTCTTTATTCTAATATTACTCAGCTTCACTTGGACTGTGAAATAGGCCAAAAGATCCATCGCATGATTTTGCCCTTCCTTGAGTTTAAGGAGGATGAAATTGATGCCGAAGCTTATAACTGTGAGAGTGTGATATCATCTGACGATGTCAATCCGACCAACATGTATGGACTGGACAAAATTGAGTCCTTCATTAAATCCAAGGACCACAAGGACATGCTTAAAAACCTTTTGGATGAAAATGATAGACTTAAACTGAGAACCGAAACCATACAAAAATTTGACTCTTTAAACGCCAACGTAAGCTCAGAAAACAAAATTGATGTTGAAAATGCATCTGAGCTTAACGAGGACGACAACATGAGTGAAATTTCTGTAGAGGACACGGTTGACTGCTCAGAATTTGTAAAAAGCGAACCTGAAAACCACAAGAATCTAATTTCTGAAAATTCAGTGGAGTTCGCTCGATTGTCCCAACAAAAGTCCCCGATCTTAGCAGAGAAAGCAGTTTTGTATCAAAAGGTCAGGACCACTCCAAATCAAGTATACAAGGTCACTGGAGTTACCGAACATCAGACGGCTGAACTCACAGCTATTGTAAACGAAGACAATGCTGATGGCTGTGATGAGTACTTCTGGTCAGCTCCAATAGATAATGCAAACGAAAAGGTAGGCTTATCCGAAAGAACCTCTTGGATGAGTAAAGGTAGATACATACCTGAACCCTTGAACAAGCCAGATAATTTCGATGAGCCAAGCACCAGTGGTACGAAAGGCATTCCTCAGCAGAATGAAAGTTCGACAAAAGAAGACGTTCCCTCTACTTCCTCAGTTCAAAGTGAAACTCCTACAGTTCAAAATGAACCAGCCAAGGAGAAACCGAAAATGAAAGCTAATATTCATCATCAACCAAAGCAGATGAGGAATAAGAAACGTGAAAGGAACCAAAGATACAGGAAGAATCTCTCTGAAAGGAGGCAATTCTGGCAATCCCAGAATGCATACTTCTCACATCAAGACAAGAATCCGAAGTATGAAAACAATCCTGTCGGAAAGCCTGAGAGCCACAACAACCGAAAGCCAAGGTTCGGTTCACAAGAGAATACCAACCGAAAGCAAAGGTTCGGTTCAGAGAATGACTTCAACCGAAAGCAAAGGTTCGGTTCAAAGAACGATTCCAACCGAAAGCCAAGGTTCAGTCCCTCCAATGATCAAAAGCAAAAGGGTCACCTAGAGTCTCCAGCCAAGAAGTCCTCTCAATCTAAACCCACTCCTTCTAGGTCATCTAATTCTTCTACTTCTACCAACTCATCTCCATCTTGCTCTAAAGCTCATTCTGTTCATTCTCAAAAATCTCATTCATCGGCTGAACAAAAAGGCAAACAGAAGGTTTCTACATCCACACCAGAGTCTAAACCGACCGCACCCAATCCTAATAAAATAAAAGTTTTTACCATTAAAAAGAAAGATGAAACAACACTTATAAAACGAACATATCTTGTTGACATCTCTCTTACTGTTCCTGTTCCCATGAAAAGCTCACGTGGACCCAAGAAACTTTGGGTTCCTAAATCTGCTTAACTTTTGCAGGTTATAATTGACGAGCAGTTCGACGAAGAATGGTACATCGATAGTGGCTGCTCACGTCACATGAAAGGGAGGAAAGAGGAGCTCAGGGAATATAGATCTCTTACAAATGGTGGCAATGTCAAATTTGGAAACAATTCTTTCGGCACCATAAAGGGATACGGAATGATAACTAATGGTGATTTCACTATAAGGAAGGTGGCTTATGTGGAAGGACTCCAACACAACCTCATCAGTGTATCTCAGCTTGTTGGAAGTACAGGTCTCAAAGTCTCATTCGATGATGAAGGTTCTGAAATTATTGAGAAAAAGACAAAGAAAGTAATTCTCAAGTCGGAGCGAAAGGGTGAAATGTTTCCTCTAAACCTTAAACCCATCAAAGGAAATCCAGCTATATGCTTGTTATCAAAAGCTCAATCTGACGAAAGCTGGTTGTGGCACCGAAGACTCTCTCATCTCAACTTTAAAGATATCAACCGACTTGTCACTGGAGGTCATGTTAGGGGCCTTCCATTGCTCAAGTTCGACAGAGATCATTTGTGTGGTGCATGCGAAATGGGGAAGCAGAGTCGTCAAAGTCATCCATCTGTAATTAACACAAAAGTTGTTGAACCACTCGAATTGCTTCATATTGATTTGTGTGGTCCTTCATCTATCGAAAGCATCGGTGGTAGCAAGTATATTCTTGTTATTGTTGATGACTTTTCACGATTTACATGGGTGTTCTTTCTAAAGCTCAAATCTGAAGCGACTCATAAGCTGAAAGTGTTCATCAAGCAGATTGAAGTACAACTCAAGAAGGTCGTTCGCAACATCAGGAGCGACAATGGTCTGGAATTCAAGAGCAGGGAATTTGAAGAATTTCTAGCAGAAAAGGGAATAAGTCACAACTTCTCAGCTCCTTACACACCTCAACAGAACGGAATAGTCGAAAGACGAAACCGATCTTTATGTGAAGCTGCCCGAACTATGCTAAGTTTCGCTTCCTTACCTCTTTATTTTTGGGCTGATGCTATTTCTGCTACTTGTTTTACACAGAACAGGTCCTATCTCAACAAGCGATTCACGCTCACACCTTATGAGATACTAAACAACAGAAAGCCCAATGTGAAATTTTTCCATGTGTTCGGCTCACGGTGTTTCATCTTTAACTCTAAAAAACACCGCAACAAGTTTGATGTCAAAGCCGACGAGGGAATCTTTCTGGGCTACTCTCTCACATCCAAAGCATACAGGGTCCTAAACAAGCGTTCGAGAAAATTGAAGAGACATATTACGTGACCTTTGACGATAGCTATGTTAAAAGGCTGCAAGCCAAAGAAGACACCGCTGGGGAAATCTTTCCTCAAACTGGCCAAGTCACAGTCTCGATCGCTAATCTATACGAGAAATTTCTGGAGCTCTTTGACGAACCAGAGAAAGCTTCTCTCTCAGAAGCAGGTGCAGCAGACAACAAGGTAGACCACATGAAGCAAATTGTCGAAGAAGCTGCCAGGAGAATGAATGAAGGAGGATCGACTTCTGATGAACCTCCATCCAACGATGCTTCTGTTGAGGGGGAGCCAAACTCACAAGTCGAGGGGGAGCCAAGCTCACATGTCGAGGGGGAGCCAAACTCTACAATTGCAATCGAAAGTGCTTCTCCAACCGAAAGTGCTTCTCCATCCGAAGGTGCATCAATGCCTGCAAGTCCAGCACCACAAGAAACCTCTGAACCTCAAGTTTCTCAAAGCTCATCAATAGAGGGGGAGCATGATGATATGATGCTCGACTACGATAGCCAGTCCGAGCCAGAAGAAATGATCAATGCTGAACTAGACCCAACCTTTGATCCAAATTATCCTCCTCTTACCAAATGGACCAGAGATCATCCTATCTCTCAAGTGGTTGGTGATGTCTCTGAAAAGGTTCTGACCCGATCACAACTGAAGGCAAAACAGACATCCTTATTTTCAAAGGTTGAGTTTTGTATGTTTAACTCATTCGTATCAAAAGTTGAACCGAAGACAGTTAACACTGCCCTTGATCACTCTGACTGGGTTCAAGCAATGCAAGACGATTGAACGAATTTGAAAGGAACAAAGTCTGGCGCCTCATTCCAACTCCTCCAGATGCTTCGGTTGTTGGTCTCAAATGGGTCTTTAGGAACAAAATGGACAAGGAAGGGAATGTAATAAGGAACAAAGCTCGCCTGGTAGTAAAGGGATATTGTCAGGAGGAAGGGATTGATTATGAAGAAACTTTCGCTCCTATAGCTAGGCTGGAATCTGTAAGAATATTTCGTGCTTATGCTGCCCACAAAAACTTTGAAGTTTTCCAAATGGACGTCAAGTGTGCATTTCTTAATGGAGAACTCGAAGAAACCGTGTATGTGGAGCAACCTCCTGGGTTCGTGAACGAAAAGTATCCAAACCATTGCTATATTCTGGATAAAGCTGTGTATGGCCTTAAACAAGCTCCGAGAGCCTGGTATGAAACGCTAACGAAATTCTTAAAGATGTCTAAATTCAAACAAGGTTCGGTTGACCCAACCTTCTTTCGCAAAAAGGAAGGTAACCACCTTATGATAGTTCAAATTTATGTCGATGACATTATCTTTGGCTCTACGAATCCCAGCTTAACAGCTGAATTCAGAAAGTTGATGGAGACTAAATTTGAAATGAGCTCAATGGGTCCTATTAACTTTTTCCTTGGTTTAAATATTAGACAGGGACCCGAAGGCATCTTTATCAATCAGGAAGCTTACACGAAGACTCTCCTAGCAATGTTTGGTATGATGGGAGACTCCAAAGTCAAAGTCCCAATGGCATTCGGCACCAAGCTAACTCCATCCCTAGAGAAACCGGCTGTCGATATCACGCTCTATTGTCAAATGATAGGCTCACTAATGTATCTTACTGCTAGCAGGCCTTACATCATGTTTTCTGTGTTTTATTGTGCTCGATTTCAGGCAAACCCACGCGAACCTCACATGCTTGCAGTGAAGAACATTTTACGCTATCTTAAGCGAACCACCTCCTTAGGTCTATGGTATCCATCTAACTCAGGCTTCTTCGTTCAAGCCTATTGTGATGCTGATCTTGGAGGATGAGGACTCGACAGAAAAAGCACTACTGGTGGTTGTCAATTCCTTGACAGGAAGTTGGTCAGCTGGCAATCCAAGAAACAAACGTGTGTGTCGTTGTTTACTGCCGAAGCGGAATACATAGCCGCTGCTTCTTGCACCTCACAAGTGATTTGGATCCAGAGTCAACTTCGAGACTATGGACTCAATATGAAGAAGATCCCACTATATTGTGACTCTGAAAGTGCAATTAGGATCTGTCATAACCCAGTGCAACACTCTAAAACCAAACACATAGCACTGAGGTATCACTTCATCAAAGATCACGTGGAAGATGGGAACGTCGAAGTTCACTTCGTAAGAACCACTGATCAACTGGCTGACGTCTTTACCAAAGCTCTTCCTGAAGCATCATTCAACAGAATATTGCAAGGGCTAGGTATGATGGAATCAGAGTCAGTACCTCACACTACCTCTCAACCTCAAACGTAAGAAGCGAAACCAACCGAACGTTCGGGTTCGGTTAAACCATCTGACTCGCTCATCACTTCAAAGGTAGTTTTTCTTGGTTGTATATTTCTTGTACAAAATTGTTTTTCTTAGTGTTGAAAATATTTTACAATTTCATGTCTAAAATCCTTGGTTTCTTAAAATTTTCCAAAACCGAAACCTACCGAAGGTTCGGGTTCGGTTTCTTAAAATTTTCCAAAACCGAAACCTACCGAAGGTTCGGGTTCGGTTTCTCAAAATTTTCCAAAACCGAAACCTACCGAAGGTTCGGGTTCGGTTTTTCAAAATTTTGTTGAACCGAAACCAACCGAACGCTCGGGTTCGGTTTTTCAAAATTTTCTGGAACCGAAACCAACCGAACGCTCGGGTTCGGTTTTTCAAAATTTTTCCCAACCGAAACCAACCGAACGTTCGGGTTCGGTTTTTCAAATTTTTTCCAAAGTTTTTTTTCTAAGTCTTATTTTTTTTCTCTTATTTTTTAATTTTTTTTTCTCTTTTATTTTTTATTATTTCTTTAAATTATCTCAAAAACTCGAAATTTTTTTTTTTTTCGTGTGTTCGTTCATTTATGGGGGTATAAATGTTGGATTACTTAAGTGTCCCTAGAAGCATGCTGCTGTATGTGTCCCAAGCCTCATAAGATTTTAAATAATAGCCTTCATGACCAGGTATAAACAAACCTTGTCTTCCCAATAAGGCTACAACATTTTTTCTAATCATGAGCTACCTCATTCTCTTCTCACATGAGTCAAGAGTTTTCTGCTTGGTCCTTCTTTTCGCAGCAGAGGTACTATCATTTCTTACACCATCTCCATTACATTTCTCCATCACATTCGTTTCATCAACGTAACCCTTGAGACTCTCAGAAATTACCACTGAGGTTTATGGTTACACAACATCTGTGTTTATGATCTTAGTTTCATGTCACTACGAGCTAAGTGAAACCCAACATTCAACACAAAATCTGAATTGACGGTGATCAATTAATTTGCTCAAGTTTTCACCAAAGAATTCACGGATGTACTCTCATGAAATCTCAAATTTTATTTTATGTGATTCCTATGAAATTGTTAAACACCATAACATTTCTTCCCTTGGGATCCAGTTTTTAATTTTAAATTTTTTTTTATTGAGATCTTATATTTTTCAAGCCAATTTAATATTAATTCCCTCCTACTTGTTCAACAGACTACACCGGTCTCACAAGTACTTTGATCACTTTCTTTCTTATTTCAAGATTAGAATTGATGCATCAAAGCAAAAGCCACCCTAAAGTAGCTAAATTAAAAGAAGCCTTTCAACATTTCTTAAAAAGTGTTTGATCGTAATTCAACGGGAATCCACATTCACACTTTGAGGTCTCTCTTGATCTTGAAAGAAGAGATTCGTGCCCGGGATCATCAGTTTCGTGTCAATATTGACATCACAGTAAATCCTAAAAAGAGTTGCTTTATTTCTTTTTTTTTTTACACTCTTTGCACGAAAATCTTTGATTTTCCAAAATTCCGTTACTAATTAATTTCAGGCTGATTTATTGCATTGGTGGTTAATAATTAAGATGTGGTCAACAATCCTCCACTTGGGCAGTTTATTCAAAAGTTGCGATTCAAAAAGATAAGACGAAGGGTTGCTGACTCAGGCGGGAAATAAAAGGATTGAATTTCAACCGGTAGTAAAAAAGGGGCGCGTGTGAATTTGAAACGTCCACTCTATTACTGACAAAGTGGACGCGTGTGCGAAATCCAAGCGTCATCCCTCTGGCACTTAGTGGCGCGTGAGGATTTGAAACGGTTTTCTTCTGAAACGGCGCTTGTTGGGCGGCGTGATCCTAGGAATCTGACACTCTCTCTCCTACATGATCATCGCACGCCTCAACTGTCGCATATCTGTCATTCAGGAAACCTTTTCGTATTTCCATAGAAGATTTGAGACGATTTTTCTCTCTCCTTTCACCCACTATAAAAGGCTGTCTTCACCACCATTTACCTCTTTACTGCCTCCGAAATTTCAAGAGAACAAATACTCCCAAAAAGCTTTCCTGTTCATCATCTTCTTCAATCTTCAACAATGGCAGAATCATCTTCCGTCCATGCTACCTCACAAATCCTTCCCATTCGTCCACAACAATGCCTGGTGATCGACCTAAACCCTCTGGCGTACGACTCTTACATGTCGTCGATCATCGAGTGCCTGAAGTACACCCAAATAGCTCCAGCTCTCTCCAGGATTGAGTATGTGCCAATGGTGGTTCTCTCACAGGTGTATGCAACTGCCTATTATGACAAAGCCGTCGAGCGGGTGTTCTTCGAGGTTGCTGATCACAAAACCTCAATTTCTCGACAGCGTTTTGGTACTTTGATTGGTTTGGCTGCTGACCCATTGAGAATTAATCCGGAGACAATTCCGATTGGGCATCTTTACAACATGTTCTATTACATGGGGTACACGGAGGCGCTGGTCTCCGTCGCAAAGTTCAAGAAGTCCTGCTTGCCGCCGCAGTGGAACGGCATGTTCACAGTCCTCTTCAAGGGCTTGTCTGAACGGAGCTCAGGATCTGACGGTGCTAGTCGACTGTTCTTGTCGATTATGTACGCAGTTTACAACGGCGCCAACCTCGACTTTGGGTTGGTCCTCTGGCAACAGCTCATCCAGAGCCTTTCTTCTTCATCACGACATTCTGAGGTGTCATTTGCCCGGTTCTGGATTCTAATCACCAAATGGGCGATGGATAAGCTAGATATCCCTACTGCTACTGGTGCAGTGATGTCTTCGGTCGGTACTTTTCATACCACCAAGATAATCGTTTCTGATGCATCCAGGTTCTCTTTCATTGGCTCCATTCCGGAGACCATGTATGGCGACGTCCCATCCGACAGCAGGATCATCCGGACGATCAAAGAGTTCAAGGCATCTGGTCCTAGGGAACTAACACCGGAAATGCTAAAGTCCATCCATGATGCTGACAAACCGGTGCCCAGGGGCAAAAAGGCGGACAAAGGGAAGCAAGCGACCAAAGCTCCAAAGGGTCCTTCTCCCAAGAAGAGGAAAAAGTCAAAAGCTGCACAGTCCCCACAGCCGAAGAGGAGGAAGACTCAACCGAAGCGCAAGCTTGTTATTCCCTCTTCTTCGAGTGACTCTGAAGGCGAGAGTTCGGACTCGGACGGCTCTCAAAGAGGCGAAACCCCTCCAAGAGGCAACACCCCATCCCGATCTCCTACCCCAAATATGGAAATCCACAACTCACCCATTCCTTCACCTACTCAAACAATTCCTACTTCCATTCCCACCATAAACCCCACTACCACTATTCCTCCAACCTCTTTCCCTATACCACCACCCATTTTCACAACTGCAACCGAAACCCCACCCGTAACCAAACCACCTCAAACCGAAACCCAGCATCCAACCGAAACTACACCACCCCACACTCAACCTGAATCCACAAAACCCACAACACCCCCAGCTTCACCACCCCCACCATCTCCAGATCATGCCTCTGATGGCGATAACCCGTTCCTAGGCGGTGATCACATGACCTTCGATTCGGTCTATTTTAGTCCGTTTCAGGTTCAGAGTGATGAAGAGGATGAAGCTCCAGTGACAAAGAAGCATCTTAAGGAGCTCAACGAGAAGGTTGACTTACTTCTCACCTCATCTTCCAACCAACAGTCCTCTCTATCTGAAGCTGCACTTCAGAAGATTGTTGATGCCTTCTCAAGGGCTCAGCATGATTCGGTAGCCTCAGCCACTGCCGCCATAGACGCCTCTACCAAAGCCTGTGAGGCTGCGACCGCAAAAGTCGATAAACTATTCTCAGACGCCTCTTCTCTGTTGAAGTCATTACAGGAGAGTGCGGATTCTACCAAGACAACTTTGGAACCGATTGTTTAGCAATTGGCAAATTTCGTCTCAACGGAGTTGACCTCGTTCGCCAACCTTTGCCAATCAATAAGCGACGACAACTCGGCCCTTCGTGCCTCCATTGATGAGCGCCTCGCTAAGCTTCAGGAGGATCTCGCAGCTGAGAACTCATTAATGGACGTTCTGGCAAGCAAAACCACCGCCCTAAAGGTCAAGAGCACTCAGCTATCAAACTCTCAACAACAGCTTGAAGCTCTTCGATCCGAACAGGAGGTCATCAAGACATGTGTTTCGGATGTACATGCTGCCTTATCAAACATCCTAGAAGCACACGATCCAATTCTAAACCATTCGGTGAGGCGAACACTTGCTGAAAAGCTTTCTCCTGCCATGGACCTTCTCAGCAAAATCGAAGGCCTACCTAGTTTCGTGTCCAATCCGAAACAAGGGGGAGAAGAGCAGAAGACTGGATCGAAACCACCTCCTTTCTCCAAAGCTACTCACACAACCGAACCACCTCCGACTGGTCAAGCTTCAGGTTCGGGTGTGAAGGACAAAGGGAAAAACATAGCTGAGGAAGAAGATGAAGATGAAGACAAGGAAACCATTGCGGACATGTTGAAACGAAAGAACAGTCGCAATGTTGATGAAGATGTAAATCGTGTGGCGCGAGAGGCTGGAGAAGCCGAACGCAAGCAGAAGGAAGCCAACGATCTCCTTGAGAGCAGGAAGACTCTCTTCCCTGCCTGGACTCGGGAGCGAATGATCAAAGAGGCCATAGACACTCCCAGCATATTATGGCTCGAGCCGGTGATTTCGTTCGACTACAATAATTCTGTCGATTCGCAGTTCGACATGCCGTTGACTCGAAAGGCGTTTATCTTCCACGCCTTCTCAAATATTTATGAAGTCCCTCATCCGAACTCTGAGGTTGATAGGGAGCTCATCGACTTCTATCTGAAGGCTGCTCGTCCTCAGTATCTAACTTGGAGCGCCCAGAAGATAGTGAACGTCCGGGTACTGAAGCCTTACACCGAAGGTAGATTCATTAATGTTCGGTTCAAGGTGATTCGAGGATCTGCAAGAACTGCACATCATATCTCCCTGGCAGATCTACCGAACTTAAATCCTCATGATTGGATTGTTTTACATAACATCCTCTTGACGAATGAAGCTGAATATGGTCCGATCATAGACCATCTCAAGAGGATGATTGTCTGTTATATCATGGAGGTAGCCCTTATGGATCAGGAGGTAGCCACTGTCTTCAAGAAGAAACCGAAGATAGCTCCTGTGGGATCGGCCAGTGATCTCAATCAGATGAAAATGGGCAAGATCGACCTGAGACGCAATTCGGTTATGTTCACTAGAGCAGAAGGACAGAAATGTCTCTTTGCTTTAGCTGACAAACATCTTTACACCACTACTTGTCTAGAGCACGTGCTGTCAATCGTTCGAAGGTGTAAAGAGAATGCAGTGGATGATGTTAAGTATTTCAATGACATGATCCAGTGGTACATCAGGTTTAGGCAGACAATTCTGGCTCTTATCTCTCCTCTGTTTAACACCGTGAAGAAGAAGGTACCTGCCTCTGCTGCTGGCCCAAGTAACAAGTGAAGATCTCGTTCCAATTGACGCAAAGGGGGAGATTGTTGGGTTGAAGATTTGTTCAAGGGTTGCGTCTTTGGGCTCGGCTATTTGTTTATTTATTTTGTATTCCAGTTTGGGCCTGTCCAACCGAGAGCCCTTTATGTTTATTATATAAGTATATGCTTGCATGCATATTAGGGTAACGATTGATCTAGAGCATAACGATAGTATTTTACAGATTTCTTTGATCGTTCTTGTAAACCTACCAATCCTCTACAGTTGATGTTCTTAATCGAGCTCTTCTGAGGATTTTGTTTTAATCATTCGACACGTTTGATTCACTCTTGCCTTGTTCTTATTTTCGTGTTCTTGCTGTTTTATATTTACTTACCTGTTTAAGATCTAATTGATCTTCAAATATTAAAGTTTTAATCTCATCATTGAGCATCACTAATACCAATCTCCGTGGGAAAGGTCGGAAGGTCATTGAACAACAAAGTCTCTCTCACAAAGATCTCATCGATAACAATATCGCATCCCTGAACGATCACACTTACAGTGACAGCTCCATTATCGTCCCTTGTCATCTTGGCGGTCTACCAGAATTCTCGAATGATCTTCTGGTAGACAACTGTGTTCATTGTGATGGGAGAAGCTACACAACATTCCCGTAACACGTGAATCATCGATTTGAAGTCCCCATGAGTCAACGGAGGATCAGCAAGAACCATAGCTAGATTGTGCACATCTGCAAATTTTAAGGCTGCCATCTTATCTGTACTAAACCACACCAAGTAAGACAAATAATGTTTTAAATAATTTAATTTTAAGCCCAATAATGAATTAATGATTTTTTATTTAAAATTGAAAAATTGGTCAAAGTCAGAGTTTGCGGTCAACGAGGGTTTATGTCCGTAAACCCTTGACCGTATGCTAATGACCACTTGGGGAATTTACGGCCGTAAGCTTCGACCATAAACTCCGAAACTTCGTTTTTTTTGTCGATTTCAGCCTCAAGTCGCGGTTAATCATAGAACGAGATGCATATTCCTGGTCGAAAACGCAGTACCTTCAAAACTGTCAGATTAATTTCGCAAAAATCGGTGAAATTTTTTTCGAGGAGAGAGAGTATGAGAGAGTTTGTGGCCGAAATGAAGAAAGTGATAAAGATTTCGGTTGTAAACCCCTTTTTATACCTACTTTTCATTTACCTGATGACCGCACAGTATAAGGTCGGATCCAACACAGTCCAATATTTTCCAGAAAAAAATTAAAAACAAATCTTTTTGAGGATTAATATTAAAACTGAAATTAAAAATAAAAATAAAATAAAATAAAATAAAATTAACTCTGCAAAATTTAAAATTAAGAAAAATTGTTATATTTTCACAGTTAACAAAATAAAATAAATTAAAAATTAAAATTAAAAATAAAAATAAAAAATAAAAATAAAATTTAAATTAACTCCAACTAAAATATACAACTTAAAAATTTAATTACTCAGAATGAATTTGTGACGCTGGGATCAAAGTTGTTGGACAACCTTATTCCACTTGTTGGTACCCTTATCTTCACGTCTTCGTCTGATCGATCGCTAATATTGTGGTCTACTTAAACACGAAACATTTGTGACAAGATTTGGACAATTTACCAATGACATGACACACACACACTCACACACACACATATATACATATCTACATATGTATATATATATATATATATATATATATATATATATATATATATATATATATATATAATTATAATTTTATTGTCATGATTGGCCCTAATTCCTAAATAAATTTTTCTTATGACCTTTTAACTGACTACAACCAGGGATATTGTTGTCCACCTGAATTGAGCAGCGAGATCTACACACAACTTGTATGTGTTCAATTTTAATTGTACTAGAACGTGTTTCCCACTTCCTGGCATGCCCTAGCTATCAAGGACTTCCAAAATAGTCCTTACACCGGGTGAACAGACAATTATTAAGAGAGAAGATAGATTTAGAATGCATATGCTTTACATCCAGGTCGGATCTCTTCCAATCACGCAAAGGATGAAACATATGACTAACTGAAGTTTTATAGGGATTGAGAAGTGAACGTTGCATATACTGTGTACCAGGTCGGATTTTGAGTCACGCAAAGGAGACAGTATGTGGCTAAAAAATAGAAAGAATTGCGTAGAGAGAAGATGCAGAGAGATAGAGTTGCCTATGTTATAGTCCAGGTCGGATCTCTCGATCACACAAAGGAGGCAACATATGACTAACAGACAGAAAGAAATAAAATAACCTTCTACAGACCTAGTTTATCGGAATTCCCCAGTCACCCCACCCAACCGGAATTAAGGACAGAATCTGCACATCGAGGAAAAGTGAATCCACAGTTCTAGATACGGGTTATTTAATGTGACCGGTAGATTCCCATGTATATCTCCCTGCTCAACCTATCCGAGCGTCGTGATGTCAGGCTAAACGGATCTAACTAGGTCAATGTTTCTCAAGTCCTTAAATTCATTAAGTTCAACTCTCCCTAATCAAGTCCGTTTAAAATCTTTCGTGCCTACCAGCGCGTCGAGCACACAGCGTAGACGATTCAACTTAGGTACGTTACACAGATTCAGATTGTCCGTTATCACTTACTAATTTCATTTCCCATCACAACACTTGCAAACATAACTATCAGCAATATTTTTTTAATTTTCTGGATTTCTTTTTATATTTTTTTTGCTTGTTTTTGTTTTTTGATTTTTTTTTTGGATTTTTTGATTATTTCTCCCCCTAAATTTGTGCATGGGTGAGAATAAAATAAAAAAAAAATAAAAGAAAATAAAATGCGCAAATTTAGTCTATCCTACCTAAAAAAACTTAAAAAATTTGAAGAATTTAGAAAAGAAACAAAAATAAAATAAAAAAACTTAATCCTCAAAACGAATCATTTTCAGAAAACTCACAAGCACATCGAAACGAGGTTTGTTAAAAGGCTTAGTGAACAGATCCGCCACATTATTAGCAGTAGGGACCTGTTCCAGCCGGATTAGTGAACGTTCATAACAGTCTCTGATAAAATGAATTTTAATGTTGATGTGCTTGGTTTTAGAGTGTTCGACTGGATTTTTTAGCAATCTGAATGGCGGCCTCATTATCACAGTAAATGGGGGTTTCTAAATAATTCAAATCGTAATCCAACAGCTGATGTTGGATCTAGATAACTTGAGAACAACAGGCCGATGCAGCAACGTATTCCGCCTTCGCTGTTGAGGTTGAGATAGTGTGTTGCTTCTTGCATTGCCACGAGACTAGTCTGTCACCTAGGTATTGACACCCTCCAGAGGTTGATTTCCTGTCAAGTTCACAGCCTCCATAATTACTGTCAGCAAAGGCATATAAATCAAATTCAGAATTCTTCGGATACCAAATACCCAATTTTGGGCTACCTTTGATATACCGAAAAATTCTTTGGACAACAATAAGATGTGAAAGCTTAGGATTAGCCTGATAACGTGCGCATTGACAAACTGCAAACATAATGTCAGGTCGGCTTGCAGTAAGATACATCAGCGATCTGATCATCGATTGATAATGTTTCTGATCTACGGATTCGTCATCAGGATCTGGAGTCAGAAGAGGTCTTTCAGCCATTGGCGTTGATGCAGATTAAGCGTCGTGAAACCCAAACTTCTCAAGAATATCCTCCACATACTTGGCTTGATGTAGCAGGATTCCGGTTGAATTCTGTTTAACCTGAAGCCCCAGAAACATGGTCATATCCCGAAAAGAACTCATCTCGAACCGCTTCTTCAGTACACCTTCGAATTCTTTGCAGAGTTGCGGACTGGTCGACCCAAAGATAATGTCATCAACATAGATTTGCACAAGTATCTAATCATTACCGACATGCTTGGTAAACAAAGTCTGATCGATAATGCCACGAGAGTAACCATGCTCAAGCAAATGCTTTGTCAGAGTTGCATACCACGCTTGAGGAGCTTGATGTAACCCATACAATGCCTTGTCCAACTTGTAGACATGATTAGGAAACTTTGAGTCAACGAACCCAGGGGGTTGATCAACATAGATTTCTTCCTTCACCTTGCCATACAAGAAAGCGGTCTTGACGTCCATTTGATAAACTGTAAAGTTCAAGTAAGAAGCATATGCTAGGAAGATACGAATAGCCTCCAGGCGAGCTACTGGAGCATAAACTTCAGTGTAATCAAGAGCCTCGACCTGTCAAAACCCACAAACCACCAATCGAGCTTTATTTTGAACAATAACCCCTAAATCATCTTGCTTATTGCGATAAACCCATCGTGTGTCAAGAGACTTCTTGCCCTTTGGTAACTCAACTAACTTCCAAACACCGAGTTATTCAAATTGATGTAGTTCTTCATGCATTGCATCTACCCAATTGGGCTTATTCAGAGCCATTTCAACATTCCTGGGCTCTATTTGAGAGATAAACCAAGAGTAAAGACAAGTATTAACGTCTCCATTCTGACTTCTGGTTTTAAAACCGTCGCCCAGCTGACCAATGATATTATCGATCGAATGATCGCATTGAATCCTTGAAGGTATCTCTTGGCTGATATCATTAAGAGAGACAGGAAGAGTGTGAATGTTGACACCTCCTTCATTTGCTGATTAAGCCGCTCCAGATGGCTTTGCTACAAACTCATTTGAGATAATTTCAGAAAAGAGTAGTTGCATAAAAGTTGAAGAGACAGCGGAAGCATCATTAGGCATGAACTCTCTTTCTATAGGAGTAAGTGGCGTAGTTTCTGTTGGAATAGTGTCTACGGCTGCAACTATATTAGGCATGTATTTGACCCGGTTGTGCATAGTCCTTTCGGATTGCCTTCACCATAGCAACTTGATAGGATGATTTATTAAGACAGAGTAAATATTATTATTATATTATGAGAATAATATAAAGAATAATATATTGTTATTTGATTAATATAAGTCATAGAATTAATTGGAATTAATTTTGTGACTTGAAGAGATTAATTAAATAAGAGGGTATAAACTGTCAATTGTTTGATAGTTAAACTTTAGACTGTAAATCCATATAGATATGGATTGGACAGATTCTAGAAGCCAAGGATTTCTTCAAATCGTCCAAGAGTTATCTAAGGAATGGATTTGGATAGCCTTAAGAGAAGATTATCCAATTAGGGGTTAGGTTGTAACCCTTAAGGAGTCTACAAGTATAAATAGACCCTATGGCTAACGGAAATCAGCACCTAACCTAAAGTAGAGAAGCCCTGGCCGATTTCCTCCCCTCTCCTCTCTCCCAAATCATCCTCCTTGCTATTTGGTGTTTGTAAGCCATTAGAGGAGTGACAATTGTGACTCTAGAAGCTCCAAGACAACAAGATCAACAAGGAATTCAAAGGTATGATTCTAGATATGTTTTATCATTGTTCTTATTCCTAAATAGTCATTAGAAGTCTTGGATGGAAGCATGTTTAATTAGAAAGCCTAGATCCAAGCATTAGGGTTTTGCATGCGCATATAGGAAAGTTCTTATGGCTAAAACCCATCAATTTCTGCATTAGGAGTATCATTTTGGGTTGGAGATTTAGGAATATCATGTTGCACAGATGACTCCCCCTCAGGCGTAGCAGAGGACTCCCCCTCAGGTGTAGCAGAGGACTCCCCCTCAGATGGTGAAGAGGATGCAGATGGAGGTCTGTAGACAACTTCTTCGTCTTCATCTTTAGAAATATTCTTGAAACCAGAGACAGATCCAAATAAGCCACTCAAAGACACATTTATTGATTTGAACAACGATGTGTAATCAAACAACCAATCCGAACCTACTCTAGTGTCCGTCTCACTTTCTTCCAACCAACGCACGTCATAAGATTCCATAATCTGCTTTGTCTTCTTATTGTAGACCCTATAGGCAGTGCTAGCAGTATACCCTACGAAGTAACAATCATCGACTTTGGCATTAAACTGGTAGTTTTGAATCACACAACATCGTCCTTGTAGCATGTTTTAAAGTTCTGTTTCTCCTTTCAGCAACACCATTTTGTTTAGGTGTGTGAGAAGAGCTGTATTGACGCATAATACCCTTTTCCGCACAAAAATGATCGAGTACATAATTCTTGAACTCTGTTCCGTTGTCGGTATGATGCGCCTTCACCCGGTTGTTAGTTTGGTTCTCAATCAATACAATGAATTTCTTAATCAAATCAGCAACTCCAGCTTTGTTGGATACAAAGAAAACCCACGTAAAACGAGAAAAAATCATCAATCACAACCATACAATAAGAATTTTTGTTGATGCTGAGAACGTTTACTGGTCCAAACAAATCCATATGTAGCAATTGAAGCACCTGACTAATTGAGTTGACCTATTTTGGCAGGTGTGGTTTTCTATGAAGCTTACCTTGGGCATATGACACACATTTTACAAACATGATGAAGTCTTTCACAGGAAAACCATGGACCATCTCATTCTTAGCAAGACGATTCACATTCTTGGCGTTAGCATGACCAAGTCTTCTATGCCACAACATTGCAGTTAGTTCGGAGATTTTTGAGAAGAGGCACGTAACTTGTTCTGGAAGATTGCTATTCATATCAATGATGTAGGCATTCCCATCCCTTTTAGATTTTACAAGTATCCACTCTTCTGGAATGACAAAGCTTGGCTTGAGAATCATGCATTCCTTATAAGTGAAATGCGTAGAATAGCCTCTATCACATATCTGGGATACACTCAATAAACTATGCTTCAATTCGGGAGCAAAGTTGAGAATTTCAGAACTCATCACCCCATTTGTAACAGTTCCTTTTTGCTTAATCTTGCCTCCGTCTCCACCCGCAAAGGAGATATATCCCCCATTAAAGGATTGAATGTTATCTAGTTGAGCGATATCTCCTGTCATATGTCGGGAGCAGCCGCTGTCGACGAACCAAGGTCTGACGACATTCCCCCGCAACTGTCCTTGCAAAATGTGCGGGTTTAATTAGATTTGGGAATCCAGGTCATTATTTTCCTCGGTGGTCCTGTTGCCTTCTCAGATTTATTATCATTTAAGGATTTTTCAGAGGACACGGATGATAAATTGGAAGCTAATTTGGGCAACCATTGATAATTAGGTTTTCTAATAGTCCCAGGTGATTTTGAAATTGAATGTTTATCAGTTTGCTTGAAGCACTTGGGTTTTCTACCAGAGTTGGTTGAAGACCCACTGTTGCTTCTTGACGAAACCGACCCTGGCTTGGCCATGCTCGGTTTTGGCAAACTGCTTGGGACTTTGTTATGAAAAACCTTTTTATGCTTTTGAAAAACAGCCCGTTTTCTATTCTGATAATCTTTCCAATCATCATTCTGAGAACGATTTCTAGAGGACTTTCTAGTTAAAGACCTTCCTCTGAATTCGTTCTTTCCACTTGAAGATTCAAAGTGCACAAACATACGATTTTGACAATTTCTAGCTATATGACCACCAATACCACAATTAAAACAAATTTGTTTGTTATTGTTATAACTTGTGCTACATTGATCAGATTTGTTTTCCATACTAACACCCTTGCTTCTCTCACAAGAACAAGAACAAGAATTAGGTTGTGAGGCAAGTGAGGGTACATTAGATGGAGAGCTTGTGAAACTGGTGGTGTTTCAATATTTTCGTCACAAACATTGAAATTGCCAATCACATTATTCAAAATAGTATCAGACACTTGAAAACCATTCAAAACAGTATCAGAAGAAACAGAAACACCACAAAAAACATTGTCACTTGAAACATCAGAAAAATTATTGTCTTTATTTAAAACTAAAACTTCAGGTTCAGAGTCAATTTTATTTTCAGAAACAGATCCTTTAACTTCATGCTTTGACTGATTCAAGGATTGATCTGCAGGAGAAGTAGAAATGTTAGTACTTTCAACATTAATAAATCCTACCGAAACAAAACCAGATGGCTTGCCATAAACCATAAATGATTCATTGGCAATCTATTCTATTGACAAAGGTTGAAACTGATATGTATGATTGAAAGGAGGAGTTAGTTGATTATACCCTAGACCCTTTGACTGATTTCTTTTAAATTGCATGCATTGGTCTATCATATTTGAAACTACCTCACTCGATACATCAAATTTTCTAAAGTCAAAATCAACAGTTTCAAATTTGCCCTTTAACGATTGAAGTTCAGCCACTAGTTCAGCGTTCTATTTCATTATATAGTCATAATTTTCGCATTTATTACTGTAGTCTTCCTGAAGTCTCCTAAAGTCCTTTATTTTAGATTCTAATTGGGCATTAAGAGGTTTTTGACCTTTTCTGAGTGGGTAACCTTCATACCTAAGATCTTCTACTTCCCTTTTTAGTAAGTCATTATGTTCACGAAGGGTTTCAGGGTTTTCTACTTCTCTACCTAGTGTCTCAATTTTCTCATGCAAAATTCTAACATAATCAATACAAGCTTGAGAGCATGAGGGTAGACTTACCTCGTTTTTATTAGGTTATGAGAAGAAGATACCATCAGTGCAAACAACAGCTTCATCATTTGATCTTCAGCTGCAACAATCTCTGCCGGAGCATCATCACCAACCTGTGCCAAGTGGGCATTTTCGGGTCAATATATGTTCAATGCCTGCATTTGATCCTCCTGACGAAAAGATTGTGCAACCATGGCCTTCTTGCTGTTGACCTAAGCACCACTTCTATTGTTTCCAACCGCAACCATTGTTATGTCATTATTTAATCTTCTATCTGGTTGTGGACAATCACGAGCAAAATGCCCTGGCTCGTGGCAGTTGAAACATCGCAGGTTCCCCTTGCTGAACCCAACCTTCTTGTCAGCATTCATTCCCCAGTTCTTCTTTTTGGTCTTCTTGGCAAATTGTTTCGCCCTGAAGACTGCCATGGCATTTTGCCATGTGATATCCATCTCTTCGACGTCTTCAGGGTGAATCTGATCAAGATCGACAAATGACAGTTGGGGTGGAAGATCTCCAGCCACAATTGCATTGTAGCAGTTGACAAGCCTTGTAGCAGGAGCAAGATTTTCATCACCCTCCTTTCCTTTTGAAAAAGAAGCCACATTGGAGGAGGAAGCAGCTTGAGCAGCCATGAACAATTGATTCTGAGAGAGAGGCACAACTGATGCAGTAGGAAGAGAAGAAGTTGATGGAGTGGAGAAGGACTGAGCAGCAAATGTATAACAACCGTCATAATTCGAGTCGGTTCTAGATTTGAATAAACTTAGTTGCACATATAGGCATGACACATACTAGACTTAGTAACTAGAAGTTAAGATATAACCTATTAGAAACTTGGAAACAATTAGAAACAATGGATAATATGCTTGGATTTCATATTGTTATGTGAATTCTACTACTACATAACTATAGAGGCTATCCATATTCGGGTCACTCTTTGACTCGAACACCATTTCATGAATCATATACACACATCATGCACTTGACCTAGAAGTAGAAATTAGGTCAAAGTCTCATAGAAACATAAGTCAACGTTGAAGACTAGGACTAGTATACTTGATTCCTCAATTTCGCTTGAATCTCGGAAGCACTACAGAGAATGCCAACAAACCGATAGAATAAATGACAAACATTATTTATAAGTATAAAAGAGTCATAATACAATAAGATAAATTGAAGTCTCAAATATTCTAATCATTTTGATATCCAAAGATTTATTAAATCTCAAAACCCTAAAAGCCCTAAAACCTAAATTTTATAAAATTTAACATCAACAATTCTATAAAAATAGTTATGAGACTTATAATATTATGTTAAAATGATTAAGTTCAAGGAAATATAATCAAGGAAAATAAAAATTTAAGTCATTAACATTTACCCTTAATTTATAAGTCAAAAATAAATATTTTATGAGTAAAAACTATATTAAGGTGCACATTATAAAAGAGTTTGATATTTTTATAAAAGATTTGAATTTTATAAAAATAGAAGAGAGGGAAGCCCTTTCTTATCCCCCAAAACCGGCCACCCTCTTCCCAAGACACTCCTTTCTTCCCAAAACACATAATCACTTCTTTCTCTCTCACACTCCACTTTCTCTCTCATTTTCTCTCATTTCTCTCTACCTTCACCACTCCATTTTCTCTCAACCTCTCTCTATACCCACGAAAATTTCCAGAAAATAATTCCAAGAACACACCTCAAACTCAAAATATTCAAAATCTAGTGGTGTTCATTAAGGTAGAACACGATTTCCCTTTATTTTCCTTCAAAGTTTTGTTATTTTTCTTACACTTTCTTTTTCTTCTACTCCTTTCTATTGTAAAATCATGAACACTTGCACCAACTCACGGTTTTGATGATGATGGTGGTAGGATTTCATCCAAAAACAACATGCATGTTGTAGATGGTGAAGTCCCATGACCTACACCTAAGTTAAAATCAAGGAAATGCACTTTTATACATGTTTTGGTGGAAAAACACCACATGCATCCAAAGTTTTATTTCAAAAATGAATTTTGAACATTTCAAACTCATGAATGATCTTCAGAAAAACATGCATGTGATGATCTTCAAGCTTAGATGCTAGATCATCAAAGTATGTTGTTAAAAGCTTTCAAATATGTTCATGAAGGATTTATTTCCAAATAAATATCTGAATCTCTTTTTTTGACCAAATCCGATTTCTCCCAGATTCCAATCAACAAAATAAGTTGCTCTGTAAATTTCCAGAAGATAATTCATTTATCTCGAATTACTATAATTAATACAAGAAAATAGGGTAACAAATCATATAAAATACTTTCCGAGGTCTATAAATCCTAGTTAAATTCGTGGAAGACCCCTATACTAAATAATGACCTTTCATTAAGTTACATCGATTTTTGTTACTGTTTAGTGTGGTTTTGAAATTTCGTTTTGTGTAGTCCAAATAAATCAAAAATCTACATTAGAAAATGTGAAAATGATAGGTAACAATTTTCTCAGATTCCCCTATATGTGAAAGACTCAGAAAAGTATTTTCAGAATTTTCCATCTTGTATACCTATTTTTTCTGGATTTTTGTATTTATAATGGCCTAAAAATAGAATATATAGTTCTGCTCATCCAAAATTCATGAAATTTTATCAAAACACCTTATAGTACATGATTATGCTACATAAGAATTTTGATGGTTTTTCTCTTCTGTATACTATTTTTCTTCTATTTTCCCAAAATTAAATATACTTAAACCCAATTTTTATTAGAATAAATACACAAAAATCATAAAATTGGGTTAAACAGTTTAGAAATTCATTTTTATAATTTTGAAAGCTTAATAATATTTAATAACAGTAATATAAAAAGCTTGGGTAATTTTGGAAACTGTTTGCTATTTATTTCATTTTTTATTATAATAAATGAACAAAAATCATAAAATCGGGTTAAACAGTTTAGAAATCATGTTTTATATTTTTCCCAGCTTAAGTATGTCTAGTGTACGTGTTATAAAATTTTTTGGAATTTTTATCCCTTGGATGCTATTTTTCATGAATTTATATTGTTATGAAGGCTTAAAAATTTGGAAAAATAGTTAATCACATAAAAATTTCAAGGGAAAATTTCTGGAAGACTTATAATGTATTTGGAACAAAAATCTAAAATTTGATGAATTTTGAAAACTATTTGAAAATATTTTTGGATATTTAGAAGTTTAAAACACCTTTAAATGTATTGAAATACCCTTAATTAATATTACAAAAATATGGAAAATGATATCCAAAATTATCTTAATCACATGAGTTATAAAAATTTCACCATTTCTGAAAAAATGTTTGTAACTTAACAATATAAATTTTGACACATTATTGGCATAATTCTATTGTAGTAGTAAGTATACTAGTATTGGATTTCAATTAGAGACTCATTAGTGTGTATCATCGTTGTAGGAAAACGATAGTGGTACGAGTGGAGTGTAGTTCAAGACACCATTTGCATCATCTCAATGCATATTGTGAGTATTCATGCACTCCCTTATTTTCGGTTTTTATGTTTTGGAGTGGAAAAGCATGTCTGAAAAACTATTTATTTGTTCGTTGTATTTAAATTGATTTGTATCAAACTTGATTGCTATTATATTTCTATATCTCTCTCTATGTATGTCTATGCAACACGGAACATGAGAACTTATCGTCTTATGTCCCTTCCCTTACACTTTTCTTGAACTATTAACTCTTTGAGCTAATGGTCATTATGGACAGCGCTATTAGGAATCGACAACTCCTCACTCGCCCGATTGTTGGAGTGCATGATACCATATAATCTATGGAACGATAAGCATAAATCTTGATAGGGCATCCGTCATAGGCTTGGTTGGGAACTCATTGGTTTCTCATACACATACAAACTCATTACTTATTATAGCAATAAACTTTGTATCTCATTATAACAACGAACTTTTGTTACTAAATACTTATTTACTTGTTTTAGCAACAAACTTGGTTGCTTCTTATAGTAACAAATTTTTTTGCTCCTTGTAGCAATGAAACTTGATTACTCATTTTAGTAACAAACATTATTTCCCATGAGGATATGTGTGACAACCCGAAATTTCTATTATGTACGAACATATCAAGCCTATAGAAGTCAGAACAGTTGCTGTTAATTTTCAGACTTTTTAAAATAAGTGTGAGTATTTTAGGATTTACACTTTAAGAGTTATCAGGAGAGGGGATGCCCTAGAGTATTTTGTGCATCTTAAAAGTTTCAAAACTCCAAGAGTTTGGAGTTTAAGGCTGGAATGATATTTTTTGGACCAAAAACTCCATGGACTATATATATGACACATTAGTCAGTTTTAGTCATTTGTTCCATTTTCAACTAGAGAAAAAGCCGATTCTCTCCCAAGGATCTTCCATCTTTCGTCCCGGATTGTAAGTACTTCTACCCTAGAGTGTTTTAAAGCTTACTACATGTTTAGATATGATAGAAATCACTAAAGAATCACATGAGAAAGGAGTTTACGGCCCAAGATCTTCTTGGACCGTAAACTCTATTTTGCGTGCCAAAGTGCTCCCAACTCTTCCCTTATGCTTAGAAACTAGTATGGAACCCTTCCCTGATGGTTTTAGCACATGAAAAAGACCTTAAGACCCCCTTGTATATGGGTTTACGGTTTGGGGATCTCCCAAAAACGTAAACACCCAAAAAGTGTGTAAAAATGGCCCTAGTGCCTTCACAAGCTTAGGAAACTAGTCTAGATTTATTTCATGATATGTTTGGGACTTGAAAACATCAAAAGAACATAAATAATATGTGTTTACGGCCGCAAACACATGGAGAAGTGGTCCATGGGCCGTAAACTACATATAGGGGTGATTTGATGCCACAAACATTTCCATAGGCTTATACTTCAATGAAGAATCGCTTCAAGGGACTTGCAAGGCTTCAAAACAACTCATGGTCAAGAAGACATGAGTTTACATCCATAAGACCATGAGTTTACGACCATAAACTCAATGGGTTATGGTCTTTAGGGAGTAAACTCATATTAGGGGTTCCCTTGAACCTTATGCTCAATAGCTTTGTCCTACAACACTTAGATGAAATCCTTAGCACTTATAACACTTATATAAAGTGTTTAACATGTCTTAGGGTGTCTTAAATTTGTTATTTAGTTGTTTAAAGGCTAATTGGTTACATATATGTGATATTATATGTTAACTAGGATCTTAGAGTGTGTACAAGTCTTCAGTTGACACCTAGCATCCTATACAGTCCGTTCAATCCCAACCACTTGCTACAGGTGAGTTCGTACCCCTTAATCAATATTTTAAATGTTTTTAAATGCTTTTACGGGGGGGGGGGGGGGGGGGAACAAGTTGAATCATGCTAGTCATTATGTCAATTACATGTGATTAATAAGCAGCGTACAAATGGAATTACTACTCTTTTAGCTGTTTTACCAAACAGATTACTTCAAATGGTTTTCCAAAACATTTTTACTCGTTTAAAAATCTTTGTTAGACTGTCTTACATACTGAATGTATCTTTTCAAACCATGTTACAGTTGTGATTCAAAATAAATGTTTTCCTTATACTTTACACTGTTCTTATCAAACAAACTGCTTTCAAATCGTTTTACAATTTGATATCAAGTTATCCTTTCTTAGTTACTAACCTTTTCAATGGTTTTACAAAACTTCTTTTATGCTTTTATATTGTCAATTGCATGCCTATATAGGTATAGTTATATAAGTAATGTTTAAAGGACTTAGGAAGGCTAGCTCGCTTTATATCCTTTTCATCGTTGGGATGTGGCTTGAGGGCATTCGTTATCCGTCCGAAGGTCATCTAAATATTAGTTATATATTATGTATACATATATAGACATAAAAGTTTTATCAGTTAATTCAATACTCTTGGGTAGCAGGGGTATACGTTCATGTTCATACGTACCAGTTATACTACTAGTATGCTACAATAGGCGTAGCTTAGGAAGTTACTAATACTATTACTAGAACGCGGAATCATACCATGAGTTAGTTCATTCATGAGTCTATACATGCTAGATAGAGAGAGAACACACATTACAACTAGCACACACAGAACATTACAATACATTACTATACATGCTAGACAGAGAGAGAACACACTTTACAGCTAGCACATTCATTACATATACATTCATGCAGTTATGTGAGCCATTAAATGTGTCCCGACACTTCCTGCCATGACCGTTTTTGTATCCAGAATCTCCTTAATTGGGGAACGTATGAGCTTGTGTATAGATCTATACTGGATTGACTATCCTACACCTTGATGCTCGCTATAGTGGGGCCTGCAAGTCTACAGGTGCCTAATGTCATTACTTACGGCGTCTTACATCATTGTTTTACTAGAGTCAGTAGCAGGACACTGGTCGATCACATGTTACTTAAAATTACAATAGATTTGAGGTAGTTAGTACGGTTGTAGTTATTTGATACTACACCATAGTACTATTTCATTTTCCCATTACATTCACTTCGTGAACATTCACACGATGCACGGTAATGTAGAAGCTATATTTTTGGTTAATGATAGTCGGATTTGGGAAAATACTCACTCTTACAAGAGACACACACAGATACTAGATGCCTTGGTAGAAGGATACTTTTAGTAGGAAACATAGGGTTTTCTAGGAGGTTCAAAACTTTTACATACTTACATTTCATATACGTACAAATACTTACATACAAATTCAGACACTAAAATACTTATGATCTCACCAGATTTAAAGTTGACACTCTCTTTCAAAATAACTTGTATCCTCAGGTCAACAGTACATAGGTACCGATGCAAGGTTTAGAGAAGATGGAGCTCGTTTAAGACTCATCTTTCATTTTGATTTATACTTTAGTGTCTATTATAATTTGACAGAACACACTTGTATTAAAATTATATTATTAATGCAATGGATGATGTTGTAGCTTGTTTACAACTATTCATTGTTGTGATATTGTACATGACGTCCTCCGCCCCAGAACGTTTCTGCCGTTCATGGTTTTGGGGTGTGACAATATGAACATTACATCTCTTTTGGTCAACATACTTTATTTCTCATAATGACAACGAACTTTGTTTACACAAACTTATTTACTCATTTTAGCAATATATTTTTATCTTTGGAAGCTTATATGAAAATTTTGATTTCGATTCATGAAACCAATATTATTTTTAAACTTGTGAGTACTCACCAACAAATTTTATAGTTGACGCTCGTTTTACATGCTTTTTCAGGAATCATTGAGTAAGTGGCACTTACGGAGACTTCACTTTTAGGAGCATTCACATGTGTTGTATTTCAATTTATATTGTAATTTCTTTTAAAAGTTATTCAAACCCATTGTAAATTTGTAATGATTTTTAATAATATGGTTGGTGTTGTCTTTTAACTTTTGCTATGAAACCCTTTATACTGCTACGCCTCGTGTTTCCGCTTTAGCGGGGTGTGATAGAATGATTGACCTGCAGAAGAAAATGTGAGAGATGAAAGAGCATTATTAAAGGAGATCCCAAGGTTCGCAGCTGAGTATCAGTTCACATGGTTTATCTCTCGCTGCTTGTCATCAATATCACAAGACTTGATGACAGCCATTACTTCAGCAATAGAAAGTCGGCTAAGATCTTTAGTCTTCTTTATAACAGCTACATTCATGTCCCAAGATTTTGGGAGAGAATTTAGCAGCTTCTTGTTTATCTCAGACTTGGTGTAGAAAATCCCAGCTACAGTCATTTCAGTGTTAAGAGATGTGAACCGTTGCAGCTGTGCTTCAAGAGTCTCTCCAGGAACGTAGTTGAACATATTGAAACGCTGTCGCAACATATCTTGGTGATTCTCCTTCATATCTTCGTTCCCTTCATAGACCTCACTTAGGGCTTCCCACAAAGCTTTAGCAGAAGTGTACTCCCTGAAACCTTGAGCAATGTCCGGAGATAGAGCCATGGTGAAGGTGGCCAAAGCCTTTTCTTGCTCTTCAACGTTCTCGAAGTCTTCATCTGTATAATTTTCAATATTCTTGTCAACCAATTGACCAGAAACAGTAGTGGTTATTCTGACAGAATCTTTTATTATGCTTCTCCAGACTTTAAAGTCCTTCATCTTGATGTACTTTTCAATTCTATACTTCCATTCTGGGAAGCCTTTAACGGACAGGAGTCTAGGAATTCGGTTGGTTGTTCCCATTACAGAATCCAGCTCGTGGTGGTGTGTTTGACTTTCAAAATCCATTATTAATATTAAATTAATATGAGATAGAAATTAAATTATTTAAGATTAAATTAAGTTTTTGGTCAAACACAATCAAAAAACTGTTTGCGGCCGTAAACAAGGTTCACGGTCAGGGGAGAGTTTGTGGCCATAAACACTGAGTTTACGGTCGTAAGGTGTTTAAGGTTTAAGGTTCACGGCCCAAGAACAATCAGTTTCCGGTTTATGAATACTCTTTATTCACGGCCCAAGAACACAATTTACGGTACACGAACTGCGAACTGCCTGTGGACGTAAACTGTGATTACGGCCGTAAGCTTTGAAAATTGAGAGAATTTGCAGATTTTTGATGAAACCTAAAACCCTTTTGCGGCAATCACCAACTTTAGTCGCAAACAGATGAGAACCCGGTCCAAAATCGATTGTAGAATGCCTTTGACGCTGGTTTTACTCTGATACCAATTGTAAGGTCCTAAAACGGATCTTACCAGTGATCAAATAGCAAATACAATCAGTTAATCACTTAAGAACGAGTAGAATAGAGAATCAAACAAGCTTGCACATGCTTTCATATTAGAATCACGTCTGGTACAAATTACGGTTACAGGAGCTGATAATACTGAGGCATCAACAACTACAAAAGACCTAGCAAACCCCTATTTATACAGTATTGGGCCGGCCTTGAGTTTACGGTCGTAACTAGCTTACGGCCGTAAACTCCTTACAGGTGACTGTAAATACCAAATAAACTATAATAAGATATCAAATGACCAAAAGAACCTTTTACATAGAAAGCCTAGACCAAACCACTAATTAGACTCTTGAAATCCCAAACATACATATACACATAAGACCCTCCGGTCTGCACATAGATACAACTTTAGGTAATGAATAGTGAGAAGACTCACCTCAGGTAATCTTGGAAAGTCTCAAACTCGAAGTACTGGTCTAGCTTCTGCCTAATCACATAAAGTAATTTACCTCTAATTAACAACGATTCTCAAAGGATAGACTAATCCCTGCCTCTAGTCTCTCAGAAGGGGAAAAGACTATTTTACCCCTCCAATGGTCCGAATGTCCAATTGTTGACAAAACGCTAAAAGTCAATGAAAGTCAACTGCATTCAACGGTCTAACGTTGACCAGACTCGTCGAGTCCATGCGTATTCTCTGAATCCTCCTAAGGCCTCAATCGACTCATTGAGTTAACCTTTTATTCGACGGGTTACCATTGATCACGAATCGCGAAGCAAAACGATCTGACTCGTCGAGTCCTCTCATGGACTCGACGAGTTTCCTCCATGAAAATGATAAAATGAACTTCTGAGGTCATATATATTTCTCTAGCTTATAGATCTAACCTTCGAACACTCAATAGTCAAGTAAAGTTCCTATCTTTACATTCATGCATCACACATATGACTCTATTTGATGAAATAACTCATGAAATGGTAACCTAGACTCAAAACTGTCATAGGACTGCATAAAGCTAGATGGTTGGGACTCTCTGGACCACTCAAGGTCCATATCCAAAGTCGGTTCCTCACTGGGACTCCATATGCTCAAAATCCCAACTAAAGAAGGGGTAAAGAAACCCTAGATTCATGGGATCTGCTATATACACGAAAATAGGCATGGATGCATACCTTAAAAAGCAACCTTTGATGAAGTGATAGCATATCTTAGCTCCTTAAACAGCCTAGCTTTGAATCCCCTCCTTCTTCCTTGCAATAATGCTCTAAGTTGAAGAAATTACCTCCCACACTCTCTCTCTATGCTCTCTGGTTCGAATGGTGTCTCTCAAGGGTTCGAGTGGCTGCAAATGAAGGCCATAAGGACCATTAAATAGGGCACATGCCCAAAGATTTAGGGTTTCTGTCCACAATGCCGACTAGTCGTGTCGACTCTCCGACTCGTCGAGTCCATTCGTTAATCCGAGTCATCAATTGCGATCCTACTCGACGAGTTTAGGCGCCAACTTGTCGAGTCCATCTTCTCATGTCAAAAACAAATACTTAAATTATGATACCTAGAAATTTGGATGTTACAATTCTCCCCAACTAGAATTAGACTTCACCCTCGAAGTCTCACTCTACAAACTACTCTAGATGCTGCTCCCGCATCTCCGTTTCTAGCTCCCAAGTCATCTCGGATCCTCTCCGATGTTGCCACTAGACTTGAACCAGGGGCATCTCTTTGTTCCTCACATCCTTGAACTTCCGATCCAAGATCGCGATCGGCCTCTCAATGTAATTCAGACTCGAATCCAACTGAATATCCTCTAGTGGCACACCCGCCGTCTCATCAGCTATACACTTCCTCATCTGGGGTACGTGGAAGGTATCATGGAACTGACCCAACTCCTCGGGTAGCTCTAAACGGTATGCTACTTTGCCCACTCTGGCGATCACCCTGAAAGGACCAATGTATTCAGGCCCCAACTTGCCCCTCTTCCTGAATCAGATCACTCCTTTCCAAGGAGATACCTTCAGGAGTACAAAGTCTCCAACCTGGAACTCGAGCTTGGATCGCCACTATCCGCATAACTCTTTTGGCGGCTATGGGCTGTCAGTAACCTCTGTCGGACCTGCTGTATCTGCTCAGTCGTCTTAAGGACTATCTCGGTGCTACCCATCACCTGCTATCCTATATCTCCCCAATAAGTGAGAGTCCGACACCTCCTCCCATATAAAAGCTCAAAGGGAGGCATACTAATACTTGAATGGTGGCTGTTATTGTAGGAAAACTCAGCCAAAGGTAGGTATGTGTCCCAACTTCCCCCGAAGTCCATAACGCATGCTCGAAGCATGTCCTCGAGCGTCTGAATCGTTCGCTCACTCTGCCCGTCTGTCTGTGGGTGATAAGCAGTGCTAAAGTGAAATCTCATGCCCAACTCCTCATGAAACTTCTTCCAGAACCTAGAAGTGAAACGAACATCTCGGTCTGACACAATTGAGATCGACACTCCATGCCACGACACCACCTCCCTCACATAAATCTATGCCAGCCTCTCTGCAGAAGAGCTTTCACTGATAGCGAGGATGTGAGCGCTCTTAATCAGTCGATCCACAATCACCCAAATCGCATCAACACCCCTCGCGGTCCTCGAAAATTTGGTGATGAAGTCCATAGAAATCTGTTACCACTTCCACTGGGGAACCTCTAGTGGCTGCAACTTGCCATGCGGACGCTGGTGCTTCGCCTTGACCCGACGATAGGTCAAGCACCTTTCTACTACCTACAAAGCATCCCTCTTGATACAGGGCCACCAATAATCTCTCTTCAATTGCTAATACATCTTAGTGGCCCCGGGATGGATCGAGAATCTCGATCTGTGCGCCTCCTCCATTAGTATGCTACATGCCCCACCCATAAACATCACCCATATCCGACCATGAAAGGTTATAAGCCCTCGATTATCGGTAACAAACTCAGATACCTGCCCAATCACCCACTCTTTCTTGTGGTTCTCCGGTGTCACTGCCTCTGCCTGGGCCTCTCGAATTGTCATACCCCACTAAAGCGGAAACACGATGCATAGCAGTATAAAGGGTTTCATAGCAAAATTTAAAAGATAACACCAACCATAGTATTAAAAATCATTACAAATTTACAATGGGTTTGAACACATTTTAAAAGAATTTACAATGTAAATTGAAATACAACACATGTGAATGCTCCTAAAAGTGAAGTGTCCCTAAGTGCCACCTACTTGATGATTCCTTAAAAAGCATGTAAAACGTGCGCCAACTATAAAAATAGTTGGTGAGTACTCACAGATAAACAAAATAATATTGGTTCCATGAATTGAAATAATGTTTTGATAAAGTTTCCAATAATAAAAGTATATTGTTAAATTGAGAAAATAAGTTTGTACAAAAACAAAGTTCTTTGTCATCATGAGAGATAAAGTATGTTGCCCAAATGAGATGCAACGTTCATATTCTCATGGAAGATAAAGTCCGTTACTCAAACGAGTAATCAAGTTTCATTGCTAAAATGAGCTGTCAATTTCGTTGCTACAAGGAGCAAACAATTTCATTGCTAAAATATGTATATAAGTTTGCAGTAGTAAAAGTTCGTTGTTGTAATGAGAAATAGAGTTCATTGCTATAATGAGAAACAAAGTTGATTGCTATAATTGATAAACGATTTTATTGCCATAATAAACAAAAAGTTATTGCTATAATGAGTAACATGTTTGTATGTGTATGAGCAAACAATGAGTCACAACCAAACCTACGACTGAAGCCCTATCAAGATCTATGCTTATCGTTCCATAGATGAATACGGTATCATGCACTCCAGCAATAGGGCGAGTGAGGAGTTGTCAATTCCTAATAGCGCTATCCATAATGACAATTGGCTCAAAGAGTTAATGGTTAGAGATAAGGGAAGGGCCTTAGTACGATAAGTTTTCATGTTCCGTGTTGCATAGACATACATAGAGAGACATAGCAATAAAATAGCAATCATGATTGATACAAATCAATTTAAATACAACATGCGAATAATAGTTTTTCTGGACATGCTTTTCCACCCCAAAACATAAAAACTAAAAATAGGGGAGTGCGTGAATACTCACAATATGCAAAACATAGCAACCAAGTTTATACGAGTCAATTATAAATACAACGAACATAAAAAGTTTAGAACATGCTTTTCCACCCCAAAACATTTAAAAACCAAAAATAGGGGAGTGAGTGAATACTCACAATATGCAAAACATAGCAACCAAGTTTATACGAGTCAATTATAAATACAACGAACATAAAAAGTTTAGGACATGCTTTTCCACCCTAAAACATTTAAAAACCAAAAATAGGGGAGTGCGTGAATACTCACAATGTGCAAAATATAGCAGTCAAGTTTATACGAGTCAATTAAAAACAACGAACATAAATAGTTTAGGACATGCTTTTCCACCCCAAAACATTTAAAAACCGAAAATAGGGGAATGGTGAATACTCACAATATGCATTGAGATGATGCAAATGATGCCTTGATCTACGCTCCACTCGTACCACTGTCGATTCCTACAATAATGGTATTCGCTAGTGAGTCTCTAATCGAAATCTAACACTAGTATACTTACTACTCCAATAGGATTATGCCAATAGTGTGTCAAAATTTAATATTGATAAGTGATAAACATTTTTCTATGAAAATTAATTTCAATGAATCAATTGGTATATAACAATTTAATTGGAAAATTCACATTATTGAAATGCTAATATTTAACATTTTAAGAGGCGTTCCAATGTTTTAATATTGAAAAACTAAACCAATTTAGTTCTAAAATTTCCCAAACTTTGAATTTCAGTTTTAATTGAAGTGAAAGACCTCAAGATAAATTTTCTTGAACTATTGATTTGTCTAACTATTTTTCACCATTTTAGTTTCTTGAATAAACGTAAAATCATGAAAAATATTAAACAGTTAATAAAAATTACCAAACTGCTGATTTTGGTTCTAAATGTATTACAAGACTTATAGATAAATTTTCATGGATTATGGATATGCATAACCTTTTTTCATATATTTAATTCTCTAAATAAAAAAAAAATCATGAAAAATAGAAATCAGTTAATAAAATGCCCCAAACTTTTTATATTAATGTCATTGCATATACTTAAGCTGGGAAAAATATACAAATCGGTTTCTAAACTGTTTAACCCAAATTTTATGATTTTTATGCATTTATTCTAATAAAAACGGGGATAAATAGAAAACAGTTTCCAAAATTGCCCAAAATTTTGATAACACTTTTATTATGCATGTAGAATCTGTGAAAAATATAAAAGGTATTTTTCAATTAGTCTTTCTATTTTTCTTTGTTTTATCCTCTTAAATAATCATTAGTTGGAGAATAATTATTAAACAATTAAATTAAATTACCAAAATTTTTTGTAAAGTTCATTTACTGTGTAAATAATCTGGGAAAAATACCAAATGTGGTTTTTATATAATGAAATCCGATTTTGTGTATTTAAGTGTATTTAATCTTAGAAAATAGGAGAAAAATAGTATACAGAAGAGAAAAATCATCAAAACTTTTATGTAGTCTGGTAACATATGACAAGGTGTTCTGGTAAATATTCATAATTTTGGGATGAGCAGAACTATTTTTTTCTGTTTTTAGGCCATTATAAATACAAAAATCAGGGAAAATAGGAATGCATTATGAAAATTTCTGAAAATATTTTACTAAGTCTTCCACAGAGAGTATAAGCTGCGAAAATTGTTAGGTTTCCGTTTCACCGTTTCTAAAGTGGTTTTATGATTTATTGAAGCCAAACAAAAAGAAAATTCAAAAACATTTTAAACGGTAACAAAAATCGATGAAATTTTATGTCAGGTCATCATTTAGCAGAGGAGTCATCCACGAATTTACCTAGAATTTGTAGACCTCAGAAAGTATTATATATGATTTATTGCCCTATTTTGTTGCAATAAATTATAATAATTCTAGAAAAAAGAATTGTTTTCTGGAAATTTACAGAGCATCTTATTTTGTTGATGGGAATCTGGGAAAAATCGGATTTGGTCAAGAAAGGAGTTTTAGATATTTATTTGGAAATAAGTCCTTCATGAACATATTTGAAAGCTTTTAACAACATACTTTGATGATCTAGCATCTAAGCTTGAAGATCATCACATGCATGTTTGTTTGAAGACCACTCATGAGTTTGAAATGTTCAAAAATCGTTTTTAAAAGAAAACTTAGAGTGCATGTGGTGATTTTCCACCAAAACTTGTAGAAAAGTGCATTTTCCTGATTTTGACTTAGGTTTAGGTCCTTGGATTTCACCATTTACAACATGCATGTTGCTTTTGGGTGAAATCCTACCGCCATCATCATCAAAACTGAAGTGATTGAACATGCACACATATTTTCTAATAGAAAGGTGTAGAAGAAGAAGGAAATGTAAGAAAAACCTTAAAAACTTGAAGGAAAATGAAAGGAAATCGTGTTCTACCTTAATGAACACCACTACATGATGAAGATTTTGTGTTTGAAGTGTGTTCTTGGACTTGTTTTTTGGAGAATTTCATGGTTGAGGGAGAGAGGAAGAGAGAGTAGAGAGAAAATGAAGTGAGGGAGTGTGAGAGAGAAAGAGATAGAGTGGGTGTGTTGGGAAAGTGATTGAGTGTGTTGGGAAGAGGAGAGAAAGGAGAGATATGGGAATCCGACATTTGAGGGTATAATATCCCTCTCTCTTTCATTTTTCTTTATAAAATTTAAATATTTTATAAAAATATCAAATATTTATAAAAGATGCAACTTAACCAAGTTTTTATGCATAAAAGTGTTGATTTTTTATTTATAAATTAAGGTTAATGTTAATCAGTTAAATTTTTTTGCCTTGAATATATTATACTAATTTTAATTATTATAAGATAATATTACAAGGTTTATAATTATTTATATAGAATTTTTAAGGTTAAAGTTTGTAAATATGAGTTTTTAGGGCATTTAGAGTTTTTGAGAGTTTGTAAATATTTGGATATCAAAATTACTTGAATTTTGAGACTTCAAACTGTTTTTGTGTTTTCTAACTCTTATTCAAGTTACAAATAATGTTTGTAATTTATTTTTATCGGTTTATTGGCATTCTATGTAGTGATTCCGAGATTCAAGCGAAATTGAGGAATCAAGTATACTAGTCCTACTCTTCAACTTTGACTTAAGTTTCTATGAGACTTTGAACTAACTTCTACTTCTAGGTCAAGTGCATGATGTTTGTATATGATTCATGAAATGGTGTTCGAGTTAAAGAGTGACCTAAATGTGGATAGTCACTACACTTAAGTAGTAGTAGAATTCACATATCAATGTGAAATCTAAGTACACCATCCTTCGATTCTAATTGTTTCCAAGTTTCTAGTAGGTTATAACTTAGCTTCTAATTACCATGTCTAATATGTGTTGTGCCTATATGTGCAACTAAGTCTAGTCAAATCTAGAACCGACTCAAATTTTGACGGTTGTCACATGAATGGTATCCAATACCAGAGTCATCCCCATCATCCTCATACATATATCTCGAATCGGGGCACTCTCCGCCCTACGGCTCAGAGCATCGGCTACTACGTTAGCCTTTCCCAGGTGGTACAGGATCTCACAGTCGTAATCCTTTAGCATATCCAACCATCTTCTCTGGCGCATATTCAAGTTGGGTTGATCCATCAGATACTTCAAACTCTTGTGGTGTGTGTATATGGTACCCAGAACCCCGTACAAAGAATGGCGCCATATCTTGAGGGCGAACACCACTGCCCCCAACTCCACATCGTGGATAGAATACCTCGCCTCATGAGGCTTCAACTGCCTTGATGCGTATGCTATCACGTGCGCTCTCTGCATAATCACCGCACCCAACCCCGATATAGACGCATCATAATACACCACAAAATCCTCCATTCCCTCCGGAAGGGCTAACACCGGAGCTTCGCATAATCTCTGGAAAAGAGTATCAAATGTGGTATGCTGCTTGGGACCCTAGGTAAAAGCAACGCCCTTCCAGGTCAATCCGGTGAGGGGAACGACAATATTGGAGAAATCCTTGATAAATCTCCGATAGTAGCCAGCCAACCCCAAAAAACTCCTGATCTCGGTGGGGGATCTCGGCAACTCCCAACGCATAACAACCTCAATCTCGGCCGGATCGACCAATATCCCATTCTGATTAACAAGGTGCCCCAAGAATTGCACCTCTCGTAACCAGAAATCGCACATGGAGAATCTGGCGTAAAGCCTCTCCGATCTCACTACTCCGAGGATCTCTCTCAGAAGCTCCTATGCTACTCTCTGAATCCTCCTAAGGCCTCACTTGACTCACCGTGTTAATCTTTTACTCGACCGGTTACCATTAATCACGAATTGCAGAGCAACATGATCGGAATCATCGTGTCCTCTCATGGACTCAACGAGTTTCCTATATGAAAATGCTCAAATGACCTATGAGGTCAGGTCTGTTTCTCTAACTTATATATCTGACCTTCTAACACTTAAAATTCACGTAAAGGTCATTAGAGAATCCACACACCAATTCATGACAGTATTCATTCATACCTACTTCCAACATATGAACGACTGTGGCTCGTTCGAATAATTTGACTGTTCTAAACCAATTAAATTATTTAGGAAGTCAAAACATGCAAAGTGAAACACAAGAATAATACTAATCTCATATGGCCTCAAACCTGTGAGCATAAATAAAACACGTTTTATTTATCACCAAATCGATTACTCATTATTTGTCGTTTCGGGTAATCAACTTCTTACTTGAATTATTACACTTGTCCCATGCTCTTAACATGCACACAATGTTTACCTATGGTTCTTACTTTTTAAAATAGATCCAATGAACACATTTCCAATCATACTCATTTCACAACACCTAATCCTTTTTCATAAGTGAAAGAATATCAAATTCTTGCCACTTAGAGAATATGCTAGATTCTAACATTTTATGCAATGATCCTTTCGTAATAACACTGCACCAAAGTCACAAAGACTATTGCCAATGATATTACAAAGTTCTCTATCGGAGATTGTTACAATACAATTTGTTACATGTGATGTCTCTCACTCAAAGTACATTCCTTTGAACATCCTTTTGCATAAAAGTTTCTAATCTAGTCTTAGATTTTCAATATTCAATTCCCAATATGGAAACTGTCCATAACTCATTCTTAATAGAATCTTATCTATTCATAATAATGTTGATATGGTCCATCCAATATGGAAACATTTCCATATTTTCCAATACTATACTTCCAACTACTCACAAGCGACCAATCCTCGGCGAACTTTGGATTGTCCTTTGATAGTTGTTTAATTATCTTAGTCAAAACTGATTCTTGTCCTTTTTCCCTCTAAATGCGCTAGACATTTGGAAAATTTTAAAATGGTCAAATATTATAGCATTTGAAATCGATCCTATACCCGAAGCGTATGGGACACAATGCATAATGTCTTACATAAAGATTTGATACTTTATCAATCTTCTGCCATAATATTTTATGTGCTATGTTCTCAAAATTCGAATCGTGAAGAGGAATGTCGTAATCATAATCGAAATTTTAAGAACACCCTATATACCTTTGACTAAATTTATTAACATTCCACAAGCTAAGCCTTTAGATTTGAAATGAAGCATAATATTCTCTCCCTTAATTATAGCAAAGCAACTTTACAACCCTTACGACTTTACAAGGTATAACTCCTGTTTTCTATAATTAATATTGCCAACTTGCAATACGTGCCTTAATAATCATAAAATCATAACATTTATGCTCCCACTGTCATGATGATTATTATAAACATAACACTTATGCACCCACTAGCTTTGACAAGTATTCAAAAACAACTTAACTTTCAGAAAAACAATGCTTATTGAATTTCTTAAGTTCATGTTTCTAATACTTAGTGCTTTGATAATCTTTTATCAACGCTTCTTGAACTTATACACCTTTGCCTTAGATAGTTCATATGCTTGTCTAAAAAATTGCCAAACCTCACAATTCAAATTATGGAAAGGGATACCGTAACCATAATCGAATTCGAGAATGCAATTTTACAATCACTATCTAAAATCTTTCTTAGTGAAAGTATTTCCTCACAATCATTTTCATGAATGAGGAAATCTTATGACACTTAGATTTAAACGGTGTATTTGATCCTATCCATGTGAATCTATCAAAACCAAAGTTTACGACAAATTCAAACTCATATTGATCGAACATTCTTAATCTCGATATCTTGCCTTATGGTAGCACAGCTTCCCACCACGTCTTCCAACTAGTTAAGCAGCTCACCCTTTCCTATCAATGTACTTTTCGTTGACAAGGTCCTTGCCTTTTATGCATTCAAATGAGAACTCATAGAACTCACATGCATAATTAACTTAATTGGAACGGCACAAAAACAAAATAATGTCAACACGATAGGTTGTAAACCTCAACTCGTGTGCTAGTGATGACCGATAAGGTTTATTTTGATTTGTTCTTGAAACTTTTCAAGACCATTAAGACTCCCACTGACTCCTTGACATATAAGATTCTCTTGTCAATAACCATTTCTTGACAAACATATATTCAAGAGTTAGTGTAGCTTTTATCAAAACACTTCATAAATTGGTCCTAGTTGGTCTTTGTCTTATCCAAGACATTACAACTTTTCCACATTTGATGAATGCTATAAACCTTCTTAATACTTATCACTCAATGTCGCAATCTTAACTCTAAGACTTGTTTTGGAACGAAGTATGATTGGCTTTTTGATTTAACCATTTCTTCAATTCTTGATTCCTCTTCCTAGACATACGATTATACTAAGACTCACTTAGAGGATCAATTGAGATGTGGTTCTTAATCTTTAAGACCTATCATAAAACATAATAAAAGGTACTCTCCCTTCTTCTTAGAATAGAGAAACTTTTATCTTTCTGCCTACTTGATTCTTCTTATTCGTTCTTCTATTGACTAGCTTCGTGAATGAGGCCTACTAACAGTAAGACTAACTTTTACTCATACATATATATAATGTTAGACTTTTAATGTTATATATAGTATAGGGTGTATTTTACACTTTTAAAATATTAGGTGGTCAAATTTAACAATTATACTTTTAATTCAATTAAATTTTAAACCAAAAACTTTATGGATTTATTAAGCCTCTTTTAATTATACACCTTAATTAATTAATAAAACCATAAGGGTGTGATTTGAATCCTAAAGGGAAAATGTGAAACTTTTCATAACAATACTAGGGTTTCAACTATTTAAATTTCAAAACAACTAAACTTTTGAGGTCAAATTTAAACTATAAAACCTAAAGGGAAAATGTGAAACTTTTCATAACACAAGGATCAAATAACAAATAATCTAAATTAACAATTAATCACATAATTATCCATATTTGATTTATTTAATGATTTCTTGCAAAACAATTTATCAATTTAATCAAAATAATTAATCAATTATCACATAAGGAAACAAATATTTTATTAATTGATAAATATCTTCAATTAGATCAAGAATATAGTCATATATATCAAAAATCGGATTTATATTGATATAATATGATAAGGCAAATATCCTTAAGAAAAAACAGCAAGAACTCTCGGTTTTCCCTCTTACTGACCAGCCGACTCGTCGAGTCAGGCATGGACTCGTTGAGTTTGCATGAACTCGGCAAGTTCATCTAAAAAACTCGGCGAGTTCAGCCCCCAGAAACAGAAAAATCAAAGTTTTTCAACATACAAAGCATCAATACAATTGAAACCAATCTAGGCTCTGATACCACTAATGGGTTTTGGTCATAAGAACATCCTATGTGCTCATACAAACCCTAATGTTTGGATCTAGTTTTCTCTATTGTACATGCAAGTTATCCAAGACTATAAACCCTAATTCTAGCATAAAAGTAATCATATTAACATAAGAATGGCTTTAAGATGTTACCTTGATTGTTATGTAGGAATAACAATCCCAATTCCTCCTTCTATTAACTTTAGAAATCTTAGAGTCACAAATGTCACTCCTCTAATGGTTCACAAACACTAAGAGCGAGAGGATGAAGAGCATAGAGGATGGAGGCTGCCCAAAAACGTGTGAAACCCTTGAAGGATGCTTGTCCACGTTTTTAGGTCATAAGGGATGTATATATATAGGAGGCTATTAGGGTTATCTAACAAGGAAACCCTAATTTGGATGCTTAAGCCCTAAGCAACCCATGGATCCCTTTCCTTAAGGCCTTGGACGATTTCTTATGGGCCTCCCCATAGAATTCGTCCACTCCTTAATATAAGGCAATCCATGACCCAAATTTCAATTATCTTATAATTACAATTCCAGTCCCTTAAGTTTAATTAATCTCTTTTAGTCACAAAACCAATTACCAATTAATTATTGACTAATATTAATTAAACAATATGGTTTCTCCTTTAATATATTATTCTCATAATATATTAATAAATCATATTTAATCCTTTCTCTCCATAATTCATCCTATCAAGTTCCTTTGGTGAAGGCAACCCAAAAGGACCATGCACCATCGGGTCAAGTACATACCAAAATAGTTATGGACTTAGACACTAATTCAACAGGTTGTTGGTCTTGGAGCTGGGTCTCTTTCTCAGAGGCATCTTGATCTAATAAGTTCAAGGAAGAGAGGAGTATAAGTCCTCTGAATTGAATCAAGAGATATGGTGGATATATTCCGAATAAGCGATAAACTAGGAAAGAGTTATCAAAGCAGGAAAATTATCGCTAAGGGAATGATCAAAGAACAATGCATGAAGGAGGATTTCTACCAAGGATTAGGTCGAGAAATACTCCTATAGTATTTCATGATTCGTTACGACGCTGGTTCGATGTTTGTGGTATTAGGGTATGTTTTAGGCATGTCGCATACCACAGTCACTCCCAAGCACATGTTGGTCGTGTCTCGAATGAATATAGTTGGCCATGCTATATTGATCATAGACACGACTACATAACTGCCCAGATTTAACCGCAGTACACAACACCCATTCACTTATGTTTTTTTCTACTTGTAGTTACGGATCTCGACGGTTCGGTATACTTATATACTTTTGAAAATACCTATATTTTGAAGTATACTTTTAGTTCAGAGCACTTAGGCCCCTTAATGTTTATAGTTTTATACCATGTAAGGTTTGGTATACTTTATTCACTATAAACGAGGGCTCTGATACCAATCTGTCACACCCCGAAAACCGAAGACGGAAACATTTCCGGGGTTGACTCCACGTTGAGTATCAAATCCAATGCACATAGTAAGTAAAGTAAAACAACCATTACATTACATATAGAAAAGTTTACAATTGTTTCAAAAGTAAGTTATACATGTGATAGATAGTATATATGAACAAAATGAGACGAGTGTTCTACACACTCCGTCTTCGCCAAAAGAGATCGTCGGGTACCTGTCTAATGCGGACTTGAGAATACAAGCGGTTTGAAAATCAGCATAAATCTAGTGAGTTCATAAGCGGTTAGTTTTCTGAAAATGTACGAGTTCCTTTGGTTTCCTGAAAAAGTAGTTATCCAAGAAAATCCTATATTTTCTAAAAGTTGGTTACCAAATCCAACATGTAATGTAAAAGATGTACAATGAAAACATGATTGTTCTTGTCAATTGTAAAGTTTGGTTATCTAACTTGTTACACTGTTACCCAAGAAAATCCTATATTTTCCTACATGTGTGTGTGTGATGAACTGTTACCAATTCTGATTATGTTCAATGTTATCCCCAAAAAATCCCATATTTTCCTATATGTGTGTGTGCGAATTCTCCTGAAAGTCTGATTATCCTTAAATGTACATTAGTTTTATTACATACATAAAACTAATAATTATGTGTGAAGTGTTCATAATCTTGATTGCAAGTTCCATCACCATACTTTAGACCAGATATGACTCGGGTCGGGGCTAGTATCCTTTTTATGACTTTCATCACCCTTGAACCTTTCGGTTCGGCTGTAGCTAGCAGCTAGGTGCGGGATTGTCAGTCCCGTATAGATCTATACACTCAAGTCATGCTCCTTATCTAAGAGATTTTGGTTACAAGTGCGGTCCTCCACTCGCGTATCTCTGTGGAGTCTTCACCGAGGACGTGTCTCCAATCTTTAAGATTACTCTTTACTGTCGTGTCTAGGGAAGTAGTATCTATGACTAACTAAGTTCTAATGGTGCATGTCCTTTACACTCGAGCCTCGGTGTTTTATTAAGGACATTACAAATGTTTCATGTTTTCTAATGGTGTCTATCCTTTACACTCGATCCTAGGGTGTTTTATTACAAACATTACAAAGGTTTTATGATCTCTATCAATATAAGTGTGAACAATCAATTGTGAAACATAACAGTATATAATAAGAATTGAAATCATTTAAACAAAGAACTCTGCAAGTTAAAAAGTTTGTTGGGAGGTTTTCAATTCTTAAAAGTGTGCGAATTATGAAACTATTTAAGTAAAATAATGAATTTAAGTACAAGATATTCTTGTACTTTTGCTTGTATTCCCCCCATGAAAACATTTAAAAACCAATGAAAAAGGGCAGGGGTATGAACTCACCAGACGAGAAAACGTGTCGGTTCGGACGCTAAGTGTCGGTTCGAGGCTTGATAACACGCGAGGTTCCTATGTGATATGAAATGTTATACAAATATATCTAATTAGATTTTAAATTACTAATTAGATATGATATTACATTCCAATGAGCGAAAACACTTCAAAACGAGTGTTTGGAGTGACCCGGGTGACATCTACGGACGTGTATTGATGCGTGGGACTTGGGAATTGAGTTTACTCTTCAAGAATAAACTACTTATGGAGTTTTCGGCCTCTTATACCGTACACACATGAGTTCACGGCCGTGAACTCATGTTTGGGTGTTTTATCGTCCTAAATTGGTCAATAACACTTGAGAGATAATTGGGATGAATTTATCTAAGGCTTTAGAAGGAATTAAATCACAAATAACACTACAAAAGGGAGTTTATGGCCCTAAACAAGGATTTTACGGCCGTAAACTCCTATCCCCCTTAGATTGATGATTTAATGGTCTTAGCTTAATCATATGTGATTCCTATAATTTTTACAAGCCTTGGTATGAATTTAGGGCACCAAATGACGCATATTTAGGAGTTTACGGCCCTGGAACATATTCTTGGGGTGTCATGGCCGTAAACACCTAATTGGAGGGTGTTTGACATGTTTAAGGTCCCGAAACTATTTTTAGATGATTCTAGGATTTATTCCAAGGCTATTGGTGAAGTTATATGGGTTTTAACACTAGAAAATGAGTTTACTCCCCATGTATGAGGAGTTTACGGCCCAAGCATATTCCTTGGCCGTAAACTCTTATTTGCTCCTCAAAATTCATGTTTAGGGTGTTCTAAGTCCGGATTTGTAAGCCATAAGGTCGTATCTAAGTCCCAATGTTGGTTTGGAGGGGTTAAATTGCTCAAAAACCCATTTATTAAGTGTTTACGGCCCAAGCATGCTCCTTGGCCATAAACACATGTTCTAGTTCCAAAATCACATTTTAAACACAGATTTGAAGGACTAAGCGGTTGAATAACAAGTTAGGGAAGTTACCTCTATGATTTGCAGCCTTAATTCTATGTTTTTGGACCTTAATCTTGGATGAGGAGAGAGGTTAGAGAGAGAGAGAGTAGTGAGATGAATCAAAAGCTTCAAATGGAAGTTTAGAACACTTTAAATAGTGTTCGGGATTTGGACACGGTGGAATTCTACCCGATACCGACGTTAGACGGGGCTTTTGGTCGCACCCGATCAAGTTGCCGTAACTCGATATGGTTAATTCTAGAAATGATCTGATTGCTAATATGAGGTGTTAGAATGAGTTCTAAAGGCATTAGGACACCCATTAAGTCATAATATAAAATACACGTTAATGACTTAATTAAATGACGGAAATTGGAAGCGGCGATTGGATTATTGAAATGAGTTACGAAAAGGGTTACAAGCAATGATACGAATTTTCGGGTTTTTACATGTATCACTAGAGGCGTATAGCTTCTCTCCACCTTTTCGTGGATATAAAGTTCATCGGAAACGGACTTGGAACGAAGGAGATATTAAACTTTGAAGTTATTGAAAGAAATGGCCCCTTCTGTGATCTGATGTAGGGTTGTCCTGCCTTGAATATCATTTCGAGCCACTCTGCGGACCAGGATTGGCAAGATTCTGTCTGCTGAGCCCCCATTGCTCAGGTCATAAAAGCTTCGGTCACCTTTAAATGGCATGGCTGATCTTGTCCTTGGTTCCATGTTTCCAAGCATTCCACCCATGGAGGCGTCGGGCCATGAAAAGCCGGACGAGGGTTAGGATTTGGAAAAGGAGCTATATGGGGTAGGTTTTCAACCTTGGGTTTGGAGTTAGCATCACCCAAAAGGTCTTCACCATGATGATCATTCAAAGGGATAGGATGATCATTCTCTGGTTCTTCTCCAAACCAGCCATCAATGACATCGTTCGGAAGGTACTGGTTGTCGTGAGGCTAGAGTCCAGCCATGTTATCTACGCGAGAATTGGGGTAAGAAAATAATTATTAGACGAGCTATCTAGATAATTATTTAGAAATTCTTCATTATTTACATCACTATTTGTGAAGTGCATACCATTTATATGTAATCGAAACAGGATAGGCCTTCGAATAAGTGACCTTAACACCAAATTCACAAAGAATAGGGGTAAAGCAAAATTTTCACCGATTCTAAGTCTATAACATCCTAGTTACATATAGCCTTAGTGTATCCACTTAGTAACTATCAACTTAGTAATGAAGATCCCTTTTTAGTTCTCAAGTATAAAGTACCTATAGTAACACCAAATACCCTTATAGTATTTTAGGTTTATGTTCTGTTGTTCTCATTGTGGTATTGTTGGTAAGATTTTAGACTTGTTGCAACCTCACAACTACACATAGGCACATGCTAGTAAATCCTCGGATAATATAGTTGATCAGGCTATATCTTCCTAATTTTGACTATATGTCTCTAAGTCCACCTGTGTTGCCCAACAATCGTAATTCTTTTGTATTGTCCTAGTGACACTGATTTTAGTATGAATGCAGGCACGTATATTTAATTAAATATTTTATTATTTAAAGTATACACTCGTGGTCAGAGTATTTTAATCCCATTGTATTTATATCCTGTATATTTTTTATGGGTTGATATACTTAATTCACTATAAACAATGCTCTGATACCAATCTGTCACACCCCAAAACCATGAACGACGGAAACGTTCTGGGGTGGAGGACGTCATGTACAATATCACAACAATGAAAAGTAGTAAACAAGCAATATCATCATCCATTGCATTAGTAATATAATTTTAATACAATTGTGTTCTGTCAAATTATGATAAACACTAAAGTATAAATCAAAATGAAAGATGAGTCTTGAACGAGCTCCATCTTTCTCTAAACCTTGCATTGGTACATGTCTATTGTTGACCTGAGGATAAAAGTTATTTTGAAAGAGAGTATCAACTTTAAAGTTGGTGAGATCATAAGTATTTTAGTTTCTTGATTTGTAGGCAAGTGTTTGTATATATGTGAAATGTAAGTATTTGTATGTATGTGAAATATAAGTATTTGTATGTATATGAACTGTAAGTATTTGTATGTATATGAACTGTAAGTATGAAAACGTTTTGAACATCCTAGAAAACCATATGTTTGCTACTAAAAGTATCCTTCTACCAAGGCATCTAGTATCTGTGTGTGTGTCTCTTGTAAGAGTGTGTATTTTCCCAAATCTGACTATCATTAACCAAAAATATAGTTTCTACATTACCGTGCATCGTGTGAATGTTCACGAAGTGAATGTGATGGGAAAATGAAATAGTACTATGGTGTAGTATCAAATAACTACAACCGTATTAACTACCTTTAGTCTATGGTAATTGCGTAAGTACTATAGTATTTGTAATAAGTGACTACTTCTGTACTATTTTTCCTTATTTGACGGATAAGGCATAATGTGATGGCTAGATCCCAGGCTAGATGCTCCCCTGTCAAAGAGATTTTGGGACCCAAATACGAACCCTGCATATTTGCAAACAGTGAACATCCACATTACTATGATCATGTATACCGAATAGAACTATTACAATGCGTTGTGATTCATTGGTATAGTTAAATCCTAAAATCGTTCCATGCTATAGCACCTAGTGGTGTCTGTCCTATCATCATATAGGATCTATGTAAAAGTATATGAACGTATACCTTTGCTACCCAAAGGTACTGAACTGACTGAAAGGAATTATTATGTCCATATATGTACACATGATATATAACTAATATTTAAACGGAGTTCGGACAGATACCTGATACCCACTAGACCACATCCCAATGGTGAAAAGGAAATAGAGCAGATAGCCTTCCTAAGTCCGTTAAACATTACTTATATAACTATACATATATAGGCATGCTTATAACAGGGTCTCTATGTAAACGTATCTATGTAAATGTACTCAGGTAAATGTACTCATGTAATAGTATAATAGTGTACTGTAATGTTCTGCGTGTGCTAGCTGTAATGTGTGTTCTCTCTATCTAGCATGTATAGTACTGTACTGTGTGTACTAGCTGTAATGTGTGTTCTCTCTCTATCTAGCATGTATAGACTCATGAATGAACTGACTCGTGGTATGATTCTGTATTCTAGTAAATGTATTAGTATCTTCCTAAACTACCCATATGGTAGCTTACTAGTAATATAATTGGTAAGTATGAACATAGAAGTATACCCATGCTACCTAAGGGTATTGAACTGACTGGAAGAACCTTTATGACTATATATGTACACATGATACATAACTAAGATTTAAACGACCTTTGGACAGATACCTGATACCCACCAGACCACATCCCAATGGTGAAAAGGAAATAGATCGGGTAGCCTTCCTAAGTCCTTTCAACATTACTTATATAACTATACATATATAGGCATGCAATTGAAAATATAAAAGCATAAAAATAAGTTTTGTAAAACCTTTGAGCATGATTACTATCTAAGAAAAGATCGACTTGATATCAATCTATAAAACGGGTTGAAAGCATTTGTTTGATAAAACAGTTTAAGTATAAAGAAACATATGTTTGAAACACAATTGTAAATGAGTTTCAAATGAAACATACAATGTATAATGAACAGTTTAATAAGGAATTTTAAACATATAAAACGTTTATGAAAATATGTTTGGTAAAACAGGTACTGTGTAGTAAATCATTTGAATGTTGCTTATTAATCACATGTGATTGATAAAATAACTAGCATGATTCTACTTGTATCCCCCCATAAAACATTTAAAAACATTTAAAACATAGATTAAGGGGTATGAAGTCACCTGTAGTGAGTGGTACGGATGAACTGAAGATGTAGGATTGCTAGGTGTCAAGTGAAGTCTTGAACACAATCTATGATCCTAGTTAACATATAATATCACATATATGTATCAGATTAGTCTTTAAACAACTAATAAACAAATTCAAGACACCCTAGGACATGCTAAACACCTTTATCAAGTGTTGGTAGCCTCAAGGACTGCATCTAAGTGTTGTAGGGAAAACCTAGTGTGTATAGGGTTCAAGGAAAACTCCCTAATGGAGTTTATGGCCCTAACGTCACCAACAAATGAGTTTACGGTCGTAAACTCATGGGTTTATGGCCGTAAGCTCATATTGATCTTTTGATGTTTTGAGGCTTTACAAGACCCTAAGAAGCATTTCTACTTAATGGCAAGGTCTTTGGTAGTGATTAGGGCACCTTTCAACTCCATTGGGGAGTTCATGGCCCTGGAACCACTTCCCTTAGAGATTACAGCCATAATCTCTCATGGAAAGGGTGTTTTTGGTGTTTTCAAGTCCCTAATTTAACTAGGAATGAATCTAGGCTAGTGTCCAAGGCTTAAGGAGAGATTAAAGCACACTTTGGCCCTTTTGTTTGGAGTTCACGGTCCAAGAACTTCTTGGGCCGTGAACACCTTACTCTTGGTGTTCTTGGGGTGTTTTCTAGTCCTACATACATTAGGATACGAGTCTAAGCTAGTTTCATTGCAAGAGGAAGTGACTAGGGTACTCTTTTCCCCTTAAAGAAGGGTTTACAGTCCAATATGTTCTTGGGCCATAAACTCTTTAATCTTGTTGGTTTCCTATGATTTCTAGTGTATTAGACACATATTAAGCCCTATAATACTCTTAGATAGAAGTACTCACGATTTGGGACGAAAGGCCGAAGATCCGTGAGAGAGAATTTGGCTTTTCTCTAGTTGGAAATGTAACAAATGAATAAATATGGCTTAGAACCATATATATACCCCTATGGTTTTTGGCAGAAAATATTTTTATTCCGACAGTGAATTCTAATATCATAGAGTTCTGGAATAACAGAGTTGCACGATACCCTAGTGCACCCTCTCTCTTGATATCTCTTTAAGTGTAAATCTTGAAATACTCAAACTTATACCAAAAGTCTGAAAATTTACTGCAACTGTTCTAACTCTCTATTGACTTGATATTGTTTGTACAGAATGGAAATTTCGGGTTGTCACAGCTGAAGGAGCAGCGGTTTGGGAATTGTCATAGAGCAGCCAGAGGGATATCAACAAGGGTTCAACAGTGCAAAGTGAGTCTCCTCATTGTGTGAATGGGTGTAAGGCCACAATTCAGGCCCATATAGCTTATGATTAGGAAGACCCGAGGGTTAGCTCTAGGCACTGTATGCTAGTATGTTATTCCGGACCAAAGTCCGATGTCGGGCGGCTGCCCGGAGACTGTTTGCATGTTAGATTATACTTGTTGTCTGTGTGATACTTGTATGTGCCTGGTAGGAAGGAGAGTGTGGGCGAGGACTCGTATCTAATCATTAGCAGAGTATAGGCGGGGTTCCGTATCTCATTAGTAGCATTGCAGGGGCGAGGTCCGAGGTAGGGGAAGAGTGAGTGTGGGCGGGGGCCTATATCTCACCAACAGCAGGAGCATGGATGGGGTTTCTTGACTCTTCAGTAGCAGGACATGGGCGGGGTCCAAGATAGGCGAGGCCTTAGATAAGGATTATAGTAGAGTATGCTAGCTACTTTTTATGCGTTATGTTATATGTTGTATGTGTTTGGCAGAGGAGGCCTAGAGATAGTCGGGGCCTAAGAGAAAAATATTTATATACCGAGCAGGGCTCGAAGCCAGGCGGGGCCTGGGTTCGGGCGGAGCCCGATGTAGCGGGCGAGGCCCGAGGTAGTGGGCGAGGCCCAGTGCCTGCAGTATGTGATTTTGCATGGTATATGGTAGGTTGGGGAACTCACTAAGATTCGTGCTTTCAGTGGGCGAGGCCCAATGCTTTCAGTTTTGGTTTCAGGTACTTCCGGTAGCGGAGGGAAGAGCTTGGGGTGATCGCATAACACACACCATTATTTGTTCAGCCTGCGATGTTTACTTTGATAAAATAAAATAACATTTTAGACATGATACTAAGATGTGATATGTTTTGTATGAATGGCTGGCACTGGTTGTTTTTTTTTTTAAAAAAAAAAAATTTCAGTCTTGATTTTTGGGAAGTTATATCTTCACTGAAACCGGACCTGAGGGTACAACGAGCTATGAGACTGTAGGGTGTTCATTGAGACTGGATGAGAGGGTCCAACGAACCGTGAGACCGGAGGGTCCTCACCGAGACGCATGACCGGAGAGACCATGTCGAGCTATAGCCATGAGAGCCTTATTTGTGTATGTGGTATTTTGGGGAACTCAATAAGCTTCGTGCTTACAGTGTTATGTGTTATATGTTTCTGGTTCTTATCAGGATCGTGAGAAGGCACCAGTTTGATTGTACAGACAACAGAAAAGAGTTATATTTGAGGATCCTGGCTTTGCGATAAATAAATTTTAAAAATGTTTTGATAAATTGATACTTGTGATTTTTGGAAAGAATATGACATGTGTTTTATTGTGTTTTAAAATGAGAATTTTGTTTGAAAATTTACGGTGTTACATTTTATCTTCATTAGACCATAAGCCCATAATTTTATAGGCATCGAGGTTGCTTGTGAACCTCCATCCTCTTGTCCCCTATGCCTCTTTTTTATAGCCTATACTTTAGAGTATTATATTCAAAAGGATTTAGTTTACATGAGGTATTTAAAGAAGCTCTTATGTATAAAAAAAAGTGCCTAGTTTTTTTGTCTTCTACTTCTTCCCATTATCTCTAAAATCCAAATCTATCTTAGATAGACGCTCTCTCCACTTTTAATGTTGTTAAAAGAAGCTCTTATGTATAAAAAAAAGTGGCTAGTTTTTTGTCTTCTACTTCTTCCCATTATCTCTAAAATCCAAATCTATGTTAGATAGACGTTCTCTCTACTTTTAGTTCTTAATTATTTAACCACTTAAGGCTTAAATAACAAGGTACTATGTAACGCCCCGATTCTCAGGTATTGATTATATAAAAGGGTCTTTGGTTTTAAGTCCTACTCAGCGTGTTGGTTGCCCTACTCGTCGAGTAGCAGCGGGGTGGGATTACATGTTTGGTGACATACTCGCCTAGTCCATAAAGGGACTTGACGAGTAGGAGCTGGCAGATGAAACCCTAAATCCTGGGGTTTTGCACCCTATTTAAAGGAGCCTTAGCCTCCTATGGCCTCTTTACAGTCTTTGTGAAGCTTAGTGAAACCCTAATTCATGTGGCACTCTTCTTGGTGTGATTTAAGCCTTGGAAAGAAGGTTGGCTAGGAGGAAAAAGCTTGAAGAGCAAAGGAGTTGAAGCAAGGAAGGTGTGGGAAGCAGAATTTACCTCGGCTAGCATCTTCTGGAGGTCTCAAGTTGCAATCTTTTCTTCCCTTTCCCTCTAGATCTCTTTTCTTTAGGTTGAGTTTTATTGTTTTATGGATTTTGAGTTGATATGGGGAGTTATGGGCTATATCTGAAGTTGTAACTTCAGATCTGGACATTTCCTAAGTCCTAGAGTCATAAAGTTATGAGTATGGGGTGATTGAAACCATCCTTGTGCTAGGAATCCCATTAACAGATTAGAATTGCCATTAAGAGCCTTTTTAGCCATGCATACACGTAAAGTTTGCAACTTTATGTGAAAAGCATGCTCTAGAAGCTTCGATCTATAATTTGGAGCCATGCATGGCTTAAATGAGTCTGTATGGCTTAAGGGCTGAAGGTACTCAGCGAGTCGCAAGGTTGACTCGACGAGTCCTATGAAGATGGCCTTGAACTCGACGAGTTGGATGAACAACTCGGCGAGTCCGATGAAGATTGTCATAGACTCGGCGAGTTGCATGAAGAACTCGGCAAGTCGAATGAGTTTTCTCTAGGATATGTATGCGTGGGTGTAACGACTGTAAAATTTATGCCAACTTAAAACATTTTAATTCATTCAAAACCCATTAAGTTCATACATCTTGTTTTCAAAATAGTTTAAACATCAGAGTATCCCCCAAAACCATATCGCATAGATCATAAAACATGAGGAACGGTACGATCACGCCTTTGCCTTGCCACGATCTCCGGTAGTACCTGAAAGAAAACACTGAACTGTAAGCCCGAAAGCTTAGTGAGTTACACTCAAAATAGCAACCACACATAAACATACTCATAACATAGCACAAATAGAACAACCATGCACATCGGGTCTACTATGGTACTGGTCCGCCATACCAGGCCTTTAGTCCACCTGGTCCACCCTCCGAGTCTAGCCATGTATATCGAGTCTACAGTGTGATTGGTCCGCCCGCACCGGGCCTTCAATCCACCTAGTCCACTCTCTGAGTCTACAGTATGACTGCTCCGCCCGAACCGGGCCTTCAGTCGGCCTGGTCCACTCTCCGAGCCTCGGCACGTCTGTTCCGCCCTCTTGGGGCCTTTAGCCTATCCGGACCGCTCGCTGGGCCCTCGGAATATCCGGTCTGCCTTGGGTATGTTGGCCTATAGCACAAAGCAGGATCGCCTCAACCCAAACCCCCGTTAAACAACCATGTGCACATAAAACAATTCATCACATAACAAATCCTTAACCAGACAACAGTCTATCAGATCTCATAGCATATCAACATCCTAAACAGGATTCCGACCTAACCGGTCACTAGCATAACATTACCCTATATACTGGGTACCGACCGTAAACAAGTCACTAAGATAACACCATCCTAAATACTAGGATGCAGATCTAACAAGCAATAACATAACAAACAATACCCAGATTTCCATCCGATAAAGAGCCGACCTTGGTGTCGTAGACCCTGTCGATATAGTGAGGATAACTCACCTGCAATTGCCGACTGAAGAGATAAGTCCAAGCTACTCCGACCACCGACAAGAACTTCACCTTAAAACACGATCAGAGAACCAATTTCATAAATACTAGAAATACCAAATTACCCTTGGAAGTCAGACTAGTCAACTCTTGGTCAAGGTCAAAGTCCTCAATCAAAGTCAACCTTCCTGGATGACTCTACTCACCGAGTCAGCCCGTCGACTCGCCGAGTTCGCATACCCAGAAAAGTTTCATTACACAACTTAACTCGCCGAGTCGCCCCAAGACTCGCTGAGTCCAACGATCTCTGAGTCCCATACTGTCCGACTCACTGAGTCGCCAACTGACTCACTTAATCTAAGGCTTTAACCAAAAGAGGTTGGGTTTTGCGACCAGACTTGCCGAGTCTAAGAACAGACTCACCGAGTCCAAGGAAATCTTCAATAGACTCGCCGAGTTGTTCTTGCAACTTGCCGATTCCATGCTTATGTTCATACAACTCGTCGAGTACACCCATGTGACTCGTCGAGTCTCTCTAGTTCACAACCCATTCAAAAGCTATTCAAGCCATGCAGAGGCTCAAATCCATAGATCCACCATTCTACAATCTAACCCTCATGTAAAGTTGCAAACTTTCCGTGAAACCATGGAGATTTAGGCCCAAAACACACTATGGCTTGGGTTTTGGACAAAGGGGCTTCACCAATAACTCAAAGACTGAAACTTTATGACATTATGGACCATCACAAGCCTAGATCTGAAGTGGGAACCTCAGATCTAAGCTTCTAACTCGAAGTAGCACTTAATCATACCAAAAATGCCGCAAAATTTCAAATGATAAAAATCTAGATGCAAATGAACCAAAGCAACAAGTTATTACCTCCAATATAAGCTCCAACTGAAGTAGATCCCGGATCTACACCACTCCTTTGCTGCAAGCCTTTAATTCCTCAAGCTCTTTCCCACCAACTTCCTCTTCCAAGCTCCAATCTCCTCAATAATGAAGCCTCACACGAAATTCGGGTTTTATGGAACTCTCTGGGGGAATAAGAGGTTGGGAGAGGGACATAAAGTCCTTTAAATAGGGTGCAAACCCTAAGTTAAGGGTTTTTTTCTCATTCCAACACCAACTCGTCGAGTCCAGCTTCCGACTCAGCAAGTTGGTCATTTAATTTGCGACCCAAACCCCCTCCGACTCGGCGAGTAAGCGTACCTACTCGTTGAGTCCCTCCTTTGAAATTACACTTAGCAACCTTCACTTCTGGTTCCGATCTTGGTATGTTACAATTCTCCCCCACTTAAATTAGGCTTCGTCCTCGAAGCCTGCGGCAACACAAACTTCTGGATGATACTCCCGCAATGCATCCACTGGTCTCAACCGACCTAGATTCCTTCAAACACTACTATCGAATCCTAAAAATTCATGTCTTCCCTTGCGGGGTCCTGATAATCACTTTAAGCCGGTCACCGGCTTCCCTTTCCTGATAACAACACTCATTAACAAAATGCCACCAAAATACATTACCTTACTTCTGACTAATGCCTTCATTCTCCACCTGCAAAAATTGGATACCATTCTAAACCACATGGCCTTGACCCAGTATCAGCTTACTATCTATCGCCCAATTGGCGCCACCTTTATCAATTTGCACCGATGGAAACTCATCCCATTTCCTCCCTGGATCAAATCCCTTACTATGTCGACATGATGAAAGAATTCACAGCTTCCGAGCAACCCTCCTAAACACCAAGCTATAATGTTCATACACATTGTACCTACCCCAAACAACCTTGGGCTGAAAAACCAGGCACACCTACGATGGTCCAGCCATCCCTAGGATGGAACACCACTACGTTCATAGCTAATGACCACAACCATACTCGGAACCAAGGATCTTGTCCTTGCGTTACCCTCGAACCCTTCGGTTCTACTCAATGGAGTGCAACCCACTCACACCTCCCTATCATGACATCTAGGTTCTTGACCTCCGACATAAAGTCATTTAAATAGGGTGCGAACCCTAAGTTTAGGGTTTTTTTCTCCTTCCAGCACCAACTCGTTGAGTCCAGCTTCCGACTCGGCGAGTAGGTCACTTAATTCGCGACCCAAACCCCTTCCGACTCGGCGAGTAAGCGTACCTACTCGTCGAGTCCCTCCTTCGAAATTACACTTAGCACCCTTCACTTCTTGTTCCGAACTTAGGATGTTATAGTGGGTATCCGTCGAGTTGCAAGTAGAAAACTCGACGGGTGGCTTAGAAGTGTGATCAAGAATCAGAGTAACTCGACGAGTCACCTCGATGACTCGGCGAGTTGGATAGTGCTTCAAGGAACTCGGCGAGTAGTCGAGGGTACTCGACAAGTAAAGGTCAACATGGACTGTTGACCTTGACTTTGACTTTTACCTGGGGTTGACTGGTTAGGTTATGGATTACATGTGAGGTTTCGGATTTATGAGTATGCTCGTACTATGGTAATCGGTGGAGGAGTCTTTGGCGAGTGATCCGAGAGTTGGGATTTATCTACCGAGTCAACATCTGCAAGGTGAGTTATCCTCACTATATCAAAAGGGTCTAAGGCACCATGGTCGGCCCTTTAGTTGTTATCGTTATGATATATATATATATATATATATATATATATATATATATATATATATATATATATATATATATATATATATGGTTATGATGTGATAGATTGGAATCAGGAAAGATAGTATGTTATGCTTATATGATCCTTAGGGATCGAAATGTTAGTGGCCTGCTAGGTCTGTATTCTAGTCATGAGAGATTGCTAGGATTGCTAATCAGTGAGTTAGTTATCTTTGATACTTACGTATGCCAATATATATGTTAGTTTTGCACACATGGTTATTTGCTTGATGCATGGGTTGAGGTTGTCCTACTTTGTGCTGAAGGCCAACACATCCTAGGAGCAGTCCGGGAAGACTGTAGGACCACGTGGCCGTCCAGTCATGCCGAACGCTCGATGTAGATCCAGTTTGACTGTAGGCTCTATAGGGCGGTCCATTCAGGCCGATAGCCCAGTATGCGTGTTGATTAATTGGTTATTACAGATATGGTATTATCAGTGTGGTATTGGTATTTTGGGGGTAATTCACTAAGCCCTCGGGCTTACAGTTTGCAGTTATTGTTTCAGGTACTTCAGGAGGAGATCATGGCAAGGCAAAGGCGTCGCTCCTCATCCTTATGATCTTGTTTTGGGAGACTCTGATGGATATTGATAGAAAATGTTTGTAAACTGTTACTATTTGGTTTTATTTATGCTTGAAAAGTTTAAAATTGGGGTAAAAATTTATGGGTGTTACATAATACAAGAAGAAATCTAGCAATTTTGCTAGCTTATTCCTGGTGGTGGATACTTATAGAGAAGTTTAAGCTTCTTGTTTTTTCCGTCTTCATCAACACTCTAAATCCAAGAGGATCCAAATGCTTCAAAGGTTGTTATTTGTAAAGACCCTGTGTTTGTATTTTTAATATCATTATAACCTCTTTAAAAGGATCCTTGATAGTTTCGTTTTGACATATACTCAAAATTTGTTCGAAATTTTTATAGCATCCATTGTCGATTTTTATGAAAAACTAGATTTTTTATTTATCAAAACCCATCCTGTCATGCTTAAGAATGGCGGACTAGAAATGTATGGTGGACACAGAGTTATATTCAACATGCCTAAGTAAAGTAGACAAACGACCAGACTCAGACCAAGCAATGATTAACTATGGTAGGCAGGCGGTCGTAGTCAACATGACTAACTTACACAATCTATACAAAAGATTTGATAAGATAAAGTTAACAAAAGTACATCTCTCCAGTAAACACAATATTAGAGATCAATCTACAAAACACTTAAGGTCAGGAGAGTCTTCACATCAATCCTCATTACCATGTTCACATAAGCCCACATATTCTTTGTATCATCAAAAATTTATGTTTACATTTATAAAAATGTTTAAATAAAAAGAACTATAAATATGTTGTCCGAGTATGGTCGTCCGCCTACAATACTCTGGCATGCTGGGTATGGTTTTCTGTACACCATACATTTTTAGTTCATCACACTTAAGCATGGCTTCATCCAGTTCTTTATCTCAACAACATATAAATACGTTTATTTGAAAAAAATGACTTCAATAATATTTTTAATGTATAATATATATATATATATATATATATATATATATATATACACACACACACACTCACACACACAAACACATTTTTCATATGTATTTAAAACTTATTTATATATGCATTTATTCAAAAATATTAATAATAACAAATTTAATACATAATATATTTATTTGAGTTCTCAATAAAATAATAAAAATAAAATAATGGTTTTTTTATAGAAAATCTCAATATTTTGGGTAGTTCATGAAATAGTCTCAATATTTTAGATCAGTTTAGAAAACAGTTCAAAATTAATTTGATATAAGTTCAAATAAGAAAAATGTCAGAATGCAACATCTTACTGCTTTTTAGGTCTTTTTCCTAATAGTTCCAAATTAATCTGTAATTAATTTTATTTTATTTTTAAATGACAATATTGCGAAAATAGTCTGTGTGGTATGCATTTTTTTAGGGTTTCAGTCAAAAACTCGACTTTTTTGGTTTCATGGTCCTTTTGGCCTACTTTGTACGTAGAATTGTTCCCCTGACTTAACTTCCATAATGTTGTTGTTGTTGTTAACCCCCTCATGTGCCTCCCATATGAGGGTACTTTTTGTTTTCACTTCCAAGGGACCATTTTTGCACCTTAAAAAAATATCTCCCTTTTTAAAAAAAAAATTACCAAAATATTTATTTTAATAATTGAAAAATAAAAGATAGTTCTCTCTCTCTCTCTCTCTCTCTCTCTCTCTCTCTCTCTCTCTCTCTCTCCTACCTCAAACCTCCAAGTCCATTTGAATCATATTCAACGTCTGCATCTTTCAAACATATCACACAAGCCACCGCCATACACCACCTTTCAACCACCGTCTCCAACCGTGTTATTCATCTCGCCATCACAGACCCGCCATCACAGAATTTGTCTTGTTCAGATTTGTGTAGTCTGTTGTTGAGTTTGAATCTTGGACCTAGTCAAGTTCTCTATGAAACCGATGAACACAGTCAGGTTCGTTGCAATATACCCATCTCCTACCCTTGGAAGAAAAACAATTTGATTCATAAAATGAGAAAAAGGTGAAACATTACACTGAGAGAGAGAATTTATACAAACTTATACCTCCTCATGGTCTAGCCAAATGTGAAACAGTATGACAAACATTTCACTAACTACCCTTGATTCCATTTCTGCAAGTCTAATCTAGAGAAAAGAAATCAAGGAAACTTCCAAAACTTTTTTTCCTAGAAGTTGAGTGTAATATTAAGCAAAATATGAATGACATAGTTATTTGAAGTGAACTAAACTAATTAAAGGCTTAAGAAGGATACAATGTTTTCTTTTGCAAGGATCCCACCACCAAAATAATCAAGTCTTGTGAACAATGAGGCTGATTTCTCTCTATCTTCTATTGGCGGAAAGCTAAATATTTGAACCTGGATAAAAATCAAGAATAAAAATGATTCCATGAAAACTATGGATTAATCACAAACCTTCTTAAACTTGTTCACTAACATCAAACATTCAATAATATGTTTGTGATTAATCCATAGTTTTCATCGATTCACTTTTATTCTAGATTGTTATCCAGGTTCAAACATTTGGCTTTCCACCGATAGAAGATAGAGAGAAGTTAGCCTCATTATTTACAAGACTTGATTATTTTGGTGCTGGGTCCTTGCAAAAGAAGGCACTATATCCTTCTTAGGCCTTTAATTGCTTTAGTTCACTTCAAATAACTATAATCTAATAACTATGTCACTCATATTTTGCTTAATATAACACTCAACTTCTAGGAAAAAAAACTTTTGGATGTTTCCTTGATTTCTTTTCTCTAGTTAGACTTACAGAAACGAAATCAAGGGCAGTTAATGAAATGTTTGTCATACTGTCTAACATTTGGCTAGACCATGAGGAGGTATAAGTTTGTATAAATTCTCTTCTCTGTGTAATGTTTCATCCTTTTCTCATTTTATAAATCAAAGTTGTTTCTTCCAAGGGTAGGAGATGTGTACGTGGCAATGAACCCGACTGTGTTCATTAGTTTCATAGAGAGCTTGAGTGGCTCAAAGATTCAAACTCAACAAGAAACCACATAAATCTGAACAAGACAAATTCCGTGATGGTGGGTCTGCGATGGCGAGAGGAATACGAGGGTTGGAGATGGTGGTTGAAAGGTGGTATATGGTGGTGGTTTGTGTGATATGCTTGAAAGATGAAGACGTTGAAGATGATGAAAATGGACTTGGAGATTTGTGTGTGTGTGTGTGTGTGTGAGAGAGAGAGAGAGAGAGAGAGAGAGACCTCTTTTATTTTTTAATTATTAAAATAAATAAATAGTTATAAGCTTTTTTAAATGAGATATCTTTTTTTTTTTCAGGTGCGAAAATGGTCCCTTAGAAGTGAAAAGAAAAATATAGCCTCATGTGGGAGGCACATGAGGGGATTAACATGAACAATTTAACATAAGTTAAGATAGGGACTAGTTCTACGTACAACTAGGCTAAAAGGACAATGAATCTAAAAAAATAAAAGTTTGGATTGAAACCCCCAAAAAAATACATACCACGAAAACCATTTTTGCAATTTTGTCTTTTTAAATATAAAATTTGTGGGTAAATACAGCTATCAAAAATACGGTCGGTAAGTTTAGTCCGTTAGAAATGCGTCTATAAGTTTGGTCCATCAGTTTGTCGGTATTTATTTATCTGACGGAGAATTATGTCGGTAATCGGTCACAAATGATGCTCACGAGGATTTTTCTAAAGGAAAAATTCTTTCGGAATATGTTTTTACAACTATTTAGTGACGTATTTTGTAATGGAAACTGTCGTCCGAAGACAGTATTTTTCTAGAAGGGAAAATTTAACGTTGTCGATATGAATCATGTAAAAATATTTATATTTATATAATATAAATATGATGGGTGGCGACTCAAAATACAAAAAATACCGCGTAAAATGGAGGGCACGAAGAGTCTAATGATAAGTGCCTTTCATCAGGTCATGCAATTTTGAAAAACAAACAAGTTATATCACTCGTTGTCTCCTATCTTAATCATACAAATTTGATTTTGACCCTTCTTTTCTTTTTTTTGTCCTACTAACCTTACCTGCATCAAAATATCCGGATCACTACGCCATCTTCTATGTATATTCCAGGTTCTGTGAACGTCAACTTTCGGTGTGTGCTACAGTGTTAGTTGTCGTTCCTTTTTGGCATGCATGCACATGAATGTCTTTTTGGATTCATTCGAGAGGAGGTAATATCATCATAATTCATGTTAGGATGAGTATCTGTTTCTAACGTGTAGAAAGATGTATATATCTAGTTTAAAACTGTAAACTGGGTAACAGACAATCATACATTTCAAAAGACATCCCAGAAATGAAAAAATATTATTAGAAGGGAACTTACTAACTTAATATTACGTTTGCTCCTAAAATACCAAGGTTACCTCTTATAGTTTTTCAAAAGGTCACATTGGTCAAGCATTGTATGTTTGTTGAAAATACCAACAAACTGGTATGTTTGATCAAAAAACATCCACAAGCTTTCAATAAAAATAACGTTGGAAAACTTTGGTTTTTTTGGACACGACCAAATATATAAAAGAAAAAAGAACAACTACCACGATTAGCAAGAAGCTAAAACTCGGGCGAAAATACAAGGTTACATGACATCCAATGTAATCAACTAAAGGAGAGCGCAAAGGGAATTTGTAACGTCCCAAAAATCAGGGGTAAAAATTTCATTTTTAATATAATTAAAATATTGATACCATTTAATTCAATCATTCAAATCATAGTCAATCAATTCATTTATCAGAGTTTATCCCAAATTCATTCATTGCGGAAATCATAGGTGTGTGCACTGCGATCAATCCGAGCTCTCCTTTTTCCAAAACGATGATACCTGAAACCATAAACAAAACCTGTAAGCATGAAGCTTAGTGAGTTTCCCAGAGCATACCATTCATACAAACCACATATCACATATGTTGTTAGCTATAGAAGCTACACACGTATCACACTTATCACATAAGTCATGCATACATAAAACCTGTAATAGTGCCATGGGCTACCCCACATTGTCTTTACCTAGGACTGCCATGGGCTCCCCCACATGGTCTTACATCCAATGCCATGGGCTACCTCACATGGTCTTCACCTATGACTGCCATGGTCTGCCCCACATGGTCTTACATCCAATGTCACGGGCTCCCCCCGGGGTCTTCCCTGCAAATACCATATATATAACCAAATAGCATACCACGCATCGCATGAATATCTACTCATACATGTACATAAACATGTAAGGATGCTGTGGGCTACCCCCAGGGTCTTATATCATTGTGCCATGAGCTACCCCATATGGTCTTCCATGCAAGTATCACAAAGACAACTAACATATCACATAATTAGCAGCATACCACCTAGCATAAAGCTAACTATCATATCACACAACATAAGATGGGCCGGCCTTGGTCCCTTAGACCCATTGGTATGGTGAGAAGACTCACCTGCAACTGTCGGCTGAAGAAATAAAATCACGCTGCTCCAACCACCGACAGGAACCCCTCCACTGGTCAACACCAAATAATTGAACTCAATAAATACCAATAATTACTAAATACCCCTAGAAGTCAACTGGTCAACTCTTGGTCAAAGTCAAAGTCCTTAGTGAAAGTCAAACTTCCTGACTGACTCTACTCGTCGAGTCAACCCGCTGAATCGTCAAGTCCAAGAATCTTCGAGTCCCATCCTGCTCAACTCACCGAGTCGTCCCTCGACTCACTGATTCATGACTTAAATAGAAAAGGTTTGGATTCCATGACCAGACTCCCCGAGTCTAAGAACAGACTCGCTGAGTCCAAGGCAATCATCAACAGACTCGCCGAGTTTTTCTTCCAACTCGCCGAGTTCATGCACAAATTCATACAACTCGTCGAGTACACCCATGTGACTCGCCGAGTATCTCCAGTTCTCAATCCATTCAGAGGCTTTTCAGTCTATGCATTGGCTCTAATCCATAGATCTACCCTTCTACAAGCTATCCCTCACGTAAAGTTGCAAACTTTATGTGATACCAAAGAGATATAAGCCCAAAACATGTTATGGCTTGGGTTTTAGACAAAGGGGCTTTACGAACAACCCAAGAACTGAAGCTTTTCGACAATCTAAGCCATCATGAGTCTAGATCTGTAGCAGCAACCCCAGATCTAACTCCCAAATCCGAGATAGGTATGAAAATAAGCTACGGGATTCCCAAAACAACCACCAAGGATAAACCAAAAAGGAAATAGCTTAAGATAAGGCTCCTTACCTCAGAGATGTGCCCAAAACTGAAGTAGATCACAGATCTATACAAGCCGTTGATGCTAACTTCCAATTTCTCAAGCTCCTTCCACCAATTTCCTCTTCTAAGCCCCCAATCTCCTCAATAATGAAGCCTCACACAAATTATGGGGTTTCTGGAACTGAAAGGGAAGGTAAAGAGGATGAAGAAGGAACATAACATTCTTTATATAGGTCACAACCCTGGGATTAGAGTTTTTCTCTCATCAGCAGCAACTCGTCAAGTCCAGCTACCGACTCGGTGAGTTGGTCACTTAACTCGCGACCAAATCCTGCTCCGACTCGACGAGTCGGAATACCTACTCGTCGAGTCCCCTTCTTTATTTTCACTTTACCCCTTGAACGCTTGATTCTGACTTGGGATGTTACATTTCCTTTCTTGGCCTTCCTGATTTCGGGTGTCACAGAATTAAATTCTGATTAGACTTCATCACGAGAGGGTATCTTTATCCATTTCCATGAAAAACCTCTACTAGAAAATATGTCAGTGAGAAAACATCATTTAACAAATCTGAGATCGTAAGGAATAGAGAATATGTTTTATAAATTAATAGGACCAACATATTGGCCTTTCCAGAACATTATGACAATTCCAAAACCAAGAATGCGAGAGTATTTCATTGAGCTCAATGTTGAAATAGAGAAGAGTGTTCATAGCCTTAGAAATATTACTCAAAACTCTAGTTGCTCTTTTTTTAGCGATATATGAGGCTGTTTTTTGGGGAAATTATGTATAACTAGTGATGTGGCTGATGCATCGCGGGCTGGGAGGGTTATTAACCTTGTAAATCTTAAACAAACAATTTGTTTCATTCCATTCTTTGCTCGATTCTATCATACCAAACTCTACCTTAGATCACTATTCCATCATCATCATCACCATCATCATCATCATCATCATCATCATCATCATCGTCTTCTAGTTACCAACATTTATCGACAAAAAGCAAACAAATGGCAGCCAAGAACCTCTAAGTTTGACTATCTTCCCTGCTTTATTACCAACTTCAATCAACTTTGGTGGTGATGACAACAACTTATGGTTTACCTTCTCATTTGCACCTTTCTCTTTGTGAACCACAGTCACCGATTCTTCAACACTTGGAGATTTGGCTTCACCTAATAGATTCTATAAAGGTGCATAGTGTTTCCCTGTGCTCCTATTTGTAACTTTTTCAATAACTTCCTCATTCTTCTTTTTCTCTTCTAATTCCTTGCTGAAATTAGTTATTGTTGGGAACCAACAAGATTTTTGAGCATCTTGCACCTTAGAGAAACATGGTTTCTCATCTTTGCGTTCATCTGAAATAAGCAGAGAACAACATAGGAAACTTTTACCTTTTCTTGAATATCAACGCAAAAAAGTTGATGTTTCTTATGACTGCGAAAACACAATTGCTAATTTTGACAAAATACCTGATGATAGATTTGCATGTGGTATTGTCAAAATTGATGAATTCTTGAATGCTGATGAGTTGGTTGATATTGTCAATAAAAGTTTGACAAAGAATGAACAAGTGAAAATCTTAAAGAAAACTGAAAACTCAACTCTTGATTCTCAACTCAATTATGCTGATGTCGATGACAATTCAGATAATGTGAGTGAAATCAGTGAGATTGAAGAGGAAGAAGAGGTCGATTGTTCTAAATTGTCAATCATTAATATCAAATCTAAGGTCAAAGGTAAAGAAATTATAGTTGATTCAATAGTAAAGGATGAAAATGATAAACTCTCTACTTCGCAACATTGTGACTTTGATAGTGTGGAAGTTGAAAGCTGGAAGACTGATGACACTGATGAAGACAAAGAAGAAGTGAAGGATTCACATGAAACAGCTCAACGAGTTGTTGTTAATCAAGTGTTTGGTGATACAAAAGAATTCGACAAAATTCTTAATGACAAAGGTGCACATTATTTGGAAACTAACACTGTGGTTTATCCAAATTTTACATGTACAGATAACACAATCTTTCCAAATCAAGTCTTTGTCCCAACTGGAAATATTGAGAAAATTAAACCTGAATTCAACAAAATGGTTGAAAATGATAATCAAAGGGCAACTACTGAAGGTTTCTTTGCAAATCAAAATACTGTAGAAAACAATTTGACTCAAAATTCTTATGTTTTTCAAGGTCAAAAATCATCACAAAAATGAGTGGTTAAATGTGAAAAAGAAAACAATGTTTTTGAAAAAGATGAAAAACCAAAGATGGAAGTGAAACTAAATTCTCATGAATTCAAATTGATGGTTGGAAAGTATTCAACAGAAAATAATGTTTCAAAAAGAAAAGCAAGAAAAGCAATCTTTTGGCAAGTTGTGTCTAATGATAAACCAAAAGTTGAAAAAGCACAAATTTCACAGAAAAAATCTTCAAAATTTCAAAAGGATACAAGTTTTCACAAACCAATATATTCTGTTGACAAAATTCCAATAAAAAATAATGATAAATTTGTTCGGAAATATGACAACATTAGAAAATTTGAGACTCCGCAAAAATTTGAGAATAATCATAAGTTTCAAAATGTTGGAAAATTAACGAATAATTCATCAAGTTTGAATGTCAAAACGAAGCAAAACCAAAATTTTCACCTAAACTACCAAATTTTCAAAATCATTCGATCTCAAAACCGACCAAAGTTTCGTATACAAAAGGAAAATCTGATGCATATACAATCAACAATTGGCTTGAAGGGAAAGGAAAACAATATCAAAATGGGAAGTTTTCAGAGCAACAGATAAAGACTTCATTTGACAAGTTCGTCAATAAGTATACTACTGGTAGTTCCTCATCTCATGATTCGCAAGTCCCGGTACAACAATGGAAACTAATTATGAAAGTTGTGAATGTTGTGAAGGATGAGATGAAAGTCAATGGAAATCCAAAACTATTGAACAACTATAATTTAATATCTAGATCTGATGATGTTGATTTAATAGATAGTGTATCAGACAAAGTGAAAACATGGTTTTTAAATTCAAAGAATTTGTTCAAAACTACTAATGATGGACCCAATAAGTTTTGGGTTCCTAAATTTTTTCAATAAATGCAGGTGATATGTGACGAGCAATATGATGCGAAATGGTATATTGATAGTGGTTGCTCTCGTCACACGACTGGAAGAAAGGAAAACTTGCGAGATTATAGAAGCTTGGAGAATGCTGGAGTAGTCAAATTTGGAAATAATCACAAGTGTCAAGTGAAAGGATATGGAAAAGTCACAAATGGACAATTCACAATTAACAGGGTTGCTTATGTTGAAGGTCTTCAACATAACTTGATTAGTGTTTCGCAACTTGTTGTGGGTACTGGGAATCAGGTTGTGTTTAATGAAGAAGGAAGTATCATTTCAAACACAAAGACAAATGAAGTACTTCTCAAATCCAAAAGATATGACGACATGTTTACACTAGACATCAAACCAATTGTGGGAAAACTTGCCATGTGTTTACTTACAAAGGCCTCTAATGATGTTAGCTGGCTCTGGCATAGAAGACTGTCACATTTGAATTTTCTCAATATTAATAAACTTGTCACTGAAGATTTGGTTCGAGGTTTACCTATACTAAAATTTGACAATGACACTTTGTGTGCAACTTGCGAACAAGGAAAACAACATAGAAAAGGTCATCCAATTGTGATATATTCAAAGATCATGGAACCATTGGAACTTCTTCACATTGACTTATGTGGACCGTTGACTGTTGCTACAAGTAATAAAAAGCGGTACATTTTAGTTATTGTTGATGATTTTTCTCGATTCACATGGGTATTTTTTCTCAAGTTAAAATCTGAAGTTGCTCAGACGATGATTGATTTTATCAAAAAGATTGAGATTAGTCTTAAAAAGAGTGTTTGCAGAATTAAAAGTGACAATCGTTCTGAGTTTAATAATCAAACAATGGATTTCTTTCTTACAGGCAACGACATTTCACATAATTTCTCATCACCATATACCCCACAACAAAATGGTGTTGATGAAAGAAGAAATAGGTCTTTATGCGAAACAGCCAAAACCATGTTAACATATGCGAACTTACCTCAATATCTTTGGGCTGAAGTAGTATCAACTGCATGATTTAATCAGAATCGGTCATTCATTCATCGAAAATTCAATGTCACTCCATATGAAACACTCAACAGTCGAAAACTTAATGTAAAATTTTTCCATGTTTTTGGTTGAAAGTGTTTTATAATGAATCTAAAAGATAATTTGACCAAGTTCCAAGCTAAAGTTGATGAAGGCATATTCTTAGGATATTCGCAAAATTCAGTTGCATACAGGGTGTTAAACAAGCGAACAAGAAAAGTTGAAGAAACTTTCAACTTAACTTTTGATGATTACTATGTTAAACAAACGGATAGTAAATTTGAACATAAATCAATTCTTGTTGATTCAGATACTCAAATTAAAAATTCAGAAATAAATGATTTTGATTATGACTTAATTTTTGGAACACTTGATAGTGCAATTGATGTGGAAGTTTATGCTCTTTATAATCAAACATCAGAATCCTCAAAACATATTGATGATTCAACAATAACTACAATGTCAATTTCTTGCGAAAGTGTGCCTGAAGTTCGTATGGAGGTGTGACAACCCTATATTTTTCCAAAAGCAATGTAAGACTCAAAAGTAAAATACAACGAAAACTATTTGGAATCAACGAAATTTGCCTAAAAAATAAAGTGTTCAAATATCTAAATTAGGATGCATCAAACGTTAGATATCGTGCCAGGGTTTCCAAAAACATAAAGAACATTCGAAACCGGGTTATATTGAAGAAACTATATCCACTCAAATATTTACGACACACCCGGTAAACCACTATTTAACGTAAGAAGTGAAATTCCAATAAAATGCATTTTAGCCTTAAGTATCTCAAAAAAAGTTGTAGAGTTCGTTAAACTGTAAACTTACATAAAAAGATCGCCCAAATTGGACTTAGTATGAAGATGTTACAAATTTTCTAAGTTTCATAATAGTAGTAGAGAGCTAAAAACTCAAATTGAAGATCGATCGATATTTAGCTAACGCAACCTAAACGAGAGTTGAAGGTCTCCACAATAGGAGTAAGATGATAAAAAGACAAACGAAAACCGATGTCGGATAAAGAAACTATGAATTTTTAACGGACTTTAGCAGTCCCGACCTATTAAAAACATAGCATTAAAAATAAATTCAAAACTAGCCGACGGAGTCTAAATGAAAGTTGTAGAGCATAATCTCACCTATGCGTGGATATAAAGAACGCGAAAAACGGAGCCCGTACGCAAAAGTTGATGGAAGCCAGGATTACGCCCAACGTAATTTAGGAGTACGCCCAACGTACTCAGGTGCAGGGTCGAGTCCCATCGGCTGCAAGCTCTACGCCTAGCTAGACTCGAGTCGTAAGCCATGACGCAAAGTTACGCCCAGCGTACTCCCATTTTCAACCCTATAAATAGAAGGCATAAGCTCCGGATTTTGGCACACATTTCTCAAACTCTCACTTACTCCCACACACTTGCAAGCAATAGAGGCCGTCCCGACACCCTCGATTTCCGCACCTGAGCCCCCGAAGAAGGTTGTATGCTACCGAGATCCCCGAGAAGCTCGAAGACGCAGCTTTCTGCGGTTGAAGTTCTGCTCGACTCTAGTCCCACTCTCTTCAAACCGAACAAGTGAGTTCATACCCTACTTTTCAAGTCTTTTCATGTTTTAGGGGGGAATACAAGTATAATACAAGAAAACGTATCGTTTTATATACACTTAAATGCAACAACTATCTTTACGTATAAAGTTTAGTATATCACCAAGTTATTTTCACCAAATGGAACACACTTTCTGAAAAACTATAATGGGTATCGTTTGTGAGTTATTCATACATTCTTACGTATGCATCGTGAAAAAGGAAATACTTTCATCTAAAGTGAAATAACGACTTTCTTATCGTAAATCTATTTATCATAAGTAATGTGAGATATTCAAACTTCAATGTACACTTATGTATGCATTTCAAGTCCTGTATTATAAGCCATAATCTCTTGAAGGGAGAGCATGATACTTGTGTATAGATCTATACGGGATTGAAAACCCCACACCTAAACTGTTAGCTATAGTTAGACCGGCAGGTCTGGGTTGACAAATGTCATAACACTACAACACCTGAAGAATGTTGTTACAGGCAGTCTGTGTCAATAGCATGGTTATAAGACTCACACGAATGTATAAAAACAAGCTTGATTTATGAGATTTATACATCCATTCAGTATTTACACTATTTCGAGTACAAAACTTATCTTTATCATTTAAATATGAAAGATACTAACGCCCTTTAACCTTGGGAACTTTTCAAACTATATGTGGAAAATATTGGATGTTCTAAAAACCACGTTCATCGATTTTCTTCCAAAAAGACATACTTTTCAGTACAAAACACTTATGAACTCACCAACTTTATTGTTGACACTTTTTCGAAACCACTTGTATTTCTCAGGGAATCAGTAATACAGGTAACTACCAGTTTTTTAAGAAAGGACTCTAAAGGCGTTTAAAATTAAACATTTTATATCATCATATTGTAATATTCTTTTGGAAATATGTATAACGCAACAATGTACGTTTTTATAATATATATATATATATATATATATATATATATATATATATATATATGTATGATGGTTTTGTTCCTTTCTTTACAATATTCAATTGTTATGATACTACGTGAAGTCATCCACCCCCGAATGTTTCCGCCATTCTGGTTTGGGGGGTGTGACGGGAGGGGGAGGATACGATCACCAATGTACAGAGACATCAAACTTTTGAGGGGGATAACGAAAATATGAATCATCAAGTTGAGGGGGAGCATTCACAAATTCAACAGGAACATCATTTTGAGGGGGAGCATCAAGATGAACATCATGTTGAGGGGGAGCATGATGAAACAACAACAATTAATCTTGATGAAAATGATGAATTTCATGAATTAAATGATAATTTTTCTGTTGCAGGATCTGAAAATGAAGAAATGTACGAAGATGCACCATTGGAATTTAATCCTGATTTTCCACCACTTGAGAAATGGACAAGGAATCATCCCAAAGAACAGGTGATTGGGAATACACAAGATGGTGTGTTGACAAGAGCTCAAATTCATGCGAAAAATGAGGTACTGAATACGAACCAAGAATTGTGTATGTTTAATGTTTTTATTTTGAAAATAGAGCCAAAGACAGTAAAGGGTGCTATGGAACATTCAGATTGGGTTGTTTCTATGCAATCTGAACTGGCTAAATTTGAACGAAATAAGGTTTGGAGACTAATTCCTAAAACATCTGATGTTTCAATTGTCGGATTAAAATGGATTTTTAAAAATAAAACCGACAAAGATCGAAATATTATTTGTAATAAAGCTACACTAGTTGTTAAAGGCTATTCGCAACAAGAAGGAATAGATTATGAAGAAACATTTGCTCCTGTTGCAAGACTCGAAGCAGTTCACATATTTTTAGCTTATGCATCTCACAAAGAATTTGACATTTTTCAAATGGATGTTAAGCGTGCATTCTTAAATGGAGAACTAGAAGAAACAGTTTATGTTGAACAACCACTAGGATTTATAAATGAGGAACATCCTGATCATGTCTACATCCTAGACAAAGCAGTTTATGGGTTAAAACAAGCACCAAGAGCCTGGTACGCAACACTTAGAAATTTTTTGAAACAATCTAAATTTAAACAAGGATCAGTTGACCGCACATTGTTTCGCAAGAAAGTTGGGAATCATCTCATGCTTGTTCAAATTTATGTTGATGATATTATTTTTGGCTCAACTGACCTAACATTGTTAATTGAATTTGAAAATCTAATGAAGAGTCAATTTGAAATGAGTATGATGGGAAAAATTAATAATTTTCTTGGTTTAAATATAAGACAGAACAGGGATGGAATTTTAATCAATCAAGAAAAATACACAAAGAACCTGCTTGAAAAGTTTGGAATGACCAACAACACGAAGCTGAGAGTACCTATGGCAGTGGGAACAAGACTAACTCCTTCATTAGATACTCCTGCTGTTGATTTAACTCTTTATCAAAGCATGATAGGGTCTTTGTTGTACTTAACTACAAGCAGACGTGATATTATGTTTTCGGTATGTAATTGTACTAGGTATCAAGCTAATCCCAGAGAATCTCATTTAACTGTAGTGAAAAATATTTTTCTCTATCTTAAGGGAACAATTTCGTTAGGACTTTGGTATCTTTCAAAATCAGGATTCTTCATTCAAGCTTTTTCAGATTCTGATCTAGGAGGATGTACTTTGGATAGAAAAAGTACAAGTGGTGGGTGTCAACTATTGGATGGAAAATTGGTGAGTTGGCAGTCGAAGAAGCAAACTTGTGTTGCTATATCAACTGCTTAGGCTGAATACATTCCAGCTGCTGCTTGCACTTCGCAAATCATTTGGATTCAGAGTCAACTTCGTGATTATGCGATAAATATGAAAAAGATTCCCTTGTATTGTGATTCTCAAAGAGCAATTCGCATTTGTCATAATCCATTATAACACTCAAAGACAAAACACATTGCTCTTCGATATCATTTTATCAAAGATCATGTGGAAGATGGGAATATTGAAATACATTTTGTTAAAACAACTGAACAACTTGCTGATATTTTTACTAAACCTCTTGAAGAAAAATCATTTGTAAAAATTTTAGCAGGTTTGGGGATGGTCGATGTGAATTCAGTTTCAAAATCAATAACTGAAGAATGAAAGGTCCATTCAGCAGCTTTGAGTCAAAATCATTCAGAAGTTACTGTGCATTAAGAGGCTTCACATTGCTTCGCATTCACACATCTGGTAAATAAAGTTAATTTTTTTTTTGCGAAAAACTTGAAAAATCAAAAATATTTTCTTTTGTTTTGTTCTTATTTAAAAAAAGTAAAAAAAAATAAAAAAAAATAAAAGTAAAATAAAAGTAAAATAAAAATAAAAATTTTATTTTGTTATGTTTTTATTTTTGAAAAACTTCAAAAACCACAAAAATATTTTTTTTAACTTTGTTCTTTAAGTTTTGTGTGTTTTTTAGTTTTAGTCAAGAGCAAAATGCGAAGAGGTCATACTTATATGTTTCTATGGGAAGGTATCATTTCTTTCAACTTTGTACTAGTTAGGATGTCCCTAGAAGCATGTTTCAGCATGTTGACTCAATTATCATATGACTCTATGTGTGAGAAACGAAAGCCTTGATGAAATTATCTCATGAAAATTTCTTCCCAAGTAGGCTTATATTCGCATTAGTCAAAAGAGCTACCTTACGCTTCTCATATGAGTTAAGAGTTTTCTGTTTGGTCCACAAGTAACAGAGGTACATTTGATCTTATAACCAATCTTTTTCATCACAAAATTCTTAACACAAATCACACACAAAGACGTATGTCCGAGAGGTCTCTGATCAAACCCATCGAGACCTAGATATACAAAGATTCTGTGTTAATGATCTGACATCTTGAGTCCGTGATGAAGGTGAAACCCAAACATCTTACAACTTAAGGAATTGATGGGGAACATTGTTCTAGATATTGACGAAACTTTTGTTTCAGTACCAAAATTCGAAACTTCAAATCATATTCAATTCACATGTGTGGTCTTGATCAAACATTCGCAACCTACGATGTTTGTTACCCAACAAGATCCAGTACATAATTTTTTTATGAATATGATTTCCGTGTGAGTTTCATTTGAATGTCCTGGTCATGATAAATATTTTCAAAGCTAACTTGTCACTGATTACACTGGTCATACAAGTAATTTCGGTTACAATTACTCACCTTATGTGTAGGTTGATATGTAGCAAAATTTTAAACCAACCCAAGAATCACTTTTAAAAGAAGCCCTTTTATACTTATCAAAAAGTATTCAATTGTAATTCACGGGAACATACACAAGTTGTTGATCATCTCTCTTCATGATTAATGAAGCAACCTTTGCCTGGGGTTTAACTGCATTCGTGTCAAATTGCATTTGTGACATCACAGAATTCCAAAAAAAAATTTACTTGCTTCTTATCTTATTTCTATGGAACACCGCACTCACGAAATCCTTGAGGTACTAAGTAATACCAACTTAGACTGAAAATTTCACAAGTCAGGCACATGACTTCGCTTTTCATCCTAAAAGTGAAAGAGCATTGCCTCCATGCGAAGGGTTCTAACGGTTACAATTCAATAACGGGAATATTGACAGGCTGTGTATACGAGACGTATGGTATTCTGCTAGATTTTCTAGGCGACGTGACAGCTGTTTTTTGAAACATGGCTAACTTTTCGCAGTAATGGTCCGATTTTCAAGGTGCCACGTCGGATATCATTAAAAGCATCCCGCTTCAAATTCAAATCAATCAGGGTTAGGTATAAAAGGGGGTTCAAGAGTGTGTTATACGGTTACGCGATCAAACACAAAAATTCCCAATTTTTCTAATTCATCATCTTTTTTAAACCGTAACAATGGCTGCTACTCAATCCAACACCGACGATGTTGTTTCACAGTCTTTTATGAAGATTCAAAGTACAAACTACCAAGTTGATCTTAATGTTTCATCCTACCCAGAAGAATTGAAGATGCTGATTGTTGCACTGATAAGGTCACCATTATCAACTGCTATGTTCTGTCCTTTTCCTGTTCCTATGACTTGGTTGTCAATGGCGGCATCAACTGCGTCATACAACTATGAAACTAATGTTATCACTTTCAATCTAGTGAATAACAAGAGGATTCATCTTACCAAGAACATGTTCATTCACTTTCTGAACATTCCTCAAAACCCATCGTTCTTTAAACCTACCAATTCACATATTATCTTCATGTTCAATGAGATGGGACATCAACCCACTCTTGAAAAGATAAGTGATTTCAGGAAATCAAGCTTACCATGTATTTGGAATTTCTTATTTGGTATATTTCTAAGATGTTTGACCGGAAGGAGTGTTGGTCTAGACAGGGGAAGAATGGAGGTTTATGCAATGGTTATGGGTCTTTACTATGACTTAAGTGTCGATTATGGAACTTAGCTTTGGAAGGAGTTCAACAAAAGTTTAGAAAACACTAGTATTGATAAGGGGATATCTTGTGCAAGATATTGGAGTTTGATTTTGGAAAAGGAATACACAAAAGAAGGCATTCAGGTTCCTGAAGAAGGAGAAGTTGCATAATTCTCTTTGTACCAGTTTCCAAAAGATGCTGAAGATGATGAAAATATCTTCATAAGTGTTGCAAGAATTCCTGATGCAATGCTTCGCAAAGTGTCCTCTACTCACAAAGTGTTAGTTCACTACATGAAAACGTTTGATCCTAATGTGTGAACTGGAATGTTTCTTGAAGTTAGTGCTGAGTCCTCAAAGAAGAAGAAGAAAACTCAAAAAGAAGACAAACGTGAATCTTCCAAAGTGTCGAAGGTTGAAGGGGTTAAGAAAGATGAGCTTTCTCCCAAAACAAAGAAAGAGACTATACCAACAAAATCAAGGGTATTAAAGAAGTTTCCCAAGTCATCACATATGACGACTACTGCTCCTGCTATTCGGAAAACTGAGGTGAGTAGTAAGGGGGCTATGTTTAGAGATGTTCCGGCTCCTGTTTCTCCTGGTTCAAAGAGAAGAGGAGCTCAAGAGGTTGCGAAGCATATTACTCAAAAGCTCTACAAGAAATGAACGATGATTATTCACAATCAATCATCAGATGATGAAGTGGTTCCAGAGACTCCACCTGTTTCCCTTTCCACGATGGTAAATGTTTCCCTTTCCACAAATTTCCACTACCACATCCATTCCGCTTGAAGTAGTTACAAACAACTCTGTTCAAAAGGAAGAACTTATTTCTGATAAGGATGTTAACGTATCTGATACGGGGACACCTATCACGAATATTGAACTCACAGAGAAAATTATCTTATCTACTTCATTACCACCATTTTCTCTTCCAAATACACATACAACCACATCATCCATATTTGATCATCCTTTAAAACTCCATTTACTACCTTGTTTCCATCTCACTCACCTGAAATATCACAACCTATACCTTCGCGAAATCCATCTAATCAAGAAACCGAAGGAGGAGGTTTTGGAGGAATGTTTGAAGCCATACACTTTGATTCAGAGGGGGAGGAGATACTTGATCATATTATTATGTCAGGTAAGCAATTCAAAATCCTGAATCGAAAGTTAAATGCTATTATTCAATCTCAAGCCGAATCGGGCAATAAGTCTTCCATTTCGAGTTTAGAGGTTGAGTCAATGATTAAAGCTGCTGAGAAACGAATAACTGACAAAGTTGATCGTTCTGACAAGAACAATGAGCTTCGCATTCAAGCTCAAGGAAAATCATTTGATGGTGTTGTTCGTGAATTGAAAAACGTTACAAAAGAACGCCATGTTCTTTTTGTACAGGATGTCAAAAAGGTTCGAGAAGATGTTAATTTTAAAGTTGAATTGTTAAAGCAGGAGATTCCAAAAGAGCTTAAAGATCTTAATTCTCAAAATTTGGAGGTGCAAAAGAGAGTTGATGTGGTTGTTGAAGCTCTTAACAAAATTGTCACTGATTATCAACCATATGCTCAAATTATCGAAGCCAAACATAAGGAAAATAAGGAGCAGTTCGATAAACTAATTCAGTTGGTGACTGAATTAAAAACTTTTGTTTCGCAATCTTTTCACCAATCCATCCTTAATCTTGAATTCTTAACTCTTAAAGTCAACACTTTGGAGCAAGCTATTCAGAAGGAATTGGCTCCCATCACGAGCTTTACTTCCATATTACCGAAGAATGCCCCACCTGTTTTCACAGGGGTGCAATGGGGAGAAAGAAAAGGAAGTAAAGAAGAAGATGCAAAAATAGTAGGAAAGCTTATTTCTACTCAACTTAAAACATCTTTGCCAGTGCTCACAAAGCCAATTTCTTCAACAGTAACTACAACAAAACCAGTTACCAAAGGAATTACAATTGGTTCACAAGAAGGAAGAAGTTCAAGTGCGAAACCTGAAAGAGAGAATATTGGAAAAGGAAAAGGGGTAGCCTATGAAAAATCAAAAGAAGAAAATAAAGCAGAGGCAGAAGCTGAAATGGAAAGATTAAGACAAGTACAGAGTATTATGAGGCAAAGAGCAAATGACCTACCAACAATGAACAAGGGTGATCCTGCGAAGTTGTACTCATATGAAACCATTGAATCTAAAGTTGTAGGGAGTCATTTGTATGAGTTTGAGAAAAAGCCTAGAAGGAGTTATGATGTTGCAAACTCAGACAGAAGCCAACTTGATTTTCCAATAAACGAAATGATGTTTATTACGATGCAGTACAAGATAAGTGAAAATTTTGAAAATGCTGATGTATACACTTACTTGAAGATCAAATTTCATGCTGTACTTGCGAAGGATCAAGAGGAAGTTTGGTCTTTAATGAAAATCAAGAAAGTTCTGACAATTAAGAAGGATGTTGTGTTTGAGAACTTGCTTCAAAACTTCCGATATTTCGTGGTTCGTGCAGGCAACAAGGCATTTGATTTTACCATAGCTGATTTTCCCTTGATGAATCTAAATGATCTCATTCAAGTGGCATCTATTCTCAAAGACATGGAAGAAAACAAGCTGAAAGGATATGATACTGATGTGTTCAGATCCGGTTTCGCACATATCAAGATATTCATGGATAACTACTATGATTGCTTGGCATTGAGTGATGAAGAACTTGTTGGAATAGTGTCTAAGGCTGCAACTATATTAGGCAAGTATTTGACCCGGTTGTGCATGGTCCTTTTGGGTTGCCTTCACCATAGCAACTTGATAGGATGATTTATTAAGAGAGAATAAATATTATTAATATATTATGAGAATAATATAAAGAATAATAATATTGTTATTTGATTAATATAAGTCACTGAATTAATTAGAATTACTTTGGTGACTTAAAGAGATTAATTAAATAGGAGGGTATAAACTGTCAATTGTTTGATAGTTAAACTTTAGACTGTAAATCCATATTGGATAGGGGTGGACGGATTCTAGAAGCTATAGATACCTTAAAATCGTCCAAGTCTATATAAGGAATGGATTTGGATTGCTTTAAGAGAAGATTATCCAATTAGGGTTTAAGCTGTAACCCTTAAGGAGTCTACAAGTATAAATAGACCCTATGGCAAAGGGAAATCGGCACTTCATCTAAAGTAGAGAACCCCTGGCCGAATTCCCTCCCCTCTCCTCTCTCTCAAATCATCCTCCTTGCTATTTGGTGTTTGTAAGCCATTAGAGGAGTCACAATTGTGACTCTAGAGCTCCAAGACAACAAGATCAAACAAGAGATTCAAATGTATGATTCTAGATCCGATTTAGTATTGTTCTTATTCCTAATTAGTCATTAGAAGTTTTGGATTCAAATCATGTTTAATTAGAAAGCCTAGATCCAAGCATTAGGGTTTGGCATGCGCACATAGGAAAGTTCTTATGGCTAAAACCCATCAGTGGTATCAAAGCCTAGCTTGGTTTTCATTAAATTGTTGTTTATTTATTTGAAACTTAACTGCAAAATTCGATTTTTGTGTTTCTGAGTCATGGACTCGGCGAGTGTGACAACCCGATATTTTTCCAAAAACAGTGAGACGCTCAAAAAGTCAAATACAACGAAAACTATTGGGAATCAACTAAATTAACCTCAAAATTAAAATGTTCAAATATCTAAGTTGGGATGCATCAAATATTTGATATCGTGCCAAGGTTTCCAAAAACGTAAAGAACGTTCAAAACCGGGTTATATTGAAGAAATTATAACCAATCGTATATTTACGACACACCGTTAAAATGCTATTTAACGTAAAAAGTGAAATTTCAATAAAATGCATTTTTGTCTTAAGTATCTAAACAAAAGATGTAGAGTTCGTTAATTTGTAAACATACATAAAAAGATAGCCCAAATTGGACCTCGTATGAAGAAATTACGAATTTCCTAAGTTTCGTAACAGTAGTAGAGGGCTAAAAACTCGAATTGAAGATTGAGTGTTATTTAGCTATCTCCACCTAAACGGAAGTTGAAGATCTCCACAATAGTAATAAAATGATAAAAAGACAAACAAAAACCGACGTCGAATAAAGAAACTATGAATTTTTAATGGACTTTAGTAGTCCCGGCCTATTAAAAATATATCACTAAAAATAAAGTCAAAACTAGACGACGGAGTCTACATGAAAGTTGTAGAGCATAATCTCACCTACGCGTGGATATAAAGAACGCGAAAAACGGAGGCCGTACGCGAAAGTTACGGAATTTAGAAGATGTTAGATTGGATTACGCCCTGCGTAATCCAAAATTACGCCCCGCATACTAGACCCAGAGTCGAGTCCCATCGGCTGCAACTCTACGCTTAGCTAGACCGGAGTCGTAAGCCGTGACGCATTTCTACGCCCCGCGTAACCGAAGTACGCCCTGCGTACGTCGGTAGTACGCCCCGCGTACGCGGATCCTCCAGCCTATAAATAGAAGGTTTGAGCCACGGGTTTTTGCACACTTTCTCAAACTCTCAGTCACTCTCTCTTACTTTCAAGCTTCAGAGACCATCCCGACGACCTTAGTTTCTGTACCCGAGCCCCCGACAAAAGATCTACGCTACCGAGACCCCCAAAGAGCCCGAAGGCGCAACTTTCTGCAGTCGAAGTTCTGCTCAACTATAGCCTCTCTCTCTTCAAACCAAACGAGTGAGTTCATACTCCTACTTTTCAATTCTTTTCATGTTTTAGGGGGGAAATACAAGTACATTACAAGTCAAAGTATCATTTTATAAACGTAAATGTAATATCTATCTTATAGAGTATCGATACAAACATCTTTATGTTTAAGGGCTAATATATCACCAAGTTATTTTTACTAAATGGAAACATACTTTCTGAGAAACTATAATGAGTATAGTTAGCAAGTATAACATACATTTTTACATATACATCTTGAAAAACGAAATACTTTCAAATGAAGTAAAGTCTTTCTTATCGTAAATCTATTTATACCAAGCAATGTGAGATATTCAAACTTCAACGTACTCTTATGTATGCATTTCAAGTCCTCTATTATATACCAAAATCTCTTGGAGGGAGAGCGTGATACTTGTGTATAGATCTATACGGGATTGACAACCCCACACCTAAACTATTAGCTATAGTTAGACCGGCAGGTCTGGGGTGACAAATGTCATAACACTACAACCCCTGAAGAATGTTGTTACAGGCAGTCAGTGTCAATAGTATGGTTATAAAACTCACATAAAAGTATAAAAAAAGTTTGATTTACGAGATTCATATATGCATTTAGTTTTTCCACGTTATTTTTAGCACAAAGTTTATCATTATTATTCATGTATGAAATACACTAACACAGTCCAATTCTGGGATCTTTTCAAACCATTTATAGAAAATATTGGATTTTCTGAAAACCTCGTTCATCGATTTACTACCAAAAGGGCATACTTTTCAATGCAAAACACTTATGAACTCACCAACTTAATTGTTGACACTTTTTCAAAACCACTTGTATTTCTCAGGGAATCAGTAATACAGGTAACTACCAGCTTTTGAAGAAGGAACGCTAAGGACGTTTTATTATTGAACATTTATCATCATATTGTAATATTCTTTTGCTAATATGTATAACGCAACAATATACGTTTTCATTATATATATGATGGTTGTGTTACTTTCTTTACAATATTCAATTGTTGTGATACTACGTGAAGTCATCCACCCTTGAATGTTCCCGCCATTCTGGTTTGGGGGTGTGACAGATTGGTATCAGAGCATTGTTTATAGTGAACTAAGTATATCGAACCACATAAGATATACAAACTATAAATGCAAAGGGGACCAAAAACCCTCTGACAAAACGTTTTCATGAACAATATATTTTCTTTTAAAAATATACATCTTTACTCGCATGTATTAGTCTCGTATCATGACAAGTGTTCTAAAACGTATTAAGACAAGTTGCGACACTACGATTGGGCCTCAGGGTATGTAATCAGGTCGAGAATAAATATAGCCTGATCAACTATATTTATCCTAGATTTGACCAACGTATGTCGAGGAATGGTCATAGTGGACAACAAGCCAAAAACTTACCAAATACAAATTATTTTAGATTCGCCAATTTGAAATACAATAAAAGTATTGTTAAAAATAATGGTACAATGAAGTATTTGCGCTCCGTAAAAATATAGTTAAACGTAGGAAGTCGTTAAATAGAAATTTCTTTTCTTATAAAATTCTCATACCTCTATCCTAGTACAGACAAATGGCCGGATTCCATTTATCAGGAGATCCCTACTACCCAAACCAAGGCAACGGCGGCTGGATAGAAGAAGACCCGGAGGAAGACCCAGAGGAAATTGAAGAGGAGGTCGAGGAAGAACCCGAAGACGAAGTCAAAGAAGAATTCAAATTCGAAGTCGGAGAGGAATTCGAAGTCGACGAGGAGGTCGAGGAAATTTCTAGTGGAACAGACTCCGAGCCAGAAGTAATCGACCCTCCCATCCCTCATCCTCCCGAAATCAGACCATATCAACTGGGACCCATTCCCATGTGGGGAAGCCACCTCTACTACTGGAGCCGCCGGCAAGGTGTACGCCCTCCCTTCGGCATGTGTCGAGATTTTTACAATGTCAGTGGGGGAGGCTCAGCTGATCGAGCACTTCCTGTTATTGTGGGCGCTATAGCTACCCAGAACTACCAGGTGGACAAGCAAGCAACAGAGTTCGCGGGGTCAATGCTGCTACTCAAGGTACCGCCGCAGACATCCGCTGTTTGGAAGGACTACATGAGAATACCCAAATCTACACAGGGACGCTTCAGAATCAGATGATAACGGCACTAGCAGAAATAAGAGAGATGAAGGAACAACAAGCAGATCTCGAGAGGCGCCTGATGGGAGTTAAACAGTCGGATGCCGAATCTAGCTCCAAACATGCAACACGCCGCAAGTAGAGCTTGATCAAACCCCAACAATTTTTTTATAAAATAGGACTCCGGATAAAAGTTTTTCCCTTATTTCCTTTTGTATCTGTAATCGGAGACCTCTAGGTAGGTCAAATTTTCCAAACAGGAAGCGTAATGTAACACACCTCAGGTGTGACCTATATATATGAATATGAAGTACTTCTTTGTATACCTCTCGGAACTTATAGGATTAACTAAAATTACTATGCCTACCTTGAAACCATAAACTAAAGTTAAAACAAATTACAAGATACAACTAACACACTATTGTCAAAACACTAGAAACTTATAGTATTCATTCTTATTTTTATCTACCAGAACATGCCTCCTCGTAGATCAACACGCAGAAACTCAACTTCAACACCACCTCCACCACCTCCTCCAATTATGGATGTCGTTATGTTCCAAACTGCTGTAACCGCTGCTGTAACCGCAGCGATGGCTCAAATGAGCAACAATGGGTCGGGAGGAGGAACAAACATCTTTACAAATGGCCAAGGTCAAGGCCGTTCAGGGGTATGCACTTACAAAGACTTCACCAACGGAAAACCTATTCCCTTTTATGGGACTGGGGGAGTATTGGATCTATCTCAATGGATAGAGAAAACAGAAGCTGTATTCGAAATCTGCGCATGCCCTGAAGAAAGCAAAGTAAAGTTTGCTGCTTTTACTTTCTCTGAACGCGCCCTGACATGGTGGAACGGCCACGTCAAGATACTAACCCTGGTTGTGCCGAACTCCATGGGTTGGGAAAACTTGAAACGAATGCTCCTTCGAGAATACTGCCCAAGAGGCGAGATTCAGAAGCTTGAACAGGAACTGTGGAGCCTTTCGATGGTATGCTCGGACATCGCAGGTTACACCAACAGGTTCAGTGATTTAATAACACTTTGCCCAGGAATATTGATCCTGGAAAGCCAACAGGTCGAGAGGTACATCTGGGGACTATCACCCTAACTTCGAGGAAGTGTGTTAGCTTCCAAACCCATGACCTTCGACAACGCCAAGGAACTGGCGCAATCTCTCGTTGATCATGGTGTCTGTCAAGGAGTCACGGCTATCATGGCTGAACCAACCAAAGGGAACAGCAACAACGAGATCAATGCCAGAAAAAACAACAAGAAGAAATTATGGAACAAGAGAAAGGGGAAAAGTTCGCAAGAACCCTCAAAGAAACAAATGGTTGCGGTTCAGGCTGCTACTGCTCCCACCACAACTCCTGCTACCCCTGCACCAACAAAACCATATGCGGGGAACCTGCCCAAGTGCAGCAAATGCAACTACCATCACCACGGTAATTGCCGCGAGATGCACTGCAAGAACTGCGACAAGAAAGGGCACACAGTCCGTTTCTGTAAGGCACCAGCGCAACCAGTCACTAAGGTTCCTGGTATTGGGATAAGCCAGACATGTTATGGGTGTGGAGAAACTGGGCACTTCAAAAGGGACTGCCCGAAGACAAGGAACGTTGGCGGTGTTGGGAGAGTGCTGGCAATAGGCGAAAATGAAGCAATAGCCGACCCAACGATGGTTACGGGTACGTTTCTCCTCAACAACATTTATGCATGCATACTCTTTGACTGCGGTGCGGAGAGAAGTTTTGTGTGTCATAAATTCAAATACCTACTTAATCAAAGACCCTAACCACTCAATAAAATATTCACTGTAGAAATGGCTAATGGTAAAACAGAAAGCACAAGCGATATGTACGTAGGGTGCACATTAAATTTAAACGAACACTTATTTCAAATCGACCTAATGCCCATTTCGATAAGAAGTTTCGATGTCATCATCAGTATGGACTGGTTGAGCCTTCACCATGCTGAGATACTTTGTCACGAAAGGGCCGCTCGCCTCAATCTGCCAAATGGCGAAACCCTTGTTATTTATGGTGACAAACCTAGTTCAAGTTTACAAATCATCCCCTGTGTTAAGGTACAAAAATATCTTCGTAAGGAATACCATGCCTTTCTAGCCCACGTAGTAGACCAGAAACAAGAACCAAAGAACATTAAAGACATTCCGGAAGTCTGCAACTTCCCAGATATTTTCCCAGAAGATCTTCCAGGAATTCTACCAGAGCGCCAAGTTGAGTTCAGAATCGACTTAATCCCCGGAGCTACCCCAGTAGCAAAGTCGCCTTACCGTTTAGCCCCAGCCGAGATACAGGAACTGTCCAGTCAATTAAACGAGCTGCTGAGCAAGGGATTCATCAGACCGAGCTTCTCACCATGGGGAGCACAATTCCTTTTCGTGAAAAAGAAGGACGGATCCTTTTGCATGTGCATCGATTATCGGGAGCTGAACAAACTCACGATCAAGAACCGATATCCCCTACCGCGCATAGACGATCTGTTTGACCAACTGCAGGGAGCAAGCTACTTCTCAAAGATCAATCTAAGATCTGGATATCACCACCTGCGAGTGCTGGAAGGAGACATCCCCAAAACGGCTTTCCGAACACGTTATGGTCACTACGAGTTTGTAGTAATGCCCTTCGGATTGACAAATGCTCCAGCGGTGTTCATGGACTTCATGAACCAAATATAACGTCTCTTCCTAGATAAATTCGTGATCGTGTTCATAGATGATATACTAATCTATTCTAGAAGCCAGGAAGAACACAGCCAACACCTCTGCCAAGTTTTGGAAACGTTGAGGGCAGAAAAGCTTTATGCAAAATTTTCCAAGTGCGAATTTTGGATTCGGAAAGTGGATTTCCTAGGACATGTAGTAAGCAAGGAGGGGATACACGTGGATCCTTCTAAGATTAAGGCAATAGAAAGTTGGACGACACCAAGGACCCCTAAAGAAATCCAACAATTTTTGGGACTCGTCGGGTATTACCGAAGGTTCATTCAGAACTTTTCGAAGATTGCCAAATCACTTACCACCCTAACTCAGAAGAGTGTGACCTTCGACTGGGGATAAAAACAAGACGCCGCGTTTCAAACGCTAAAACGAGCCTTATGTAGTGCGCCCATCCTAACCTTACCAGAAGGAACGGAGGACTTCGTGGTCTATTGCAATGCATCAAACTAAGGACTTGGGTGTGTCCTAATGCAACGAGGGAAGGTCATCACCTACGCCTCAGGCAAGTAAAGACGCACGAAGTGAACTACACAACGCACGATCTTGAGCTAGGAGCAGTCATCTTCGCTCTAAAGATATGGAGATACTATCTCTATGGCACGAAATGTACGATCTTCACCGACCATAAAAGCCTCCAACACATCCTCAACCAGAAAGAACTCAACATGAGACAAAGACGGTGGGTAGAACTACTAAATTATTATGAATGCGAGATTCGATATCATCCTGGAAAGGCTAATGTGGTGGCCGATGCACTCAGCCGGAAGGAATACTCGGGCCGCAGAGTGAAGTCTTTAACCGTGACAGTCCATTCACACCTGTCCACACAAATCAAGGAAGCCCAAATAGAAGCCTTAACATCTGGAAATGTGGCAGGGGAAGCCTTAAGGGGAATGGATAAGAAGTTTGAGGTCAAGAATGATGGAGTTCATTACTTCATGAGTCAGATTTGGACGCCGAAGTTTGGCGGATTCAGAGAAGTCGTCATGAACGAAGCCCATAAAACACGATACTCCATACACCCCCGCTCCGATAAGATGTATCTCAACCTCAAGAAATTGTACTGGTGGCCGAACATGAAGGCCGAAATTGCTACCTACGTGAGTAAATGTCTGACGTGCGCCAAGGTCAAGGTAGAATACCAAAAGCCCTCAGGATTGTTGCAACAGCTAGAAATACCAGAATGGAAGTGGGAACGTATAACCATGGATTTCATAACCAAACTACCTAGAACGGCAAGCAGACTCGACACTATCTGGGTGATTGTCAACAGGTTAACTAAATCAGCGCACTTCCTACCGATCAAATAGACGGATAAATTAGAGAAGCTAACTAGGACGTACCTCAGAGAAATTATACGACTACATGGTGTGCCCATATCCATTATCTCGGACGGAGATAGTAGGTTCACCTCAAGGTTCTGGCAGTCGCTACAAAAAGCTTTGGGGACAAGACTAGACATGAGTACCACTTATCACCCACAAACCGACGGCCAGAGCGAGAGGACCATACAAAACCTAGAAGATATGTTGAGAGCTTGATTAATCGATTTTTGCAAGGCATGGGACACACATCTACCTTTGGTCGAGTTCTCGTACAACAATAGCTACCACACCAGTATCAAAACTGCCTCGTTCGAAGCCCTCTTTGGCCGCAAATGCAGGTCACCTCTGTGTTGGGCCGAAGTGGGGGACACACAGCTAGCAAAAGGACAAGCAACAGACAACACGCTCACTGGACCAGAAATCATATGGGAAACTACGGAAAAGATTGTTCAGATTTGGGAACATCTAAAAGCATCAAGGGACAGACAAAAGAGTTACGCGGATAAAAGACGGAAACCCTTGGAATTCCAGGTCGGAGACCGAGTCCTAATAAAGGTCTCGCCCTGGAAGGGATTAATACGCTTCGGGAAGCGCGGGAAACTGAACCCAAGATACATCGGACCATTCGAGATCCTTTCCAGGATCAACCCAGTGGCTTACAAACTTAGATTACCTCAGGAGCTCCACAACGTACACCCTACCTTTCACGTATCAAACCTAAAGAAGTGTTTGTCCGATGAGACCCTTGTCATCCCTCTAGACGAAATTGCAATAAATGAAAATCTCCACTTTGTAGAGGAACCAGTAGGGATCATGGATCGGGAAATAAAAAGGACTAAACAAAGTCGCATACCTATTGGAATGGTCCGCTGGAACGCCAAGCGAGGACCTGAATACACCTGGAAACGCGAGGATCAGATGAAACAAAAGTACCCGCATCTTTTTCCTAACCTGTAAACTCTATCCTAGATTAAATATCGGGACAAAATTCCCTTAACAGGGAGATGATGTGACAACCCGATATTTTTCCAAAAAAAGTGTGACGCTCAAAAATTCAAATACAACGAAAACTATTGGGAATCAACTAAATTAACCTCAAAATTAACGTGTTCAAATATCTAAGTTGGGATGCATCAAATATTAGATATCGTTCCAAGGTTTCCAAAAACGTAAAGAACGTTCAAAACCGGGTTATATTGAAGAAATTATAACCAATCGTATATTTACGACACACTGTTAAAATGCTATTTAACGTAAAAAATGAAATTTCAATAAAATGCATTTTTGCCTTAAGTATCTAAACAAAAGATATAGAGTTCGTTACTCTGTAAACATACATAAAAAGATCGCCCAAATTGGACCTCGTATGAAGAAGTCACGAATTTCCTAAGTTTCGTAACAGTAATAGAGGGCTAAAAACTCGAATTGAAGATTGAGTGTTATTTAGCTATCGCCACCTAAACGGAAGTTGAAGATCTTCACAATAGTAATAAAATGATAAAAAGACAAACGAAAACCGATGTCGAATAAAGAAACTATGAATTTTTATTCACAATAGTAATAAAATGATAAAAAGACAAACGAAAACCGACGTCGAATAAAGAAAGTATGAATTTTTAACGGACTTTAGTAGTCCCGACCTATTAAAAATATATCACTAAAAATAAAGTCAAAACTAGCCGACGGAGTCTAAATGAAAGTTGTAGAGCATAATCTCACCTACGCGTGGATATAAAGAACGCGAAAAACGGAGCCCGTACACGAAAGTTACAGAATTTAGAAGATGGAAGACTGGATTACGCCCTACGTAATCCAAAATTACGCCCCGCGTACTAGACCCAGAGTCGAGTCCGATCGGCTGCAACTCTACGCTTAGCTAGACCGGAGTCGTAAGCCGTGACGCATTTCTACGCCCCGTGTAACCGAAGTACGCCCCGCGTACCGAGTACGCCTTGCATACGCCGGTAGTACGCCCCGCGTACGCGGATCCTCCAGCCTATAAATAGAAGGTTTGAGCCACGGGTTTTTGCACACTTTCTTAAACTCTCAGTGACTCTCTCATACTTTCAAGCTTCAGAGACCATCCCGACACCCTCGATTTCCATACCCGAGCCCCCGACGAAAGATCTACGCTACCGAGACCCCCGAAGAGCCCGAAGGCGCAACTTTCCGCGGTCGAAGTTCTGCTCAACTCTAGCCTCTCTCTCTTCAAACCAAACGAGTGAGTTCATACCCCTAGTTTTCAATTCTTTTCATGTTTTAGCGGGGAAATACAAGTACATTACAAGTCAAAGTATCATTTTATAAACGTAAATGTAATATCTATCTTATAGAGTATCGATACAAACATCTTTATGTTTAAGGGCTAATATATCACCAAGTTATTTTTACTAAATGGAAACATACTTTCTGAGAAACTATAATGAGTATAGTTAGCAAGCAATGTGAGATATTCAAACTTCAACGTACCCTTATGTATGCATTTCAAGTCCTGTATTATATACCAAAATCTCTTGGAGGGAGAGCGTGATACTTGTGTATAGATCTATACGGGATTGACAACCCTGCATCTAAACTATTAGCTATAGTTAGACCGGCAGGTCTGGGGTGACAAATGTCAAGACTTTGACACCCAACTCACTATGTGACTTAGAAAGTGATTGAACCACCAACTTTCTCAAGACTTTGACACCCAACTCTCCCGGCTTGTCAATATGTGACTACATTTCCAAGATGTGACCACACCTTGCCTTGCCAATAGGGCTTGAGTGACCTTAAACTTTTCAAGAACTTGTGGGTTGGGGAGAAGAATTGGAGGAGGTGAAAGAAGTATGATTTCCATGGGAATTCATCGATCATTTTCATTTAGAAAAGCTTGTTTCAAGAGATTTGGGAAGATCATAAATGTCTAAACCAGACATGTTTTATGGAGATATTCAAGATAGTTGATCTTAAGTCCTTAATATGACACCCAATATGAAATATTAAGGCTAGGACCCAACAAACTATTTTATAACTTAGAAGAGGGATGCCGTAATCCAAGCTATAAAATATTTGAAGGTAGGTGAATGACGATTCACCAATTTCCACCAAGATAAACGAAATGTATTATTAGGTTTTAATTGGTTTTGAAACTCCTAGATCTTTTGAGATTCATTAAACTGTTCAATGGCATGTTTCAATCTCGAGTGTGCCCTTCAGGTTTTGTGACTGGGATGCCGAGGATCACAAAACAAGGTGTGAAGTAACCATGCAAATTACTTGGTACCCTTATGTGTTTACCCCTCAATCGATGTGCCGGTTAACCACTCACGCTCCATCGATACTATGATAATACATTAAGTTACCCTTTGCGTACCTTGTTAAATACGAGTTAGTGTGCCGGTTAACCACACACGCTCCACTAATCGACTTAAACAAAGTGCAAAGTGTAATTTCATGGATTAGCACCTTATTCACATTTTCCTAAGTAACTAAGATTGGGTATTATTAAGAGTTTAGTTACTTAGTATTTATCATGAATACTTTTAATGAATGGAGAATTCTAGTCCTGTCAAACTCGTTCGGCTAACGACCCTCCACCGGTCAAGGAAGCGGTGGGTGAGAGTTGACACCCATTAAACTGCTATTTTATAGGCAGTAACCTTATACCCCCCTTATAGACCGGCTTCGTGAATGAGGCCTACTAACGGTAAGACTGACTTTACTCTTATACATATATATATATTATTAACTTATAATATTATAAAGTATAAGGGTTGAATTTTAACTTTTAAAATTCTTAGGGCTAACTTGGAAATAAAGTATTCATAAGTCAAAACTTTTCAAAATTACAAAACTTGAGGGCAAGTTTTGAAACTATTCAAAACTAATTAATTCCATAACTTATGTGTTTAATGTAGTTTTAATCCAAAAACTCTTCAAGTTCCATAACTTGAGGACAAGTTATGGAAGACTTTAAACTAATAAAAGAATTAAATTTTTCCTTATTTTATAACTTATGGAATTAATTAAGGTTACACTTTTTTTATTTATTATTTAATGAAGAGACTCCTGGTCCTCCATAACTTGAGGACAAGTTATGGAGTCATAAAACCATTTAATTAGAACTAGACTCTTCATTTTTGTAGCCTTTGAAAACAACTATTTCACTCAACTTTCTATTAATCTAAGCAACTAATAAGAATAAGATAATTCAAATCAAACTTTTTCATGTAATTAGTCTAAACCTTAAACTAATACAAATCATGAATCTATTGACAATTATCTTTGGAATTGGATTAGCATGAACATTACCACATCAAAAACAAGTTTATAAGTCTAAAAACATCTTAGGGTAACGTTCCTAGTCCAATTCCAGCCAAAAAAGTCGAATTTATGCTGTCTGGGGGTCCAACTCGTCGAGTGCACGAACCAACTCGGCGAGTTGGATGCATTTTGTCTTGGACTCGGCGAGTCCATTCATGGACTCGGCAAGTCTGCTGGGCAGACAGCATCAGAACTCGATTTTTCAGCTCCTTTTGCAAGTATAACAAGAAAACAAGCCTACTCTTTGATACCACTGTTGGGTTTTGAGCATTCTAACACTCCTAAGTGTACATGCAACTCTAAATACCTTGGATCTATGTTTTCTCTATTATACATGCAAATAAGAAGTTCCAAGGTATTATCCTAATCTAGCATACAAAATAATGGATATAACAAGATAGAATACATACCTCTTTGATGTAGAAAGTCTTCATGAAGCTTGAGTGCCTAGTGCCCCAAGTGTGACACCTCAAATAGTTCACACAACACCAAATACACTTGGAATAACTTGAGAGAAGTCTACACTTCATGAAATCGGCTAGCCCTTCCTTTTTTTATCTCTAGTGGCCGATTTTGATCATGAATAAGATGCATATATAGTTAGGGTTACACCATGTAAACCCTAATTGACATGGCCTTTCATTTCCATGATCCATGGGTACAAATACACCATGGAGCATACATGGAGCGTCATATGGGTTTTCGCCCAACTAGATAATCCATGGAGCATTAGCCCACTATATAAGTATGGATGATTTACACAATCAATCCATATATTTATTTAGTCTTGTTTTGATCACTTAATTAATCCTGGATTAATTCTTGATCAATACTAATTAAATAATCTTATTATTCTTATTATTAATATACTAGAACTTAGAATATATTAATAACAATAAGTGTCTTATTCCTCTCATTATAGTCTATCCAAATGCATGATGCCATGCAACCAAAATGGACCATGCCGGGTCGGGTCAAGTCTTACCAATTATAGTTATGGACATAGACATTAATCCAACAAACATATGTAACAAAAAACCATTCAAGTAAACACAAACAAAATCAATTATCTACATTGGTCTACCTGTCTAATAACTCATTACCGCATACAAGGCCTCACACAGTACACTACGCAAATCCCAACAAATCTCTAAGGAAAGCATGCATATATTTGTAACCGTATGTGAGTTAGATATTTAAACAAGTGACAACATTCTAGAGAAATAACCAAACAAGGAACATGTAAGAAAGCCTAGATCAAGAATTCTCAGGCTATCCTACATGACTAAATACAACACCTAGGGCACTCGACTAACTAGACAATGACCATCTTTTAGGTACTCTTGTTGGATAAGGTGTCTAAGTCCATAATTTATTTGGTATATACTTAACCCGACCGGCATGGTCCATTTGGGTTGCATCTCATCCAAACTATTTATGGATAATTTTATGAGAGTTATACACATATGTTTATTAATATATTATAAGTTATAATATATTAATATGAGGTTATGTTATTTAATTAGTCTTAGTCTTAAATTAATTATGAATTAATTTAGAGATTAAAAGGAAGACTAATTAGATTATGGGCTATTGGTTTTATATGGTGTGGGCTAACACTCATTTGTTAATGGGCTAGGCTTGGATGGAAGTCCATGGATGATCCATGGAGCTTTTAACCCATGGATCCTTGGAAAAGAAAAGGTCATGGGTTATTAGGGTTTCACCCTAACCATGTACACCGTATAAGCATGCTTATGGTGCATGAAATGGCAACTAGTGAACTAGTGTGTGTGTGTGCTTATGTATGGCCGAAAATAAAAAGTGTGTATACTCTCTCAAAGTTTTCCAAGAGTTTGTGGTGTTTTGTAATTCCATTTGAGGCATTTACACTATTGGTGCTTGGCCCTCAAACTCCTCAAGAACCAAACTCATCAAAAAGGTATGTAATCTCTTCTAACTTTTTATGTTGAAATGTTCCCCATGCCATGTTAGATAGGTTATAAACCTTGGAAAATTATTATTTTGCATGTATTTAGACAAACATAGATCCAAGGTTTATTAGGGTTGCATGCACACTTAGGAAGTGTTAGATTGCTCAAAACCCAACAGTGGTATCAGAGCCTAGGCTTGCTTGTTTGATACTTGATGCAAAATAGTTGAAAAAGTCAAAAAACTTGCTGTTTGCCTGATGAACTCGCCGAGTCCATGGGGGGACTCGCCGAGTCCTTTTGTATCTTCAACCTACTCGCCGAGTAGGTTCATGCACTCGACGAGTAGGAGCGACAGAGTGCAGATTTTCGACTTTTGCTGCTGGAAATGGACTAGAAAGATTACCCTAAACTGTTTTGGTGTTTTAAAACTTGTTTTAGTTGGTGTAATGGTTATTCTAATCCATTTACAATAGCATATATCAAAATTCCATGATTTTTATGTGTTCATATAATTCTTGTAATTTTGATGATCATGTTCATGTTCTTATGAATTTAGAAGATGATAGGAATTATTTGCTGAATTGTTTAGAATTAATTCTTGATCATTTATGTGTTTTAATGGACTCCATAATTTGTCCTCAAGTTATGGATATCCAAAGGTCACTTTCTTTAACACACACATTTAAACACATAAGTTACATGAAAATGAAGAGTCTTCATTTTTATGAACCTTTAATTCATAAGTTATGAAATGAAAAGTTTTGGATAGTTACAAAACTTGTCCTCAAGTTTTGGAATTTGTAAAGTTTCACACATTTTAATAAACTTTAATTCCAACCCTTAGAGTTTTAATAGTTAAAATTCAACCCTTATACTATTTATAACATTAATGGTTAATTATTATATATATGTATAAGAATAAGTCATTCTACCGTTAGTAGGCCTCATTCACGAAGCCGGTCTATAAGGTGTGTATAAGGTTGTTGCCTATAAAATGGTGACTTAATGGGTATCCATTCTCACCCATCGCTCGCTTGACTGGTGGAGGGTCGTTAGCCGAACGGGTAGGACAGTGACTTTAAATCCTCATTAAAAGTATAATGATTATTATAAAGTATCTAAACCTTTTTAATTCCCAATCTTAGTTATTTTAGGAAAAATGTGAACATGGTGCTAGTCCATGGAATTCGCACTTTGTACCTTACCAAGTCGTTGGTGGAGCGTGTGTGGTTAACCGGCACACTAACTTGGACTAGTAAGGATCACGAAGGGTGACTTAATTTTTGTCATAGATCAATGGAGCGTGTGTGGTTTACAGGCACATTGATTAGGTGATAATATTAAGGGTACCAAGTGAATTAGCATGGTTATTCACACCTTGTTTTGTGATCCTCGGCATCCCAGTCACAAAACTTAAAGGGCACAATCGAGATTGAAACATGCCATTGAAAAGTTCAATGAATCTCAAAAGAATCTAGGAATATCAAATCCAATTAAAACCTAATAATTCATTTTGTTTTTCATGGTGGAAATTGGTGAATCGTCATTCACTTAGCTTTCAAATATATTATTACTTAGATTACGGCATCCCACTTCTAAGTATAATATATTGTGATTGGGTCCTAGCCTTAATATTACATTTGGGTGTCTTATTAAGGATTATATATATCTAATCTAAACTTGCTTTCTTCCTTCAGATGTCTTCCAACACTAATGCTTCAGGCTCTAACCCAACTGGTTCTTTCTCTCTCATGAATCTTTGTGGGAGGGTCATCTTTGATGGTTCCAACTTCATGGATTGGATTAGGAACATCAGGATGGTTACTCGTTATGAGGACAAGGAATATGTCCTCGATAAGGAGTTAAAAGAGCTTGATGAGTCTATTGCTACTCCTGAGGAGATCGCTGAATTCAGGACACATGAGAGAGATGCTACTAAGGTGGCATGTATCATGATGGCCACGATGACAGCCGAGCTCCAAAAGTCATATGAAGATTACTACCCTTTTGAGATTCACCAAGACCTGATGGAAAGGTATCATCAGAGTGCTCGTCAGGAGCGGTATGAAATAATCTCCTCCATAATAACTACCTGCATGAAGGACGGTGATTCCGTCACGGCTCACATGCAAAAGATGCAAAGGTATGTGGACCGTTTGCTGAAGCTGAATGTGAACATCCCTGAGGAGTTGGCAATTGACATCATTTTTCACTCCTTACCTTCTTGTTATGACCATTTTGGTATGACATATCATATGAACAAGGAGGAAGTTACCCTCAACAAGCTTCAAGGACTCTTGAAGACCGCGAAAACCGGTCTTAAGGGCAAGGCGGTTGTTACCTCTGCTATTCCTACTCCAACATCTACCCCTGTTTTGGCTATCGGGCAAGGCAAAGGGAAAAAGAGGAAGCACCCTTCGAAGGGTACCAAGGGAAAGTCTCTTGAAGGATCCTCATCGAAGACCAAGAGCGGTTCTGTCACTCCTTCTGCCATTCCCAAGGATGCTGAATGCTACTATTGCCATGAAAAGGCACACTGGAAGCGAAACTGCCCTAAGTACTTGCATGATCTAAAGGATGGGAAAGTGAAACCCACCCATGCAGGTATTTACACTATATTGTCTAATTAGTCATTATATTCTAACTCTTGGGTGCTTGATACAGGATGTGGTATTCACATATGTTCTGATATGCAGGGCCTAAGAAGAAGTGAGGATGTGGAGCACGGGAAGATAAACTTGATCATGGGGAATAGGAGGGCTTCACCTGTTTCCAAGATTGGAGTTTATACTCTGTTGCTTAATAATGGGTTAAAATTAGATTTGAATAAATGTGTGTACTCGTCTGAAATGGCGAGAAATATTATTTCTTTTCATGCTTTGTACAAACAAGGTTTTACCTTTTCGTTTGATAATGAATGTGGTGGTATTAATGCTTTCTTTAAAAAAGTGTTTTATTTTAAAGCGTTACCTTGTGATGGTGTGTATGAAACTGTGTCGATTGTAGACAACTTAGGAAATAATGTGTTGTATATTGATTCTTCTACTAGCCTAAATAAAGCATCATTGTGGCATTGTCGTCTTGGGCATGTAAACAAGAAATGCATCGATATTATGTGTCTTTTATTGATGATTTTAGTAGATATGGGTATGTCTACTTAATCAAACATAAGTCAGAAAGCTTTGAAAGGTTTAAGGAATTCAAACAGGAAGTAGAAAATCAATTGGGCAGGAACATTAAGGTGCTTCGATCCGATCGAGGTGGTGAGTATCTTAGTACCGAGTTCCTTGACTATCTTAAGGAGTGTGGGATTGTCTCACAATTGACTCCTCCCAGGACACCACAGCTGAATGGTGTAGCTGAGAGGGGTAATCGAACCTTGTTGGACATGGTTCGCTCTATGATGAGTCGAGTTTCGCTATCAATCTCTTTTTGGGGGTATGCCTTAGAGACTGCCGCCCATATCCTTAATCTAGTCCCTACAAAGAAGGTTACCAAAACACCTCATGAGATGTGGACTGGGAAGGTTCCCAATTTGAACCACATCAAGATTTGCGGTTGCGAGGCTTTCGTGAGGCGTGAGACTCATGATAAGCTTGAACCCCAAAGTGAAAGGTGTATTTTCATTGGTTACCCATAGAAATCCTTCGGTTACCTCTTCTAAAGACCCAGTGAGAATGTGGTCTTTGTAGCAAGAAGAGGGGTCTTTCGTGAGAGGGAATTTATAAGCCAAGGAGATAGTGGGAGGAAAATTGAACTTGAAGAAATTCAAGAAGCAATTGGTGAAGGAACCTCAGACACTAGCAATCAACCTGAGGAGGAAACTCCTGTTGAGGAAGCTGACATGTCTGTACCTCCGAGGCGTTCCACACGGGTTAGGAACACACCTTCGTTTTATTATGTCTTTCATATTACTATGGAAGGTGATACGTTTATCAGCAATAGTACACTGGTAAATTTGGATGAACCTAGTAGCGTTAAGGAAGCCATGGCAGGCCCGAAGTCTGCTAAATGGAAGGAGACTATGGACAGCGAGATACAGTCCATGTACGACAATCAAGTTTGGAACTTGGTTGACAATGTACCAGGCCATAAAACAGTCGGGTGCAAATGGATCTTCAAGAAGAAGACCGACATGGAAGGAAAAGTGCATACTTATAAGGCTCGACTGGTTGCGAAGGGTTTTACTCAGACTCAGGGTATTGATTATGATGAAACCTTCTCGCCGGTAGCCAAGATTAAGTCTATTAGGGTTATGCTAGCCATTGCAGCATTTCATGATTATGAAATATGGCAAATGGATGTCAAAACCGCTTTCCTTAATGGAAAGTTGGCTGAGGATGTGTACATGAATCAGCCAGAGGGTTTTGTCAGTGCAGAGTACCCTAATGGAGTATGCAAGCTTGAGAAATCCATTTATGGATTAAAACAAGAATCTCGTAGCTGGAATCTTTGTTTTGATGAGAAGGTCAAAGAGTTTGGCTTCTCGAGAAGTGAAGATGAGTCTCCACATCGTGACAATCCCTTGGCCACGACGTGGATCCCGGAAGAACATCGCAATCTTCATTAAGTTCTTAATGCTTACAGATCTAAACATATAACTTTAGATGTACTTCTTTCCAATGACTTAAGGGATGAAGTTTAAAAATCTATCCATTATAACTCCATTATAAGGCTAGATGTACAACCAAAAGCCGCTTATTTCCTTAGTGGGGCCAAAATTGGAGCATGATCACAAGGGACTCCAACATGAATCCTTTTTCTCAACTTACAGAACATATTGACAAAAAATGGAGCTATAGCAATCTCTAGAGTTCCTCAAACTCCAAGAGCATCCTTGGAGGGGATCAAAACCACCCAAAAGTAACCTCAAAAATCTTCCACAAGCTTAGAATAACAATTACATTATCTGTTTTTGCTTATGGTTACTACTTAGTAGTCATTAAATGCTTAACTTGAATTCCATACCGCACAATGGTGTTGTTACTGAAATAAATGTCTCTTGACATTAAGGGTTCAAAAGACTTTTTTAATCACAATTCATTAACGTGGTTTCAAAAAGGCATTATGCTAGAAAACTTCTAACTTAAAAGATTCGATTCTCTGTTCTTTGAAGCCAAGATTCTGTTGGGATAATTCAAAATCTTAGTGTAACGTCCAAATTTTCATAGTAAAATTTTGATTTAATAATAAAAGCATTTGTTCCTAAACCAACATCAAATAACTAAATAAAACCATTTGGTTCAAACATTGATCATAGTATAAACATAAATGTCATTGAGTGCGAAAATTTCCAATCGATGTGCTACAATTATATCATGCCCTTCCCCTTTGAACCTGAAAAACATGAAACAATTGAATCTTATAACGATAAGCACAAAGCATATTGAATTTTTTAAAGTACAACATACATCAAAGAATAAAGGGCCCCACTCTGAATAATGGACCCCGTCCATATAAAGGGCCATGCGCAAAGTAATTGGACCCCGTCTAGATAATGCGGCCTATGCAGCATATAAACAAAGAAACGAATAATTCGGAGTTAGAAAGATAAAAATCATATATATTGACACCTCTTGTCCTATATAGTATATTGAGAAAGCTGACATGACTGATAAAATAGACAGTCACCATAACTCGGAGGTAATGAGAAGGCTGGTAGTACATACCACCTAAACATTAATCAAATAGACAAACCTCATTCGGCGACCTAAAACCCTAAACTATGATCTAAAGTGAAATTTAGTCAGAAAGTCAAATATCTAGTCAAATAGGCACCTTGTGCCTCACATGGATTCCCCGTTCCAACTAGATGACAAAATAGTTGGGATTTTAGAATTAAATATATGTATATCTAAAAAACTATAACACCCGTTTACTAGAAAGGATAGATTTATGGTCTGAACGAGTTAAAAGGTTGCTTTTTGGAGAAAATCGAGTGTCACAAACTGACCATTAGGTGGTTACGACATGACAAGAGAAAAATACGAGAAATACATTTTGGACCATCCTCACTACGTAAGTGTCTCACCCCCGAACCAGACAGCGGAAATGTCCGAGGGCTCACGTGACTAAATTTGAAAATTATCACAATGAATATACATGAATCATCACATAAATATCACCATGCATCAATATATTACAACTGACATTGTTCACATCAAGTACATTGTTTTAACCACTACTAGAAAAATAGCCTTTTACGACGCGCAATGCGTGTCGTAAAACCCTCAGACGACGCACAAATGCGTGTCAAGGAAGGCCCTGTCATAACGAGAGACGACACGCTTTTGCGCGTCGTCTATAGACGACGTGCATTTACGACGCGCAATTACGACACGCATTTACGACGCTCATTTACGACACGCAATGCGTATCAAGGAAGGCCCTATCATAAAGGAAGACCACACGCATTTGCGTGTCGTAACCTTACCACGCGCGTTTAGGAAACGCATTGCGTATCATTATATCCCCTGTCATAAATGAAGATGACACGCATTTGCGTGTCATAAACTTCAACAACCATTTACAATATGAATATACGTCGTGCTTTTATGATACTCTTTTATGCATAATACAAAAATATAGAAAAATATACCAAAACAATCAATTTCATCTAATAACATCATGTCAAAAAATTGTAATACATTGATATTATAGGGATATTATATTACATTGTTATTAAGAGGTTTTCCTTAACTATATAACCTAATACTACATTGCTATAAAGGGGCACCTTCTTATTTCAGTAATTCATCATTAAGCTGTCTAAAGAAGCTCTGAAACCCTTCATGTCTCTTGGCTTCAATATCAATCCCAACTCTTGATAAAAACACGGAAATCCTACCAATCATCATGTCTCTTAGCTTTAATATCAATCCCAACTCTTGATCAAAAACAACTCTTGCTGTGTTTTGCATTTATCCCTACAATTTAACTCTAATGGCATTAAAAATATGCATGAAATAAGTTATTATTTCACCTGATCAACCAATATACAAGAATTTAGTGACAAAATAAATTTCACGGTTGAGAATCACGTGACTGAGGCAAGCGGTGGACGCGTGTTCCAAGCTAATCCAAAAGGGCAGATGGGTAATTTTACCAAAAAAAAAGGGCATAACAGATGAAAAGTGTGCTAACCTTATTTTAGAAGACAGATCCTCAGATGAATCTGCTTGATGCTTTTGGCCACAACCACTAAAGACATCAGCCCATAACGAAAGAATATCACACACCTGGTCTTCCATCTCCTGTACACCTCATGCAGTAGTTTTCAGTTTTCAGAATCAAGAATTACTATAATTCCATTGAAGAAGAATAACAGTTATACCTCCTTTGGCATGGAAGACAAAAAGGATGAGAGAAGTAACCATCCAACTTCTTTTTCAACTATAGCAACCACAATGTTTCAACTAGCTTGTGTTAGCATTTTTCTAGCTACATCAAGCATTGTTATGGGCAGTTTTTAGACAAAAATAAATAAAAAGTTAAAAACCACTGTCTATTTACCACTTCACCATCATAATTATGAAGAAAGTTCAAACTGTTACCTGGCTGGATAAACAAGAGGCAGCTTTGGGGAGATAGATGCAAGCGTAGTAACTGAATTCCAAATTTCCTTTAAAAGCTCAACCTTCATATTGGTTCCCTTTATACCATTTTCAGAAAACAATATATATAAACAAGTGAAGTAACTGAATTCCAAATTTCCTTTAAAAGAAAACTAGGTCTTTGATGTAATACCTTCCCAAATGACATATTTTCTCTTAGTGCCTTCAGTGCAGTGATCCCATAATTGACCAAACCACCAACACATGTCGGATCAAGATATTGATTATTGTGCCAAAGAACTTAAAAAGATAAGAATATTCCATGAGAGATATGGATAAGTAATTATAGTTCACAATTGAATTCAAATCCTTACTTATTTACAGCCAAACACATAATTTATTCGGAATTGAATTCCAATTCTTGATATATCCAACAAAGTCCCACAAACCAAAGCATCTCTGCTGTCCAAAAGTATCCTTAAGTAGGAGCTTTCTTCATATTTGGAAGCCTCTCTGTTCCCCAAATCCAACATATAAGGCCAAACACACATATATATTCTTCATAAATATTGACATAAATGAACATTTTAACTTGAAGGGACTTGTGCGTATTTGAATAAGTTGTGAGTGATCACTCTTGTATGCCTTTGGATCGGAAAGTGAACGATAAGCTATCTATATTCTGCTGATGAATATGTCCATAGAAGCTTTCACATCAGGCGACTTGGTTGTTAAGGAGGAAATAAATTTTAATGTGCTGTTTTTCATCATACATTGTGTTTAAAAATCAGCAAATAAATATATACTTATGAGTTGAAAATAAAAATAAAAAGCTTCAACACCTTTAGATTCCAGTCGTACCGAGAAAGGCATAATAGAACTGGTTTAGAATTAGTTTTCATTCCCGACCAGCTCTGTTATCATCTTACAAACTTACTCTGATCGCAAAGCTAAATAAGATTAGGATTCCTAATCGGCCTGTTGATGCAAAAATGAGTGCTCTTTTAGCAGATAGAGATAGATTACCCAATTGGAAACAGATACTTGCGTTGACTTTGACTTATAAGTTCAAGTTGGGAGAAGGAGCTGTTGTGAAACCACAGATACCTTTTCTTAACAACTGGATCTAAGACAACAAGTTTGAATCACAGTTTTATATGATTTCAGATTCGAACAAGGTATTTTTATTTTTTAATCAAGTCATGTCCTTGCTATAGATGTCCTATTTTGTAATTATTTATTTATTTATTATTACAGCATGTGTACGCCATAGGTGATGTGTACCCAGAGTCGGCAAAACTGCCCAAGGGTGACTACAGTTTGCAATTGCACTTGAGGCATGAGAATGTGCAGTACTTGGAGAAATTGAAGCAATTAGTGTTTCTTCTTACAAAACTTAACATATTTTTATTATATTTTATTATTGTGGCAGGAGGCTGTGAAATTGAGCTTTTATACACAACCAGATGGTCCAGCGATAGGACAAGAGTTACGATATGTCGTTACTTTGGGTAGGGACCAGCTCGTTTCTGTTTCACCTGCAGTCACTCAAAGTAACTCGCTTGGGTATTATATACAGATTAATACAACAACATCAGTAACTTAAATATGACAACTACTTACATAGAACCAACCATCAACTCTGTACTCGATTTTAACCTCTTCTCCAACAGTTAAACTCAACTGGAAGAGAAGATGTTTCTTTGGTTGCCATTTATACCCCTGCAAGAGAAGATGGAACTGAGGGATGTACAGTTTCTGCTTCAACGAAACCAAGAACTATAATTTGATCAAATATTTCAGAAATTCAACAAGTGGGAGTTTATTTAAGCTGAAGAAATTATAATTTTAGAAAGGAAGAGAAACTTTGGAAGTATTGGAAATATAATACATAAAAAGAAGGTCTAATTTGCAAACAACGGAAGTTGGGGGAAAATCATGCTATGTATATTATAAATAGAGGTTTATTTCAGAAAATTACAAATAAAAAATTATTTACTTGTTTATATTACACTGTTACCTAAAACCCATAAATAGCGAGTAAGAGAACAAGAGAAGAGAGTTGGATTTTTGTTGGAATATGGATAGCTCAGATTTTAAGTCATTTGTATAGATTTAGAGCAAAATATGAAAGAACTTGATTTTCAGTAAAACCCTAAGGGCAAAATCAAGCTTCTTGTTATAAGGGGTTAATAAGGTAAACTTTTATCTTATATGTGGTTTAGAAGAGTAAAAGAAGAATGATTGTACAATTTGATTGCTAGATGTTTTATTATACTTAATGCACACTTCATAGTAGTTGGAAAGATTGTGAGAGAAGCAAGCTTGCAAAATTACTATTAAGGCAATAAAACAAAGATCACATAAAGTTGATTACTATCTTATTTCAAAATAATGGAGTGAATAGGTGGACATGGAAACCAACAATCTATGCCTTAAGATAACAAAATATGATAAAATATGCAACGCGGTATCTGGTAGGGAATTTCACGTGATGTTATTCTCTGCTATCAAAAGGATTTAGGAAGTTACCTTTACAACTGAGAGAACAAGTTTAGCATGTATTTCTTGCCACTTTGTCAGATCCTACTGAACATTTGAGATCGTAGGAATATCAGATATTTGTTAGGCATCTGCAAATCATAAACATAAACTACTCCAATTATAACCATCAAACAAATTAGAACTTTGAACAGGTTTTGAAATATAGATAAGCATGAAAAATATCATAAATCTGTAACATGTCTATATAAGCACACTTCTGCCAATTCGTATAATTCAGTTCCTAATGTCTAGAACATTTTCTACCTACCATTTGACAAGATCACATATTCCACTACTATTTTTAGGTGCACCTTGTTCTTGTCAGTTCTGACATATTATCTAAGGCATACAAGTTTGGTCCCTGTAAATTCAATAAAACCAAATGTTGGAACACCCAACCTATTCTAGACTGAACAACTGAATCACATACACACTTCTCTTCATCTAAGGAATTCTATAACTCCCAACAACATAGGAATATGTACAGACATGGAAAACATTATTAATGGCTTTATTAACTACAATTGATTTGCTGTGATTCCTATAGTTGCATAATATCTATACTGCGACTATTTTGTGGATTACCCACCTCTTTAGGAAGGTATACATGCTCACTACTTATTTTTGTATTTTCAAATGGGATCCTTCTCCCTCTCCCTATGGTTATTTCCTCTTCAAACCCGATCCTCCTGATTTAATAAAACATAAGACTATCAGTCTATAACCTCAACAATAAAAACAAAACAAATTATTATTAAAATCAAATAATGATAATACAAATTGTTACAAATTATGGACAATAGGGTCTTCTTTTATGATGGCATTAGGAGTGGCTGGTAACCCAAGGGATCTTCTTGATCTCTCTAGTGGCAACCCAAGGGTTCTGTCCCATATTAGCTGTCAAAGTCAAAAAGAATACCATTAAATCTAAACAAACGTGAGTTATACCAAATTCACTGATGAAGGGATGAAGTTATACCAAATTTGTTTCTTCAAATGTACAGTGTGTGGGTTATAAGACGACCTCACGACTACACTTTTGATAACAAAAAAAGATTGGCAGAGTAACCTATATGAGCATGTATTTTGCGATTTTATCCCATTCACATCATCCCCTCACTTTGGTATAAATTCATCCCCTCAAATGGTTAAACTTCACATCATCCCCTCACCAGTAATATGGTATAACTTCCACGATCAAATAAATTATTAGATTGTGCATGCCTCCTTCTCAGCAGTTCCAGCTTTGCAAGAAACCATTGACACAATTAATATTGCATTTACTCCAAGTTCACACTAGACAATGAGACATGAAAACAATGCTAAAAAGCTGTTACAATTTCAAAAAAATATGAACATTTTTTATATCTAAATCCAATACAACATGTCATAAGTGAACACCATCAATTCACAAAATACAACATATGACAGTTACTACATAGGTAAGAGACTGAATTGAACATAAATGGATTGGACAAGCTTTCTAGGGTTATTTCTTTAGATGATGATGAGAAGGGCATTCATGTCTTTTGCATAGATGAGAGATTGAGACAAAAAGAAAATGAATGTTTCAAGGGGTTTGTGGTATACAATTGATTTGAATCATCACTGAGCACTATTAATTGGCTTCTCAGCTAACACAACATATTTAGCAGCCTAACATACATTAAAATAAAAAATATTACAACCTTACTACCTGAATTATCTGTTGTGGTCCTTCAGTTGGCTTTTGAGAAAAAGCTTAACTGTGCAGGTTCTTCAGGGAAAGTCTCAAGGAAGCTTTCAAGAAGTTTATCAACATTATCAATTCTTTCATCACCTTCACCAATTATCCAAATCATCGATGCCTGTTAAAAAAACAATTATTAGTAAATTTCTATAGAAAGCAAAAGAGAGAGAGAGAGAGAGAGAGATTGTAGAATTTAAAACAATTATTTTACTACAGACACAATAAATGATCTAATTAACTGCTCTTGATTGTGATGCCAAAACCAAATTGAGAAGGCAGAAATACAAAAACTAACTATCAATTAAATCTTACTCCACCCCACATGAATTGATCATCAAAATCTGGAATCTGATATACGAGTTCTTTAAAATATGTTATTATCGTGTCTTAATTTTCAGCCCCTAAAAACATAAAAAAGGCATTATGCCACACCAGGCTATGCAATCAAAACTGTATTGAAGATGCTACCAGTAGAAGAACCTGTAATCGTATGCCAATAATATCTACTGAAAACTTCTCCCTACCTACGGACCAATAACCCTATGGATTTGGCAAAGCAGAGCCTTAATTCAGATTCAGATCAAAATCAAATTATCATCCAAGGTAAGAAATTGAACAAGGATAACAATATTTGTGATAACTTAATCGACCTATCAACCAATAACCTGATGCATCTGCCATAACCATGATCGAAGATAATAACATACAGGGAGAAGCTAGAATTATCGTCATGACCCGCTTGGATAATAATGTATAATCTTTAATTTCTTCCAGATATAAACCAATAACCCTATCGATCTGCCACAACAAGTAGATTCGTAGATAAATTCTTAATTATAACCCACATCTCCTCATAGAAGAGACCATAAAAGAACCTGATGACGCTTAGAACAACATAAGAGAGGAAGAACCTGGAAACGCCTGATCATAAAGATCTGATCTTTGATATTGAAACTATCGACGGATCAAATCTAAATTACAGAGCGTATATGAACTTGCAAACCATTGTGGATTAAGATTTTCCATGACGACTTTATAATCATTAACCATCGATCAAAGAAACAAATCCTCCAAATCAAAATATCAAAATATAGAATATAACTAAAGATTCATGAAGGGATTACGACCCGTTTCAGATAAAGATCAACCATAAAATAAAAATCAAATATTTAAAATACATAATAAAGGCAAAGAGATTGTAGATCAATGATGATAGGAGATGGAGATTCAATTTCTAATTTATGATTTACATAGAAAACAAAACACAAACTAAATGGGTTTTCTTTTTTGTTACCGTTCCTTTGCAATAAAATGGCCAATCGATGCCTATGTACTTCGATATTTTCACGAAGAATGTAGTTAAAAACCCAATCAATGATATGCAACAAAATATCCCAAGAGATTCGTCTCGTCGTCTTCTCTATTAGGCCCCGATAATGTTGCCTTCCTCTTTCTCATTTTTGGTTTACCGCCTTCAAGACAATCAGATATGACACTGTGAGGATGAAACTTGAACCCCAATCGCCAACATCATGAGTGTAAGAACTCGCAGTCGTCGGCATAGGGATGTGTGAGCGTTAGGAGTCGCCGACACTGTGAGGATGAAAGTTGATTAATTTTGTGGAGGTCTCCCATAAAAGCCCTAGCTGGTTGATGGATGCGTTCATTGTTGATGATGAAGGGCCGGAAGGATTTCATCGATTTCGAGTCAGGTGGGGGAGGATAAGATGGCTTCGAAGAAGGTCACAAATCTGGAGCAAGGAAGAAGAAAAGGGTAAGAAGACATCGTTGTGAATTGACGGTGGTGGAAGCGAGGAGCATGGACGTCCAGGTTTTAGTGGAGAAATCAAACTAGTTTCTTCCTTATTTTGGGAGGACGGACATGAAGAGATCGAGAAAAAAATCCCTAGTTGGATGATTTTATGACGAGGAGGATGGACACGGGGAGGTGATCCTATGCTCACCGGAGAAGAAGTAAGCTTGAAGTGAGATCGTCGATTGTTGCAGAGGCCTAGGAGAACCGATCAAGAATCAGAGAGCGTTTTGAATTTTTTTGAAAAATCCCTAGGTAGAATGGTTCTTGAAAAAGCCCTAGGAATGAGTAAATGAAGGGAAATACAGAGGAGAGATTGAAAAAGCCGGCACTTCAAAATTTTAAAATTTCAGAGGATTTCATTTTTGCCCTTTAAAAACGCGCGTTTCATAAAAAAATATATAAAGCGAAATTTCTAGAGGACACACATTTAAAACAAGTGCCCTCCGTGTTTGTATTTTTTTCTTTTTTGGACATTAATTTTCAGGCACGCAAAAATGCATGTCCTCTACTCTTCAAATTTTGGAAGGTTGACATTATTTTTAAGGGCACACAAAGATGCGTATTGTAAATCAGCGAGTGTCATTGTTTGCGCGTCATTAAAGGGTATTTTTCTTGTAGTGAACATTACAAATCCATAACATAAAATTTTTGATAGTTTTCAAAAGCACAACATACTAACATACTTTGTACTACCCTTCCGCTTACCTGTTACCTGAGAATACAAATGTGCAAATGTTGGTGAGTTCATAAGCAGGTTTGATGTGAAAATGTTTTGTGTTGTTTGAAAGAAAACAACCCAGAAAATCCGATATTTTCTGAAACGACCATTGTTTATATAAAAGTGTTAAGATCCGTAAATATATGTGATTTCAAAACATGTATAATTGAAAAACTTTGTATTAAAAGTACTAGTGAAAAATGTTGAACTTCCCCGAAAAACCCGATGTTTTCCGAAAATAAAAATATTATATAACGGTTCGAATTGTTATTCCATCACATGAATGATTTTGACTTACCTTGATTACTTGATTTATATTGGATTTATTTACGTGAGTCGTTCTAACCATCCATGATAATGACTAGTTCGTCTGTCTTGGCACTCTGGTGAATGCCGAAATTGATCATAAGATTTTGTTACCATAGACTAGCCGAGTCTAACTGTAGCCCACAGCTGAGGTGTGGGGGAGTCACCCCCGTATAGATCTATACACAAACACTCGCTCTCCCTCCAGGAGACTTTGATTATAACTACAGATTACGACCGACACACGTTGGTGCCACCCGTTATTACTCACTAAATCCCAATTGACTTTCATTACTATTGATTATCGACTCGTATTTGTTTACTTGGATTAACGATAGGCCTAATAAACGAGGAGAAGAGGATTACAAGATCCTACTATTCCCGCGTATTATTTATGGATATTGATTATACAAAGGACACGCTGGCCCATTTCGCATTTTATTTACTTGGACCTTACTAGCAATGCTAACGGGCCACTAAGACCCAATAGCACTTAAAACCCATTGAGGGTTCCTTAAATATGAATTTGGGTCATAGAAGGCCTACTAACATTTATAATTATCCCTTGGGCCCAAAAATTGTTAATGGGTCAGAAAGGCCCAATAAGCATGTTTGGAACTTTCAAGCCCAAAGAATTTAATGTTTACTTGTTTTAAGAATTGTATAATTGTTGGAAGGTTTGATTGAACGATAGTTATTTTTTTGTATCGACACAAGACCGGTCGATTTGTTTATAACGATATATGGATTATATGTATATTCATCTCTCTATTTTCATGGGTTGTGAGTTTTAGTATTTTTGACTCAAAGATCTTAGAAATAAAATAATTGGTTCAAAATGTTGGTTTGACCCCTTTTAGCCCTTTTTAATAAAAATAACCATTTTTGGTCCTTTATACAAAAAAAGACGTTTTAAGCCCTTATAGCATTTTGTTGACACATTTGACCTATAGGCTTACTGAATAGATATTTTTAGTTCAAAACTTATTCTTTGGCAGTTTCAGCTCTTCCAAAAAAGTGATTTTCGGTTAAAGCCCAAACATTTGCAACTTTTACAATTTTGACCTAAAATCTAAAAAGTTTACATTTTTTATCCTTGTTTGGAAAATACATCATTTTGAACCCTGAAATAGTTTTGTTTACCCTTTTTACCCCCTGTTTTGAGATGTTTATCATTTCACCCCACCCCCTTGAAAGTTAAAATTTTTGTCAAACATTTGCAAATTTTCTCAAGTCATGGCTTAATGGGCAGGAAAGCCCAAAATTTGACCAATTAAGCTACAATTTTACACTTCTAGCCCTTAAAAGTGTATGATATCCATAAAAACAATTATTTTTACTGATTTGAATCTTTTAGTCCTTAAGAAAAAACATGAATGGAAATTTTAACCCAACTTTTGTTTCTTTAACAATTTAAGCCCAAAAATTGTCTGATGTTGCAATATCTTGATTTAAATCATAGAGGATATTTTTCTTGACTTTTTATAGTGTAGTAGACATTAGATCATGTTTTCTTTCCTTATTATGTCATAGATCTCGAGATTTCTTTCCATTTTGTTTACATATTCAACACACAAGCACATAAATTCACACATACATACATGAAATCATACATAGCATACACATACACATAGATCTACACATTTTTCTTGTATTCTCCCCCATTAAACTTGTAAAAACTAAAAAGAGAGGGGTATGAACTCACCTTGAGTTTGTGGGTTTGGTTTTGAAGAATAATGGAAGAAGTTTGATGCTATTCTCATCCTAGCAAGCTTCTTGGAGGATCTTTGGCATAGATGTGCTCTAAGATGCGAGATCACGAGTTTGAATTGATTAGGAGGATATTTTTGATGAAATGAAGTTGGTAGATCATGTATTTAAGCATCAACTTACCTAAGATGATGACTCTTTGGGAGAATCCTACTTGAAACCTCTTGAATCTCGAAAATATGATGAATAAGTGAAGGAGTTGTAGTGTGTTCTTGAGAGTGTTTAAGCGAAAGAAAATTACGTGTGTGTGTGTTACTCTTGGCCGATGAAAAAAGAGAGAGGAAAAGAGAGGGAGTGAAGTGATAGGTACTTGGAAATATGAGATGTTACATGCATATCCTATGTACTATTGTGAGGTGGCATGTACAAAAGTCAACTCTTTTCTCCCATTTGTTTAATTGGGCCGAGAGAAGGAGAAGAAAGAAAAGAAATTGGGCCTTCTTGTGCTTAAGTCCATATTTTTGCCCGATTGGATTTTTTTTGTCCTAATTGGTCTTTGGGTAGGGTTCACGGCCCAAAATAAGTCAAGGAATGAGTTTTATGGTCTTTTTAAGTTATTAGATTTGTTATGGATCATTAGTGTATTTCATTTCGTTCTAGGCCCATTATGGCCCAAAATGTTAAAATAAATGAAGGTGGGTCCAGTTAGAGCCCATTTAAGAGTTCTAATCCCGAAATAGTGAAATTGGAAGCTTATTGGTCCATTAGGGCCAATAAGAAAATCCTAGTGCAAAATGGACTTAAACCGGGATTTCTTGGGTTTCCAATTCTTTGTTGACTATTTGAAGTGCTTATATAGAGTGTTTGATGTGGATTTTGTTGTCATTGAATAAGTATCCTACATGCTTTCACATTTTTGGTTACCAAATGTTATCATTGTTGTTGTTACAAAGCCTCAAAATACCTAGTTGTGACATCATCCCCCCGTTAGAGGGAATTTCGTCCCGAAATTCTTTTGAATGATTTAAGAACACGAGAATAGGTGAGGGTACTTCTGCTTCATCTAGTCTTCGTGTTCCCATATGAATTTTGGCCCACGCTTCGCGTTCCACCGTACCTTTCACAATCGGAATGCGACTATGCGTAGTACGCTTCACCTCCCTGTCCATGATTTCGACTGGTTCTTCGACGAACAGGAGATTCTCGTTGATTTCCATTTGTTCAAGGGGGCTGACAAGCGTTTCGTTGGATAAACACTTTTTCAAATTGAAAACATGGAACACAAGGTGTATACTGCTGAGCTCAGCGGGTAGCTGCAGTTTATACGCAACTAGACTGATTCTGGCAAGAATCTCGAAGGGTCCGATATATCGTGGATTCAACATTCTCCATTTTCCAAAACGAATAACCCCTTTCTAGAGAGATACTTTTAACAACAATCGATCCCCGACTTGAAACTCCAAGGGTTTCCATCGTTTATCAGCGTAGCTCTTCTGTCGGTCTCGCGATGCTTGTAGTCGACCTCTGATTTGAACGATCTTGTCCGTTGTTTCGCGTATGATTTCCGGTCCCGTTAACACATTGTTTGATGTCAGTCCTCCTACTAGTTGGGTGTCACCTACCTCAGCCCAACACAATGGTGATCTGCATTTATGTGCATACAACGCCTCGAAGGGAGCAACTTTGATTCTCAAGTGATAACTGTTGTTGTATGAGAATTCGATTAAGGGCAAGTGGGTATCCCACGACATTCCAAACTCTATCACACACGCGTGTAGCATGTCTTTATGTGTCTGAATGGTTCGTTCGCTTTGACCATCCGTTTGTGGGTGATAAGCGGTGCTCATGTCGAGATGTGTTCCCAGTGCTTTCTGAAGTGATTGCCAAAAACGTGAAGTGAATCTACTATCTCTATCTGAGATGATATATACTGGGACTCCATGGAGTCTCACAATTTCCTTGACGTATATCCTCATCAACCTGTCCATCTTGTAGGATTCTTTTATTGGCAGGAAATGAGCGGATTTCATCCATCTGTCGACTATTACCCATATCGTACCCAATCCATCCGTTGACTTGGGTAACTTGGTCACAAAGTCCATAGTAATCCTTTCCCATTTCCACTTGGGAATTACTGGTGTTGTAATAATCTCGCGGGCTTATGATATTCCACCTTCACTTTAGCGCAAGTAACGCTTTTGCTAACATAGGCGGCAATATCTGCCTTCATGTTGGACCACCAATAATGTTGCTTGATATCCAAGAACATTTTATCTGAACCCGGATGGATGGAGTATCGAGTCTTGTGGGCTTCATTCATGAGTACCACTTTGAATCCACCAAGTTTAGGGATCCAAATGCGGTTCATGAAATAATGTGTTCCGTCCTCCTTCACTTCGAAATTCTTTTCCATCCCTCGTAACGCTTCGCTTGCTTTGTTTTCCGTCTTCATGCCATCGGACTGGGCTACTATGATTTGGGAGGTCAGGTGGGATTGAATGGTTATGGAGAGATTCTTTACATGATGATTTGAGTATTCTTTCCGACTCAAGGCATCAGCTACCACGTTAGCCTTACCTGGGTGGTAATTGATTTCACACTCATAATCGTTTAGTAGCTCAACCCACCTTCATTGCCTCATGTTCAATTCTTTTTGATTTAGGATATGTTGGAGACTCTTGTGGTCCGTAAAAATGGTGCACTTGGTACCATAAAGGTAGTGCCTCCAAAATTTTAAGGCGAAGATCACAGATCCCAATTCTAAATCATGGGTCATATAGTTCACCTCGTGTGTCTTTTGTTGTCGAGATGCATAAGCTATCACCTTCCCATGTTGCATGAGTATGCAACCTAAACCCTGATTCGATGCATCGCAGTAAACTACGAAGTCCTCTGTTCCATCTGGTAGTGATAGTACCGGTGCGTTGTAGAGTGCTCGCTTCAGAGTTCGGAATGCAACCTCTTGCTTATATGTCCATTCGATGGGTACACCTTTTTGTGTAAGCATGGTAAGTGGCTTAGTGGTCATAGAGAAGTTTTGGATGAGCCTCCTGTAATAACCGGCTAGACCTAAAAATTGAAAATTTTATGTGGGTGTCATTGGGGTCGCCCATTATTCAATGGATTTGACCTTAGAAAGATCCACGTATATCCATTATTCAATGGATTTGACCTTAGAAAGATCCACGTATATCCCTTCTTGACTAACAACATGACCCAAAAAGTTCACATTGCGGAGTCAGAACTCACACTTAGAGAGTTTTGCATATAGTTTCTCGGTTCGCAGGGTTTCCAGGATTTGTCGGTGATGTTGGTCGTGCTCCTCTTCGTTTCGAGAGTAAACTAGAATCTCATCAATGAAAACGATGACAAAGTTGTCAAGGAATGGTCAGCAGATTCGATTCATTAGGTCCATGAATGCGGCAGGGGAATTCGTTAGACCGAAGGGCATTACGACGAATTTATAATGTTCATAACGACTTTGGAAAGGGGTTTTGGGGATATCCTCTTCCCTGACCTTGAGTTGATGGTATCCAGATCGTAGATCTATCTTGGAGAAATAGCTCGCGCTTTGAAGTTGGTCAAATAGATCGTCGATTCATGCAAGTGGGTAGCGGTTTTTGACAGTGAGCTTATTTAGCTCCCTATAGTCAATGCACATCATAAAGGATCCGTCTTTCTTCTTAACAAAGAGAACCGGAGCTCCCTATGCTTAGAAGCTAGGTCAGATGAATCCTTTGTCCAAAAGCTCACTGAGTTGGCTGGACAATTCATGCATCTGCGCAGGAGTCAATCTGTAGGGCGATTTGGCGGTGGGAGTAGCTCCTGGTACAAGATCAATTCGAAACTCGACTTGTCTCTCTGGGGGTATTCCTGGAAGATCATCAGGGAAGACATCCGAGAACTCGCAAGCTACTGGAATGTCTCAAATATTGACCTCTTCCTTGGATTTATCCAATGTATGAGCCAGGAACGTCAAGTCTTTCTTTCGTAGATACTTTTGTGCCTTAATGCACGAGATAAAACGAAGGTTCATGTTGGGTTTGTCTCCGTAGATAATTAAGGTTTCGCGATTTGGAAGTTGAAGGTGAACGACCTTCTCATGACACATAATTTCAGCATGGTGGGGGCTTAACCGATCCATGCCAACAATCACATCGAAACTCCTAATGGAAACAGGCATTAAGTTTATTTGAAAGACGTGTTGGTCCGAGGTTGGGGTACATCCGATATAGATTTCCCCAGTGGATTCTGTTTTCCCATTGGCCATTTCCACCATAAAGGTTTCATTAAGCTTTTGGGGTTGTTGTTTTAACAAGTGTTTAAATCTATTGCTTACAAGGCTTCGTTCTGCTCCGGTGTCAAATAGGATTCATGCATAAGTTCTGTTTAGGAGAAACGTACCGGTGACAACAGTGGGGTCTTGAACCGCTTCTCCCTGACCCATGGTCAGCACTCTTCTTGTTCTTCCATTCCGAGGGTTGTTGTTGTTGGGGCAGTTACGACGGAAATTACCAATCTTTCCACATCCATAGTTGGTGTGGCTCGGTCCAGCATTGTTGCCACTGTTGTTGGTGTTGTTGTTGATGTTGTTTTTATTGCGATTGTTGTTGTTGTTATTTCCTTGCTGCTGATTCTGGGGAGGATAGGTCATGTAATATTTTTCCGTGGGACCCTTTTGATTGCAACTGGTGCAATGCATCTCTCTGAACTCTCCATTATGATGGAGACTACACTTGTTGCACTTTGGGAGATTACTAGAATACTGTCTAGGAGCACTTGGAGCAGCTGAGACTGGAGGATGTGGTGCAGAGGGAACTTGAGTGGTTGTAGCATTAACTATCACTGTTTGTTGCTTCATGGACGACTCCGAGCCTTGTTGCCCCTTTCTCTTGTTATTCTTTCCATTCTTGTTGTCACTCTCCTTCTTGCCATCTATTTCCACTGGCTTCTCGCCCTTCTTTTTGTTGTGGTCGTATAGTTTCTTGGCCAACTCTTGGCACTATCGAAGGTTTCAGGATTTGCAACTATCACATTTCCTTGGATTTGGGAGGTTAATCCCTAGATGAATCGTTTGATTTTCTTTCCCTCCGAAGTAATGATGCCAGGGCACAATAGAGATAGTTCGCTAAACCTTGATATGTATGCATCAATTTCGGAATTTCGGACGGTGAGATTCCATAATTCCTGTTCGATTTTCTAAATCTCATCTCGCGGATAGTATTCGGCCATCAACATTTCTTCCAACTCCACCTAGGGCATGGAGTTGGCTTCGGGGAGAGTCACAGCTTCTACATGTCCGTTCCACCAAGTGAGATCTTGATCAACGAACGTGCATGCGGCAAACTTCACCATCATCTCCTCATGGCACTCTCATATCTCGAACACCGATTCCACCTTCTCAATCCATCTTTTTAGGGTTATCATTCCCCCGGTGCCATTAAAGGTTCGCGGCTTGGTATTGGTGAAATCTTTGTAGGAGCATGTCTTGGTAGGTCCTTGGTTTATCCCGTTGTTCGAACTTCCAGCTCCTTGTCTATTGACTCCACCATTGTTTCCTTGGTGGATTTGTGTCATGGCTGTAGTAACCGCATTAGATACAGCTGCTTGGAATGCAGCTGAGTTAACTTCGGGAGGGGTTGGCCCAGGGTTTCCATGGGCTGGTCGTCGAGGCATCTTTCGGTCACAAAACGGAAAGATGTTGAGTGCCTAAGTTTTGTGGGTTTGTGGTCTCATGACTAGGTTTATATCATGTATTTAAGTAGTTTCTCATATCAACATATAATCATAGAAGCATAGCACATAACAAGTAATATTATCACAACAAAACACATATATTTTCCATTAATAATATTCGTACTTTGATACATGAAAATTTGCTCGAAAGAGTATACATAAGTGGTGCATGTTCGGCAGCGTGACGACTCTCTGAGTAGTGTAATCACTTAAACATAGAGTGAATGGTACATAGCATAGATCATAGTACTAGTAAGTTAAGTCTACTCCTAACACTCTATGGGCGCCCTATGACTGCAGCGATGTCATATACCGAAGTGTTGTACCAACAACTAGGCCATCTCAGTCATTTGTCCAATGACTTCATCCATTTCCTGCTCAACTTACACTGCTCGTGCTTCCATGGCTAATAGTTGTTGCCGCAGAGCAGCAATCTCAGCTTCTGGAGAGAGATTCTCCCTTGCGGGATTCCCTGGTGGGGCAGGGTGGTCCTGCTATGCCTCGCTGACAGGTGATGTGGCATAGTCCTCGCGAGAGTCTTTTTCTTCCTCCATGTCGCCATCGGTCCCATTAAACTTGTAGTCTGAGTCCATGTACTTGTCAGGCCCTACGTCGTGTGCTCCCCTGATCTCCCTCAGGCTCATCTTCGATCATCCCGTGGGCCACTAAGACCTGATGAAATTGAATTCCCTAGTGCTCCCATTCCATGGTGACTGAGAGGAGGTGTATGAATAAACTATCATTACTCCTAAGACGTTTTAATTATTGTATAAATCGAGTTAATGTTCTCTTCTTGGTAATAAAGGGGTATGTTTTTAGGTTTACGTACCATCGCGATTTCCTTGGGACATGTGATAGTTGTACCTTGGGGGAAATGTAGTTGATCAGGCTACATTCACTCCTTAATGCGACTATGAATAGTACCGGCTTAACCGAGATGCTAGCATTATCTTATTTGATTTGGTATTATGTTATTTTTTTCCTATGTCTTACGAGTAGGGGTGTTTTATCGTTGTGTTTTATTTGCTTTGTTTTGTTCAAAGTTGTTTTGTCTGTCACACCCCGGAACCAGATGGCAGAATCCGAGGGCTCGTATGACTTAAATTGAATATCATCACAATGAATATACATGAATCATAACATAAACATCACCATGCATCAATATATTACAATTGGAATTGTTCACACCAAGTACATTGTTTTAACATTACATATCCATAAATAAATTGTTTGATAGATATCATAAACAAAACACTCTAAGATACTTGGTATTACCCATCCACTTATCTGTTACCTGAGAATACAAGTTATTTTGGAAAAACATCAACATATGAAATGTTGGTGAGTTCATAAATAAGGCTGTGAATAAAATGATTTGTATAGTTTGTAAAACCCAGAAAATCCGATATTTTCTGAAAAGTCAATAGTTTATCAAATTGTGAAGATCCATAAGTTGATGCTAGAATGATTTCAAAACACAAAAAAAGAGGTATTTTTGTATTATAGTTATATAATTTACGAGCGAGTAGTATTGATTTCTCCGGAAAACCCGATGTTTTCTGATGTCGAAAGGTATACGTGATTACAAATTGTTAACCCACCACAATGACTGGATTTTGATTACTCACCCTTGAATACTTGGATGGTGTTGGATAAACCTAGTGAGTCGTAGCGATGTCTGGTGAAGGCAAGTTATAACAACCAACTACGAACGTCCCATAGAGGTGTCGGCCGTTGTTACTCACTTAATCCAAACCACCTTGATTACTGTTGAATAACGTCCTAATTCCGTCTACTTTGATTATTCAAAAGCCTTAGCGAACGAAGAGAAGAGGAGTACGAACTCCTGCTACAATCGTAAGTACCTTAGGTTGTCGGGGATGCGAAAGACATGATGGCCCAACTCGCATTTGATTACTTTGACCTTACTAGCAATACTAATTGACCACTAGGGCCCAATAGCACATAAAATCCATTGAAAGTCCTTTTATATGGAATTGGGCCATAGGAGGCCCAATAACACATAAGTGTTATCCTTTTGGACCCAAAGATCATGTTAATGGACTTCCAAGGTCCAACAAGCATGATTTCAAAATTTCAAGCCCAAAGTTTGAATAATTACTCGTCTTAGGTATAACATATGTATTGGAGGGTTCGATTTAACGGTTGTTGTTTTTGTATCGATTCGAGACCGATCGATTCGTTTATAACGATATTTGGAGTTAAACGTGTATTCGTCTTTCGATTTTTCAGAAGTCGTGGTTTTGTATTTGACTTAATTAAATATTTTGTCTAAAATAGTGGTCGACCTTTTCAACACCTTCCTTTTATAAAAATAACAGTTTCAGTCCTTTTTATATAAAAGAAAAGACATTTTTAGCCCTTAAAATATTTTCTTGATAGTCTTGCATCATAGACGTGTTGAAATAATAGTTTTAACTCAAAACTTATTTTGTTAACAGTTTCACCCCTTTCAGAATAATATTTTTCGATGTAAAACCCAACTTTTCGCATTTTTTTACTGTTTTGGCCCACTATCCAAAAACTTTACATTTTTGATCCTTTTTGGAAATGAAAAGCATTTTTGACCCTTGAAATAGTTTTGCTACGCTTTTTATCCCCTGTTTTGAGGAAAGTTTCATTTCAGCCCCTTTAATTGTCTTTTTGTCGCAATTTTGGGCTTATTGTGCCGAGAAACCCAAAATTAGCCCATTAAGCTTAAAATTTACATTTCAATTCCATTGGAAATTTTAATGTTCATAAAAACAATTATTTCAACTGCTTTGACTCTTTAACCCTTAAGAAACCATGATTTGGCAACTTTTAACCCAAAATTTGTATATTTGACAATTTAAGCCCAAAAATGGGTTTTATGTTGAAGTATGTTTAACACAATCTTATAAGTTATTATTCTTCACTTGTTTGGTGTAAAATAACTTAGATCATGTTTGTTTACATTCTCATGTCATAGATCTCGAGTTAAAACCCCTTTTTAGTTACTTGTTCATCACAAAAACATATAAAATCATACATTCATGCATAAAATCACACATATCATACACATACACATATATCTACACATTTTCTTGTATTCTCCCCCATAAAACATATGGAAACCGAAAAGAGAGGGGTATGAAGCTCAGCTTGAGTTGTGGGTTCGGTTTTGAAGAGAGAAATGATGAAGATTCGATTCTAGCAAGTCTTTCTTGAAAGATTTGACTTAGATGTGTTCTAAGATGCAAGCTCACGAGCTAGATCATGGATTAAACATCATCTTACCTTAGATGATGAGTTTTATGGTTTGTTTTCCTTGAAAAAGCCTCCTTAATTTCGAGAATTTGATGAAGGATGAAGGGAGTTTCTTTGAGAGAGTTTGAGTGAATGTGTGTGTGTGTGTTTGTGTTGTTTCGGCTGAGAGAAAAAGAGAGAGATATTGATGGGATGTTTGCATGGAGATATGAGATGAATGCATGCAGATCCAAGGGGTAAATGTGAGGTGGCAATGCTAAAGTGAACCCTTTCTCTCTTGGGTTGTTGGGCCGCGAAAGGAGATGGGAAAAGGAAGAAAATTGGGCTTTTTTCCCTTAGGCCCATCATGTGCTTTACTTAGATGATTTTTGGCCCAACTAAATCAAAGCATGATTTTTATGACCCATTAGGACTAATTTAAAATTGTTGTGATCCAATAAGGCCTAAAACATTAAGTTTCATGTACATGGGTCAAATTTGGGCCCATTTAAGAGTTCTAAGCCCAAAATAGTCAAATTGGAAGCCTATGGGTCCATTAGGCCCAATAAGGGAATCCTAGTCCAAAATGGACTTAAACTGGGATTTTAAGGGTTTCCAATTCTTTATTAACTAGTTGTAGTGCTTGAATGAAGTGTTTTATGAAGTTTTGTTGTTATTGAAGAAGCATCATACATGTTTTCACATTGTTGGTTCACAATTGATATAATTGTTGTAGTTACAAAGCATCAAAATTTCTAGTTGTGACATCATCCCCCCGTTAGAGGGAATTTCGTCCCAAAATTCTTTTGAAAGCTAGATTTGAGGATGTGAGAATAGGTGAGGATACTTCTGCTTCATTTGATCTCCGCGTCCCATGTGAATTCAGGTCCGCGCCGTGCGTTCCATCGAACCTTCACATTCGGAATGCCGCTCTGCTTAGTACGCTTCACCTCTCTATCCATGATTTCGAATGGTTCTTCGATGAACAGGAGATTCTCATTGATTTCTATTTCATCATGGGGAATGAAGAGGGTTTCATCGGATAAGCACTTCTTTAGATTTGAAACATGGAACATGGGGTGTACACTGCTGAGCTCAGTGGGTAGCTGCAGTCTATACGCCACTGTACCAATTCGAGCAAGAATCTCGAAAGGTCCAATGTATCGCAGATTCAATTTTCCCTGTCTTCCAAAACGAATAACCCGTTTCCAGGGGGAGACTTTTAACAACACCTGATCTCCGACTTGAAACTCCAAGGGCTTTAGCCATTTATCAGCGTAGCTCCTCTGTCGGTCGCGTGATGCTTGTAGTCGAGCTCTGATCTGAATTATCTTCTCGGTCGTCTCGCGTATGATTTCTGGTCCCGTTAAGGAATTGTTTGGCATTTTGCCCTCTAGCTAGTTGGGTGTCTCCTACCTCAGCCCAGCACATCGGTGATCTACATTTACGCCCGCATAATGCTTCGAAAGGAGCGACTTTGATACTCGAGTGATAAGCGTTGTTATATGAGAACTCAATCAGAGGCAAGTGGGTATGCCACAATTTTCGAAAGTCTATCACACATGCACGGATCATATCTTCCATAGCTTTTTGAAGCAATTGCCAAAAGCGGGAAGTAAATCTACTATCTCTATCTGAGATGATAGATACGGGTACTCCGTGTGTCACACCCCCAAACCAGAATGGCGGAAACATTCGGGGGTGGATGACTTCACGTAGTATCACAACCATTGAATATTGTAAAGAAAGTAACACAACCATCACATATATAATGAAAACGTATGTTGTTGCGTTATACATAATAGAAAAAGAATATTACAATGAGATGATAAATGTTCCATAATAAAACATCCTTAGTGTTCCTTTCTCCAAAAGCTGGTGGTTACCGGTATTACTGATTCCCTGAGAAATACAAGTGGTTTCGAAAAAGTGTCAACAATTAAGTTGGTGAGTTCATAAGTGTTTTGTATGGAAAAAGTATGTCCTTTTTGATAGTAAACCGATGAACGAGGTTTTCAGAAAATCCAATATTTTCTATAAATGATTTGAAAAGTTTCCCGTGTTGGAGTGCGTTTGTGTTTTCCATACTTGAATAATAGTGATAAAATTTGTGTTAACGATAAAATGGAAAACTGAAATGCATATATGAATCTCGTAAATGTAACTTGTTTTTATACTTTTATGTGAGTTTTATAACCATGCTAATGACATTGTTGGCCTGTAACAACGTTCTTCAGGAGTTTTATAACCATGCTAATGTCATTTGTCACCCCAGGCCTGCCGGCCTAGCTGTAGCTAACAGCTTAGGTGTGGGATTGTCAATCCCGTATAGATCTATACACAAGTATCACGCTCCCCCTACAAGGGATTATGGTATATAATACAGTACTTAATAATGCATACTCGAACGTACGTGAAGCTGTCTCACATTACTAGGTATAAACAAATTTACGATGATAAAAGACTGTACTTCTTTTGAAAGCATTTCATTTGTCGAGATGTATATGTAAAATGTATGAATCACTTGAATACTATGCTCATTATAGTTTGTCAAAAATATGTTCCCATTTGGTAATAACAACTTGGTGATATAATATCCCTTTAAAACATAAAGTTATTTTTGTATCAACACTCTATAAGAACGATATTATAAAAATGATACTTTGATTTGTAAGGTACTTGTATTCCCCCCCCCCCCCCCCTAAAACGTGAAAAGAATTGAAAAGTAGGGGTATGAACTCACCCGTTAAGTTTGAAGAGTGAGGCTAGGGTTGAGTAGAACTTCGACCGCGAATGGTTGCGTCGTCGGCTCTTCGGGGATTCCTGCAGCGTAAATCTTTCGTCGGGGGCTCGAGTGCGGAAACCGAGGTGATGGAATGGTCTCTGGAGCTTTAGAAGAGTGTGAGAGTATCTGGAGGTTTGTGAATGTGTGCTTAAACTCGAAGCTTATGCCTTCTATTTATAGGGCTGGAAACCCCTATACGCGGCGCGTACTTCCGGAGTACGCGGGGCGTAAGATGGCGTCATGGCTTACGACTCAGGTCTAGCTAGCGTAGCTTGGGCGGGTCGATGGGACTACTGGGTCTAGCCGAGCGTAGCTTGGGCAGGTCGATGAGACTCGACTCTGGGTCTAGTACGCGGGGCGTACTCCCAGAGTACGCGGGGCGTAATTACTGCTTCCGACTTCTAAATTCCGTAACTTTCGCGTATGAGCTCCGTTTTTCGCGTTCTTTATATCCACGCGTAGGTGAGATTATGCTCTACAACTTTCCTTTAGACTCCGTCGGCTAGTTTTGACTTTATTTTTAATGATATATTTTTAATAGGCCGGGCCTCCTAAAGTTCGTTAAAAATTCATAGGTTCTTTATTCGACGTCGGTTTTCGTTTGTCTTTTTATTGTTTTATTACTATTGAGGAGATCTTCAACTTCCGTTTAGGTGGCGATAGCTAAATAACACTCGATCTTCAATCCGAGTTTTTAGTCCTCTAGTACTGTTACGAAACTTTGAAAATTCGTAACTTCTTCATACGAGGTCCAATTTGGGCGATCTTTTTATGTACGCTCACCTTTCAACGAGATCTACGACTTCGGTTTAGATACTTAAGGCTAAAATGCATTTTATTGAGATTCTACTTTTTACGTCAAATAATGTTTTAACGTCGTGTCGTAAATATACGAGTGGTTATAATTTCTTCAATATAACCCGGTTTTGAGCGTTCTTTATGTTCTTAGAAACCTTGGCATGATATCTAATATTTGATGTATCCCAACTTAGATACTTGAACATTTTATTTTCGAGGTTAATTTCGTTGCTTTTTAGCTTTCGAGTGTTTAAAATGCTTTTTGGAAAAAAAATAGGGTTGTCACATCATCCCCCTGTTAAGGGAATTTCGTCCCGAAATTTAATCTAAGATAGAGTTTACAGTTTTAGGAAAAAGATGCGGGTACTTTTGTTTCATCTGATCCTCGCGTTCCCAGGTGTATTCAGGTCCTCGCTTGGCGTTCCAGCGGACCTTTACAATGGGTATGCGGCTTTGTTTAGTCCTTTTGATTTCCCGATCCATGATCTCTACTGGTTCCTCCACAAACTGAAGGTTTTCATTTATTGCAATTTCGTCTAGAGGGACGACAAGGGTCTCGTCGGATAAGCACTTCTTCAGATTCGATATGTGAAAGGTAGGGTGTACGTTGTGGAGCTCCTGAGGTAGTCTAAGTTTGTAGGCTACTGGACCGATCCTGGCAAGGATCTCGAATGGTCCGATGTATCTAGGGTTCAGTTTCCCACGTTTTCCGAAGCGTATTAAACCTTTCCAAGGTGAGACTTTGAGTAGGACATGGTCTCCAACTTGGAATTCCAAGGGTTTTTGTCTTTTATCTGCATAACTCTTTTGTCTATCCCTTGATGCTTTTAGACGTTCTCGGATTTGAACAATCTTCTCCGTAGTCTCCCTTATGATTTATGGTCCAGTGATCATGTTGTCAGTTGCTTGTCCTTTTGCTAGTTGCGTGTCCCCCACTTCGGCCCAGCACAAAGGTGACCTGCATTTGTGTCCATAGAGGGCTTCGAACGGGGCAACCTTGATACTGGTGTGGTAGCTATCGTTGTACGAGAACTCGACCAATGGTAGATGTGTGTCCCATGCTTTGCCAAAATCGATTACGCAAGCTCTCAGCATGTCTTCTAGGGTTTGTATAGTTCTCTCACTCTGGCCGTCGGTTTGTGGGTGATAAGCGGTACTCATGTCTAGTCTTGTCCCCAAAGCTTTTTGTAGCGACTGCCAGAACCTTGAGGTGAATCTGCTATCTCGGTCCGAGATAATGGATATAGGCACACCATGCAGTCGTACAATTTCTCTGTGGTATGTCCTTGTTAACTTCTCCAATTTATCCGTCTCTTTGATCGGTAGGAAATGTGCTGACTTAGTTAACCTGTCGACAATTACCCAAATGGTGTCGAGTCCGCTTGTTGTCTTGGGTAACTTTGTTATGAAATCCATGGTTATCCGCTCCCACTTCCATTCGGGTATTTCTGGTTGTTGTAATAAACCCGAGGGCTTCTGATATTCCACCTTGACTTTGGCACATGTCAGGCATTTGCTTACGTAGGTAGCAATTTTGGCTTTCATGTTTTGCCACCAATACAACTTCTTGAGATCGAGATACATCTTATCGGAGCCGGGATGTATGGAGTATCGTGTTTTATGGGCTTCGTCCATAACGATTTCTCTGAATCCACCAAACTTCGGTATCCAAATTCGATCCATGAAATGACGAATTCCGTTGTTCTTGGTCTCAAGGTTCTTATCCATTCCCCTTAGGGCTTCTCCTGTCACATTTTCGGATTTCAAGGCTTCTATTTGGGCTTCTTTGATTTGCGTGAACAGGTGTGAATGGATTGTCATAGTTAGGGATTTCACTTGGCGACCTGAGTACTCCTTCCGACTGAGTGCATCAGCCACTACATTAGCCTTTCCGGGGTGATATCGAATTTCGCATTCATAATCACTAAGTAGTTCTACCCATCGCCTCTGTCTCATGTTGAGTTCTTTCTGATTTAGGATATGTTGGAGGCTTTTATGATCAGTGAAGTTTGTACATTTTGTGCCGTAGAGATAGTGTCTCCATATCTTCAGAGCGAAGACGACTGCTCCTAGCTCAAGATCATGCGTTGTGTAGTTCACTTCGTGCGTCTTTAGTTGTCTTGAGGCGTATGCGATGACCTTCCCTCTTTGCATCAAGACACACCCAAGTCCTTGGTTTGATGCATCACAATAGACCACGAAGTCCTCCGTTCCTTCTGGCAAAGTTAGGATGGGCGCACTACATAAGGCTTGCTTTAGTGTCTGAAATGCGCTGTCTTGTTTTTCTCCCCAGTCGAAGGTTGCATTTTTCTGGGTTAGGGTGGTAAGTGGCTTGGCAATCCTTGAAAAATTCGGTATGAATCTTCGGTAATACCCGGCGAGTCCCAAAAATTGTCGGATTTCTGTAGGGGTTCTTGGAGTAGTCCAACTATCTATTGCCTTTATCTTGGAGGGGTCCACGTGTATTCCTTCTTTGCTTATAACATGTCCTAGGAAATCCACTTCCTGAATCCAAAATTCACATTTGGAAAATTTTGCGTAAAGTTTCTCTTCCCTTAATGTTTCCAGTACTTGGCGGAGGTGTTTGCTGTGTTCTTCCTGGCTTCTTGAATAGATGAGTATATCATCTATGAACACGATCACGAACTTGTCCAGGAAGGGACGACATACTCGGTTCATCAAGTCCATGAACACTGCTGGAGCATTCGTCAATCCGAAGGGCATTACCACAAATTCATAGTGACCATAACGTGTTCGGAAAGCCGTTTTGGGGATGTCTCCTTCCAGTACTCGTAGTTGGTGATAACCAGACCTTAGATCGATCTTTGAGAAGTAGCTTGCCCCCTGCAGTTGGTCAAATAGATCGTCTATGCGCGGTAAGGGATATCGGTTCTTGATCGTGAGTTTGTTTAGTTCCCGATAATCGATGCACATGCGAAAGGATCCGTCCTTCTTTTTCACGAATAGGACTGGCGCTCCCTATGGTGAGAAGCTCGGTCTGATGAATCCCTTGCTCAGCAGCTCGTTTAATTGACTGGATAGTTCTTGCATCTCGGCTGGGGCTAAACGGTAAGGCGACTTTGCTACAGGGGTAGCCCCGGGGATTAAGTCGATTCTGAACTCGACTTGACGTTCCGGTGGGATTCCTAGAAGATCTTCTGGGAAAATATCTGGGAAGTTGCAGACTTCCGGAATATCTTTAATGATTTTCGATTCTCGTTTCTTGTCTACTACGTGGGCTAGAAAGGCATGATATTCCTTACGAAGGTATTTTTGTGCTTTAATACAGGAAATGATTTGTAAACTTGAACTAGGTTTGTCTCCATAAATGACCAGAGTTTCGCCGTTTGGCAGATTTAGGCGAACAACCCTTTCGTGGCAAAGGATATCGGCATGGTGAAGGCTCAACCAGTCCATACCAATGATGACATCGAAACTTCTTATGGAAATGGGCATAAGATCGACTCAAAACAAGCGCTCGTTTAAACTTAGTGTGCACCCTACGTACAAATCGTTTGCGTGTTCTGTTTTACCGTTTGCCATTTCTACAGTGAATATTTTATTGAGTGGTTGGGGTTTTTGATTAAGTAGATGTTTGAATTTATGACTCACAAAACTTCTCTCCGCACCGCAGTCAAAAAGTATGCATGCATAAGTGTTGTTGAGTAGAAACGTACCCGTAACCACCGTGGGGTCCGCTATTGCTTCTCTCTGTCCTACTGCCAGCACTCTCCCCACACCGCCAATATTTCTTTCCTTGGGACAATCCCTCCTGAAGTGTCCAGTCTCTCCGCACGCATAACACGCCCGGCTTACTCCAGTGCCAGAAACTTGAGTGATTGGTCGTGCCGGTGCTTTACAGAAACGGGCTGTGTGCCCTTTCCTATCGCAGTTTTTGCAGTGCATCTCGCGACAAATAACATGGTGATGGTAGTTGCACTTGCTGCTCTTGGGCAGAATTCCCACATATGGTTTTGTTGGCGCAGAGGTAGCAGGAGTTGTGGTGGGGGTAGTAGCAGCATGAACCGCGACCATTTGCTTCTTTGAAGGTTATTGCGAAGTTTTTCCCTTCCTTTTGTTCCAAAGTTTCTTCTTGTTGTTGTTGTTGGCATTGATTTCATTGTTGTTGTTCCCTTTGGTGGGTTCAGCCACAATAGCCGCGACTCCTTGACAGACACCATGATCAACAAGAGATTGCGCTAGTTCCTTGGCGCTGGCGAAAGTCAAGGGTCTGGAAGCTAGCACACTTCCACAAAGTTGGGGTGATAGTCCCCAGATGTATCTCTCGACCTTTTGGCTCTCCAGGGTTAACATGCCTGGGCCAAGCGTTATTAAGTCACTGAACTTGTTGGTGTAACCACCTATGTCTGAACCTACCATCGAGAGGTTCCACAATTCCTGTTCAAGCTTCTGAATATCGCCTCTTGGGCAGTATTCTCGAAGGAGCATTCTTTTCAGGTTTTCCCAACCCATGGAGTTTGCCACCACCAGGGTTAGTGTCTGGACGTGGCCGTTCCACCATGTCAGGGCGCGTTCAGAGAAAGTAAAAGCGGCAAACTTTACTTTGCTTTCTTCAGGACATGCACAGATTTCGAATACAGCTTCCGTTTTCTCTATCCATTGAGATAGAGCCAAAACTCCACCAGTCCCGTAAAAGGGAATAGGTTTTCCGTTGGTGAAGTCTTTGTATGTGCATACCCCTGAACGGCTTTGACCTTGGCCATTTGTAAAACTGTTTGTTCCTCCCCCCGATCCGTCGTTGCTCATTTGTGCCATTGTTGCAGTTACAGCAGCGGTTACAGCAGTCTGGAACATAACGGTGTCCATAATTGGAGGAGGTGGTGGAGGTGGTGTTGAAGTTGAGTTTCTGCGTGTTGATCTACGAGGAGGCATGTTCTGGTAGAGAAAAAATAAGAATGAATACTATAAGTTTCTAATGTTTTGACAATCGTGTGTTAGTTGTATCTTGTAATTTGTTTTGACTTTAGTTTATGGTTTCAAGGTAGGCATAGAAATTTAAAACTCGCTACTTTTGAGAGGTATATAATAAGAAATACTTCATATTTATACATATAGGTCACACCTGAGGTGTGTTACATTGCATATCTTGTTCGGGAAAATTTGATCCTCCTAGAGATCTCCGATTACGGATACAACAGGAAAAACAAGGGAAATAAAGGAAAAACTTTTATCCGAAATCCTAATCTATAACAAAATTGTTGGGCATCGAACAAGCTCTACTTGCGGCGTTTGGAGCTAGATTCGGCATCCGACCGTTTGACTCCCATCAATCGCCTCTCAAGATCTGCTTGTTGTTCCTTCATCTCTCGTATATCTGCCAGAGCCGTTATCATTTGGTTCTGAAGTGTCCCCGTGTAGATTTGGGTATTCTCATGTAGTCATTCCAAACGGCGAATGTCAGCGGCGTTACCTTGGGTAGCAGCATTGACCTCGCGAACTCTGGTTGCTTGCCCATCCGTCTCGTAGTTTTGGGTAGCTATAGCGTTCACATGAACAGGAAGTGCTCGATCAGCTGAGCTTCCCCCACTGACATTGTAAAAATCTCGGCACATGCCGAAAGGAGGGCATACACCTTGTTGGCGGCTCCAGTAGTAGAGGTGACTTCCCCACATGGGAATGGGTCCCGGTTGATATGGTCTGATTTCGGGAGGATGAGGGATGGGAGGGTCGTACACTTCTGGCTCGGAGTCTGTCCCGCTAGAAATCTCCTCGATCTCTTCGTCGACTTCGAATTCCTCCCCGACTTCGACTTCAAATTCTCCCTCGATAACCCCTTCGGGTTCTTCCTCGACCTCTTCTTCGATTTCCTCTAGGTCTTCCTCCGGATCTTCTTCTATCCAACCGCCGTTGCCTTGGTTTGGGTAGTAGGGATCTCCTGGTAGATGGAATCCGGCCATTTGTCTGTACTAGGATAGATGTATGAGGACTTTATAAGGAAAGAAATTTCTATCTAACGATTTATTATTTTTAACTATACTTTTTATTGTACAACTATTTCTAATAATACTCCTATAATATTTCAACTTGGCGAAACTAAAATAATTTGTATTTGGTAAGTTCTTGGCTTGTTGTCCACTATGACCATTACTCGACGTACGTTGGTCAAATCCAGGATAAATATAGTTGATCAGGCTATATTCATTCTCGACCTGATTACATACCCCGAGGCTCAATCGTAGTGTCGTAACTTGCCTTAATACTTTTTAGTAAAACTTTTTATGATACGAGATTAATGCATGCTTTTAAAAATGTATATCTTTAAAAGAAAGTATTTTGTTCATGAAAATGTTTCATCAGAGGGTTTTTTTTTTTGGTCCCCTTTGTATTTATAGTTTGTATATCGTATGTGGTTCGATATACTTAGTTCACTATAAACAATGATCTGATACCAATCTGTCACACCCCCAAACCAGAATGGCGGAAACATTCGGGGGTGGATGACTTCACGTAGTATCACAACCATTGAATATTGTAAAGAAAGTAACACAACCATCACATATATAATGAAAATGTATGTTGTTGCGTTACACATAATAGCAAAAGAATATTACAATGGGATGATAAATGTTCCATAATAAAACATCCTTAGTGTTCCTTTCTCCAAAAGCTGGTGGTTACCTGTATTACTGATTCGCTGAGAAATACAAGTGGTTTCGAAAAAAGTGTCAACAATTAAGTTGGTGAGTTCATAAGCGTTTTGTATGGAAAAAGTATGTCCTTTTTGATAGTAAACCGATGAACGAGGTTTTCAGAAAATCCAATATTTTCTATAAATGATTTGAAAAGTTCCCGTGTTGGAGTGCGTTTGTGTTTTCCATACTTGAATAATAGTGATAAAATTTGTGTTAACGATAAAATGGAAAACTGAAATGCATATATGAATCTCGTAAATCTAACTTGTTTTTATACTTTTATGTGAGTTTTATAACCATGCTAATGACATTGTTGGCCTGTAACAACATTCTTCAGGCGTTGGAACTGTTATGACATTTGTCACCCCAGGCCTGCCGGCCTAGCTGTAGCTAATAACTTAGGTGTGGGATTGTCAATCCCGTATAGATCTATACACAAGTATCATGCTCCCCCTACAAGGGATTATGGTATATAATACAGGACTTAATAATGCATACTCGAACGTACGTGAAGCTGTCTCACATTACTAGGTATAAACAGATTTACGATGATAAAAGACTGTACTTCTTTTGAAAGCATTTCATTTGTCGAGATGTATTTGTAAAATGTATGAATCACTTGAATACTATGCTCATTATAGTTTGTCAAAAATATGTTCCCATTTGGTAATAACAACTTGGTGATATAATATCCCTTTAAAACATAAAGTTATTTTTGTATCAACACTCTATAAGAACGATATTATAAAAATGATACTTTGATTTGTAAGGTACATGTATTTCCCCCCCTAAAACGTGAAAAGAATTGAAAAGTAGGGGTATGAACTCACCCGTTAAGTTTGAAGAGTGAGGCTAGGTTTGAGTAGAACTTCGACCGCGAATGGTTGCGTCGTTGGCTCTTCGGGGATTCCTGCAGCGTAAATCTTTCGTCGGGGGCTCGAGTGCGGAAACCGAGGTGATGGAATGGTCTCTGGAGCTTTAGAAGAGTGTGAGAGTATCTGGAGGTTTGTGAATGTGTGCTTAAACTCGAAGCTTTTGCCTTCTATTTATAGGGCTGGAAACCCCCATACGCGGCGCGTACTTCCGGAGTACGCGGGGCGTAAGATGGCGTCATGGCTTACGACTCGGGTCTAGCTAGCGTAGCTTGGGCGGGTCGATGGGACTACTGGGTCTAGCCGAGCGTAGCTTGGGCGGGTCGATGAGACTCGACTCTGGTTCTAGTACGCGGGGCGTAATCCCTGCTTCCGACTTCTAAATTCCGTAACTTTCGCGTACGAGCTCCGTTTTTCGCGTTCTTTATATCCACGCGTAGGTGAGATTATGCTCTACAACTTTCCTTTAGACTCCGTCGGCTAGTTTTGACTTTATTTTTAATGATATATTTTTAATAGGCCGGGCCTCTTAAAGTTCGTTAAAAATTCATAGGTTCTTTATTCGACGTCGGTTTTCGTTTGTCTTTTTATTGTTTTATTACTACTGAGGAGATCTTCAACTTCCGTTTAGGTGGCGATAGCTAAATAACACTCGATCTTCAATCCGAGTTTTTAGTCCTCTACTACTGTTACGAAACTTTGAAAATTCGTAACTTCTTCGTACGAGGTCCAATTTGGGCGATCTTTTTATGTACGCTCACCTTTCAACGAGATCTACGACTTCGGTTTAGATACTTAAGGCTAAAATGCATTTTATTGAGATTCTACTTTTTACGTCAAATAATGTTTTAACGTCGTGTCGTAAATATATGAGTGGTTATAATTTCTTCAATATAACCCGGTTTTGAGCGTTCTTTATGTTCTTTGAAACCTTGGCATGATATCTAATATTTGATGTATCCCAACTTAGATACTTGAACATTTTATTTTCGAGGTTAATTTCGTTGATTTTTAGCTTTCGAGTGTTTACAATGCTTTTTGGAAAAAAATAGCGTTGTCACACCGTGGAGTTTCACGATTTCTTTGATGTAGATTCTTGTCAGGTGCTCCATCTTGTATGATTCTTTTACTGGTAGGAAATGGGTGGATTTCGTTAAACTATCAACTATTACCCAGATTGTGTCCAAATCATCCATCGACTTGGGTTGTTTGGTCACAAAATCCATGGTAATCTTTTCCCGTTTCAACTCTGGAATTACTGGTTGCTTTAGTAATTCGGAGGGCTTCTCATATTCCACCTTTACATTAGCACAAGTGAGGCACTTGCTAATGTAAGTGGCAATCTCTGCCATCATATTAGGCCACCAATAATGTTGCTTAACATCCAAGTACATTTTGTCTAAACCTGGATGGATGGAGTATCGCGTTTTGTAGGCTTCGTTCATGACTACCTCTTTGAATCCTCCATGTTTAAGGACCCAAATGCGGTTCATGAAATAATATGCTCCCCCCTATTTCACTTCGAGATTCTTTTCCATTCCACGTAATGCTTCGCTTGTTTTGTTCTCTGCCTTCATGGCATCGAACTGGACTGCCCTGATCTGAGAGGTTTAGTGGGATTAGATGCTTATCGAGAGAGTTTTCACGCGACGATTTGAGTATTCTTTTTCACTCAAGGCATCAGCTACCACGTTAGCCTTGCCTGGGTGGTACTTGATTTCACACTCATAATCGTTTAGTAACTTAACCCATCTTCGTTACCTCATGTTCAAGTGTTTTTGATTTACAATATGGTGGAGGCTCTTGTGGTCCATAAAAATGGTGCACTTTGTATCGTAAAGGTAGTGCCTCCAGATTTTTAAGGCAAAGACCACGGCTCCCAACTCCAGATCATAGGTTGTATAATTCACTTCGTGTGTCTTTAGCTGTCCTGATGCATAAGCTATCACCTTCCCACACTGCTTAAGTACACAACCTAAGCCCTGATTAGACGCGTCGCAGTATACTACGAAATCTTCTGTTCCTTCTGGTAATCATAGCACCGGCGCACTGCAGAGTGCTTGTTTTAGAGTTTGGAATGCAGCTTCTTGCTAGTCCATCCATTCAAAGGGTATGCCCTTTTGCGTAAGCACAGTAAGCAGTTTGGCTGTCTTTGATAAATTCTGAATGAATCTCCTGTAATAGCCTACGAGACCTAGACTGGCCGAGTCTAACTGTAGCGAACAGCTGAGGTGTGGGGGAGTCACCCCCATATAGATCTATACACAAACTCTCGGTCTCACTCCAGGAGACTTTGATTATAACTACAGACTACGACCGACATACGTTGGTGCCACCCGTTATTAATTACTAAATCCCAATTGACTTTGATTACTATTGATTATCGACCCGTATTTGTTTACTTGGATTAACGATAGACCTAAAAAACGAGGAGAAGAGGATTAAAATATCCTACTATTCCCGCGTATTATTTATGGCTATTGATTATACGAAGGACACACTGACCCATTTCGCATTTGATTTACATGGACCTTACTAGCAATGCTAATGGGCCACTAAGGCCCAATAGCACTTAAAAGCCATTGAGGGTCCCTTAAATATGAAATTGGGTCATAGAAGGCCTAATAACATTTCTAATTATCCTTTGGGCCCAAAAATTGTTAATGGGTCAGAAAGGCACAATAAGTATGTTTGGAACTTTCAAGCCCAAAGAATTTAATGTTTACTTGTTTAAGGAATTGTATAATTGTTGGAAGGTTTGATTGAACGCTTGTTATTTTTTTGTATCGACACGAGACCCGTCGATTTGTTTATAACGATATTTATATTATACGTATATTCATCTCTCTATTTTCATGGGTTGTGACTTTTAGTATTTTTGACTCAAATATCTTAGAAATAAAATAATTGGTTCAAAATATTTGTTTGACCCCTTTTAGCCCTTTTTATTAAAAATAACCATTTTTTGGTCCTTTATACAAAAAAAAAAGACGTTTTAAGTGCTTAAAGCATTTTCTTGACACATTTGACCTATAGGCTTACTCAATTGATATTTTTAGTTCAAAACTTATTCTTTGGCAGTTTCAGCCCTTCCAGACAAGTGATTTTTGGTTAAAGCCCAAACTTTTGCAACTCTTACAATTTTGGCCCAAAATCTAAAAAGTTTACATTTTTTATCCTTGTTTGGAAAATACATCATTTTGACTCCTGAAATAGTTTTGTTTACTCTTTTTACCCTCTGTTTTGACAAGTTTATCATTTCACCCCCTTGAAAGTTGAAATTTTCACAAGTCATGGGCTAATGGGCCAGAAAGCCCAAACTATGACCCATTAAGCTACAATTTACACTTCTAGCCCTTAAAAGAGTATGATCTCCATAAAAACATTTATTTTTACTGATTTGACTCTTTTAGTCCTTAAGAAAAACCATGAATGGCAATTTTGACCTAACTTTTGTTTATTTGACAATTTAAGCCCAAAAATTGTCTTATGTTGCAATATGTTGATTTAAATCTTAGAGGATACTTTTCTTGAATTGTTTAGTGTAATAGACATTAGATCATGTTTGCTTTCCTTCTTATGTCATGGATCTCAAGATTTCTATCCTTTTTGTTTAAATATTCAACACATAAGCACGTAAATTCACACATACATACATGAAATCATACATAGCATACACATACACATCGATCTACACATTTTACTTGTATTCTCGCCCATAAAACTTGAAAAAACTGAAAAGAGAGGGGTATGAACTCACCTTGAGTTTGTGGGTTTGGTTTTGAAGAAGAATGGAAGAAGTTTGATGCTATTCTCAGCCTAGCAAGCTTGTTGGAGGATCTTTGGCTTAGATGTGCTTTAAGATGCAAGATCACGATTTGAATTGATTAGGAGGAGATTTTTTATGAAATGAAGTAGTTAGATCATGGATTTAAGCATCAACTTACCTTAGATGATGACTCTTATGGAGAATCCTACATGAGATCTCTTAAATCTCGAAAGTTTGATGAAGAAGTGAAGGAGTTGTAGTGTGTTCTTGAGAGTGTTTAAGTGATGGAAAATTGTGTGTGTGTGTTTTACTCCCAGCCGAAGAAGAAAAAGAGAGGAGAAGAGAGAGAGAGTGAAGTGATAGGTACTTGGAAATATGAGATGTTGCATGGATATCCTATATGCTATTATGAGGTGGAAAGTAGAAAAGTCAACTTTTTTCTCCCATTTGTGTAGTTGGACTGAGAGAAGGAGAAGAATGAAAAGAAATTGGGCCTTCTTGTGCTTAAGTCAATATTTTGGTCCAATTGGATAATTTTTGTCCCAATTGGTCTTTGGGAGGGTTCACGACCCAAAATAAGTCAAGGAATGATTTTTATGGCCTTTTTAAGTTAATTAGATTTGTTATGGCTCATTAGTGTAGTTTATTTGATTCTAGGCCCATTATGGCCCAAAATGGTAAAATAAATGAAGTTGGGACCAATTAGAGCCCATTTAAGAATTCTAAGCCCAAAATAGTCAAATTGGAATCTTATTCGTCCATTAGGCCCAATAAGAAAATCCTAGTCCAAAATGGACTTAAACTGGGATTTGTAGTGTTTCCAATTCTTTGTTGACTATTTGAAGTGCTTGTATACAATGTTTGATGGGGATTTTGTTGTTATTGAATAAGAATCATATATTCTTTTACATTTTTGGTTACCAAATCTTATCATTGTTGTTGTTACAAAGGCTCAAAATTCCTAGTTGTGATAGTAACACACAAGGTGTCATGATGTAAAACCTACTGCATCCCAAGCCTATGAACATTTAGAGTTTCCTTTGTATTTAAGCCACTCTAATCCATATTTGGGGTTCATTACTAGCCTTAAATACCCTTTTACCTTAAAAAACCCTAACCCTAATTCACATGGTAATTCTTTTCCTTTTTGGATCATTTGTTGGCTTGAAGAGGAAGAGAAGAAAGAGAGGAAGGTGTTCTATTGGTGGAGCTCGTAAGGAAATAACATCATCAACATTTCATATTGCTTCTTGACCTTTCTAAGTGTCAAAGGCTTAAACTTGATTTCTTAAAGTGGTTACATCTAAGTTCTTTTTGTTGGATTAGTGTCTAAGGTTGTAACTAGATTTGGTAAATACTTGACCTGGTTGTGCATGGTCCTTTTGGGTTGCCTTCACCAAAGCAACTTGATAGGATGATTTATGGAGAAAGAGAGAGAGAGAAAGAGAGAGGTGAAGTATGGTTTATTAATATACTATAAGAATACAATATTAAAAGAGAAATCATAATGTTTAATTAATATTGGACAAAAATTAATTAAAAAACTAATTATGTGGTTAAAAGAGATTCATTAAACTCTAGGGACTAATATTGTAATTATAAGATAATTGGATTGTGGACTATGGATTCCTAAAGGGAAGGGGATTGGACAAAATCTATGGGAAGCCCATATGATTTTCGCCCAAGGGCCTTCTAGAAAATTTCCATGGGTTGCTAAAGGCCTAAGTAGGGAATTAGGGGTTCTCCAAAAAACCTAGCAGCCTACACAAGTATAAGTAGACCCCTAGGGTTCCCAAAAATGTGGCTAAGTGTTCTCTAGCATATCTTGGACGATTTTGGTGCTCCTCCTCCCTTTACAATATCATCCTCTTGCTTATGGTGTTTGTAAGCCATTAGAGGAGTGACATTTGTGACTCTAAGCTCCAAGGAAAGAAGATTCAAGCCATTCTTGAAGAGGTAATCATCTAGATCTGTTCTCATATGTTAATCTCGAAATATGTGTGCTAGATCTAGGATTCTTAAGTCTTGGATGAATTGCATCTACAATAGAGAAACCTAGATCCAAGACTTATGGTTTTCCATGAGCACATACGATGTTTCTTTTGTATAAAACCCATCAGTGGTATCAGACCCTTGATTGGTTTCTATTGTATTGATGCCTTCTATGTCCATCTTGCTGAAAATCATTTTTTTGCCCTCTACCCAACCAGACTCCACGAGTCAGTGGATGAACTCGGCGAGTTAGCCTGACTCGGCGAGTCCAGGGGTCAGACAGATGATTTTTTGGGATTTTGAGCTGTTTTGGCTTGTGATAATTGTTGGATTAATGTCTAAGTCCATAACTATATTTGGTAAGACTTGACCCGACCCGGCATGGTCCATTTGGGTTGCATACCATCATGCACTTGAATGAGAGAAATAAGACACTTATGGTTATTAATATATTATAAGTTCTAGTATATTAATAATAAGAATAATAAGATTATTTAATTAGTATTGATCAAGAATTAATCTAGGATTAATTAAGTGATGAAAAGAAGACTAATTAAATATATGGGTTGATTGTGTAAATCATCCATACTTGTATAGTGGGCTAATGCTCCATGGATAATCAAGTTGGGCTAAAACCCATAGGATGGTCCATGGATGCTCCATGGTGTATTTGTACCCATGGATCCAAGGAAATGGAAAGCCATGACAATTAAGAGTTTACCCTAATTGTGTAACTATATAAGCATCTTATTATTGAGGAAAAATCGGCCACTAGTAGTATTCAAGAAAGGGCTAGCCGATTTTGGTGAGTGTAGAATTCTCTCAAGTCATTCTAAGTGTTTTGATGATTGTGATTCCATTTGAGGTGTCACACTTGGGGCACTAAGCACTCAAGCTTCATGAAGACTTTCTACATCAAGAGGTATGTATTCTATCTTGTTACATTATTGTTTTGTATGCTAGATTAGGATAATACCTTGGAAGTTCTTATTTGCATGTATAATAGAGAAAACATAGATCCAAGGTATTTAGGGTTGCATGTACACTTAGGAAGTGTTAGAATGCTCAAAATCCAACAGTGGTATCAGAGCCACGGGTTGTTTTCTGTTATATTGATGCAAATATTTTATTTTCAAAGTTGAAAAAAAAAAACCATGAAGTTTGTCAAATTTTTAAGATAATTACTTGTTCTTGTGAAAAACTAATTATTTGTAAAATTTGAATAATTTGCTTTATGAGTTGAATTAGGTCAAATTTAATAAAAGATAAAATAATATGATTATTTTATTAGTTTTAAAAGTTTGATCCAAAAAGTTTTATTTTTTTTTGAAACCTCCATAAGTTATGGATTTGAAAAGGTTTTAAAAAAAAAAATTGATTCAAAGTTTGTTTGGAGTTACAAAATTTGGTGTTAATGTTTTAAAGGATTACATAACTTAAGAATAAGTTATGGATCACCAAAAGTTTTTTGTGTTATCTTGTTTTATGATTGAATTTGGATTAATGATGAAAATTATGTGATAGTTGGTTTTAATCCAAATTAATCTAAGAATTGATTCAAAAATGTGTTTTTGTAACTTGTCCTCAAGTTATATGAAAAGTCACATTTAAGAATCATAAAACTCATAAAAATTGGCAAAGGTTACAAAATGAAGAGTCTAGTTCTAATTAAATGGTTTTATGACTCCATAACTTGTCCTCAAGTTATGGAGGACCAAGAGTCTCTTCATTTAATAAAATAAAATAAAATAAAATAAAAAGTGTAACCTTAATTAATTCCATAAGTTATAAAATAAAGAAAAGTTAATTCTTTTATTAGTTTAAAGTCTTCCATAACTTGTCCTCAAGTTATGGAACTTGAAGAGTTTTTGGATTAAAACTACTTTAAACACATAAGTTATGGAATTAATTAGTTTTGAATAGTTTCAAAACTTGCCCTCAAGTTTTGGAATTTGTAAAGTTTTCACTTATGAATACTTTAATTCCAAGTTAGCCCTTAGAATTTTAAAAGTTAAAATTCAACCCTTATACTTTATAATATTATAAGTTAATAATATATATATGTATAAGAGTAAAGTCAGTCTTACCGCTAGTACGCCTCATTCACGAAGCCGGTCTATAAGGTGGGTATAAGGTTGTTGCCTATAAAATGGCAACTTAATGGGTGTCCACTCTCACCCACCGCTTGCTTGACTGGTGGAGGGTCGTTAGCCGAACGGGTTTGACAGGACTAGAATTCTCCCTTCATTAAAAGTATTAATGATAATACTAAGTAACTAAACTCTTAATAATACCCAATCTTAGTTACTTAGGAAAAATGTGAATAAGGTGCTAATCCATGAAATTACACTTTACACTTTGTCTAAGTCGTTAGTGGAGCGTGTGTGGTTAACCGGCACACTAACTTGGACTTAACAAGGTAGGTAAAGGGTGACTTAATATTTATCATAGTATCGATGGAGCGTGTGTGGTTAACCGGCACATCGATTGAGGGGTAATTTATTAAGGGTACCAAGTGATTTGCATGGTTACTTCACACCTTGTTTTGTGATCCTCGGCATCCCAGTCACAAAACCTGAAGGGCACACTCGAGATTGAAACATGCCTTTGAAAAGTTCAATGAATCTCAAAGATCTAGGAGTTTCAAAACCAATTAAAACCTAATAATACATTTCGTTTATCTTGGTGGAAATTGGTGAATCGTCATTCACCTACCTTCAAATATTTTATAGCTTGGATTACGGCATACCTCTTCTAAGTTATAAAATAGTTTGTTGGGTCCTAGCCTTAATATTTCATATTGGGTGTCATATTAAGGACTTTAAATCAACTATCTTGAATATCTCCCAAAAGATGTCTGGTTTAGACACCTATGATCTTCCCAAATCTCTTGAAACAAGGTTTCCTAATGAAGATGATGTCCCATGGATATCATACTTCTTCACCTCTTCAAATTATTCTCCCTAACCCACAAGTTCTTGAAAAGTTTAAGGTCACTCAGGCCCTATTAGGCAAGGCAAGGTCTAGGTGTGGTCACATCTTGGAGATGTAGTCACATATTGACAAGCCGGGAGAGTTGGGTGTCAAAGTCTTGAGAAAGTTGGTGGTTCAACTACTTTCTAAGTCACATAGTGAGTTCTTTTGGAACACCTATGAAAAAGACTATGACAAGACCCTTAATGATCTTATCTATTTGTTAAGATCAACTTCCTAAAACTTTATGGACATTGACAATGATGACATTGGATATCCAGTAAAGCATTCTCTTCCCAATGGAAAGGGATCGGCTATAGTCAACTCGGTTGACCAAATGGTAAAGAGAAAAGCTAAGTCTGTGATAGTCCTGTGTACCATTATCAAAGGGTCCATATGTTTGTATTGCCAAAGAAAGGGCATTGGTTGCGAAGCTGCCAAATTTACCTAAGGATGTTAAAGTGAATAAGTTTGACTCTACTTCAGGTAAAATCCACTATCTAACTCTGTTAAGTTTCTATTCTGAGATTCTTGATACATGATGTGACCGGGTCGCATGGTGATGGTTTAAGAATCAAAGGAAAGTGAAGAAACTTAAAGGAAGAATATGCTGAATCTGATCGCATAGATGGATTTCTATCGCATAGTTTGAAAAATCGGATTCTTGAGCTACTTCTTAGGAGTTATGAGATATTGCTTAGGAATAGATAACAACAAGTTTTCATATGGATTGTAAGGATAGTTTTTCCGCAAAGTTTTAAAATAAAAGGAAATTTTTGATTTTATTTATTTTAAAATATCCTTACAATGGCATCTGTGGAAATTTTTGTTGCTTATAAGATTCCATTAGTAGCAAGAGTGGAAGTATGAAATTGATTCTTTCATTTGTGGTAATGTCTAAATTTACCAAATAAGGAAAAATTCTCATCACCCAAGTTTCAATTGGACCGGAACTTGGAATCATGCAAGTTGTATAGCATGATGAATGAGAACTTTCAAGTTTTGGAAAATTAAGACTAATTACTTGTTCACATGGATGTGTGAGTCAAGTAAAGGACTTAGGGATCGAGTACACATTCTTGTGCACTGATTAAGTCCACCACTAAAGATCGATAAGAAGAATCAAATAAGGCAGAAGGATAAAAGTTTCTCAAATCTGAAAAGATGGGAGAGTACTTTAGTATCAGTTTTTGTGATCATCTTAATGATTAAGAAACCATAGCACAATTAGTTCTCTAAGGAAATCTTAGTGCATTCTTATGACTAAGAAGAGGGATCTTGAATTGTTGAAGTGGTTAAATCAAGAAGATGAGTCATACTTCGTTCCAATACAAGTCTTAGAGTCATACTCCAAGATTGTCATTAGAGTGACATGTCTTAAAGAAGGTTTAAAACACTTGTCAAATGTAAGAGTAAAATTTTTCTACTCTTGTACATTTGAAATTGGTAAGTTGTGATGTTTTGGATAAAACAAAGACCAACTTAGGCCAATTGGGTAAAGTGTTTTTCTTGAATAGAATCCGCACTATCTCTTGGATGTTTGACAAGGGAGTCTTATAGGTCAAGAGGACAGTGGGAGTCTTAAAGGTCTTGAAAGTCTCAAGAACTAATCAAGAATAAAACCTAAAGTTCTTCTCTAGCACACAATTTGAGGTTTATAATCTATTGTGTTGACATATCTGTGCCCATTCCAGTTAAAGTTGGCTTTGCATATGAGTTCTTAGAGTTCTCAGTTTGTTGCATAACAACTTGGAAGCAATGGCAGGCCCTTGAGCTGCCAGGTGGCAAGAAGTTAAGATTGAGTTCAATCCATATGGTTTTGGATTTGTCATTATCTTTGTCTTGTGATTATGGTTTGACAAATTCATATGGGTAGGAACTCATACACCATATAAATCTAAGTGTCATAAGGTTTCTCTCCGATTCATGAAAATGATGGTGAGGAAACACTTTCACTAAGTAGATTTTAGCTAGATAACAATTGTGATATTTGCATTCTCAAAGTCGTTAGTGGAGCGCGTGTGGTTAACCGGCACACTAATTCGGACTTGTGAGAAGTGGCAAAAAGGTCTAAACATTATGATTACGGCATCCCTCTTCATAATTGTTTAGATACACAAGTGTGCTATCTAAGGGAAGGTGTATGATTTTGATAAAGACTTATCAAAACAATCTAGTATCAGAAATCTGAACTTTGGTAAGAAAGTCAGCTGATTTCTGAGTACATGTCAAAGCTAGTGGGAGCATAAGTGTTATGCTAATAATCATCATGTTAGTGGGAGCATGATAATTATGATAAGTATTGCAAGTTAGCAATGTTAATTATAGAAAACAAAAGTTTCAATTGGGAAAAAGTTGTTTTGCTATAATTAAGGGAGAGGAAATTATGCTTCATCTCAAATCTATAAGCTTAGATCGTGAGGTTTTTAATCATTTAGTCAAGGATATATATATGAATTTCATGTTGGAATGGCTCAACATAAGGAAATTCTGTATATGAGTCCATTATTTGCGTTCTAAAATTCGATTATGATTACGGCATCCCTTTTCATAATCTGAATTATGAGAACTTGGCAAATTGAAATCGAAATGTTATAGCAAAAGACTGGTTTAGTCTTTATGTGAGACATCATGAATCGTGTCCCATATGCTTCGGATATAGGATCGATTACATGTGCTATAATCATCCGTTCTAAAATTTTCCAAATGCCTGGGGCATTAAGAAGGGAAAAGGTTTAGAACTGGATATGACTAAAAGGATTAAACAATTGTCGAGGACAATCTAAGGTTTACCAAAGATTGGTTGCTCAAGGACAGTTGGAAGTATAGTGATAATTCTGGAAGGACCATATTGACATAATCTGTAAGGAGGCAACTCTTGTTCAGAAGTGATAGTCAAAATGGAATCTGGAAATGTTTCAAAGTTAGAGTTTTCAATCTGTTTAAGATTAGGAAACTTAATGCAAGAAGGATGTTTCCAAGGAGCTGATCTCCTTTGGAATACTCTGTAATGATTGTTGTCAAGTCTTTCTGACTTTGTGCATAATCATTACAAGAGGATCAATGCATATAAGTTTAGAATCTAACAGATTTCAGTAAATGGCATGAATTTGGAATTCTTGCATTTGCAGTAACGATTTGGGGGTGTGAAAAGAGAATCATTGAAGTTATGTTCAATTGATCTAGTTCACAAAGTAAAGATCATAGAAAAACATAGTATGCATACTTGGTGTGTGGCATGACTAGTGTTTTGGAAAAAAAAAAAAAAAAAAAAAACCATAGTGTACATGCTTGGAGCATGGGACAACTATTGTTTTAAATTCAAGAATAAAGTTGATAGCTGAAACAGTGTACAATGAATAATGTGTAATCATATGGTGATAAATAAAAGGTGTTTTATTTATGTTCAAAGGGTTGATACCATATTGAATTCAATTATTATTGTGTTTCACTTTGCATGTTTTGACTTCCCGAATAAACTGGGTTATTCTTCCGGAATGACTAAGTTATTCAAACCATCCACAGTCAGTCATATTTTGGAAGTAGATATGAATTAAGACTGTCATGATGGGTTGTAGAGGTCTAAGGTGTTGGACAAGGCTACAACAATCATGAGTGCTCATAAGCTCTGAGTATTGGATTCAACCCGCGCTCATTGGAATCACTTCATGGATTTTATCACGAGTGATCATGAGACGATAATATCTTATATTCTTCAAACCTAGAGATATGAGTTGTTACTATGAGTTGATAGTACATTGATGGCACGAAAACGCATTTGGTAACTCGGTGCTATAAAACGTGCCTTTGTGTATGATTCAACAAGTAGTAGAACAAGCCATATGAGTCGAAGTTTATCCGTTCCTTTTACCTTTGGGATAAAAGCGATATCTGTGGGCCCCTCGATGATTTGATGATGACAAATGGAAGTGCTCGGCCGGGCCAGGACTGATTTGATTTGTTCAATTAGTCAGTTGTCATAAATCGGAAATCGGGAAACAACAAATGGACAGAGAGAATGATTATAATCCATGTCTCAGTCCATATGATATCTAGAATGGAGGAATATATGATCCCTTATCTAATGGACAAGTCATTGACAAAGGTCAGAGTTCATCGACAAGGTCCGAGTTCGACAGAAGCTTTTGAGAGCTACGATTGCCGGTTGGTTCCTGAAGTCATACGCAATAATAGTTTTAGACTTATCCAAGTGGGAGACTGTTGGATTAATGTCTAAGTCCATAACTATATTTGGTAAGACTTGACCCGACCCGGCATGGTCCATTTGGGTTGCATACCATCATGCACTTGAATGAGAGAAATAAGACACTTATGGTTATTAATATATTATAAGTTCTAGTATATTAATAATAAGAATAATAAGATTATTTAATTAGTATTGATCAAGAATTAATCTAGGATTAATTAAGTGATGAAAAGAAGACTAATTAAATATATGGGTTGATTGTGTAAATCATCCATACTTGTATAGTGGGCTAATGCTCCATGGATAATCAAGTTGGGCTAAAACCCATAGGATGGTCCATGGATGCTCCATGGTGTATTTGTACCCATGGATCCAAGGAAATGGAAAGCCATGACAATTAAGAGTTTACCCTAATTGTGTAACTATATAAGCATCTTATTATTGAGGAAAAATCGGCCACTAGTAGTATTCAAGAAAGGGCTAGCCGATTTTGGTGAGTGTAGAATTCTCTCAAGTCATTCTAAGTGTTTTGATGATTGTGATTCCATTTGAGGTGTCACACTTGGGGCACTAAGCACTCAAGCTTCATGAAGACTTTCTACATCAAGAGGTATGTATTCTATCTTGTTACATTATTGTTTTGTATGCTAGATTAGGATAATACCTTGGAAGTTCTTATTTGCATGTATAATAGAGAAAACATAGATCCAAGGTATTTAGGGTTGCATGTACACTTAGGAAGTGTTAGAATGCTCAAAACCCAACAATAATTACCAAAAACGTCTTTCTTTAATAAAATCCGAATTTTATAATTATTTGATAATTATCCTTACCAAAATAGAAGATAATTGTCAAAATTAAGATAATTACTTATTTTATAAGATAAATATTAATTATTTGTAGTTTCGTTTTGAATTATCTTGTAAGAAATTGAATTAGGTCAAATTTCGATAATTACCAATTATTTGATTAATTTAATTATTTGTAATTTGATCTAGATAATTTTGAAAAGTTTTCACAACTTGTTCTCATATTTTGGAATTTAACATTTTGATGAAAAGTTTAATTTTTGAAATATTAACTTCTAAGACCCTAGTTTTTGAAATAGATCAAATTACACCCTTATGGTTTTATTAAATTAAATAAGTGTATAATTAAAAGAAAGTTAATAAATCCATAATGAATGGTTTATATTTAATTAAATTAAAAGCATAATTTATTTAATTGGACCACCTAGTATTTTAAAAGTGTAAAATACATCCTTATACTATAAAAAATTAAAAGTCTATTATTGTATATGTATGAGTAAAGAGTCATTTTTACTGTTAGTAGGCCTGATTCATGAAGCTGGTCTCTAAGAGGTGTTTAAGGAAATTGCCTATAAAATGGCAATTGAATAGATATCCACTCTTACCCACCGCACTCTTGACTAGTGCAGGGTCGTTAGCCGGATGGGTAGGACAGCACACAACTTTCCATTATAAGTATAATGAAATATGATGTAAGTAAACACTTTTATAAATTCACAAATCTTAGTTACTTTAGGAAAATGTGCAATTGGCGTAAATCCATGAAATTGCAAATTGCACCTGTCACACCCCGAAAACCGAAGGCAGAAACATTTCCGGGTTTGACTCCACGTTGAGTATCAAATCCAATGTACATAGTAAGTAAAGTAAAAGAACCATTACATTACATATAGAAAAGTTTTACATTTGTTTCAAAAGCAAAGTTATACAAGTGATACATAGTTTATATGAACAACACAAAATGAGTCTTCTGAGAACTCCGTCTTCGTACAAAAGAGATCGTCGGGTACCTGTCTAATGCGAACCTGAGAATACAAGCAGTTTCAAAATCAGCATAAAGCTGGTGAGTTCATAAGATGTTTGTCTTTCTGAAAATGTTTGAGTTCCTTTAGCTTTCTGAAAAGTGGTTATCCAAGAAAATCCCATATTTTTCTTAAAAGTTGGTTACCAAATCCGAAAAGTAATGTAAACGATGTATAATGAAAACATGATTGTTCTTATGAATTGTAAAGTTTAGTTATCTAACTTGTACACTCTTCTGGTTTCGTACTATGGCTACTTAGGAAAATCCTATATTTTCCAATATGTGTGTGTGTGAACTGTTACTGATTATGTGTGCACGAAATGTTACCGGTTTCGATTATGTTCAATGTTATCCCCAGGAAAACCCCATGTTTTCCTAAATATGTGTGTGTACTGTTACCGATTCTGATTATGTTCAATGTTATCCCTAGGAAAACCCCATGTTTCCCTGAATGTGTGTGTGTGTACTGATAGTCCGATTATCCCTGAATGTACATTAGTTTTATTACGTACATAAAACTAATAGATAAGGTAAAATGTTAATAATCTTCATTGCGAGTCCTTAACCGTACTTAGACTAGATATGACTCGGGCCAGGGCCAATATCCTTTTTATGACTTTCGTCACCGTTGAAACTTTCGGTTCGGTTGTAGCTAGCAGCCAGGTGCGGGATTGTCAGTCCCGTATAGATCTATACACTCAAGTCACGTTCTCCCTCCTGGAGATTATGGTTATAGAGTTAGTCCTCCACTCTCTCATGCCAAGGAAGTGTTACAGAGGACATGTCTCCAATCTCTAAGATTACTCTTTACTTCTCGTGCCTAAGGAAGTAGTATCTATGACTAACTAAGTTCTAACGTGCCTGTTCTTTACACTCGAGACTAGGTGTATTATTAAGGACGTTGCAATGTTCTATGTTATCTAATCGTGACTGTCCTTTACACTCGAGCCTAGGTGTAATATTAAAGACATTACGATTGATTTATGTGTTCTGATGGTGTCTACCTTTCACACTCGAGCCTAGGTGTATTGTTAAGGACATACAGATGTTTTATGTTTTCTAATGGTGTATGTCTTTTACACTCGAACCTAATTGTTTTATTACAGACATTACAATGTTTTATAATCTCTGTCAATATAAGTGTGAAAAATCAATTGTAAAGAATACAACATAACAGTATATAGTAAGAAGTGAAAATCGGTTTGAACAAACAACTCTGCAAGTTAAAACAGTTCGTTAGTAGGTTTTCAATTCTTAAAAAAAAAGTACAATTATGAAACCATTTAACTGAAATCATGAGTTTAAGTACAAGATATTCTTGTACTCTTTCTTGTATTCCCCCCTGAAAACATTAAAAAACCATTGAAAAAGGGTCGGGGTATGAACTGACCGGACGCGGAAATGTGTCGAATGGAATGCTATACGTCAAATCGAGGCTTGATAAAACGCAAGGTTCTTATGTAATATGAAATGGCATACAAATATATCTAATTAGATTTACAAACTCTAATTAGATATGAAGTTACACTACAACGAACGAAAACACCTCAAAACGGGAGTTTGGAGTGACCCGGGTGACATCTATGGACGTGTATTGATGCGAGGGACTTGGGATTTGAGTTTACTCATCAAGAGTAAACTCCCTAATGAATTTTGTGGCCGTATACCCCTATATACATGAGTTCACGGCCGTGAACTCATGTTTGGGTGGTTTTGAGTGCTAAAATGGCTTAAATGGACAAGGGAATGTTGGAATGGATTCTTCTAATGCCATGGATTTAATTGAATCAACATATACATCACATTTGAGAGTTCACAGCTATAAACTTAGAGTTTATGGCCGTAAACTCTCCCATGCTCAAACCATATTTAATTTGTGATGCTTAGGACAATCGAATGTGATTCTAGTTAATTTTCCCAGGCTTAGGGTGAATTTAGGGCATCAAAACAACATATACTTTTGAGTTTATGGTCCTGGAGCATGTTCTATGGCCGTAAACTCTCATATGTGAGGTTTTGTTATGTTTAAGGTCTCCAAACTATTTTTAGATGGTCCTAGGATTTACCACAAGGCTATTGGTTAAGTTTTATGGCTTTCTAACATGTTGGAAATGAGTTTACTCTCATGTTTGAGGGGTTTACGGCCCAAGCACATGCCTTGGCTGTAAACTCATGCAACTCCCTCAAAATCTATGTCTAAAGTGTTCTAAGTCCATTTCATGAAGTCATATAACCTTACCTAAGGTCTGGTTGTGGTTTGGAATGGTTTAAGGTCTTAAAAACCCTCTAAATATGTGTTTACGGCCTAAGCAGCTTCTTGGGCCGTAAAATCATATACAAGGTCCTAATTCATGCTTTAATCTCGAATTTGAAGGTCAAATATGATAGACAATGAGTTAAGGAATGTACCTTGGTGATTTGAAGCCTAGTTTTGATGATTTTGGACCTTGAATATAGTTTGAGGAGAGAGGTTGGAGAGATGGTTGTCAAATGAAGCAAAAGCTTCAAATGAAAGCTTGGTTCAATTTAAATAGTGTCCAAGTTTGGGACACGGTGGAATTCTACCCGATACCGTCGTTAGACGGGGCTTTTGGTCGCACCCGGCCAAATTGCCGTAACCCGATATGGTTGATTCTAGAAATGTTTCGATCGCTAATACTGGGCATTAGAATGATTTCTAAAGGTATTAGGACACTCATTAAGTCATAAAATAAAATACACATTAATGACTTAATTAAATGACGGAATCGAAAACGAAATTTGGAAACGGCGATCGGACTATCGAAATGAGTTATGAAAAGGGGTACAAGCAACGAAACAAAATTTCGGGTTGTTACATTATCCCCCCGTTAGATGGAATTTCGTCCCGAAATTCAAAGATTCGAACACAAATCACGAACTGAAAAGAGATATTAGGATGAATCTACTGGTTTGGGTCCTCATGCTCCTAAGTGGAATCGGGTCTCCGCTTGACATTTCAGCGAACCCTCACTGTCAGGATGTGGCTTTGTTACGCAAGACTAACCTCTCGATCCATGATCTCAATTGATTCATCCATGAAGGTTCGTACTTCCGTTGGTTTCGATCTCATCAAGGGATTTCTAGGGTTTCGTCAGGTCGGCAATACTTTCTATCAAAGATGTGGAATGCCAGATGATTGCTGCTGAGTTCTAAAGATAGCTCGGAGAGGGCTATGGAAATCGATTCCTAACAAGGATTTCGAAGGGTCTAATGTTCCATGAGTTAAGTTGTCCGCACTTTCCAAAGCGTACTATGTCTTTCCAGAGTAAAACTTCCAACAAGTGGGTAGATATTCATGTGGCAGAGTAGCTAAGGGTCCGATGGTTCTAAAGGAAACTTCTACGTGAGTCTACGATCATAGCCAACGGGACCCAAGAATTGACGGGTTTCTATGGGTATCCCCAATGCCGACTAATTCTTTATTGCCTTAGCTTTTGGAGAGGTTCACATATATGACTGCTTTGCTTGTCTACTTGACCAGGAAAATGGTTTGATCGAAGGGTACCACTACTACTTCGTAGCGATCATATCAAGCCCTGGTTGCTGTCTTGGACACATCGTACTCACTAAGGTTTTTGGACTACGAGGTAATTCCAGGGATTTGGTCGATGCGAAACTGGACTACGCATTCAGAAAGAATTCTCAAGAATCCTTTGGAAACAGTATCGGGGAAAGAATTGCAGACTTCTCGTTTCTCGATGATCACATGACCAAGGAATACATGGAAAAAAAATCTTTTTAAGCTTTGATGCATGAAGATCATGAGAGTCGGGTCGGAGGCAGGTTAAGACGTATGGCTTTCTCGAAACCAGGAATAACAGCATGAATGAGGCTCGGTCATTACATGCCAAAGATGGCATCAAAGCATTTCATGAAAAGGTTTCCATTAGATCGAACAGAAAAGAATAATTGTTCGGATTAAGGTTACAATCTACGGATATGACGTTAGCGTCCTCATTCTCACTTGATAACCATCTCGACAGTATACATTTTCGATTACTCACAAACGAAAGGGTTTAAAAGATCTTCAAATGGATGGTTAGCGAATTTCTTTCGGCAATAAAATCGAAAAGAATTACAGGCATAAGATTCAACGAGGGGAAATATACCTGTGGCAACGGTGGGATCGGTAGCTGTCTCCTCTTGTCCTATCGCTAGAACTCTTCCGGCGTTGCCAGGTGTTACTGCCTTGGGGCAGTTTCGCTTGAGATTTCAACTTCTCCACAACCATAGCAGGCCTGACCAATGCCCGCTCCGGAAGTTTGACTAGTTGATTGAGTTGGTGTCTTACAGTTTTTTTCCATGTGACCCTTTATGCCACATTTGTTGCAAAATACCTCTATACATGGGTTGGAAGGAAGGTGATGATAGTTGCAATTTTCACAACTAGGAAGGGTTCCAGCATACCTACTGGCAGGTTTTCGAGTTGAGGATCCAACAACAGAGACAGCTGCAGTGGAAGTGGCAGCGTGAACTGCCACCGTTTGTTGTCTCTTCGAAGACTCATGCGATGTTTGACTTTTCTCCTTCTTCCCAACTTTTCTTTTCTCAAACTTCTCACTATCGGCTCAGGAGTGGTAGTTGCCTCCTCAAGGTCTTCACTATGATGGATTAGGATTTGTGCTAAGCGTTTGGTGCTGTCGTATGTATCCGGCCTTGCAGCTATGACGTTTCCCTTTGTTGGCTGCGTCAGCCCCCAGATGAATCTCTTTATCTTCTTACTCTCTGGGGTAACCATTCCCGGGCAGAATAATGCCAAGTCGTCAAACCTGGAAGTGTAAGCGGTGATATCAGAACCTTTCATCTTCAGGTTCCAAAGTTTGTGTTCGAACTTCTACATTTCGCCCCGAGGGCAGTACTCAGCCAGCAGAAGTTTCTTCATAGCTTCCCAACCCATGGCGTTGGCTAGATTTAAGGTTAGGGATTTGACTCAGCCGTTCCACCAAGTCAGGGCTTTGTCGATAAAGGTGCAGGCGGCAAACTTCACTTTGTCAGATTCTGAGTAGGCGCAAATTTCAAACATGGATTCGATCTTCTCGAACCATCGGGTAAGGGAAATGACACCTCCAGTTCCATCAAAGGACGTGGGTTCTGCGTTCATGATATCCTTATAGGAACCCTGTTTTCGGTGCCCCTGACTGCTTTCTTGGTTTTGGGTTTGGGTACCACCTCCAGAACCATCGGAACCGCCAGAGCTACGTTGAGACATGGCAGCTGCCACTGCGACTGTAATAGCTACCTGGAATACTACAGGATCAATTTGGGGAGGAGGTGGTGGCGGAGGTTGGTTGGTCATGGAGTTGGGTCACTTTCTTGGAGGCATCTTGATCTAATAAGATCAAGAAAGAGAGGATGATAAGTCCTCTGAATTTAATCAAGAGATATAACGGATATATGCTGAATAAGCGATAAAGCTGGAAAGAGTTATCTAAGCAGGAAAATTATCACTAAGGTAATGATCAAAGAACAATGCGTGAACAAGGATTTCTACCAAGGATTGGCTCGAGAAATACTCCCATAGTATTTCATGATTCGTTACGAAGCTGGTTCGATGTTTGTGGTATTAGGGTAAGTTTTAGGCATGCCGCACACTACAGTCACTCCCAAGCACATGTTGGCTGTGTCCTGAATGAATATAGTTGGACAGGCTATATTGAACCTAGACACGACTACATAACTGCCCAGGTTTAACGCAGTACACAACAACCATTTACATATGTTTTGTTCTACTTGTAGTTACGGATCTCGACGGTTCGGTATACTTATATACTTTTGAAAATACTTAGATTCTGAAGGATACTTTTAGTTCAGAGCACTTAGGCCCCTTAATGTTTATAGTTTTATACCATGTAAGGTTTGGTATACTTTATTCACTATAAGCAAGGGCTCTGATAACAATCTGTCACACCCCGAAAACCGAAGGCGGAAACATTTCCGGGGTTGACTCTACGTTGAGTATCAAATCCAATGTACATAGTAAGTAAAGGAAAACAACCATTACATTACATATAGAAAAGTTTTACATTTGTTTCAAAAGCAAACTTATACAAGTGATACATAGTTTATATGAACAACACAAAACGAGTCTTCTGATAACTCCGTCTTCGTACAAAAGAGATCGTCGGGTACCTGTCTAATGCGAACCTGAGAATACAAGCGGTTTCAAAATCAGCATAAAGCTGGTGAGTTCATAATATGTTTGTTTTTCTGAAAATGTTCGAGTTCCTTTAGCTTTCTGAAAAGTGGTTATCCAAGAAAATCCCATATTTTCTTAAAAGTTGGTTACCAAATCCGAAAAGTAATATAAACGATGTATAATGAAAACATGATTGTTCTTATGAATTGTAAAGTTTAGTTATCTAACTTGTACACTCTTCTGGTTTCGTACTACGGTTACTCAGGAAAATCCTATATTTTCCAATATGTGTGTGTGTGAACTGTTATTGATTCTGTGTGCACGAAATGTTACCGGTTTCGATTATGTTCAATGTTATCCCCAGGAAAACCCCATTTTTTCCTAAATATGTGTGTGTACTGTTACCGATTCTGATTATGTTCAATGTTATCCCTAGGAAAACCCCATGTTTCCCTGAATGTGTGTGTGTGTACTGATAGTCCGATTATCCCTGAATGTACATTAGTTTTATTACGTACATAAAACTAATAGATAAGGAAAAATGTTAATAATCTTGATTGCGAGTCCTTAACCATACTTAGACTAGATATGACTCGGGCCAGGGCTAATATCCTTTTTATGACTTTCGTCACCCTTGAACCTTTTGGTTCGGCTGTAACTAGCAGCCAGGTGTGGGATTGTCAGTCCCGTATAGATCTATACACTCAAGTCACGTTCTCCCTCCTGGAGATTCTGGTTATAGGGTTAGTCCTCCACTCTCTCGTGCCAAGGAAGTGTTATAGAGGATGTGTCTCCAATCTTTAAGATTACTCTTTACTTCTCGTGCCTAAGGAAGTAGTATCTATGACTAACTAAGTTCTAATTTGTCTGTTCTTTACACTCGAGACTCGGTGTATTGTTAAGGACGTTGCAATGTTCTATGTTATCTAATGGTGACTGTCCTTTACACTCGAGCCTAGGTGTAATATTAAGGACATTACGGTTGATTTATGTGTTCTGATGGTGTCTGCCTTTTACACTCGAGCCTAGGTGTATTGTTAAGGACATACAAATGTCTTATGTTTTCTAATGGTGTATGTCTTTTACACTCGAACCTCAGTGTTTTATTACAGACATTACAATGTTTTATAATCTCTATCAATATAAGTGTGAACAATCAATTGTAAAATATACAACATAACAGTATATAGTAAGAATTGAAAATCGGTTCGAAAAAACAACTCTGCAAGTTAAAACAGTTCGTTAGTAGGTTTTCAATTCTTAAAAAAAAAGTACAATTTTGAAACCATTTAACTGAAATCATGAGTTTAAGTACAAGATATTCTTGTACTCTTGCTTTTATTCCCCCATGAAAACATTAAAAAAAACCATTGAAAAAGGGTAGGGGTATGAACTCACCGGATGCGGAAATGTGTCGAATGGAATGCTATACGTCGAATCGAGGCTTGATAACACGTGAGGTTCCTACGTAATATGAAATGGCATACAAATATATCTAATTAGATTCACAAACTCTAATTAGATATGAAGTTACACTCCAACGAACGAAAACACCTCAAAACGGGTGTTTGGAGTGACCTGGGTGACATCTACGGACGTGTATTGATGCGAGGGACTGGGGATTTGAGTTTACTCTTCAAGAGTAAACTCCTTAATGAAGTTTGCGGCAATATACCCCTATATACATGAGTTCACGGCCATGAACTCATGTTTGGGTGGTTTTGAGTGCTAAAATGGCTTAAATGGACAAGAGAATTTTGGAATGGATTTTTCTAATGCCAAGGATTTAATTGAATCAACATATAAATCACATTTGAGAGTTCACGGCTGTAAACTTGGAGTTTACGGCCGTAAACTATCCCATGCTCAAACCATATTTAATTTGTGATGCTTTGGACAATCACATGTGATTCTAGTTAATTTTCCAAGGCTTCGGGTGAATTTAGGGCATCAAACAATATATAATTAGGAGTTTATGGCCCTGGAGCATGTTCGATGGCCGTAGACTCTCATATGTGAGGTTTTGTTATGTTTAAGGTCTCAAAACTATTTTTAGATGGTTCTAGGATTTACCACAAGGCTATTGGTTAAGTTATATGGCTTTCTAACATGTTGAAAATGAGTTTACTCTAATGTTTGAGGGGTTTACGGCCAAGCACATGCCTTGGCTGTAAACTCATGCAAATCCCTCAAAATCCATGTCTAAAGTGTTCTAAGTCCATTTCATGAAGTCATATAACCTTACCTAAGGTCTAGTTGTGGTTTTGAAGGGTTTAAGGGCTTAAAAACCCTCTAAATATGTGTTTACGGCCTAAGCACCTCCGTGGGCCATAAACTCATATACAAGGTCCTAATTCATGCTTTAATCTCGAATTTGAAGGTCAAATATGATACATAATGAGTTAAGGAATGTACCTTGGTGATTTGAAGCCTAATTTTGATGATTTTGGACCTTGAATCTAGTTTAAGGAGAGAGGTTGGAGAGATGGTTGTCAAATGAAGCAAAAGCTTCAAATGAAAGCTTGGTTCACTTTAAATAGTGTCCAAGTTCGGGACACGGTGGAATTCTACCCGATACCGGCGTTAGACGGGGCTTTTGGTCGCACCCGGCCAAATTGCCGTAACCCGATATGGTTGATTCTAGAAATGTTTCGATCGCTAATACTGGGCATTAGAATGAGTTCTAAAGGTATTAGGACACTCATTAAGTCATAAAATAAAATACACATTAATGACTTAATTAAATGACAGAATCGAAAACGAAATTTGGAAACGGCGATCAGACTATCAAAATGAGTTACGAAAAGGGGTACAAGCAATGAAACGAAATTTCGGGTTGTTACAGCACCCTTATTAGTCGATTAGTGGAGCATGTGTGGTTAACCGGCACACTAATATGGGACCAATGAAGGATGGCAAAGGGTAGCTTGATGTTTATCATAGATTAATGGAGTGTGTGTGGTTAACCTACATATTGATTAGGTGATCTGTAGCATCGAGAGTACCGAACTAATTTACATGGTTATCCGCAACTTGTTTGTGATCCTCGGCATCCCAGTCACAAATGAAGGGCACAATCAAAATTTAACATGCCATTAAAAAGTTGAATGAATCTCAAAACATCTAGAAGTTTCAATCCATTTAAAATTTAAATTTCTTTTTCGTTTTTCATGGTGCAAATTGGTAAATTATCATTTACCTACCTTCAAATATTCTGCAATTTGGATTACGACATCCCCCTTACAAGTTTTAGAATATTGTGGTGGGTCCTAGCCTTAATATCTCATTTGGGTGTTTTATTAAGGACCCAATCAACTAACTTGAATTTTCTCCTGTTTTTTAGATTTCTGATTCTAACTATGGTCTTTCCAAATCCCATGAAGCAAGATTTCCACATGAAGATGATATTCCACGATTTAATAAAGGAAAAAGAGATCATTCTTCACTTCCTCCACCTCCTCCTATTGTTCTCCTTAACCCACAAGTTCGAAATCTTGCAAGTTCAATCTCACTCAAGCTGTTTTGGTAAGTAAATATTAAGAAGGAAATTCAGTATGTGCACACATCTTAGAGATGAAGTCACACATTGACAGGTTAAGAATGTTAAGAGTCGTTATCTGTGAGAAGGTGGATTCTAACTGAGCTCTTCAATCACTAATTGACTCATATAGTGAGTTCGTAAGAGAGTATTATTTGATAGACCACGACGTGACTCTCATCGATCACACCTATTTGCTTGTTGTTGCTGAATAAACAATTATTTGGCGCACTGGAGAAGCAAAGTTGATTGGTGGATCTGCCTTCCAAACCTCCATGGACATAGGCAATCACAATGAAAGGCATTCCATGGTCGAAAAGTTTGACGATAAGAGAAAGACAAAGTATGAGGTAGTTCCGTGTGTTGTTCCAAAAGAGTCAATTTGCTTTTCTTGCCATGGGAATGGGCATTGGAGACGAAGCTACCTTGTCTACCTAAGAGATCTAAGAGATGGGAGAGTCAAGACGTACGGTTGTACTTCATGTAAAATCCATTAAATAACTCTATAAGTACCTATTTTTGATTCTTAATACATGACGTGATAAGATTGCATTTGGTGTTTTTGTAGGATCAAAGAAAATAGAGGGAGCTTAAACGAAGAAGTGAGGCGAGTCCTGATTGTGAAGAAATGGATTTCGATCGCATGATTCGATGATCAGAATCTTGGAGCTTCTACTTTTAGAGTTATAAAAGTTTGCTTAGAAATATGTAATAGCGTAGTTTTCATTTGATTTGCATTGTAAGGACAATTTTTTTCACCTTTTATAAATAAAATTATTTTTTTGTTTTGTCTTATTTATATATTTCCTTTCAATGGCATGAATGAAAATTGACGTTTGTGTATTTCTAGTTTTAGTAATGTTGAAATTGATGTGATTCTTAGTTATGTTATTTGTAGCAATGTCGAGAATTTACCATGTAGGAAAAGATTCTTGTCACCCGAGTTTCAATTAGACAGAAACTTTGAATCATACGACCTGTATTGTATGATGAATGAGAACCTTCATATTTTGAAAATTAAGACTAATTCCTTGACAAAGTGTCAAGTCAAGGACTAGGATAACTAATACGTAATGATGTGCATTTGTCAAGTCCACCATAAAGAACAATAAAATTATTCTTCATGATTTACTAATAGTCTAGTAAATGTTGTTATGCTTACAAGATTAATTTTGATTTTGAATAATTGAAAAGTTTCAATGTGTGGCAGAATGAATAAGATAAATCAATTAGGTAGAAAGATAAAAAATTTCTCCAATTTAAGAAGAAGGGAGAGTACTTTTCTATCATGTTCTATGATCATCTTGTTGATTATGAAACCATATCAAAATTTATTCTCTGCGGACATCTTAGTGCACTAATATGGCTTAGAAGAGGAATTGGAAACTTTTGAAATGGTTAAATCAAAAGGATGAGTCATACTTCGTTCCAAAATCAAGTCTTAGAGTCATAGTCCTAGATTGTGAATTTAGTGACAAATCTTAAGAAGTTCTAACACAATCATCAAATGTTTTTTCTTACACTTGCACGTTTGAAATTGGTTAATTGTGATCTTGTTGTAACGTCATGAAAATTCCAACAAAATTTTTCATTTTTAACTATCATAAAAACACATGCCACATTTATCAAAACTCCAAATACTAAACAAAAAAGTTTTCAAAACATTTATTCACAATCCAGGATCCATAAACATAACTCTAGCTCAGATGTGTGTGTATAATCAAGCTGGTGTCTTCCCGCGATCCTCGGAAGTACCTGAAATACATAACACATAACATGGTAAGCATGAATGCTTAGTGAGTTCCCCAAAATACCATGTACAAATAATTTGCCACTCAAGGCTATAGCTCTTGTCAATGTGTCTCAGTAGGACCCTCCAGTTCCATAGCTCGTTGGACCCTTTGGTCCGGTCTGATTGAGAACCCTCCGGCCTCATAGTTCGTTGGACCCTCTGATCTGGTCTAAGCAACATATAATATAACATACAATACATATCACACAAACATGCATAACTCAAGCAAGCACATAAGACCCTCTGATTACCCAAAGTTACCACTCTAGGTAAAGTATAGTGAGCAAACTCACCCTGTAGCAAGTAGAAATAGACACGCACCAGGTAATCCAAAACTAGCCTTCACCTAACACATTAGACAAGCATCTCAATTAATATCTCTCTTTGACTCCTTTAAACCTAAAGTCCTTCATTCCCTTTAAATCTCTCATGAGGGGTAAAAGACCATTTTACCCCTCCATGGTCTCAAATGCTCCTCATTCACTCACTCACGAAATCAACAAAAGTCAATATGAGTCAACAATTCAAGTTGACCTGACTCGCTGAGTGCACCCATGTGACTCACCTAGTCCACTTGTATCCTCAGGGATCTTCATAGGTTTCACTTAGCTCGTCAATTTAACCCCCAACATGACAAGTTATCACTGGGTCAAGGGTATTGGGTCGGACCCGCTTTGACTCTTTGAGTAATCCCATAGACTCAGTGAGTTGACTCAATCGGATTCCTCATTTGGTCACCTGAGGTCAGATTAGTAACTCTAGCTCATAGATGTAGCCTCTAAATAACCAAATTAAATGTCACGTAAAGGTCTGATCTTGACGTCCATGCATGGTGTATACTGCTCTATATGCCATTAAAACTCCATTAATGCTTCCTAGCTACAAAACCACACGGTTTCTCAACCATGGCTTCATGTTTTTGGACTCTTTGGAGCTTACAAGGTCCAGATCTATATTACAAACTCACAAAGGGGTTTGATGCACCCAAAACCGCATCAAGTTGTGATACAAGCCCTAAATCTCACAATCAAGTGATCTAATCAATCAACAAGGAAGACAAGAGCATTTTGTTGGAATAGTGTCTAAGCCCGTAACTATATTTGGTGTGTACTTGACCTGGTTGTGCATGGTCCTTTTGGGTTGCCTTCTCCAAAGAAACTTGACAAGGTAACTTAATGAGAAAGATAAAATTATGGTTTATTAATATATTATAAGAATAATACATTAAAGGAGAAATCATATTTATTTAATTAGTATTGATCATAAATTAATTAGGAATTAATTTGGTGACCAAAAGAGATTAATTGAATAAAGGGGTATAAACTGTCAAATGTATGATACTTGGGTTTTAGGTTAAGGAAACCTAATGGGCTTAAGGGGGAAAGAAATTATGATGGGTATCCATCATATTTTTGTCCAAGGCCTTATTCAAGAAGGTTCCTTGGGCTGCTTGGTGGCTAAGCTATCCATTAGGGTTTAGACTGAAACCATAGTAGCCTGTAAGTATAAATATGACCCCTAGGGCATTGAATTCGGCTACCACTTGATTCTAAGAGAAACCTAGGCTGATTTCTAGCTTACCTCTCCCTCTCTCATATTGCATTCTTGCTTGTGGGGTTTGTGAAGCATTAGAGGAGTTGCATTTGTGACCCTAAGCTCAAGAGAATAAGAGAAGAAGATCTAAGCCAATATTTGAAGAGGTAAACATCTAGATCTGATTCTATATGTTGCTTTTGTTATTTGTATGCAAGATTAGGGTTTGTAAGTCTTGGAATCAAAGCATGTTCAATAGAGAAACCTACATCCAAGCATTAGGGTTTGTATGAGCACATAGGAATGTTTCTTATGCATAAAACCCATCAGTGGTATCAGAGCTTTGATTGGTTTCAATTGTATGTGATGCTTAACTATTTTGTTTGCTAAAAATCGAGTTTTTTGCCTCTGCCCGACACAAATCGGCAAGTCAGTATCTGGACTCAGCGAGTTGGCCCTACTCTGCGAGTCCAGGTCTGACTCGGTGAGTTTGTGCGCCATACATAGGGTATTTCGGGATTTAGCTGCTGTTTTTACTTGGACTTGATGCTTAAATTGTTTTATGAAGTTAAAATCCGAATTTTATCTTAATTAATTGATTATCCTTGCCAAAACAATAGATAATTTCAAATCTTTTAAATATTGGTTGTTTATGTCATAAATATGGATTATTTAAAGTTATTTGGTAATTAACTAATGACTAAAATAAGATTAGGTCAAATATAGATAATTATGTAATTAATTGTTTAATTTGAATTATTTGTTATTTGATCCCTTATGTTTTGAAAAGTTCAAGACTTGCCCTCAAGTTTTGAAATTTGAACTTGTGATTAAAAGTTTAATTTTGAATAATTTAAATTTCAAACCCTTAGAATTTTACATGTTTAAAATTCAACCCTATACTATTATATATTACTACAAGTTTAATTAATATATATATATATATATATATATATATATATATATTTGTATAACTTAAAATCCTAGTCTTACCGTTAGTAGGCCTCATTCACGAAGCCAGTCTATAAGGTGGGTATAAGGTTGTTGCCTATAAAATGGCGCTTAATGGGTGTACACTCACACCTACCACTTGCTTGACTGGTGGCGGGTCGTTAGCCGAACGAGTAGGATAGGGCAACCCTCTTCCCATTAAAAGTATAATGTAAGATACAAAGTAATTACATGTTTTTCCAAATTCCCAATCTTAGTTACTTTAGGATAAAATGTGAAAATGATGCTAATCCATGGAATTACACTTCGTACCCTTTTCAAACGTTGATGGAGCTTGTGTGGTTAACCGGCACATCAAATTGGGGATGACATTGGTAGCGAAGGGTGACTCGATGTTTGTCATAGATCAATAGAGCGTGTGTGGTTTGCGATCATGTTGATTCGCATGGTTATTCACAATTTGTTTGCGATCCTCATTATCCCAGTCGCAAATTTGAAATGCATATCGATATTTAAACATGCCATTGAAAAGTTCAATGAATCTCAAAGATCTAGGAGTTTTCAGTACATTTAAAACCTAAATTGCCTTTTCGTTTTTCATGGTGAAGATTAGTGAATCGTCATTCACTTACCTTCAACTTATTTACTTTTAGAGTACGACATCCCTTTCTAAGTTGTAAATAATGTTGTTGGATCCTAGCCCTAATTTCTCATTTGGGTGTTTAATTAGGGCTTCATTTCTAATCAAACTTTGTTCCTTTCCTTTTTCAGATGTCTGCAAACAACAACAACAACAACAACAACAACGATTATGGGTCATTCTCGTTGATGAACTTGTGTCATAAAGTGACATTTGATGGTTCAAACTTCAACGAGTGGATGAGGTATATTCGCATGATCACATGCTACGAGGACAAAGAATATGTCCTCGATGAAAAGCTTGAGAAGATCGTCCCAGATGTTGCTACTCCTAAAGAGTTGGCCGCCTTCGAGGCCCATGAGCGTGATGCTATGAATGTTCACTGCATCATGTTGGCCACCATGAACCTCGAACTCCAAAAGTCCTATGAGGACATGTATCCGTATGAAATGCATCAGGATTTGTTGGACAGGTATCACCAGAGCACAAGGCAAGAGCGGTATGAGATCATTACTAACATGATCACCGCTAAAATGGGGAGTGGAGAATCCCTAACCTCTCATTTACAGAAAATGCAGAGGTATGTTGATCGTCTTCTCAAACTTAATGTTAAGTTTGATTAGGATCTGGCTATCAACATAATCCTTCATTCCTTGCCCTCCTGCTACAACTAGTTTAGGATGACCTACCACATGAACAAAGAGGGGGTCTCCTTGTGCAAGCTCCAGGTCAGGTTAAGTATTACCAATTATAGTTATGGACTTAGACATTAATCCAACAGGTATATCTTTTGAGGAGAATATATCTGGAGATGATGATGTCTCAGTGTCTGATTTGAGAAAGGAGATTGGTGTATTGAGCCAGAAGAATATCGATCTTGATATCAAAGTTTCAGATCTTCAAACCAAGAACGTCAAGCTCAATACTCATGTTGATGATCTTATTAAAGAAAATGCTCAGAAAACAAAGCAGATCACCGATCTTCAGACGCATTTTGGTTTGTTGACCGCTAGTTATTATGAGTTGAAAAAGAAGCTGGAAGATGAATTTGGTGACAAATTCAAATCATCTGTCATTGAGCCTAGAATTTATCTTTCCAATCAAGACACTCCTATTATTCCAACTCCTACTAGAACAAACAGAATTGTCGATCATTTTGACAATGAACCAGCACAGGCTCCAAATGCCGTGGCGAAAAGCGTGCTAAACTAGACAAGTCTGTTGAGAAGGGTCAACTTTTGTTCAAGAAGAACTCGTATCAAAATGCTCCCGTGAATCAACCAAGGATCAACCTTACGGACCATGGAGAAAATCTCTTTAGAAACACTTATGGTGATAGGTATGGGATCATCTCATGGGGCTTCCATGACCCTCTGAAAATGTGGATCGTAAGAAGGAAGAGTGGAAATTCAAAATTGTATAAAGATGCTCACGATTTCATTTCATGGACCAGGGTTGATCTTACGGAATTGTCTAAAGGCCCGTTTTCAAATCCAACAAATTAACCCAAGGCGACACAATTAAGGTTGTTTTTAGAAGGTCAAGTGGCAAAGGGCTTTCCCTCTATGAAGACATCATCGTCTATCATCAAGATTTACCCCAATGTCATAGCTCTCAAAACCAATCAGCCTTTTCGGTCTGTGATGAGCCCCGCAACAAATCAAGTAAAGCAGATTCCTATCCTTCAGAACCATCCAGATGGATCTCTACAATATATGGAGTACTGGGTGTTTGATGAAACCACAGCTGATACTGTCATCAAACTCAAGCATGGGTGTATTCGTCTTTATCACAAGAGGGATCTGCTACATTTTGGAAGGAGGGATATCCATGAGCTTTCTATTCATCAGATCAAGGTGGCTAAAGATATTTTAGGCCTGCTGCTTAGGATTACACTTCGATGGTGGCATTCATTATTGAGAAAGAAATATGGAATGGAGCTATGGGCAGTCAGATGTGCTGGTGGTCGATAAAGACAGATTCATGCTAGCCCCAAACCAAGGGAGAGACTGAAGGGCCAATATATTTAGTTTGGGCTAGGTATTAATGCATGGTGTGTTTAGGATTGTTATTAATGTGTTTTGGACATATTTTGTGTTTGTTTGAGTTTTCGGTCTACGTAGATTTTTAGTCAGGCTTTGACCGAAAACCTGTTTTCAGTCTGATGTGTGTTACTATATAGTGTTGTTAGGTTGTTAGAGGCAGGAGGTTTTTTTTCCAGTAGGTTATTGGTCAATCCAAGTTGCATCCGACATTTCATAGTGGAATTGTATGCTAGCTTGGTTGTTTAATCTTCTTCTTCTTCATTTCTATTGTAGTTGATAGATCATGAAATAAATCCCACATATTTGGGACCTAACAATGTCCCTAAAGCACAACACAAAATATTTAGAGACTCAACCGAGAATACTCACACTCGATCATTCGCCCCTGCTTGTTCCTTATCACCCTAGGAATTCTTACTTGGATTGATCACCGACCCAGTGTTTCTAGTAGTACGAGCCCAATACTACCTTCCACACCGCATTTGTATTCATCCCAATTCACCCTCCTAGGATTCTAGTTCACATGTACCCTATATCTTGTCAAACATCGACTCACCTCTGCTACATACTCGCACTCAAGCAAACCATAGAAAACAAAATCCCTAGGCTAAGGCATCACAAATCAGGCCACCCTAGTCCTAAATTATGAAATACTTAGCCTACTCTCTAGCATGCATAACATATCTCATGACATCTCGTATCACATGAAGTAAGGGTATTTTCGGAAATCACCATTCGGGCGCTGGCTGATTGTACACACTGCTCTTTTCCTTTTTCTCTTAAAATCTGTTACTTATTTTCAGAAAAATCGTTTCTTTGCGAAAACTTTTCTGAAATAGTTAGTTCGAGTCCAAACATACCTGAAGGTGTATTCGAATCCCTCAAACCAAGGCTCCGATACCAACTTGTAACATCATAAAACCTCCAACCAAAATTTTCATTTTTAATTATCATAAAAACACATGTAACATTTATCAAAACTCCAAATACTAAACAACAAAGTTTTCAAAACATTTATTCACAATCCAGGATCCATAAACATAACTCCAGCTCAGCTGTGTGTGTACAATCAAGCCGGTGCCTTCCCACAATCCTCAGAAGTACCTGAAACACATAACACATAACACGGTAAGCACGAATGTTTAGTGAGTTCCTTAAAATACCACCTACAAATAATTATGCACTCGAGGCTATAGCTCTGGAAAAACCTCTGGTTAATATGTTTTAGTGGGACCCTCCAGTCCCAGAGCTCGTTGGATCCTCTGGTCTGGTCTGATTAACTACCCTCCAGCCTCATAGTTCATTGGACCCTCCGGTCTGGTCTAAGCAACACATAATATAGCAAACAATACATATCACACAAACATGCATAACTCAAGCAAGCAGATAAGACCCTCTGGTCACACATAGTTACCACTCTAGGTAATGTATTGTGAGAAGACTCACCTCGTAGCTAGTAGAAATAGACACATGCTGGGTAATCCTAAACTAGCCATCGCCTAACACATTAGACAAGCATCTCAATCAATATCTCTCATTGACACCTTTACACCTAAAGTCCTTTATTCCCTTTCACCCCCTCGGGATGGCTAAAAGACCATTTTACCCTTACATGGCCCTAAAAGCTCCTCATTGACCCACTGACGAAGTCAACAGAAGTCAATATGAGTCAAAAATAAAAGTTGACCTGACTCGCCGAGTGCTCCAATGTGAATCACCGAGTCCAGTCGTATACTTAGAGTTCTTCCTAGGGTTCACTCAGCTCGTCTAGTTGATCCCCAACTCGACGAGATATTACTGGGTCAAGGGTACTAGGTCAGACCCGCTCCGACTCGTTTAGTCATCCCATAGACTCGGCGAGTTGACTCAATCAGATTCTTCATTTGGTCACCTGAGGTCAGATCTGTAACTCTAGCTCATAGATCTAGCCTCCTAATACCTAAAAGTCATGTAAAGGTCTGATCTCTATGTCCATACATGGTATATATTGCTCTATATGCCATTAAAACTTCATTTATGTTTCCAAATGTAGCACCTGGTTCTTGGTACGTAAAAGTTTATCTATGTATTTTGCATTTTGGCCTTGGACACGGCGAGTTGTTGGCCCGACTCGCTGAGTAGAGACGGGTTTAGGAGCACGCTTAAGTTGGCGACTTGACGAGTCCCCACTGTCTGATGAAAGCCTAAATTTCAAGGGTTTGCACCCTATTTAAACCAACCTTATGCACCCCAACCTCGCCCCCTTCACCCTCAGAGCTCCCAACATCGTCCAAACCCTTATTCCTTGAGAGATTGAAGTGTTTTGGTGTGTTTCTTAAAGATTTTGAGAGAAGAGAAGAGTATATCAAGAAGAGAAGAAGGAGGCCAGATATCTTGGTGTTATTTCAAGTGATTCCCTTGAGGTATAACTCAGTTTCCCTCTGTTTTCATGCTTGTAGAACTTTATAGCTCCATTAAAGTCCTTCTTGAACATTTCCAAGCCTGATTATGAATTAGGGTTTGTAATAAGTTGATTAACCCTTAGATCTAGGCATGATTGAGCTCCAGGAGCTCAGATCTACTGCCTTTATGGAGCCATATTGCATGAAAGCCCTAGATCTACTCTTTTAGTGCATTTTGGGCCCTAAAATCTTCATTGGTATTTATTTACATGTAAATTTGGAAACTTTACGTGTTAACCAGGACCTAGAAACCTAGATCTATGTATGGCATGAGCTAGATCCAAGCAAAATCTAATATTTAGTGTTTGCATGCGATAGACTTGGCGAGTCGTTCATCGAACTCGACGTGTCGAGTCGTGAGTCCCCGAGTTTCCCCTTTTGTGTTTGCGGAGTGGAGTAGTGAGTCATGGGGTGTGACTCAGTGAGTCGGAAGCCAGACTCACCCATGAAAGAACTCGGCAAGTCAATGCCCTGACTCGGCGTGTCCAAGGCAATCTTCTTGCCTCAAGAACAGACTCGGCGATTTGTTTATACAACTCTGCGAGTCTCAGCATAGCATGTTCTTCGGATGAAGATGAACTCGGCGAGTTGTTCATACAACTCGGCGAGTAGGATGAAGGACTATTGGACCTTGGATTAAAAGGAAAACACGTCGAGTCAACGCCTAACTCGACGAGTAGAGACGGGGTTATGGTCAGACAAAAGGATAGGGACTCGGCGAGTTGGCAGGCCAACTCGCCAAGTCGGGTCAACTTGAAGTTGACTTTGACTTTGACTCTTGGCTCGGTTAGGGGTAAATGGTCATTTTACCCTGAGGACGGCTAGCAGTATTTGACTGGGTGTTTTGTGGGGATTTTAGCTGGAGGACTTCCGAGACAGCAGCAGCAGAAGACAGTCAATTCCCACACAGATCAGCAACTACTTTGAGGTGAGTTACCTTCCAGTAGTGGTGGCTCTACGGCCACAATTCTGGCCCACCAGTGGGAGTTGTACGTTAGATGATTGTCTATGTGATATCATCTAGGTTTGCTACTACCTGATATGTTACATGCTAGCATGGTATGTTGTATGTGATAGTAGTAGAGTTTGGTTGTTAGGACCGAAGGGTAGTGAGACACCCCAGATACGTCTGACAGTATGTGATGATATGTTTATATGCTGGCATGTTATGTTATATGTGATAGTGGTAGTAGGAGAGGAATAGTCCCCATGTTTGGTCGTTAGGACCGAAGGGTAGATCGGACACCCCAGATATGTCTAATAATATGTTATGTTAAGATATATGTGATAGTAGTGGTAGGGGATGAAATAGTCCCCGAGGACCGGTTGTTAGGACCGATGGGTAGTCAGCACCCCAGAATGGCTTGACATGGGTAGTCAGCACCCTAGAACGGGTCGACACGGGTAGGTCGGCACCCTAGAATGGCCATACCGGGTAGGTCGGGCACCCCAGAATTGCCCGGCAGTGTGGATGATATGTGATTGTATGGTTTGTAGTAAGATGGGGGAACTCAGTAAGCTTCGTGCTTACTGTTTTCAGTTTTGGTTTCAGGTACCTCTTCTTTGAAAGGGAATGAGCTGGCACTGTAGCGGTACATCACACACACACTTTGTATTCTGCACTATGGGATCCTCCTGGGGTTTTGTACTCTGATAGTATTATGTTTTATGCAATGGTTTCTAGACAAGCAACATCTTTTATGAAATGACATTATCCGTGAATGTTTTATTTCTAATGTATTGCAAGTTGGTATCAGAGCCCTGGTTTGAGGGATTCGGACACGCCTTCGGGGGTGTCTGAACTCAAATCAAGTGATTTAAAAGACTTTAAAAAAGAAAATATTTTTCCGAAAAGCTAAGTAAAGAGTTTTAAGAAGGAACGAAGTGTGTGATGTGCGCGACCGGCCAAGCTCAAGTAAGCATTCCCCAAAGTACCCATACCAACTTATGTTATGTTTATCAGTTTCAGTAGAACAACATGCTAGAATAGGACTAAGGATCTAGGAATGATGCCTTATGTGCCTGCCTTATGTGCTTCAGTGTATGAAAATTGCATCCTACCATTGAGTCGACATCAGTAGGATAGCCTGTTACGGTTATGCCTGATAGTATGAGTTTAGCATTGTATGCTAGTACAACATTCCTCTATGAGGACGGATTTTCCTAAGATTGTTTATTGTGTCTGAATGCTGCTTGCTTTGTGCTTCGTGGGGACTCTAAGTGATGGGAGTTAGACATTAGATGAATACGTCACGTCACATGTGATCAGGGTTGGATAATCTTAGAGTGCTGGATTTGGCCTTACTGTGCGGCTTTTGTCTGAGTCTAACCATGTAGAGCCGAGTCTGTTACTTGAAGGTTTATCTGAGCCTCACCACATGTGATGGTATTCAGGTAATGAATAATTGGCATTAGAAGGAGGCCTTCAGCAGCTGAGGACCGGGTAGGGTGGAGTTAGAGATTTCCAAGGGAAAGCCTAGGATGAGTATAGCAGTGATCAGCGGTAGTGAAAGGGACCTGGTGGAGTCAAGGCAGTCCTTGGAAAGGGTACGGATAGATGTGGAAGGTAGTATGGGCCCGTACTACTGAAAGTAGAGGATCCGTATCCGAACTAAGGAAGGCCAAGATAAGACCAGGGAACTTGTTGTAAGTGTGATCCCTCCAGAGGTGTCAGTATCACTAACAATTATTATTTTTGTATTTCAGAATGGTGGTACTACGCTTGAGGCCAGAAGTTGGCAGTTTAGGAGATGGATCGGGTTCGGGATCAGGTTCCGAGCCAGTAGATGAGGGGCTACACGAGTTGATCACGTCAGAGATCACCAGAGGCATCCTTGAGTCGACCACCATTATCTTCGGGTCAATTAAGGAAGGGATATTGGAGTTGATGGAGGATCGCCTCAGGGCATTCAGGAGCGACATGACATCTGGCCAGTCGGGATCTCGCACACTGTCCTTCAAGGACTTCCGGGACAGTGGTGCGCCGGATTTTCTCGGGTCGAAGCACCCTATAGCTGCCAGGCGATGGATTGCAGACATTGAGTCTACATAGAGGATTAGCTTCTTCCCTGAGGGGTCGAAGGTGAGGTTTGCAGCAGGGTGCTTACGAGATTGAGCTAGGGATTTGTGGGAGTCCGTGGGTGACTCGTTGGGAGCCTCGGCTGTCAAGACTATGACTTGGTCGGACTTCGCGACCAGGTTCAGGATAGAGTTTGTGCCGACTGTCGAGCTTCAGCAGCTGTCCAGAGAGTTCTTGGATATGAGACAGACGACGGAGACTGTAGCGGAGATCACCGCCAAGTTCCGGGAGAGGGCGTTGTTGGTGCCGCAGTACACGCATGATGAGGATATCAGGAGGAACCGCTATCATGACATGCTACGAGCTGATATTCGGAAGCATGTCAGTTTTTCAGCTTGCCCTACCCTGGACTCGATGATTGCCAGGGCAAGGGAGAGGGAAATTGATCTGGAGCACATCCGAAACAAGAAGGCAGAGGCGGGTCAGGCAGGAGGGGCTTCGGGGAAGAAGCCCAAGGGACCAGGTGGTAGGCTGAAAGGCCCGTCAGGACCGAGCCACTGCAAGAAATGTGACAGGCCTCTTGAGGGGGCACGTAGGCTGAGATCGTCGGGCTGCTATAAGTGTGGCAACACGGGGCACTTCAGCAGGGATTGTACCGCCCCTGCACCCGTGATTCAGACATCAGAGTTGCTGTGTTTCCACTACAACCAGAGGGGCCACAAGAAGGCCAATTGCCCCCAGTTGACAGCTTCAGCGCCGACAAAGGCGCCAGCTCCAGTTACCCTTCGGATTACAGATGGCCGGCAAGTCAAGGCAGAGGCTCCAGTGGTGAGGATCCGGGCATTTCAGCTAACTACCGAAGAGGCTCGCGCCGCACCCGATGTGGTGACGGGTATGATTCTTTCCCTCTATCTTATTTTTATGATGTTATGATATTGATCTGTGCTATGTGTATATGCATTAGGATCGTTCCATGTGAACGGAATTCCAGTTCAGGTATTGTTTGACTCGGGTGCCACCCGATCATTTGTTTCCCTTGCGCTTAGCAAGAGGTTTACTAAGTCTTCGGGCATGTTGGATTGCCCTTTAGAGGTAGAGATCGTCGATGATCGATCGGTGCGAGCGTCTGCAGTATTCAGGGATTGTGTCCTAAGGTTATGTGAGGAGCGCTATTTGGTGGATTTAGTTCCCATCCCTTTGCGGGGGAACAAGGTGATTATAGGCATGGATTGGTTGAGCCCTAATGGGGCGGTGACAGATTGCGCACAACAGTTTGTGCGGATCAGGACCCCAAGTGGGGGAGAGTTGGTGATCCACGGTGAGAGGCCATAGCATGGACCCACAGTATGTTCAGCAGCGAGAGCTAGGTGCTACCTTCAGCAGGGTTGTGCGGGATATGTCGTGTACGTTATGGATACCCGGGATGCGGGTAAGTCAACGGTGAGTGAGGCTCCAGTGGTGCGAGATTACGTTGATGTGTTCCCGGAGGAGCTTCTTGGAATACCTTCGGAGCGTCAGGTAGAGTTCAGGATCGACCTAGTTCTTGGTGCGGCTCCGATAGCCAAGGCACCCTATCGGTTGGCTCCTCCCGAGATGCAGGAGTTGTCTATGCAGCTGCAGGAGCTGCTAGACAAGGGATTTATTCGACCGAGTAGTTCACCCTGGGGACCCTCAATCCTATTTTTGAAGAAGAAGGACGGGTCGCATCGGATGTGTATAGAACACTGGGAGCTGAATAAGGTAACGGTGAAGAACCATTACACACTCCCGACGATTAATGATCTCTTTGACCAGTTACAGAGAGCATCTATTGGGTTTTGAGCATTCTAACACTCCTAAGTGTCCATGCAACCCTAAATACCTTGGATCTATGTTCTCTCTATTATACATGCAAATAAGAACTTCCAAGGTATTATCCTAATCTAGCATACAAAACAATGAGTGTAACAAGATAGAATACATAGCACTTTGATGTAGAAAGTCTTCATGAAGCTTGAGTTCCTAGTGCCCCAAGTGTGACACCTCAAATGGTTCACACAACACCAAATACACTTGGAATAACTTGAGAGAAATCTACACTTCATGAAATCGGCTAGCCCTTTCTTACTCTCTCTAGTGTGATCCTAGTCACCGATTTTGTCAAGAATAAGATCTTTATATAGTGTTACAATTAGGGTAAGCCCTAATTGTCATGACTTTCGAATTCCTTGGATCCATGGGTTCAAATACACCATTGAGCATCCATGGACCATCCTATGTGTTTTAGCCCAACTTGATTATCCATGGAGCATTAGCCCACTATACAAATATGGATGATTTACACAATCAACCCATATATTTAATTAGTCTTCTTTTGATCACTTAATTAATCCTAGATTAATTCTTGATCAATACTAATTAAATAATCTTATTATTCTTATTATTAATATACTAGAACTTATAATATATTAATAACCATAAGTGTCCTATTAATGTACTATCACCGAGTTACCAAATGACTTAATTAATCCTAGACACGTTTTATAGCACCGAGTTACCAAATGCATTTCTATGCAACCAAAGTACTATCAACTCATAGTAACAACTCATATCTCTAGGTTTGAAGAATATAAGATATTATCGTCTCATGATCACTCGTGATAAAATCCATGAAGTGATTCCAATGAGCGCGGGTTGAATCCAATACTCAGAACTTATGAGCACTCATGAGTGTTGTAGCCCTTTGTCCAACACCTTAGACCTCTACAAGCCAACCCATGATAGTCTTAATTCATATCTACTTCCAACATATGACCGACTGTGGATGATTTGAATAACTTAGTCATTCCGGAAGAATAACCTAGTTTATTCTGGAAGTCAAAACATGCAAAATGAAACACAAGAATAATTGAATCCAATATGGTATCAAAACCTATGAACATAAATAAAACACCTTTTATTTATCACCATATGATTACACATTATTCATTGTATACTGTTTCAACTATCAACTTTATCCTTGAATTTAAAACAATAGTTGTCCCATGCTCCAAGCATGTACACAATGTTTTCTAAACACTAGTCATGCCACACACCAAGTATGCATACTATGTTTGTCTATAATCTTTACTTTGTGAACTAGAACAATTGAACATAACTTCAATGATTCTCTTTTCACACTCCCAAATCCTTACTGCAAATGCAAGAATTCCAAACTCATGTCATTTACTGAAATCTGTTAGATTCTAAACTTATATGCATTGATCCTCTTGTAATGATTATGCACAAAGTTAGAAAGACTTGAAAACTACCATTATAGAGCATTGCAAACAAGATCGGCTCCTTGGAAACATCGTTCTTGCATTAAGTCTCCTAATCTTACACAGACTGAATAATTTCTAACTTTGAAACATTTCCAGATTCCATTTTGACAATCACTTCTGAACAAGAGTTGCCTCCTTACAGATTATGTCAATATGGTCCTTCCAGAATTATCACTATACTTCCAACTGTCGTTGAGCAACCAATCTTTGGTAAACCTTAGATTGTCCTCGACAATTGTTTAATCCTTTTAGTCATATCTAGTTCTAAACCTTTTGCCTTCTTAATGCCCCAGGCATTTGGAAAATTTTAGAAAGGATGAATATAGCACATGTAATCGATCCAATATCCAAAGCATATAACACTCCTAAGTGTACATGCAACCCTAAATACCTTGGATCTATGTTTTCTCTATTATACATGCAAATAAGAACTTCCAAGGTATTATCCTAATCTAGCATACAAAATAATGGATATAACAAGATAGAGTACATACCTCTTTGATGTAGAAAGTCTTCATGAAGCTTGACTGCCTAGTGCCCCAAGTCTGATTACCTCAAATGGTTCACACAACACCAAATACACTTGGAATATCTTGAGAGAACTCTACACTTCATGAAATCGGCTAGCCCTTCCCTTTTCTCTCTAGTGGCCGATTTTGATCAAGAATAAGATGCATATATATTTAGGGTTACACCATGTAAACCCTAATTAACATGGCCTTTCATTTCCATGATCCATGGGTACAAATACACCATGGAGCATCATATGGGTTTTAGCCCAACTAGATAATCCATGGAGCATTAACCCACTATATAAGTATGGATGATTTACACAATCAATCCATGTATTTAATTAGTCTTCTTTTGATCACTTAATTAATCCTAGATTAATTCTTGATCAATACTAATTAAATAATCTTATTATTCTTATTATTAATATACTAGAACTTATAATATAATTGTAACCATAAGTGTCTTATTCCTCTCACTATAGTCTATCAAATGCATGATGCCATGCAACCCAAATGGACCATGTCGGGTCGGGTCAAGTCATACCAACTATAATTATGGACTTAGACATTAATTCAATAGTCTCCCACTTGGATAAGTCAAAAACTATTATTGCGTATGACTTTAGGAACCGACTGGCAATCGTAGCTCTTAAAAGCTTCTGTCGAACTCTGACCTTGTAGATGAACTCTGACCTTTGTCAATGACTTGTCCATTAGATAAGGGATCATATATTCCTCCATTGTAGATATCATGTGGCCTGAGACATGGATTATAATCATTCACTCTGTCCATTTGTTGTTTCCCGATTTCCGATTTATGACGACTGACTAATTGAACAAATCAAATCAGTCCTGGCCCGGCCGAGCACTTCCATTTCTCATCATCAAATCATCGAGGGGCCCACAGATATCGCTTTTATCCTGAAGGTAAAAGGAATGGATAAAGTTCGACTCATATGGCTTGTTCTACTACTTGTGGAATCATACACAATGACACGTTTTATAGCACCGAGTTACCAAATGCGTTTTCGTGCAATCAATGTACCATCAACTCATAGTAACAACTCATATCTCTAGGTTTGAAGAATATAAGATATTATCGTCTCATGATCACTTGTGATAAAATCCATGAAGTGATTCCAATGAGCGCGGGTTGAATCCAATACTCAGAACTTATGAGCACTCATGAGTGTTGTAGCCCTTTGTCCAACACCTTAGACCTCTACAAGCCAACCCATGACAGTCTTAATTCATATCTACTTCCAACATATTGTCACACCCCCAAACCAGAACGACGGAAACGTTCGGGGGCGGAGGACGTCATATTCAGTATCATAACAGTTCATAGAAAGGAAAGTACACACCACCATACATAAATAAGGTTTTTAAAAGTGTTTACATAATGGTATTCATTACATGTTCAAAAGATAAATACATAAACATCTTTTGAAAAGAAATAATTAACGCCAAAGCATAAACCATAAGTTTTTAGAATGTATAAAACGGCTTAGCAACAAAAGATCTTTGCAAATCACTAAATACTTTGTATAAGTCTAGTGCATGCAAAGTATGACAAGAGTTTTCCATAGTAGTAATGAATTCCAAGTGATTCATTTGATAAAAACGAGTGAAGTGAAACTTTATAAAATACACGATAATAACCGTATGTTTATTTGTATTCCCCCCCCCCCCCCCCTAAAAGAGTATAAAAAGCATTTAAAATGTATTTAAAGTGTGTTTATAGGGGTATGAACTCACTTGATAGATTGAAGAAGGTGTGACGAAAACCTAGCAGAACTTTGGCTTGAAAAAGCGGATATTCTTGGGATTCTCGGGAATCTCGGGAGTACAAACGACCTTCGGAACTTGAGCTAAGCGACCAGGGCTTCGGGTTTGCACGGGAACGGAAAACGAGGCAAAACGCAAGAAAAACGAGAGCAAATGAGCAAGTTTTCCAGGAACCCTCGCATCCCTTTTATAGGGGCTGAGAGGCCTCGGTACGCGAGGCGTACGGGCGTACGCGGGGCGTACCCGTGCGTCATGCATGACCGAGTCCTGGACTGCCCCGGAGTTCGGATGGGACGGGGCGTAGCTCGCATAGGGGGCGACGTGGATGAACCGGGGCCAAGGCCTTGAGTACGCTGGGCGTACTCGTGTACGCAGGGCGTACTCGCGTCACTCAGACTTCAGATAATACCGAAGTTTTCAATTAAAAATATATATTAATTATTTATCAAACTTCAAAAATTCATATCTCCTTCATACGAACTCCGTTTTCGACGTTCTTTATATCCACGCGTAGGTGAGACTAAGATCTACAACTTTCGTTTAGAATCCGTCGGCAAATTCCGAAATTATTTTTATTATTTATTTTTAAAAAGGTCGGGGTAAGAAAATTCGTTAATAATTCATAACTTTTTCATACGACGTCCGTTTTGGGCGTTCTTTTTATGTACGTTTGCAGTTTAACGATATCTATGACTTTCATTTAGACAGCTAAGGTCAAAAAGTATTTTATTGAAACTTTGCGTTTTTACGTAACTTCGTATTGCCGGTTTTTGTTGGAAAACTTAGAATGGTCATAACTTTTTCGTTATAACTCGGATTTTAGTGTTCTTTATATGCTTGGAAACCTTAAGACGATATCTACTACATAATGTACTCCAAACAGAGCTTTTGAATACTTCATTTTTCAATGGTATTCTAATTACTTTTTCAAAGAGGTTACAAGACTTCATTTTTAATGACATGAAATGAAGGGTTGTTACACATACGACCGACTGTGGATGGTTTGAATAACTTAGTCATTCCGGAAGAATAACCTAGTTTATTCTGGAAGACAAAACATGCAAAATGAAACACAAGAATAATTGAATCCAATATGGTATCAAAACCTATGAACATAAATAAAACACCTTTTATTTATAACCATATGATTACACATTATTCATTGTATACTGTTTTAGCTATCAACTTTATTCTTCAATTTAAAACAGTAGTTGTCTCATGCTCCAAGCATGTACACAATGTTTTCTAAACACTAGTCATGCCACACACCAAGTATGCATACTATGTTTGTCTATAATCTTTACTTTGTGAACTAGAACAATTGAACATAACTTCAATGATTCTCTTTTCACACTCCCAAATCCTTACTGCAAATGCAAGAATTCCAAACTCATGTCATTTACTGAAATCTGTTAGATTCTAAACTTATATGCATTGATCCTCTTGTAATGATTATGCACAAAGTTAGAAAGACTTGAAAACTACCATTATAGAGCATTGCAAACAAGATCGGCTCCTTGGAAACATCCTTCTTGCATTAAGTCTCCTAATCTTACACATACTGAATAATTTCTAACTTTGAAACATTTCCAGATTCCATTTTGACAATCACTTCTGAACAAGAGTTGCCTCCTTACAGATTATGTCAATATGGTCCTTCCAGAATTATCACTATACTTCCAACTGTCGTTGAGCAACCAATCTTTGGTAAACCTTAGATTGTCCTCGACAATTGTTTAATCCTTTTAGTCATATCCAGTTCTAAACCTTTTTCCTTCTTAATGCCCCAGGCATTTGGAAAATTTTAGAAAGGATGAATATAGCACATGTAATCGATCCTATATCCGAAGCATAAGGGACACGATTCATGATGTCTCACATAAAGACTGAACCAGACTTTTGCTATAACATTTCCATTTCTATTTTCCAAGTTCTCTAAATTCAGATTATGAAAAGGGATGTCGTAATCATAATCGAATTTTAGAACGCGAATAATGGACTCATATACAAAATTTCCTTATGTTGAGCCATTCCAACATGAAATTCATATATGTATATATATATATATATATATATATATATATATATATATATATATATATATATATATCCTTGACTGAATTATTAAAACCTCATGATCTAAGCTTATTGATTTGAGATGAAGTATAATTTCCTCTCCCTTAATTATAGCAAAACAACCTTTCCACAATTTAAACCTTTTCTTTTCTATAATTAACATTGTTAACTTGTAATACTTATCATAATTATCATGCTCCCACTAACATGATGATTATTAGCATAACACTTATGCTCCCACTAGCTTTGACATGTACTCAGAAATCAACTGACTTTCTTTCCAAAGTTCAGATTTCTGATACTAGATTGTTTTGATAAAACTTTATCAAAATCATACACCTTCCCTTAGATAGCACACTTGTGTGTCTAAACAATTATGAAGAGGGATGCCGTAATCATAATGGTTAGACCTTTTTGCCACTTCTCACAAGTCCAGGTTAGTGTGCCGGTAAACCACACATGCTCCACTAACGACTTTGAGAATGCAAATATCACAATTGCTATCTTAGCTAAAATCTACTTAGTGAAAGTGTTTCCTCACCATCATTTTCATGAATCGGAGAGAAACCTTATGACACTTAGATTTGCTGGTGTATGTGTTCTTATCCATGTGAATTGTCATAACAATAGTCACAAGACAAGGATAATGACAAATCCACACTCATATGGATTGAACTCAATCTTAATTTCTTGCCACCTGGCAGCTCAAGGGCCTGCAATTGCTTCCAATTTGTTGTGCAACAAATTGAGAACTCTAAGAACTCTTATGCAAAGCCAACTTTTACAGGAATGGGCACATAATATGTCAACACGATAGGTTATAAACCTCAAGTCGTGTGCTAGTGAAGAACTTTAGGTTTTATTCTTGATTAGTTCTTGAGACTTTCAAGACCTTTAAGACTCCCACTGTCCTCTTGACATATAAGACTTTCTTGTCATATATTCAAGAGATAGTGTGGGTTCTAATCAAGACAACCACTTCACACAATTGTCCTAAGTTGGTCTTTGTTTTATCCAAAACATCACAATTTACAAATTTCACATGTACAAGAGTAGAAAACTTTTACTCTTACATTTGACAAGTGTTTTAAACCTTATTTAAGACATGTCACTCAAGTTACAATCTTGGAGTATGACTCTAAGACTTGTATTGGAACGAAGTATGAATCATCTTCTTGATTTAACCACTTCAAAAATTCAAGTTCCTCTTCTTAGCTATAAGAAGGCTCTTAGAGGATGAATTGTGATAAGGTCTCTAAATCATTAAGATGATCACAAAACTGATACTAAAGTACTCTCCCATCTTTTCAGATTTGAGAAACTTTTATCCTTCTACTTTGTTTGATTCTTCTTATTCGCTCTGCCTTACATTGGAACCTTTTCCAATGTCTCAGAATTACATTTAAGCTTGTAAGTATAACCATATTTACTGAGCTTTAGTAAATTATGACGAATAATCTTATCGATCTTTTGTGGTGGGCTTGACCAGTGCACAAGAATGTGTACTTCATCCCTTAGTCCTTCACTTGACTCACACATCCATGTGAACAAGTAATTAATCTTAATTTTCCAATACTTGAAAGTTCTCATTCCTCATGCTATACCCCATGCATGATTCCAAGTCCCGGTCCAATTGAAACTTGGGTGATGAAAATCTTTCCTTATTTGGTAAATTTAGACATTACCACAAATGAAAGAATCAATTTCATATTTCCACTCTTGCTATTAATGGAATCATATAAGCAACAATTTTTCTTCAAATGCCATTGTAAGGATATTTTAAAATAAATAAAATAAAAAATTTTCTTTTATTTTAAAACTTTGCGGAAAAACATATACTTACAATCCATATGAAAATTTGTTGTTATCTTTTCCTAAGCAATATCTCATAACTCCTAAGAAGTAGCTCAAGAATCCGATCTTCAAACAATGCGATAGAAATCCATCTACGCGATCAGATTCAACATATTCTTTCTTTAAGTTTCTTCACTTTTCTTTGATTCTTAAAACATCGCCATGTGACCCAGTCACGCCATGTATCAAGAATCTCATAATAGAAACTTAGCAGAGTTAGATAGTGGACTTTACCTGAAGTAGAGTCAAACTTATTGACTTTAACATCCTTAGGTCACTTCCATTGGCAATATAAACATATGGACCCTTTAATAATGGTACACGGGACTATCACAGACTTAGCTTTTTCTCTTTACCATTTGGTAAACCGAGTTGATTATGGCCGATCCCTTTCCATTGGGAAGAGAATTTTTTCTGGATTTCCTGTGTCACTATTGTCAATGTCCATCAAGTTTTAAGGAAGCTGATCTTAACAAATAGATAAGATCATTAAGGGTCTTGTCATAGTCTGTTTCATAGGTGTCCCAAAGGAACTCACTATGTGACTTAGAAAGTGATTGAATCACCAACTTTCTAAAGACTTTGACACCCAACTCTCCGGGTTTGTCAAAATGTGACTACATCTCCAAGATGTGACCACACCTTGCCTTGCCAATAGGGCTTGAGTGACCTTAAACTTTTCAAGAACTTGTGGGTTGGGGAGAATAATTGGAGGAGGTGAAAGAAGTATGATTTCCATGGGAATTCATCATTTTGATTTAGGAAAGCTTGTTTCAAGAGATTTGGGAAGATCATAAATGTCTAAACCAGACATGTTTTTGGGAGATATTCAAGATAGTTGATCTTAATTCCTTAATATGACACCCAATATGAAATATTAAGGCTAGGACCCAACAAACTATTTTATAACTTAGAAGAGGGATATCGTAATACAAGCTATAAAATCGTTTGAAAGTAGGTGAGTGACGATTCACCAATTTCCACCAAGATAAACGAAATGTATTATTAGGTTTTAACTGGTTTTGAAACTGTTAGATCTTTTTAGATTCATTGAACTGTTCAATGACATGTTTCAATCTCGAGTGTGCCCTTCAGGTTTTGTGACTGGGATGCCGAGGATCACAAAACAAGGTGTGAAGCAACCATGCAAATTACTTGGTACTCTTAAGTGTTTACCCCTCAATCGATGTGTCGGTTAACCACACACGCTCCATCGATACTCTGATAAAACATTAAGTTACCCTTTGCCTACCTTGTTAAATACGAGTTAGTGTGCCGGTTAACCACAAACGCTCCACTAATCGACTTAAACAAAGTGCAAAGTGTAATTTCATGGATTAGCACCTTATGAATATTTTCCTAAGTAACTAAGATTGGGTATTATTAAGAGTTTAGTTACTTAGTATTTATCATTATTACTTTTAATGAAGGGAGAATTCTAGTCCTGTCAAACCCGTTCGGCTAACGACCCTCCACCGGTCAAGGAAGCGGTGGGTGAGAGTGGACACCCATTAAACTGCCATTTTATAGGCAGTAACCTTATACCCCCCTTATAGACCGACTTTCTGAATGAGGCCTACTAACGATAAGACTGACTTTCCTCTTATACATATATATATATATATATATATATATATATATATATATATATATATATATATATATATATTAACTTATAATATTATAAAGTATACGGGTTGAATTTTAACTTTTAAAATTCTAAGGGCTAACTTGGAATTAAAGTATTCATAAGTGAAAACTTTTCAAAATTCCAAAACTTGAGGGCATGTTTTGAAACTATTCAAAACTAATTAATTCCACAACTTATGTGTTTAAAGTAGTTTTAATCCAAAAATTCTTCAAGTTCCAAAACTTGAGGACAAGTTATGGAAGACTTTAAACTAATAAAAGAATTAACTTTTCTTTATTTTATAACTTATGGAATTAATTAAGGTTACACTTTTTTTTATTTATTATTTAATGAAGAGACTCTTGGTCCTCCATAACTTGAGGACAAGTTATGGAGTCATGAAACCATTTAATTAGAAATAGACTCTTCATTTTTGTAACCTTTGCCAACTTTTATGAGTTTTATGAAACTTAAATGTGACTTTTCATATAACTTGAGGACAAGTTACAAAAACACATTTTAGAATCAACTCTTAGATTAATTTGGATTGAAAACAACTATTTCACTCAACTTTCTATTAATCTAAGCAACTCATAAGAACAAGATAATTCAAATAAAACTTTTTCATGTAATTAGTCTAAACCTTAAACTAATACAAAAGATGAATATATTGACAATTATCTTTGGAATTGGATTAGCATGAACATTACCACACCAAAAATAAGTTTATAAGTCCAAAAATATCTTAGGGTAATGTTCCTAGTCCAATTCCAACCAAAAAAGTCGAATTTATGCTGTCTGGGGTTCCAACTCGTCGAGTGCACGAACCAACTCGGCGAGTTGGGTGCATTTTGTCTTTGACTCGGCGAGTCCTTTCATGGACTCGTCGAGTCTGCTGGACAGACAACATCAGAACTCGATTATACATGCAAGTATAACAAGAAAACAAGCCTACGCTCTGATACCACTGCTGGGTATTGAGCATTCCAACACTCCTAAGTGCACATGCAACCCTAAATACCTTGGATCTATGTTTTCTCTATTATACATGCAAATAAGAACTTCCAATGTATTATCCTAATCTAGCATACAAAATAATGGATACAATAAGATAGAATACATACCTCTTTGATGTCGAAAGTCTTCATGAAGCTTGAGTGCCTAGTGCCCCAAGTGTGACACCTCAAATGGTTCGCACAACACCAAATGCACTTGGAATAACTTGAGAGAAGTCTACACTTCATGAAATCGGCTAGCCCTTCCTTTTTTATCTCTAGTGGCCGATTTTGATCATGAATAAGATGCATATATAGTTAGGGTTACACCATGTAAACCCTAATTGACATGGCCTTTCATTTCCATGATCCATGGGTACAAATACACCATGGAGCATCCATGGAGCATCATATGGGTTTTATCCCAACTAGATAATACATGGACCATTAGCCCACTATATAAGTATGGATGATTTACACAATCAATCCATATATTTAATTAGTCTTCTTTTGATCACTTAATTAATCCTAGATTAATTCTTGATCAATACAAATTAAATAATCTTATTATTCTTATTATTAATATACTAGAACTTATAATATATTAATAACCATAAGTGTCTTATTCCTCTCATTATAGTTTATCCAAATGCATGATGCCATGTAACCGAAATGGACCATGCCATGTCGGGTCAAGTCTTACCAATTATAGTTATGGACTTAGACATTAATCCAACAGTCTCACATAAAGACTGAACCAGTCTTTTGGTATAACATTTCCAATTCTATTTGCCAAGTTCTCATAATTCAGATTATAAAAAGGGATGTCGTAATCATAATCGAATTTTAGAACGCAAATAATGGACTCATATACAAAATTTCCTTATGTTGAGCCATTCCAACATGAAATTCATATATATATATATATATATATATATATATATATATATATATATGTATATATGTATATATATATATATATATATATATATATATATATATATATATATCCTTGACTGAATGATTAAAACATCATGATCTAAGTTTATAGATTTGAGATGAAGTATAATTTCCTATCCCTTAATTATAGCAAAACATCCTTTTCCCAATTGAAACCTTTTGTTTTCTATTATTAACATTGCTAACTTGCAATACTTATCATAATTATCATGCTCCCACTAACATGATGATTATTAGCATAACACTTATGCTCCCACTAGCTTTGACATGTACTCAGAAATCAACTGACTTTCTTACCAAAGTTCAGATTTCTGATAATAGATTGTTTTAATAAAACTTTATCAAAATCATACACCTTCCCTTAGATAGCACACTTGTGTGTCTAAACAATTATGAAGAGGGATGTCGTAATCGTAATGGTTAGACCTTTTTTCCACTAGTCACAAGTCTAGGTTAGTGTGCTGGTAAACCACACACGCTCCACTAACGACTTTGAGAATGCAAATATCACAATTGCTATCTTAACTAAAATCTACTTAGTGAAAGTGTTTCCTCACCATCATTTTCATGAATCGGAGAGAAACCTTATGACACTTAGATTTGCTGGTGTATGTGTTCTTATCCATGTGAATTGTCATAAACATAGTCACAAGACAAGGATAATGACAAATCCACACTCATATGGATTGAACTCAATCTTAATTTCTTGCCACCTGGCAGCTCAAGGGCCTGCCATTGCTTCCAAGTTGTTGTGCAACAAATTAAGAACTCTAAGAACTCTTCTGCAAAGCCAACTTTAACTGGAATGGGCACAGAGTATGTAAACACGATAGGTTATAAACCTCAAGTCGTGTGCTAGTGAAGAACTTCAGGTTTTATTCTTGATTAGTTCTTGAGACTTTCAAGACCTTTAAGACTTTTACTGTCCTGTTGACATATAAGACTTTCTTGTCAGATATTCAAGAGATAGTGTGGGTTCTAATCAAGACAACCACTTCACACAATTGGCCTAAGTTGGTCTTTGTTTTATCCAAAACATCACAACCTACAAATTTCACATGTACAAGAGTAGAAAACTTTTACTCTTACATTTGACAAGTGTTTTAAACCTTATTTAAGACATGTCACTCAAGTTACAATCTTGGAGTATGACTCTAAGACTTGTATTGGAACGAAGTATGAATCATATTCTTGATTTAACCACTTCAAAAATTCAAGTTCCTCTTCTTAGCTATAAGAAGGCTCTTAGAGGATGAATTATGATAAGGTCTCTAAATCATTAAGATGATCACAAAACTGATACTAAAGTACTCTCCCATCTTTTCAGATTTGAGAAACTGTTATCCTTCTGCTTAGTTTGATTCTTCTTATTCGCTCTACCTTACATTGGAACCTTTTCCAATGTCTCAGAATTACACTTAAGCTTGTAAGTGTAACCATATTTATTGTGTTTTAGTAAATTATGACGAATAATCTTATCGATCTTTTTTGGTGGACTTGACCAGTGCACAAGAATGTGTACTCGATCCCTTAGTCCTTCACTTGACTCACACATCCATGTAGACAAGTAATTAATCTTAATTTTCCAATACTTGAAAGTTCTCATTCATCATGCTATACCCCTTGCATCATTCCAAGTCCCGTTCCAATTGAAACTTGGGTGATGAGAATCTTTCCTTATTTGGTAAATTTAGACATTACCACAAATGAAAGAATCAATTTCGTATTTCCACTCTTGCTATTAATGGAATCGTATAAGTAACAATTTTTCTTCAAATGCCATTGTAAGGATATTTTAAAATAAATAAAATCAAAAATTTTCTTTTTATTTTAAAACTTTGCGGAAAAACTTATCCTTACAATCCATATGAAAAATTGTTGTTATCTATTGCTAAGCAATATCTCATAACTCCTAAGAAGTAGCTCAAGAATCCGATCTTCAAACTATGCGATAGAAATCCATCTACGCGATCAGATTCAGTATATTCTTTCTTTAAGTTTCTTCACTTTTCTTTGATTCTTAAAACATCACCATGTGACCCAGTCACACCATGTATCAAGAATCTCAGAATAGAAACTTAGCAGAGTTAGATAGTGGACTTTACCTGAAGTAGAGTCAAACTTATTGACTTTAACACACTTAGGTAAAATTGGCAGCTTCGCAACCAATGCCCTTCCTTTGGCAATATAAATGTATGGACCCTTTAATAATGGTACAAGGGACTATCACAGATTTAGCTTTTTCTCTTTAACATTTGGTCAACCGAGTTGACTATGGCCGATCCCTTTCCATTGGGAAGATAATGTTTTTCTGGATTTCCTGTGTCACTATTGTCAATGTCCATCAAGTTTTAAAGAAGTTGATCTTAACAAATAGATAAGATCATTAAGGGTCTTGTCATTGTCTGTTTCATAGGTGTCCCAAAGGAACTCACTATGTGACTTAGAAAGTGATTGAACCACCAACTTTCTAAAGACTTTGACACCCAACTCTCCCGGCTTGTCAATATGTGACTACATCTCCAAGATGTGACCACACCTAGCCATGCCAATAGGGCTTGAGTGACCTTAAACTTTTCAAGAACTTGTGGGTTGGGGAGAATAATTGGAGGAGGTGAAAGAAGTATGATTTTCATGGGAATTCATCATTTTCATTTAGGAAAGCTTGTTTCAAGAGATTTGGGATATTCAAGATAGTTGATCTTAAGTCCTTAATATGACACCCAATATGAAATATTAAGGCTAGGACCCAACAAACTATTTTATAACTTAGAAGAGGGATGCCATAATCCGAGCTATAAAATATTTGAAGGTAGGTGAGTGAGGATTCACCAATTTCCATCAAGATAAACGAAATGTATTATTAGGTTTTAATTGTTTTTGAAACTCTTAGATCTTTTGAGATTCATTGAACTGTTTAATGGCATGTTTCAATCTCGAGTGTGCCCTTCAGGTTTTGTGACTGGGATGCTGAGGATCACAAAACAAGGTGTGAAGTAACCATGCAAATTACATGGTACCCTTAAGTGTTTACCTCTCAATCGATGTGCCGGTTAACAACACACGCTCCATCGATACCATGATAAAACATTAAGTTACCCTTTGCCTACCTTGTTAAATACGAGTTAGTGTGCCGGTTAATCACACACGCTCCACTAACCGACTTAAACAAAGTGGAAAGTGTAATTTCATCGATCAGCACCTTATTCATGTTTTCCTAAGTAACTAAGATTGGGTATTATTAAAGGTTTAGTTACTTAGTATTTATCATTAATACTTTTAATGAAGGGAGAATTCTAGTCCTGTCAAACCCGTTCGGCTAACGACCCTCCACCAGTCAAGGAAGCGGTGGGTGAGAGTGGACACCCATTAAACTGCCATTTTATAGGCAGTAACCTTATACCCCCCTTATAGACCGGCTTTGTGAATGAGGCCTACTAACGGTAAGACTGACTTTACTCTTATACATATATATATATATATATATATATATATATATTATTATTATTATTAACATATAATATTATAAAGTATAAGGTTGAATTTTAACTTTTAAAATTCTAAGGGCTAACTTGGAATTAAAGTATTCATAAGTGAAAACTTTTCAAAATTCCAAAACTTGAGGGCAAGTTTTGAAACTATTCAAAACTAATTAATCCAAAAACTCTTCAAGTTCCATAACTTGAGGACAAGTTATGGAAGCCATTAAAATAATAAAAGAATTAACTTTTTCTTTATTTTATATCTTATGGAATTAATTAAGGTTACACTTTTTTTTATTTACTATTTAATGAAGAGACTCTTGGTCCTCCATAACTTGAGGACAAGTTATGGAGTCATAAAACCATTTAATTAGAACTAGACTCTTCATTTTTGTAACCTTTGCCAACTTTTATAAGTTTTATGAAACTTAAATGTGACTTTTCATATAACTTGAGGACAAGTTACAAAAACACATTGTAGAATCAACTCTTAGATTAATTTGGATTGAAAACAACTATTTCACTCAACTTTCTATTAATCTAAGCAACTCATAAGAACAAGATAATTCAAATAAAACTTTTTCATGTAATTAGTCTAAACCTTAAACTAATACAAAACATGAATCTACTGACAATTATCTTTGGAATTGGATTAGCATGAACATTACCACATCAAAAACAAGTTTATAAGTCCAAAAACATCTTAGGGTAAGGTTCCTAGTCCAATTCCTGCCAAAAAAGTCGAATTTATGTTGTCTTGGGGTCCAACTCGTCGAGTGCACGAACCAACTCGGCAAGTTGGATGCATTTTGTCTTGGACTCGGCGAGTCCATTCATGGACTCGGCGAGTCTCTTGGGCAGAAAGCATCAGAACTCGATTTTTCAGCTCCTTTTGCAAGTATAACAAGAAAACAAGCCTACGCTCTGATACCATTGTTGGGTTTTGAGCATTCTAACACTCCTAAGTGTACATGCGACCCTAAATACCTTGGATCTATGTTTTTTCTATTATACATGCAAATAAGAACTTCCAAGGTAATATCCTAATCTAGCATACAAAACAATGAGTGTAACAAGATAGAATACATACCTCTTTGATGTAGAAAGTCTTCATGAAGCTTGAGTGCCTAGTGCCCCAAGTGTGACACCTCAAATGGTTCACACAACACCAAATACACTTGGAATAAATTGAGAGAAATCTACACTTCATGAAATCGGCTAACCCTTTCTTACTCTCTCTAGTATGATCCTAGTCACCGATTTTGTCAAGAATAAGATCTTTATATAGTGTTACATTAGGGTAAACCCTAATTGTCATCACTTTCCATTTCCTTGGATCCATGGGTTCAAATACACTATGGAGCATCCATGGACCATCCTATGGGTTTTAGCCCAACTTGATTATCAATGGAGCATTAGCCCACTATACAAGTATGGATGATTTACACAATCAACCCATATATTTAATTAGTCTTCTTTTGATCACTTAATTAACCCTAGATTAATTCTTGATCAATACTAATTAAATAATCTTATTATTCTTATTATTAAGATACTAGAACTTATAATATATTAATAACCATAAGTGTCTTATTTCTATCATTATACTCTATCCAAGTGCATGATCCATGCAACCCAAATGGACCACGCCGGGTCGGGTCAAGTCTTACCAATTATAGTTATGGACTTAGACATTAATCCAACAGCATCTTGGTTCTCCAAGATCGATTTGCGTTCAGGTTATCATCATATTAGGGTCAGGTAGGAGGATTTATAGAAGACCGCGTTTCGGACACGTTATGGGCATTATGAGTTCTTGGAGATGCCGTTTGGGCTCACCAATGCTCCTGCCGCGTTCGTGGACCTCATGAACCGCGTGTGTAGACCGATTCTAGATCGGTCTGTGATAGTTTTCATTTATGACATCTTGGTTTATTCCAAGACGCAGGAGGAGCACGAGGAGCATCTGAGAGAGGTTTTGGAGACCTTGAGGAGGGAGAGCTTGTATGCCAAGTTCTCCAAATGTGAGTTTTAGTTGCGCGAGGTGCAGTTTCTTGGGCACCTCGTCAACCAAAATCAGGATTTCAGTAGACCTGGCCAAGGTAGAGGTTGTGATGAGATGGGAGGTTCCGAAGTCTCGATCCGAGATTCGGAGTTTCCTAGGATTAGCATGCTACTATCGTAGATTCATTCAGGATTTCTCCAAGATAGTCGTACCCCTGACACGGTTGACTTGGAAAGTCGTGGTCTTTCGATGGGGGCCTGAGCAGCAGCCAGCGTTTGAGACTCTGAGGCAGAGATTGTGTGAGGGGCCAATCTTAGCCCTGCCGGAGGTTGTAGAGGATTTCGTGGTATACTGTGATGAGTCTATCTCGGGCTTAGGTGCAGTATTAATGTAGAGGGTGTCACACCCCAAAACCATGAACGGTAGAAACGTTCTGGGGCGGAGGACGTCATGTACAGTATCACAACAATGTAAAGTAGTAAACAAGCAACAACATCATCCATTTCATTAATAATATAATTATTATACAAGTGTCTTCTGTCAAATTTTGATAAACACTAAAGCATAAATCAAAATGAAAGATGAGTCTTCAACGAGCTCCATCCTCCCAAATCCATGCATTGGCAGCTGTCTATGATGACCTGAGGATACAAGTAATTTTGAAAGAGAGTATCAGCTTTAAAGCTAGTAAGATCATAAGTATTTTAGTGTCTTAATTTGTATGTAAATACTTGTATGTATTTGAAATGTAAGTATTTGTATGTATACGAATTGTAAGTATTGAAAATGTAAATGAACTGTATATATATGAAAATGTTTGTAAAACAATTGTACACATTTGAAAAGCCCTAGAAATCCCTATGATTCCTATTAGTAACAAAAGGAGTCTTCTACCAAGACTTAACTGCTCTCAATGTAGTCTTCTACCAAGACCTTATTGCTCTGAATGTAGCCTTTTACCAAGGCATCTAGTGTCTGTGCGTGTGTCTCTTGTAAGAGTATGTATTTTCCCATGTATGACTATCATTAACCAAAAATATAGTTTCTACATTTCCATGCGTCGTGTGAGTGTTCACGAAGTGAATGTAAGTGGGAAAATGAAATGGTACTATGGTGTAGTGTTGAGCTACCACCGTACCAATTTCCTTAAGTCTAGGGTAATCGTGTAAGTACTGTAGTATTTGATATAAATAACTACATCAGTACTCAGCTGCCTTATTTGAGGGATAAGGTATAATGTGATGTCTAGATCCCAGGCTAAACGCTCCCCTATCAAAGGGATTTTGGGACCTACCCACGACCCCTGCATATCTGCAAGCCGTGAGCATCCACATTACTATGATCATGTATACTCGATATAACTATCACAATTGCGTTGTGATTCATCAGTATAGTTAGATCCTGAACTGGGTCCATGCTATAGCATATAGTGACATAGGTTCTATGTATATGTAAGTGTACTCGTGTAAGTGTGATCATGTAATTGTACTTATGTAAGTGTGATCATGTAATAGTATAGTAGTGTACTGTAATGTTCTACGTGTGCTAGTTGTAATGTGTGTTCTCTCTCTATCTAGCAAGTATAGTAATGTAATCGTTCTGGTATCATTGTATATGTTCTCTTTCTAGTATAGTTGTATATGTTCTTCTCTAGTATAGTTGTATATGTTCTTCTCTAGTATAATTGTATATGTTCTTCTCTAGTATAATTGTATATGTTCACATAGTATTAAGTATTGACTCATGAATGAACTGAATCATAGTATGATATTGTGTTCTAGTAATAGTTCTAGTATCTTCCTAAACTACCCATATGGTAGTTTACTAGTAATCTAACTGGTACGTATGGAAATGGATGTATACCCTTGCTACCCAAGGGCATGGGATGAACTGGAAGGGCCTTTACGACTATATATGTACATATGTTATATAACTAATATTTAAACGACATACGGACGAGTACCCGATAACCCACTAGACCACATCTCAAGCGCGAAAAGGAAATAGGGTGGATAGCCTTCCTAAGTCTTTTAAACATTTCTTATATAACTGTACATATAGAGGCATGCAATTTATAATATAAAAACATAATTAAGTTTTGTAAAATCTTTGAACAAAGTTATTATCTTAAGAAAAGATCGACTTGAAGTCAATCTATAAGACGGTTTGAAGGCATGGGTTTGATAAAACCGTTTAGTATAAAGAAACATTTGTTTGAAACAAAATTGTAAATAAGTTTGAAAAGTAATATACAGAGTAAAATGTACAGAGAAATAAGGAGTTTTAAACACATAAAGTGGTTATGAAAAACATTTGAAGGGAACTGTTTAGTAAAATGGCTGATGAGTAGCCAATCATTTGAATGCTGCTTATTAATCACATGTTATTGATATAATAACTAGCATTATTCTACTTGTATCCCCCCATAAAACATTTAAAAACAGTTTAAAACATTGATTAAGGGGTATGAACTCACCTGTAGTGAGTGGTTCGTATGAAAATGTTGGATCAGTTGCTAAGTATCAAGTGGTGACTTGAATACACACGCGAATCCTATTTAGCATATATTGACACATATATGAATATAACTAGTGTTATGAAAAACTAATTAATGAATTAGGACCACCTTAGGGGCTAGTGAACACTTATATTGAAGTGTTACAACCATAAATGATTGTATGAGGGTTTATAAGGCTATACAAGAGGGTGTATGGCCAAAATACACACTATATCTGTGTGTGCGGCCAGGTGTGCGGCCTAGTCTGCTGCCAGCACATGTGTGCGGCCATGTATGCTGCCAGAAGTGTGTGCTGCCAGAAAACCTGGTGTTCTTGGTGTTCTTGGTGTTCTTGGTACCTTTTATGAAGATCTTCAAGGAGAATGGATGATACTTGAGAGGATTTTCGAGTTCTATGCTTGAAGGGGTGAAAGATGTGTTCAAAAATGACTAAGTGTGGTATATATAGGTGGAGTGTGTGATTGCGAAGGGTGTGAGGCCGCAACCACACATGTGTGTGGCCTCACACTCAAGTGTGAGGCCGCACACTCCATGTGTTGGAGTGTTTGGCCTCTTTTTGATTCCTACACTTTGAGATAACCCGTTTTCACACTCCAACCTTGATTATAACATGTTTAGAACGCTCCAATAGACCCTAAATGGTACTACAAGATAGCAAAACGAGTCTATTATTGGTAAGAAATGAAGAATGCAAGCTAGAAAGTTTTAGGTTGTCATATCATCCCCCCGTTAAAGGGAATTTCGTCCCGAAATTAGAATTTAGACAAGGAAGTAGGTACGAATGATCGAGTCATGAGGAGGAAACTTTCTAATTGATTGGTTCTAGTGCTCCTAAGTGAAATCGGGTTCTCGGTTGGTATCCCAACGAACCTGCACTAATAGGCGGTGGCGATGCTTCGTCCGCTTGACCTCTCGGTCGAGGGTCACTACGGTTCAAATACGAAGGCGTGGATCTCGACAAGTGGACTCACAAGAGTCCTAACGGAAAGGTACGGTTTCAAGATCGAGACACGAAGGGTAAAATGTACGTTACCGAGTTCGCGGAGTAGGTTTAGTCTGCGAGGTACAGGACCGATTCTGGTAAGAATCACGGAGGTCCTGACTAACTTGGATTTAGCTTTCCACATGAAGCGAAGTGCATTAGGCCATTCCTGATAGTGAGTTTTCCTAAAGAACTTGGTCTCTCACTTGGAATCTCCAAGGTTTCTTTTTCTCGTTTAACTTCCCAGTCAAGGGCCACCCCTTGCTGGGTCAATGTCATAAAGGTTTCTCTGATTTGCGAGGAGTTCTGGATGAACAAAGATAGTAGGTCTCGAAGACCTAGAATTTGGCGAATGACTGTCGGCGTCTCTAATGTCGACCAATTCTCAACAGTCTTGACAAATTGTATGAGTACTCGAAATTTCCCACATCACTAATAGTGTGTCATAGGAACCTGACTCTACAATTTCAAAACTTCTGCTTAGAGATCTTCGTGAAAGTTCTTCCAAAGGTAATGTTTCCATGGATTTTCTTCTCACAACGAAGATTGATAAGTAAGTCATTACGTGGGGAAATAAGGAACTGATTCATGTAAGAAGGACGTACCCTACTCATTAGCTCATGAAAACTACGGGCGTATTGGTGCTATCCGAAGGGTATCACTACGGACTCGAAGTGTCCGCATCGAGTTCGGATCTCAGACCCATTTCTGAAAGTAATTCTTTCCTTGTGTTTTCTCAACTATTTCATCTATGCGAGGCAGAGATAACGATTTCTAATGAAAAATCTTGACGGGGTCCTCGATATCCGAGGCACATATGATGTAATCCGTCGATCACTGGGAGAGTAATACTGGGAGTTCTCCAGGGTGAGAAGCCTAGTCTTCGTATTCTATCGCTGTGTAGTTCGTTAAGTTGTCTGTACGGTTCTAGTATTTCCGTAGGTGTTTAGACTATAAA